>NC_064631.1:493005282-493630282 GCF_023864275.1 Schistocerca cancellata | reverse complement strand
TCTAGTATTGCGGGTAACTCTAAGATGTTTCTGTGTGCTTGGTAGTAAAGGATGTTGTGTGTAACACTGGCTCGGATTCAAATAGTGCAGTTCATGACCTACGTTTATGGCTTGTAGAAAATAAACTAACGCTAAATCACAGTAAGACACAGTTTTTACAGTTTCTAATACACAATTGAACAAAACGTCGTTTTAATTTCACAGAATGGGCATATGGTTAGCGAAAATAACTTTCTAGTTATTCAAATAGATAGAAAGCTGTAGTGGAAAGCCCTTGTTCAGGATCTTGTACAAAGACTTAATGCTGACATTTTTACTATTCGAACGGTATCTGAAGTAAGTGGTCATTCGACACGAAAATTAGTCTACTTGGCTTATTTTCATTCACTTCTACCGAATTGCGAATTGCATTATATTTTGGGTAACTCTTCCCATTCTTAAAGGGCATTTTTGGCTCAGAAACTGGCGGTCCGGGCAATAAATTTTGTAAATTCACAAAGCTCTTGTCAACACCTGTTCAGGAGTCTGGGTATTTTGACATTGGTCTCTCTCTCTCTCTCTCTCTCTCTCTCTCTCTCTCTCACACACACACACACACACACACACACACACACACACACTATATGTTCCTTACTGTCATTTCTTGTTAACAATATTAGTTTATTTCGAAGAATTAGCAATTTTCAGTTAGTTAATACTCGGCAGAAGTCAAACCTAGATTTGGATTTGACTTCCTTAACTCTTGTGCAGAAAGGTGTGCAGTATACTGCTGCATTAATTTTCAATAAGCTACCGCTGGAATTCAAATATATTATCAGTAATCCTAGTGCTTTCAAACCGAATCTGAAGTGGTTCCTTATGGGTATCTATTCTGTCGAGGAGTTCTTTGAAATATTATGCTGAGTCTTGTTGTATTGTTGATTGCGTTTATTTAAAGTTACGGACTGTCTTTCTCCGTGTTCACAAACATTTTTTTTAATCTGTTATTTCTTTCATTTTGTAATATCATGTGCTGACATGTTCCATGACCTTGATGATTTGCTCCTCAATTTGGACCTACAGAACTTGACGTGTAAATAAATAAAGAAATAAATGTCTACAAGGGCATGGACGTAAAAAAAGACCCGGTGAGTAGTTGAGTGAGTTATATGTCGTTATTAGAACAAGGGCTAGCAATGCCATTCCTGTCTCCCGCGTGTCGGCTGGCCGCACATATCTGAGACTCCTGCAATGTTTCAACGTGTAGAGACCCTCACCCAGACAGCTCACTGAACAACCTGACATCTTGTCTGTTGATCCACTGTGGACGTAGGACAGCGGCTGGTCTAATATTTAACAAAAAATTGGCAGAATAGCCGTGCGAATTCAGAAGTTATTTTAATTTAATATGCCCTCCATAGGCCTCATGTGCACCCTTCAAAAATTATGTGTATTTGGATACTGGTGTCATCTGTTTCTGGGTGTCGTGTACTCTCATATACTTTCCTCGTAGACTTGACTGCAGCTCAAACTGCACTCGAGTCTTCGAAGGAAGCACTTAAGAATTCACGACCTGCAGAAAAATGTGGTCGAAGTATAACAATATCTATAATTTTTGGGAGCTGCACATGGGACCTGATGATGGCATATTGAATTGATGAAATTGGGATCGGAAACAAAATAAAACAGTTTCTCAATATGCGCAGCTCTTTGGCGGATGTCCTTGCTAAATATTGGAAGTCTTCGTTGGTAGCACTGACACAATCATCCAGCAGGTGTGGTATTCAAAGGTTTTGGCTTGAAGGGTTCCTCAAGGCCTAATACAAGACCGTAAGAGCAACGGAGGACCATATCTGCGTAACTCCTTCTGCGTTAAGAGGCTGATCGCCACAATTGTTGTTGAGCATGGTCACAGACAATGAAACATGGGTTCATCAAATCAAACTGGAAACAAAATGGCAATCCATGGAGTGGCGCCACACCAACTATCCTCCGAAGAAAAAGTTAAAAGCCCCACTCTCAGCCGATAAATTCCTGGCGGCATTCTTCTGGGACACTGAAGCGATTATTCCGTTTGATGTTGTCCCTCATTGTGCATGGCTCAGATCTGGAGTATATTGTGCTGGCCTCAGGAAACTCAAGAAACGACTTGAAAGAGTTCGTCGGCACAAAAATTCAAGTGATCTTCGCTATATCAACGCTAGGCCTCACACAAGTCTGTGCACCCGAGAGGAGGTCTCAAAATTGCACCGGACTGTTGGGATCTCGCACTTTCCAGCTGTCATCTGATTGGCCCAATGAACGATGCACTATGCGGGAAGCAGTAGCAGATAATGACGATGTTATTGATGCAGTAAGATTTTGGCTCCGACGTCGAGCAGTAGAGTGATACGGTGGGGGTATACAGGCCATCCCAATAAGTTGAGGTAAGGTCATCGCACTGAATGGAGGTAATGTTGAAAAATAGGACTGTGTTGCCAAAAGAGAGGGATATATTACGATGTATTGGAATCATGAATAAAACCAAACTGTTTTTAGAAATGAAAGCCCCTTGCAGTTCTGCTAATGATTATGATGTCAACCTCCATTTCAGAAACAATATAATCAAGTTCCAGTCATTAGTACACAACCATTCTCTTTATTAAAACTAACCAGAATCCGATAGCTGCACAATGCATTCTCGTATTGAACATTCTAGCAGTTACAGAAATTATTAATGTACCAAAATTTCTACATTTGCACTTACCTCACGCTTGTATTAACCAGTGATCTCAATATGTAAATCACTTAAATGTGTTATATAGACATTACCATATATTAATTATGTTTTGGTGCTGCAATGTTTTCTCCGACAGTGCAAATTGTGTCATGATCACGAATTGTGTGCGTTGCCCATCCCGTGACATGACTGAGGATAAAATTTTCTGACCTTCCATAGTCGAGAGCACAATCTCATCAAGATGTGTTACCTTCCCTGGCATCCAACTTGTTAGGTTTTGCGAAATGAATAGCTAAGGCGTCCTGACACAAAGGGTGGCGTCTGCCTGAGTGTGCACATGCACGTTGTGACAGACCTTGTGCGTGGTGCGACAATAAAGTAATGAGATTGATTTTCTTTGCAAGATGTGGCAACCCTGCAGGCTTGCGTAGGCACAATATCTTTGGTCTATAAGCTGCTTCTAGTCCAAGCAACTCATCAATGCCACCGCTCAGTTGTCAGTTGTCCTGTAATGAATTAATACGTGTTTGTGTCTCTCGTCACGGAAATGGAACCACATATTATTGCGCAACGGTATGACATTTCTTTTTGCGTTAAATTGGGTAAAAACGCAATGACAACTTACGGTAAGCTTCAGAAGGCTTTTGTAGAGGAAGTTATGTCAAGAGCTCAAGTTTTTCGTTGGCATAAAATGTTTGGTGAAGGCAGAACGAATCTTGATGGAAGATGAAGACCGCAGTGGACGACCATCCATCTGACGGACGGATGTCAACTTTGCCAGGGTGCATGAACTCGTACGATCTGATCGAAGATAATCCGTGAAAATGATTGCAGAGGAACTGAACATCAATCGAGAAATGGCTCGTCTCATAATAACCGAAAATCTTGGTATGAGAAAGACTTGGATTCTGCATCACGATAATGCGCCATCTCATACTGCTCTGTCAATACAGTAGTCTTTAAACTCAAAACAAATTTCAGTGCTACCACAGCCACCTTATTCACCAGCTATTTCTGCGTGCGACTTTCTTCTATTTCCAAGAGTCAAAACGGCGGTCAAGGGACGCCATTTTCAAACAACACAAGATGTCGAAGATGCTGTGACGAGGTTCTTGGAGGATATTACAGAAGATGAGTTCCAGAAATGTTACCATCAATGGCAGAAGCGCTGGAAAAAGTGTGTCCAGTAAGAAGGGAACTAATTTGAAGGAGACAACACTAAACTTGACTACAACGGTAAGTAATTTTTTGTTCACATCAGTCTCATTACTTTATTGTCGCACCTCGTAGTAAACAGATTCTAAGGATTTTATTCCACAGTATTATAATATGCTTTCCACTCCAAGTGAGTGTCATTACGAGTGACAGACGTTCTCGTGATGGATAAAATAGTGTCATTGCGCCTCCAAAGAAAATACAAGTACTCATTGCCAATAGCCGAGCAACGTCTTAAACTTATAGTGATACGCCTTTCAGTTATCGTGAGCCTTATAACTATGACTGAACGATTTATTCTGCATAAGGGAGACAACTATAGAAGACATAATGAGAACTGGAATGAGTATTCGTGGTGAGCGCGTGGAATATTCACTTGACAGCACAGAAAATGGTAGTGGCTGAAATTTTAATTACGTGGCATGTTAACGCAGGTGCCAGTCGCATGACAGGGCGCACAGATCTGCTCATGAAAATTAAAAAAACTCTGGTAAATGAGGGTGTAGCAGAAACAATAATACCTTTTTGACTCTTAGCATAGGATCGCGTCCTCCGAAAATACACAATAAAACTGCGCCGCGTAGGTTTTACGTTTTTACAAAGGCCCTTCATTTCATGTTGCGGTGACTAGAGCGATAAGAAGTATCTAAAAGACCGCAAATGTAGGATAATGCGTTCATAATTCAGTGACATAGTCGATGGTGTGATAGGCAGCTACATGTCGACAAGGTTTGGTTCGCGTCTGGCTTTTTTTACAAAGGCCCTTCATTTCATGTTGCGGTGACTAGAGCGATAAGAAGTATCTAAAAGACCGCAAATGTAGGATAATGCGTTCATAATTGAGTGACATGGTCGATGGTGTGATAGGCAGCTACATGTCAACAAGGTTTGGTTCGCGTCTGGCTTACTGTTGTTTTTCTGGGTTACTCTGTTAATGTGTTAAATCTATAGAAATTACGAGTTCAATAATATGAAAATTTCATGGTTCTTGTTAGGATATTTTCGACCCCAAAAAAGGACAGCACGCATCTTTTTTATAACTTAATATCCCGTCCAAACTTATTCAACCTCAATCACCAAGAGAGGTGGCGCAGTTGTTAGCACAATGGATTCACATTCGGGAGGACGACGGTCCAAATACGCCTGCGGACTATCCGTATTTCCGTAAATCAGTCGAGGCAAATACTGTCACAGTTATTTTTAAGAATATTTCTCGTGGAGAACAGCGCTATGGCTAAAAGTGCCTACTTTAACAATGAAAACATACTGCCTCGACCGAAAATACATTTATCTTGATGGTAACCGTTTGCTCCAAATCAGCAGTTACAGTTCGTGCAGTTACAAAATGGCTCTGAGCACTATGAGACTTAACGCCTGAGGTCTTCAGTCCCCTAGAACTTAGAACTACTTAAACCTAACTAACCTAAGGACATCACACACATCCATGCCCCAAGCAGGAATCCAACCTGCGACCGTAGCGGTGGCGCGGTTCCTTTCACCACCAAAATCCGCCATCTTGTTACAAAGGCGTGACAATGGTCAAAACCTGGCCGAAACTGGTTACCAACAAAATAACTGCTTTTTTTTCGGTCGAGACTGTTTGTATCCATTTTCAAAATACCGGGGTGGTTCCTTTGGAAAGGACACTGCCGATTTCCTTCCCCATCCGTGAGACAATTCGAGCTCGGGACGTTAAGCGCTAAGCTGCCTTCCTTTATTCAACTCCAATCTACGAGGAAACGTCTTAATTTAGTCGGTAATAGACTGCTTATTCTCTGTCATCTTTCCCAGGCAGGCGCTAGAGTCTGGAGCCGCGCGACCGCTACGGTCGCAGGTTCGAATCCTGCCTCAGGCATGGATGTGTGTGTTGTCCTTAGGTTAGTTAGGTTTAAGTAGTTCTAAGTTATAGGGGACTGATGACCTCGGCAGTTAAGTCCCATAGTGCTCAGAGACTTTTTTTCGCAGGCTTCAAAGGTTCCAAATGTCATCATCGTTTCTTAGCGTCTAATCAAGGCAATTTTCTCGTCCGGTCCACCTCTTCTCAGGCCATACGTTTTCAGTGGCTTTTAGCTCTGGGACTGAATGAGGCCAATGGAGAAGAGAAATGTCTTTCTGTTTTGTAAAACCTCCTGCCCGATCGCGTAAACGTGTACGCGATATAAGACCTGCCAAATAGATTGCTCTTTCAGGCTGTAGTTATCGCACAGAGGGGTCGATAATATTACATGTAAATGGTAGTACTGGGCAGTACCTCACCGAGCATCTGCCCTATGAGGCATTCCAAGTCCACTGGAATACATGCAGTCCCGAACTGCCACAGACTCACGGCCACGACAAGGTAACTCTCGGATGTATTTGTGGTCGAGAAGGGCACCTGTGGTCATTAGACTCGTAGTGAACCGTTGATCGGTGAGTACAACGGCCATTCTTCTGAAAATAACACTTCCCGCCAGTAGCGATTGACAGTGTTCTCGGCAAAAGCTAATCGGTGGAGTCGATGTTCTTCTTGGGGCCTATCCTGGATGGCGGCACATTTGCAAAGTATCTCACACTCCCGATGCCGACGCCGAACCGTATCCACCGATACGTGCAACGCCGTAGTACGTTTAAAATGCACCAGTTAAAAAAAAAAAAGGAATGCGGTTGCCACTTGTTGACAAGCTCATTATAATAGACCGGTGCTGTTACACGCCAGAGTCCAGTAGTCACTCGAATCTTGGGTTAACCAGTATATCGATACCGTTTTGTCCATTTATCTATCGTAGCGCAGTGCGCCCAGGTGCGCCATGCCGTCCACCGGCATCCGACGCCGTCAAATTACTCTCCTCCACAAGAGGAATGATGCGGTGATGAATAGCCTGCTGATGATCAGGCAAGGCGTATCAATAATGTGACTAGACTGACAGCGATATGGGGCAGGTGTCTGACCTTGCTAGCGTAATGTCATTCGCCAATATAGAACGAATGGTGCGTTTGCTTACTTCATTAGTCGCGACAGACTGTTACCGTGTGAGCTAAACAGTGTTAATAATTCTCACATGTAATGTCCGACAGAGTTAGCAGATTTAAGTTGTCGACTCCAGGGAAGTCACTCTCCATCAGAAGTGACCCTCATTTAAATGAAGCCAAATTTGCGACAGGTGTTCTGTGTGATGTAAACTGTTCATCGGCGAAATGCTAGTGTGTTTCTGTTTAATTGAACGGGGGGCTGCACTGACCACACATTGTTGAACGATAATGTTTCCTTTATAGCGTAAAAGATTTTTCACATGGATTCGAACAAGAGCCAGTTTGCATATAAAGTGCGCAAGTTGTTTATTCAGTTACAGTGACCGTTTATCAATTTATATCAATCCTGTTACCATAGTCTACGTCCATGGATAGTTTCAGCATATTCTGTTTGCTGTAAAGGTTTTGTACCTTCTTGGAATGTACATTTGGAATACCGGTAAGATCGGCTTTATGTAAGTTTTGAAATACTACTTCCCCTTCTGCTCCTTCCCAAGATAAATTGAAAAAATACGGCGTACAGCATTTCATTCACGTCAGTGGTGCACCGAGCTAAAAGTTTAGCTGCGATTTCTGCCAGCCAATTTTTGAGCTGTCAAGTTACAGTCCACCTGCAACGCCCAGGTGAAAAGTTTCGCAATTGCGACCGGACCACATCGTTACGTTTCCGGCAGCAGTAACGAAGGCAAACGTTTGAAATCGTGCACACAGACATCATGTCTCCAGTGTAAGCAAGAGAGAGACAAGACAATGGCACAGTTAACGATATGTTAATTGAAAATGTCTAAGTGTGCATCGTTCACGGAAAATGCGATGCGGTAGCTGCATACAAGGTATCAATATGAATAAGCGATTAACACAGCAGGTGCTGATACCATGTGCACGTCACTGAAGATCGCAAACGAATTAATGTACACTGATAAGCCAAAACATTATGACCACTGCTCATCGCGACGTTGGATGACGCCTGGTGGTTTTTCGGGCACGTGGCGCGGTAACAGATGTATCGAAGCAAAGCAGAAGTGGACGAGGTTACACGCTAGCGAAGATATGGGCTGCAAATGGGGAAATACGTTGAGATAAGTGCCTTTAACGAAGGCCAGATTATTATTATCCAGAGCATATGAACGAGTATCTCGGAAGCGGCGCAGCTAGTCTGATGCCCACGTGCCTCTGTCGTGAGCATTTACGGACAAAGGGAGGACAGTGAAACTACCACTAGGCGCTAAATGGCTAGACATCCACGACTCTTCACAGATGGTGTGGTTTGGAGACTTGTCTGGTTTGTAAAGCAGGAAACATGGTGATCTGTGGCATCTCTGCCGAAAGAGCATAACCTGACGGACGCACAAGTGTTTCGGAGCACATCGTTCATCGTACATTGTTGAATATGGAACTGCGGATCTGGCCACTCCTACTTGTTGAACATTTTGATCCAGCGAATCGCCAGTTACTACACTCCTGGAAATGGAAAAAAGAACACATTGACACCGGTGTGTCAGACCCACCATACTTGCTCCGGACACTGCGAGAGGGCTGTACAAGCAATGATCACACGCACGGCACAGCGGACACACCAGGAACCGCGGTGTTGGCCGTCGAATGGCGCCAGCTGCGCAGCATTTGTGCACCGCCGCCGTCAGTGTCAGCCAGTTTGCCGTGGCATACGGAGCTCCATCGCAGTCTTTAACACTGGTAGCATGCTGCGACAGCGTGGACGTGAACCGTATGTGCAGTTGACGGACTTTGAGCGAGGGCGTATAGTGGGCATGCGGGAGGCCGGGTGGACGTACCGCCGAATTGCTCAACACGTGGGGCGTGAGGTCTCCACAGTACATCGATGTTGTCGCCAGTGGTCGGCGGAAGGTGCACGTGCCCGTCGACCTGGGACCGGACCGCAGCGACGCACGGATGCACGCCAAGACCGTAGGATCCTACGCAGTGCCGTAGGGGACCGCACCGCCACTTCCCAGCAAATTAGGGACACTGTTGCTCCTGGGGTATCGGCGAGGACCATTCGCAACCGTCTCCATGAAGCTGGGCTACGGTCCCGCACACCGTTAGGCCGTCTTCCGCTCACGCCCCAACATCGTGCAGCCCGCCTCCAGTGGTGTCGCGACAGGCGTGAATGGAGGGACGAATGGAGACGTGTCGTCTTCAGCGATGAGAGTCGCTTCTGCCTTGGTGCCAATGATGGTCGTATGCGTGTTTGGCGCCGTGCAGGTGAGCGCCACAATCAGGACTGCATACGACCGAGGTATACAGGGCCAACACCCGGCATCATGGTGTGGGGAGCGATCTCCTACACTGGCCGTACACCACTGGTGATCGTCGAGGGGACTCTGAATAGTGCACGGTACATCCAAAACGTCATCGAACCCATCGTCCTACCATTCCTAGACCGGCAAGGGAACTTGCTGTTCCAACAGGACAATGCACGTCCGCATGTATCCCGTGCCACCCAACGTGCTCTAGAAGGTGTAAGTCAACTACCCTGGCCAGCAAGATCTCCGGATCTGTCCCCCATTGAGCATGTTTGGGACTGGATGAAGCGTCGTCTCACGCGGTCTGCACGCCCAGCACGAACGCTGGTCCAACTGAGGCGCCAGGTGGAAATGGCATGGCAAGCCGTTCCACAGGACTACATCCAGCATCTCTACGATCGTCTCCATGGGAGAATAGCAGCCTGCATTGCTGCGAAAGGTGGATATACACTGTACTAGTGCCGACATTGTGCATGCTCTGTTGCCTGTGTCTATGTGCCTGTGGTTCTGTCAGTGTGATCATGTGATGTATCTGACCCCAGGAATGTGTCAATAAAGTTTCCCCTTCCTGGGACAATGAATTCACGGTGTTCTTATTTCAATTTCCAGGAGTGTATTTCAGTGGGCGTTGGACAGTAGGGATTCGACCGGCGATCAATGGAGGCGTGTCGACTGTTCGGGCGAAGCACACTTTTGCCTCACTACGTCGATGGTCATCTCCACAAACGCCGTCATCGAGGTGAACGGCGGCTTGAAACGTGCAGCGCCCCATGCACTCAGCCTAGTGGGAGTATTATTATGGTATGGGACACATTCTCCTGCGGTTGCATGGGACCTGTGGCAATAATCGAAGACACGCTGATAGCTACGAGCCACCTGTATCCATTCGTGCTTGATGTCTTCCCCGACGACCAAGTCATCTTTCAGCAGTTCAATTGTTCGTGTCTCGGATTCAGAAACGTGCTACAGTGGTTTGAGAAGCATTATAATGAACTCGTGTCGATGACTCGGCGACCAATTACCCTCATGTATACGTTACGGAACCAACCTGGGTCGCTATCAGGCGCCATCACCACGTAGGCAAATCAGTGTCCCGTCATTTCCGGGAATTACGTGACCTGTGCGTAAATACCTAATACCATATGTTTCCACAATCCTACCAACAAACATTCCGGTCCCTGATACTCAGAATTAGTGATGTATTTCGTTCCAAAGATGGATAAAACACTCTGAAGCAAGTAGTCATAATGTGTTGGCTCATCAGAGCATTTACGTCACTCGAACATCACATACCGAGGAAGGTAGCACAGTGGTTAGCATAATTTCTTTCCTCATTTTCGACGCAATCCGAGGTTTTTCTCTGTCCCTAATGCCCTCGATGTCGACGTGACGTTAATCCCAATCTTCCTTCTTTTGTTCCTTCGAATATTACAAGTCAGTCATAGTTCTATCGTTGAATTAACTGTAGTCATGGAAATGTTATTAGAATGACACATACTATTCTGCTCTACAATATGTCACAATACTACCCCCTTCGGAGGTTCGAGTCCTCCCTCAGGCACGATTGTATGTGTTGTCCTTATCGTAAGTTAGTTTCGGTTAGGTTAAGTAGTGTGTAAGGCTCGGGCCCGATGACCTTAGCAGTTTGGTCCCATAGGAAATTACCACAATTTCCCTATGTCACAATATGCGCCCGGCTCTTAGTGAATGTCTCGGAGAGCTCACGCAAGACGAAGTCACTAGTGGAACCAGAAGCCGGCAATTACCGTGATACTCCTACACGGGCATTGGAATCATTGACGTCCCATAATTATGAAGTGTGAACTCGGATAGGTCAGTCGGTAGGACCAGGACCAGGGTTCAAGTGCCTAAGCCTATACCTAGGTTGAGCTCTTCTCTCTATAGCGGAGTGGGCAATCTCCTAAAACTTCCCAAAATATCAAAACTGTGTGGAGCTAAATGGTTCAAATGGCTCTGAGCACTATGGGACTTAACATCTGAGGTCATCAGTCCCCTGCAACATACAACTACTTAAACCTAACTAGCCTAAGGAGATTACACACATCCATGCCCGAGGCAGGATTCGAACTTGCCACCGTAGCGGTCGCTCGATTCCAGACTGAAGAGCCTAGAACCACTCGGCCACCCCGGCCGGCCAGAAAATTCCGTCACTCAGTATCACTCCATTTGATTATGGCCAATCGAAGTTAGTAACACAGAGTACAGTATATTTCAGTTGAGACATTTTACAGATGGTCTGGTCATGTGATTACGCAGTAATCTACCTGCGCTGAGTGACTTTTATTATTATCCTAACCTCTAAACCTAAGTATTCCTTGGGATTCTCTATCCTATAATCTTAACAACAACGGCACCGGTGTATGTGTTCGACTATCAGAATTATCAGAACGATTTTAACGTATAAGTTTCGATGCTGTCGTTCTCAGTCTATGGTCTCTTACCTCAAATTGATGCATTTTCCCTTCTCTATCATACGTGAATGTTTGTAACACGGTCACAGAAGCAGCCTGTATATTTCCATTGAACAGGGCTGTTGTGCGAAGATTCACCCGTTGTTCCCATAAGAAGAGTTAAAAAACCGTGACTGAGTTTAATTAAATTTACGACAGTTGTATAGTGGCCTCATGTTGAATTCAGTGACTAGTGATAGTGTAGAGCTCTGTACAATGAGGAGGACATTAATGGAAGGAAATGTAATCACTGATTTGCGCAACTAAAAGTAAAGGGGCGTGAGCGCGATTTCGCTTAGTATCCGATTGTGCAGCAATAAATAGGATTAAATCTGAAACCTCGCCACATATTTTTTACCCAAGGAATTTCAACGCATTTTCCATAACGAGAACTACCAGGGGCAGGGGGTGTTACCATACATATATAAATCGAAAGAGAAACGAATTTTCGTTCTTGGGGTTAACTTTTCTTGACAATACACTTTTTACATAGGTATTGCTGCATAAGTAGTGTCCGTAACCTGAAAATATGTTTTAGCACAATCTTAGGAATACCAGCGCATTTTCCGAAACACATAATATTTACAGGGCTCTTCAGCTAAATTGTTCACTACACAATTTTCAGAAAAATTATAAGGCATTGTAATTCTGTTTTCTTCCAGATGTATTGTCAGAGGGCATCACTAAACGACGTATATTCTGTTTCCTACAGCAATATTAATTACAGAGATCTGTGCATCAAGTTCGCTTTTTTAAAGTGAACTATAATAATTTCTGCCCCTAGTATCGTTGTTTTCAAGCAGGAGAATTCAACGGGGGTATACTCTTCAAAATCCGCTTATTAATACTGGAGTAAGAACAATATTTAAAACTTAGAATGCATCCGTTTTGAACCTGAAACCAGTTGCTGTCCTATGCGGAACTTCGTGATTTCATATTCAGGTAAGGAAATATGTCGCCTCGGGTAGTAAGGAATCAGAGTGCTGCGCCGCCATGATATCTGTGTGAAAGAGGTACAGTAAAAAAAAAAAAAAATGTGCTTTCACCCTATCTGTATCAATCACGTGTGTCGAGCGCTGAAAACGATTAGTAGATTTGAGTAGAATAAGAGCACTGAGGGTTCAGTATGAACTTAACTATGTATACAGAAAATTTATCCATTCCGGGATTTGAGAATCTCTACCATTTTTGCTACATATCGGTCCGAGGGATTCCAAGATTCTCAAGATTGTTGTAATTTAAATAATATAAATGTGGCATAAGGCGAGGCAGAAGGCAGGCGACCATTATTACAATAATTAGCATCTGTCCATCCAGGCTGTCTGGGTCGTAATGGTAAAAGTCAAACAGGAAACAAGTAATGACTTTATTAAATGAAACACTAGGTTTACTGTCACTAGTCACCGTTTTATTTATCTCCAAGACAAGTTTCAAAGGTTTAAACCTCCATCATCAGATGGTTTTACATTAGTTAGTATGACATTTGTGTGTGTGTGTGGTGTTACGATTTTTTGGATGAACTTGTGGCACTGTCTAGTGGAGAAGCAAGAGATTATTTCAGAAGGTGGTTTCGGGCTCCTTCTGACAAAAAATTAAACTTATATCAAACGGTAAACATAAAATAAGTAAAACAGAATACCTCCAGTGGTCACAGGTTCCTTTCGCTACCGTAACATATCACATATATACTCTCATATTTGTAAACAAATATGGCGTCTGGAAACTGCTGGGTGCAAGGTTCGTACAGCAGAAGAGAAGACATTATCGCAAAGTACAACGAATACACGTCGTAACAACATTACACACAATAATTTTTGTTTAAGTTTAGGAGGTGTTTCTTTTGAGGTGTCGAATACATGTGTTGGAATAAAACGATGGCTGGTAACAGTAAACTTGTTTCATTTAGCCGGCCGGTGTGGCCAAGCGGTTCTAGGCGCTTCAGTTTGGAATCGCGCGAGCGCTATTGTCACAGGTTCGAATCCTGCCTCGGGCATGGATGTGTGTGATGTCCTTAGGTTAGTTAGGTTTCAGTAGTTATATGGGACTGATGACCTCAGATGTTAAGTCCCATAGTGCTCAGAGCCATTAGAATCATTTTTGTTTCATTTAATGTCAATAACAGTCACGGTAAAGCCTAAACTAAAATTTTCGCATTTCCATTTGAAATGACTTTATTGCCCATATGACACGGTTCAGGAGTTTAGTCAACGAATGTCTCACATACAGCTCAAAATACGATATGGATGTGCATAATCGCTCCTGGATATTTCATGGTGGATATAATTCGAAACGCGTCATATGAGCAATAAAGATATTCCTTGCCTGATGTCTGATTTCTAATATTGCTCTACAGTCAGCGTCCATGCAGAACTACTGACTGACGTCGGATAACAAATGACAAAAAAAAAGTTTATTCGTGCGACATAATAACAAGCTAACAGTTTTCAGATTTTTTCCCCTTACTTCTAATCACACAAACCTTCCTTTTTTGCTACGAGATGTACTCTAGGAGATATCATGAGTGAGTTTGCGAATAACAAAGTATGTAAGATAAATGGCTGTACCTTCCGACTGCGATGATTTAGACGCTCACGTTTTTCATACCACCAAGGTCCCATAGACATTAATATATGACACTAATTTTAGATTGGCACATCTACACATTCCCAAAAAAAGCAGCCTTATCAACAGCAACTTCCAGCCAGTTGCGCAACCGGGAATGAATTTTTCTCCCTCACAGGCCTTGTAACAGTAGGGCCCGTGCCACGCCCAGCCTGCCAGAAAGCAAGTCCCGCTGCATTAACAGCTTCTTTAAGCGGTTGCGTTACATAACTCAACACGTTTTTAACTCTGCTCCGTGACGGAGAAAAATTAATTTCCGCTTGCGCAGCCGGTAGAAAGTAGCGACTGATAAGGCGGACGCACAGTGTGTCAGATAAGAAACGAAACAAAAATTTGTTTCGTGTGACGTCATTACAGATTTACAGTTCGAACTTTTTCCTTCGGTTCTACTTTGAAACCTTGCTCTTTGCCAAAGCTGATGATTCTATGTCAACGGGAAGTACCTCATAGCTTTTGATGAGTGAGTTGGTGAGTATTAAAATATGCGAAATAAATGGTCGTATCTTTTGACTGGATTGAGTAATGCGCTTCAATAGTTTACAACGCCAAGGGACCAATGATTTCTGTATATGACATATATTTCAACGCGAGATGTCATGCCGTTCCTGAGAATAACGGTTTTTAACCGTCAGACACACATGCAGATATACAGACAGACAATAAAGCGATGCTATAAGGGTTCCAATTTTACCAATTGAGGCACGGAACAATAAAAAGTTAATCTCGTCCAACAAACGAAGAGAAACTGTATCTTACTTCTTAACACTGAATGCAAAAGTAACTTGAAGAGAGCACATGGGGGTAAGAACAAAGGTATCCCGACAGAAGGTGTCCAACAAGAATTCCATTTCAAGGAATGTGAAAATCATTGTTATTTGCGGAACACTGGAATAATACGTCTCGGGTAAGGAGCAGGTGTGCTACGAGCTGATCGAACGATACACGTTCTTGCTGCTGTTACCATAGTCACAGTTCAACTCTCGAGGAACTGCCGTACCTCTAATATAAGTCAGCCCAGGATTGTTTAAATTTTGCGCGCAAAGAGCTTCCGTCCATATCTTGTGTCATATTTACCAGTGGTATTGTGAAAGAAGCATGGAATTTTGTTAGTCATTTCTGATGCGACTTAGCGCAACAGTTTCCCTCTGCGAATACTTCTCTTTACATTTGAAGCTACATTTACTAATGGTGGAAAACTCGAATATGTTGTTGAATAATCGCAAAGGCTGCGGCAAGTTATGCATCAGATCTGGCTAAGTGTGAACGTTTAGACCAGTATTATTCAAGACTACGTAATTTGTCGTTACTTGATTAAGGATAAAAGCTATACACAGTTCCTTATCACAGTGCTAGCAGCTGGCAGTAGAGGAAATATCAGCTGAAATGCATATTTGTACGTGTTACCACCAAGATGGATGTCCAGTTCATTACTCGCTTATGGCCAGCAAAACCATCACACAGCTCCCACCACGTCGCTGGACAGGACTGCATAATTTATCGCTTGGTCTGATTTGACGTCAGTGGACTGTTCTTTCGAGTCCAGTATGTGGGAGTATGGGGCAAAGCTTTTGTTCCCTCAAACAGTGTTTTATGTTTGTTTGTGAGGCTCTGCTCAGCAACTGCGGATTTCTCCAACTGACGATTTTTAATATGCCGCTGATGTTCTGCACAGGAGTTGGAAATGGTGCGGATGGACTGGCCAGATAACTGCTTCCGCATTCACATGATATAATGTAAATACCAGGAATCTGAGGTTGATACTGTCCTTAACAGGGCACAGCATCTGCTTTACCTTCTTAGCATGTCTGAAAACAGATCTGACACCACGTCTTCCCAGGACTCTGTCCAGTTTGTTGGATGCAGAGCCGCAGATGGAAAGGAATGCGATTGGTGGCTCATCACGTGAATGTTCAATATTTTCACGTTTCTTTTTCTCGGTGATTGCTAACTTGATATCAACTGACCCATAGCCGTACTTCCGGAACACATACAACAAGCTATTGATTTCGGAACCCAAGTGGTTTTCGTCAAAAACGGTCTTTGCTTTGTGCACCAGTGTCTTTAAAGCCACTTTCTTCTGTATTGGGTGTTGAAAATTCTGGGTGCTCGGATATAAATCAGTGTGCGTCAGTTTGCGGTATACTTAGTGGCCGACATGCCCATCCGACTTAAGTTGTACCAGAACGTCTAAAAACGGCAGCATCCCCTCTTTCTCTGTCTTTACGATGAATTTGACTTCTGGGTGCATGTTCTTCATATGTTCCTGGAAGTGCTGAAGAACATCTACGCTGCGTGAGCAGACCATAAAAGTGTCACAAACATAATGATAAAATGGATGAAGGAGACCTGAATTTAATGAACGTCCCTCAAAACGTACCATAAAATTGTTGACATTTGCCGGAGACAACGGAGAATCCATAGCCATTCTGCCCGTCATTTCATAAAATTTGCCGCCTTACAAAAAGTAAGTAGTCGTCGTAACACGTCGGAACAACTTCATCGTTTCAGGAGGGAAATGCTCTGCCAACAGTTTCAGTGCGCCTTCCGCAGGACCTTTTGTAAATAGTGAGACCACATCCTGACTGACTATAATATCGTTTGGGCCTTCTCTAATCTGTTTAATATTCTCAATGAAGATCTGACAGTTTTTGATGTAATGTTCAGAGCGGCCGGCTATTGGCTGTTGTACAGATCCATTCAGTCTTTGAGCGAGACCTTTCTTTCAGGAGTCTGAAAGGAACAGAAAGAGAAGTGTTACCGTAGAACTAGTGAAAATTTCATCTGTTCCACGTCCCTTGCCTTTCACTTAGTGTGTCGGTCCAACTGAATGTAGCCAAGTGTGGTATCAGTTTTAAATTCACATTTAATCCTACATTTCATCTTGGTAAGGGGGCCCTCGGCTGTGTCAGCAAGGAGTACCCTATCAGTTTGGCACAAAATTGCTTATATCGACACGAAATTCTGCATTAGACTTTCACAACAGATAAGTCCTAAGTTTCGAATACAGTAATTTCTCCGAAGCTACTTATCAGAGCATAAAGAACGGAATGCCAGTGAATTAGTTCCTTTCAGAACTATGACACCAGCAGCAAACATTACTGTCGGTCCTTTTAAAAAGGGGCGTAGAGACTTATCTCTGAAATTAAAATAACTATAAGAAAAGACTTGCCACAGTTCACCTAAGAGAAAACACAATTATGGTATCTTAAGCGTTTCAGGAATTATCTGAAGTGGACAACTTAGCTGAATAATCCGATAATATATTTTATTTGATATTTCTGTCACCAGTCTGCTTAGAATGTCGTGTAAGGTCAGGAAAGTGACCAGCAAATAAAAGTACTCCTCTCGCTACGACGTTTTTAACTTAAAATTCCTTACTCTTGTATGATCCTATTTTTTTATTAAGATCTCCCTTCATCGTTTACGTCTGACGCTATACCGAGTGCGTTCGAAATCTAAGGCTGAGTCACTAGAATAGCTAGGATTTCCTCCTGAATGTAGATATGGTGATTGACCTGTAGCTGACAGTCTCCTGTAAAAATCTATGCTCAAGCGATTTTCTGGTGTTCGTTTTTCGGACTACAGAAAATTTTTTTTCCACGCCATCTGTAAAGTGCACTGCTCATGTACGTTGTTATTCAGTAACGAGTAAACATCCTGATTTAGGTTTTCCGTGATTTCCCTAAATCGTTTCAGGCAAATGCCGGTATAGTTCCTTTGAAAGGGCACGGCCGATTTCCATCGCAATCCTTCCCTCACCCGAGCTTGCGCTCCGTCTCTAATGACCTCGTTGTCGACGGGACGTTAAACACTAACCACCACCACCACGAGTAAACAACAGTTCTTCCCGCCCGGCTAGCCGCGTGGCCTAACGCGGTGCTTCCCTAGCGGGATGGCGTGCCAGTCCCCGGCAAGTATCCGCGTGGCGGATTAGTGTCGGGGTCCGGCGTGCTGGCCAGACTGTGGAAGGGTAGAAGGTTTTTAAGGCGGTTTTCCATCTACCTCGGCGAATGCGGGTTGGTCCTCTTATTTCGCCTCAGTTATACTGTGTCGGCGATTGCTGTGCAAAGACCGTTTCCACGTACGCGTACAGGATAATTATTCTACTACGGAAACATTTGCTGTTACACTCGTCTAGTATGAGACGATCCCGGGGGAGGGGTGGGGGGTCTGTCCACTTGGGACCGAACCACACAATAACCCTGGGTTCGGTGTGAGGGGAAAGGGGTGGACTGCTGTAGCCTGTTGTGGGGTTGTGAACAACTGAGTGTTACGGCAGGACGAAGTTTGCCCATCGTTTCTAGGTACCCGGTTTCATACATACATTCTATTCCAGGATAACCGCTGTGTACACTGGTGCATTTAAGGGACGAAAAAGAAGAAATGGGCCTCGTAATTGCCTGACCACACTTCCCCCGACAATCTATGTTGATGGCTTTCCAAAACTGTACCGTGGGAATTCTCAATGGGTCAAACAGTACTACTGTGGCTATTTAATTTTGAGGCTCTGGAGAAACAGTCTTGAAGATGAGGACCTATTGTAAAGAGCTGCTAGAACCATTGTCTGAACAGGACACGAATTGGAAGTCAGTGGGAGACAAAGCATTCACTTTCCATAGATAATATAGATGCAGCTGCATTTTCCGTAATATTCGCCTCCAGTACCTTGCGAAACATTTATTTCACTTACCACTAATCTAATACTGGTAGCGGGCACCTCATCCACTCGAGCGATCACTGCATCTTCTATGTCACGAATGCTTGTAGCTCGTTGTCGTTTTCCAACGTCTTATAGTGGTAACAACTGCCCTGCTTTACTTAGTCGTCGGAATAGAGTTGGAAACATGGTGTGAGCTTTATGTCATCTACGCCCATATCTGGTCCTATACAACCTTTCTACTTCTTTGCTGCTTCCTTTTTCTTGCCCATCCTCGATAACACTGTCAAGAAATTCCGTCACTGGATACCACTCCATCTGATTACGGCCAGTCGATTTTAGTCCTTGTGTTTGTCGACACAGATTGAAGTCTGCTGCATTACACACATTTTACACCAGGATTGGTCATGTCAGTGCGCAGTATACTGTCTGCATTGGATTATTTCAATTATTAGACTCTGAAAAGCCGAAGAAACTGCAACACCTGCCTAATATCGAGTGGGGCCCTCCCGAGCACGCAGAAGTGCCACAGCACGACGTGGCTTGGACTCGACTAATGACTGAAGTGGTTCTGGAGGGAACTGACACCATGAATGCAGTTGGGCTGTCGAAAAATACGTAAGAGAACAAGGGGGTGGAGACCTATTCCGGACAGCACTTTGTAAGGCATCCCATATGTACTCAATAATGTTCAAGTCTGGGGAGTTCGGAGGCCAACGGAGGTGTTATAAACTGGAGCCAATCTGTAGCAGTTATGGACGTGTGGCACCTCACAATGTGTACTGGAATTGCCCAAGTCCGTCGAAATGCACAATGGACGAGAATGAATGCAGATGATCAGACAGGTTGCTTACGGACTTGTCACCTGTCACAGTCGTATCGAGACGAATCAGGGTCCCATATCACCCCAACTGCACGCGCCCCACACCATTACAGAGCCTCCACCAGCTTGAACAGTCCCCTGCTGATATGCAGCGTCCCGGCATTCATGAGGTTTTTTCCATACCCGTACACGTCCATACGCTCGATACAACCTTAAACGACACTCTTCCGACCAGGCAAAATGATTCCAGTCATCAACAGTTCAAGGTCGATGCTGAGGGGCCTAGGTGGGGCGTAAAGTTTTGTGTCATGAGTAAACGAGTGGGCCCCCGGCTTCGAACGCCCATATCGATTATGTTTCCTTGACTGGTTCGCACGCTGACACTTGTTGATGGCCCAGCATCGGAATCTGCAGTAATTTGCGAAGGGTTGCACTACTGTCACGTTAAATAATTCTATTCAGTCCTAGTTGGTCCTGTTCTTGCAGGATCGTTCCTCCGGCCGCAGCGATGTCGGAGATCTGATGTTTTACAGGATTCCTGATATTCATGCTACACTCGTGAAGTGGTCGTACGGGAAAATCCCCTCATTTGTATGTCGGAGATACTGTGTCCCATAGCCCTTGTACTGACTATAACACCACGTTCAAACTCACTTAAATCTTGATAACCAGTCTTTGTAGCAGAAGTAACCGATAAAACAATAACGCCTTTCCGTCGTAAATAGGCGTTGGTGATCGCAGCGCCGTATTCTGCCTGTTTACATATCTCTGTATTTGAATACGCGTGCCTATGCCAGTATTTACGGCGCTTCAGTGTACCTCTACACCGAAGTCCTCGTCGGAAATGGCTTACCCTAAAATCTTAGCAACAACGGTACTGGTACATCTATTTCACTGTCAGAGGTTCAAATGGTTCAAATGGCTCTGAGCACCATGGGACTCAACTGCTGTGATCATCAGTCCCTTAGACCTTAGAACTACTAAAACCTAACTAACCTAAGGTCATCACACATATCCATGCCCGAGAGAGGATTCGAACCTGCGACCGTAGCGGGCGCACGGTTCCAGACGGTAGAGCCTAGAACCGCTCGGCCACTCCGGTCGGCCACTGTCAGAGGAAACAGAATGATTTTCGCTTGTAAGTTATGATGCAGTCGTTCCCAGGCTATGGTCTCTTATCTGAAATTGAAACAATTGGCCTTCTCTATAAACGTCTGTAACATCATGACAGAAGCAGCCTGTATATTTTCTTTGAAGCGGACTCTCGTGCAAAGGTTCACGCATTGTTTCCACAAGTCGAAGTGTTACGAGAAATGTGATCGAATTTAATTAAATGTGTAGCTGTTGCACGATGGCCTCACGTCGTGTCGCTAACTTGGGATGGTGCAGAGCCCTGAACAACGAGGAAGACATTAACGGAAGAAAATGTAATCATAGATCTTGCGCAAGTAAAAGTGAAGTGGCCTAAGCGGAATTTCGTGTAGTATCTGGGCGTGCAGCAATAAACAAGATTAAATTTAAAACCTTGCCACAGCTTTTACAGCAGCGGTACCAACTCGTTTCAATAGCGTTGACTAAGAAGTAGTGTGGTAGGTGTGGGGAGGGGGAGGGGGGGGAGTGTACTTCATGTCAACTAGAAAAGTTTAACAAATTTCTTTAATTGTTGTTAACTGTTTTAACAACATACTTTTAATGGGCACTGATGTATGGTTCTTTTAGTACAATCTTAGCAATACCAACGTATTTTCCAAAACGTCTACATCAAGAGCAGAGGTACTTTACGACCACCACAAAATAATTTTAAAAATACAAATTTTGTTTACTGTCTTGACTTTTAATCACAACATACATTCAAGACGTAGATATGTATAGAAATGAAAGAAGTTCCTGAATGTGAAAATAGGTATATGACATTTGTTGTGAAAAGTCATAAACACTAGTATAAACTTTAATTTTGGGATTAAATTTTAGTGAAAAATTAAAATCTGTCACGGATCCTGTAGAAGAAACCATTATAGTCAATGTTAAAATGTAAAGTATATGACTCTACTACGATATTCCTGGAACGTGGGGGTAAAGTACTGTTCCTACGCAGCACCTTCTCCTTTGGTATTCCGAGGGTCAACGGCAAAATGTGTTGTCGATGAGACGAGTTTTGATCCCTAACATGTTTCAATCGATCATAAAGCGGAACACATGGTGCGCTTCCACACATAGAAAGTAGTTGTTGTGGTCTTCAGTCCTGAGACTGGTTTGATGCAGCTCTCCATGCCACTCTATCCTGTGCAAGCTTCTTCATCTGGTATGGAAAACAAATATGTATACGTACATATCGTGTTGAGACACCTTCTGCCATCAGTAAAAGGACTGCTCATATCAATATGTGTACATATCAGTTAACTACTAACGAGGCGGTGAAGGGAATATTCTGATAATTCGACAATAAATATCAGACAAGGTGGGCAACGTTCAGAAATTCATAATAAATTTATTTATACTTTTCCCACATAAACTGTGCTTATAATTAACGGGAAAATAAAGATTTAATGAAAGTTTCATGAAGATTATCGTAATGTTACTACTGAACTTATGCTTAGACTTGGGTTTAGTCCGGGAAACATTACGCATTACTTATGACGAAACTGTTATCAGACTTAGATTTTGTGTTCCGTCAATAGGGACTCGAGAGGGAGTATATAAACTTTTAAATTACGCTACAGCATGCGTGATTTGTGTAATATATGTCTCTAGAATGATCGTAGGTAAAGATACAAATAACTTGTACGTTTTATTCGGTTACAGAGAACAAATACTATTACTTCGAACTGTTATTCAAGAAGATTGCACCACAACAATGTGTATTATTGTTCGTTACAAAAAATTAAGTTATTTAAGTTATTTTCGAAATGTAAGTGGAGGGACTTGGAGTTACAAACGAAGCGATACGTTTATTATCAACAGTGAACTAATGTCAGAGCAGTGTTTAATAGCAAAGATGCATGTAAAGGCCACGGGCAGAGTCAGTGTTTGAGAGCAAGGTAGCGCACGGTTCCTATTTGAGATAGGAACATGGGACATTGCGAAGGCCATTCGAACTTTTGCCTTTCTATAGCGATGTTACAGTATGCTAAGGACGGGTAGAACGATGTGGAGCTGGCACCCAGACAAATTTTGCGAATCCATTAATTCCTGTCGAAAGTGATTTAAATGGGCTGCAATTACTGCTAAGCTAATGACAACGTTTGTATTGGCGCTGTTTAGATTTTACGTACGAAAACAGTCACCCTCAAATAATTCCGGACTGTAGTTAGATCGATTGTTCATATTTGGTCAACCGGTGTAACGGACTTCGGTCTGAGATAAGTCTTAACCGTTTGGAATTATCTTGCTTCGTTTCGATTTTACGTGCTAAACACACATTTCTCTGGTCGGTTTTGTAGTGCGCCACTTATGTACCTTAAAAACTAGTACGATCAAACTTTGCACGAAGGTAAATAAACAGATGAAACCGAAACGATTTTTTCTTCCCAGTAATCTTTATCCGCTTCCGACAGAAAGTCGTGCTACATTTTGTGTGTAAAATTAGTTCTTTCGTGTACTGAATTCATGAGAACGTTTTAAAGTGAATCAGTTAAGTAAAAGAAGCATTTTCAAAGTAAAATTGAAAGCTCACCTTCAAAAATCTTGCTTCCGAAGGATTTTACGAACAAATAACACATTAATTGTGAGTTTTGTTTCCGCGCGTCACTTCTTTGTTTCGCACTTGGGCCAATCGTTCCAACTTTGATTACGGTTGAACAATTCATGTAATTAATAATCTTTCTCTTGCTTTGTGGAAAGTTAAGCCGTTGTCACAATAAAAAGAACTATATCTAATTAGACGTGGCCAGAGTCAACAAAAATCTCCATCGGTTGCCAGTCTATGGCGGTCAAGTGTCAAAATAAAGGTAGAATAAAAGTTGGATAACAGAATAAGAAATGATCCAGTCATATCACAAGTTGAATATGTACTGTAGAATTAGGGATGAAAAAGAAATAAGCTAGTTTTTCCACTTATCTGTCAGCTTCTAAGACATTTAAATCAAAACATGACAGTATATTTGCGCCTTTTACCACTTAACTCTACGTCCCTTGCGCATTGAGTTTTCTTAGCTGCAACGTGTTACTGCCCCTGCATCCTGCTATTTATAGGATAAAGTCGCTGATCCTTTGCCCAAAATCGAGTAGATTCGTCAGCCATAGTAAACAATATACACTGATTAGCCATACATTATGACCACCGACCTACTATCAATATAAACTATTTCAGGCGATAGCAGCGTCGCCTGGCGAGAATGACTGCCAGTAAGACACAGGCACGGTGTATTTAATATCAGTTAGCGAGCCGTCCGTGTGTAGAATGGGGAAAGTGCTCAATCTGTTTGAGTTTGATCAGTGGCAGATTTTGATGACGCGGAGGCACGCACAAACATTTCGAAAACTACAAAACTTGTCGGGTTTTCGAGGAGTGCTGTGGTGAGTGTCTTCAACACATGGCGAAACCAAGGTGAAACCATTGAGCGGGGGATTGGCGGTCACCGCCAATTACAGATGCCGGACGTTGTAGGTTGGGTAGACTGCTACTTTGGCGCAAGCTGTGAACCGTGGCGGGTCTAACATCACACTTTAATGATGGGTAGAGTACAAGTGTGTCTGAATACACAGTGCCCCGAACACTCCTCCGCAGCACATGACCATTGATTGTTCCAATATTAACACAATGACATGGACAACTGCGACTGAAAAGGGCACGCGAGCATCGGCACTGGACGTTGGTGCAGTAGCAGAGCGTTGCCGGTCTAATGAATTGCGATACCTCCTTGATTATGCCATTGGGAGGTCGCGACTTCGTCATCTTCCAGATGAACAGCTCCTTAGCACCTATACTGGGGAGTGGAAATAAGCTGAAGGTGGCTCCGTTATGCTCTGGCGAACACTCACGTGGGCGTCCATGGATTCAGTGGGTCTGTGGAAGGCACCAAGATGACCAAGTAGTATCATACACTGGTTGAAGAACACTTACACCCATTCATGACGATTATGTTTCCCTACGGTAATGGCATTTTACATCGAGATACTGCGCCGTATTACAAGTCTAGGAGTGTGATGGAGCGGTTCGAGTAACACTTCCAATTGATGAGTTGGACCAGCAACGTGCTAGATCTGAATCCGATACAACACTTCTGGGATGTGATTGAACAAGGTGTCATAGCCGATCACCCAATCTCAGGAACGTATGTGTGCAATGTGGTGCCAACTCCCTCCAGTGAACTGTCAAGACGTCGTTGCTTCCAGACCGCGACACACCGCCGCTGCCAAAGATGGACTTCCAGGGTATTAGGTACGTGGTCATAATGCTCTGGCCCATCAGTGTACAATATAATTTGACTGAAGAACATACATGAAACAGCTTAAAATGTATTTCGGCGGTGCCATTATAGCGATGGATTTGTTCCTGGAGGGGTGATAAAGTAATCTTCTGGTTTCTGGTGGTGGTGAGAGAAGGGAAGATCAGTTTAATCAGTTTACCCCGGGGTGACCACATCTCCCACGAATCCACTCCCAGGTATAGTGAGAGCTGTAAACCAAAAAAAAAAAAAAACACTTATTGGCGTGGTTCTAGAAAGAGGAATGCATCTCCAACAGGAAGTATCCGAGATTTGAGGTACACGTGTAATAGGAGGTATCGCAGAGTGGGAATGCACGATGTATGTTAGGTACAGTAACCAAACATCAGCAACTTGTTTGACATATCCGCCAAAGCAGTTCCACGGAGACGTCAGTGCAGCGCAGGCGCACTGTGGTAAGTCATTTTTATGAACAGTAGTGAAGATATCTAGCAGTGTGTACGTCACAGACCAGTTTTAAGATATAAGTCGAACAACGTAACAATCCTGCTCTGATCCTGCTGACATGTTTGAGACGTGGAACATTGCTTACACCGTGACTGATCCCAAGCTGACTTCGATTAAAATGTCTGGTACCAAATTTTGACCAATATTTTTTTAAATCTAGTCACGCTAGATTCAAGCAGTGGGAATTTTTGACGATCAGGGGACGACACAACATGGTTCGATATTAGTGCTGAAATCATGAGACTGCAGGTAGCGGCTACAACGTAACATTACATGCGGAGCCGATACTGACGAACAGGTCAGGCAAAAGTCACAAAATTTATAAGGCCGCTCGTCTTCTGCCAACTGAAGGCGCCCTGTCACACGTTTGGTAACAAGCGGCTGAATTTTCTTTTACAACTTACTTTTGACATAGCACCTAAGTGATGTGATGGCAATAAAAATACTACAAAGAGTGTCTTAATGGCACTTGGAAATGAAATCCGAAGAACAAATTTGCATGCTGAAAATTCTTCATTTGGCACATCACAATTGGGCTAAATATTTAAAACCATTGTGAATTCAAGGGCCCAGGAACATGATAACTACCAGCACTCAACATGGTCACTGGTACACCACCTATAAATAATAATCATATGCTTTACACATTCTTGATAATTAAGTTTCCTGTACTAAAAACATATCTGCATTGCTCACAAACCTGCAAGCAGAGTGATAATTTCTGTTTTAAGTCTACGAAGGCTCTGAAACATTTTGACTGACCTTCAGCACTTGTGATATAAGGTATAGTCATTGACCTTTAATGCATGACGTCATCTGTTGGCACTGAAACGTGCGTGCATGAAATGTTCAATAACACTGAATGTATTACGTTACCAAGATGGTGGATGGCGGGAAATTTCAAACAAAAAAAAAATGGTTCAAATAGCTCTAAGCACTATGGGAATTAACATCTCAGGTCATCAGTCCCCTAGACTTTGAGCTACTTAACCGTAACTAACCTAAGGACATCACACACATCCATGCCCTAGGCAGGATTCGAACCTGCGACCCGTAGTAGCAGCGTGGTTCCGGACTGAAGCGCCTAGAACCGCTCGGCCACAACGGCCGGCTTGGAATTTAATGTGGTGGATAATTGGAAAGGTGGTAGGTACTAAAAAATTAAAAATGGCGATGGGTAGAAAATTTAAAATATTAGATATTACAGTGCGTGCAAAAATTAAATAATTGAATATGTTGGTAATATTTAAAAAATTCAGTATACCACTTGGAGGAAAGATTGTACAACCAGTCGCAATGCAAGAAATGTTTTTTGACAATGCCCACAATCTTCAAATTTATGCGGAGCGCTATTTATGCACAGATGGGCCATATTGCCGATTAACTACCAAGTTAAAGTGGTCTCTTTGTCGATAGTGAACGATATTCTCAAAAAAGGGAACTCAGCTTTCACTACTCATTATTTTACGCATATTTGGGACGTCGAATTTATTGTGATAAAGAACGGGCAAAAGCTGACTCCAAATATCTCACTGAATGGAGTTTTCAATCTTGTGTTAATGCATTAAGTTTTGATGAAACAGTTTTAAATGCAGACAGTATTTAAGGTGCTAGTGTTTTTAGTGCAATAATCTGTAAAGGAGTTACTGTACTTATCTTGCTGTCATTAAATGTATGAAATCAAACTCAGAGGCATTTGATGAAATGTTAGCTCAAAAGAATGCAGCAATTGGTGTGGAAGCGATGATAGTTATCCGTAAACCAGAATTCTGCCCTAAAGGTCAAAGAACACATCGTAATGTAGCAATTTATTAAGAGTTGTCACCTTGCACTGAAAACGTAGCTTGCTGTGGAGCCGGGAGCAGAGAATATGATGGACCTCACTTTCGCACATCTGACGGTGGCTACTGGACCGGCCGAGTGGTGTGCTTCGCTAATGCTGCGTACGATACGTTACACACGTTCTCTATGAATCTGAAGAAGCAGTTTTAATCGATGTTTTTCATACTTAGTGCACGAAGTTCTATGGATAACACAACCATACTGCTAATCTTTCAAGGCAATACCTTCAATACATTCGGAGATAAATATTTCTATATGTAACACATTGTATCTGTTCTGACATTATGAAACTGAGTAGGGGCTGGAATTTATTAATTTATATTATCAACTGAAATTACAGCCAAGAGGACAGGTTCATATAATCTAATTTTTTGGAATGTTCTTTAGTTTCTTTTCCACAGAATACTGATGAAATTTACAGTGCACTGGAAAATAATTATTTCATTGTGTTTTGGTTGTTTGAGTGTTTTGAAGAGACTAAGACAGTGAATGAAGGACATATGTAAATTGAAAATGTGATATTTTATCAAAACTGTCTAAATGTAAGCGTGAGAAGGTTGTTGTGTTATAGGGGAATTTGTCACATATGTTCGAGTCAGCTTGAGTTTACAAAGGGCACCCAGAAGGGGCGTAAAGTATTAAATTAATTAGAAACTTATTTTGTGGAAAGATGCTGTTTATTGTATTTTTGTTAAGTTTTGTTTCGTTTCGGAATTACGAGATTTCGAGTCTGAAATAGTTGTCGTAATCTGACCAGCTGATAGTAGAAATACCGCTGGTATAGAATTGCTCGAAATGACCTGATTCGCTGTTTAACATACTACTCAATACGAATTCAGCATTCCCCGAGCGTTTGAGTAGGGTTTGGTGCTTCAGATGTATGAGTCGGTAGAGTCGCTCGGGAGCCGTCTTCTCGTTAACACATATGTTAAATCATGCTGATCAAATTGGAATCAAAATGAAGAAATCCACACGTTTGATCGGTTATAGAGAAGATAATGAAAAGCGGCTACAGTTTTGAGTATTTTGAGAATGTTTGAGCTTTGCGAGTGATTTATTTTAGGAGATTTCCGCGTGTGAACATTTCAAGACGTACACATAATCCGCGTCGGGTGTTTCGTGCAAATTACGAGACATTACGGGGAGCACTTCTATACAACAAGACTACTGAATGACTGACTGTGGTAACTCGCAAATAGTCGTGGATCATTGGCTATTTAGGACATTTAAAGTACGAGGTCGGACTAAATACTTTCTGGCTGTTTCTGGGTGTGAACGTGTTACAGAGACAGTAAGCAACATTGCGTAATTAGTGTTGGAATACCAAGTAAGAACTTGATATCCATTTTCTTACAGGAAATTTTAGACATTTTTCAAACGCGCCATGCAGGAATCCCGAACGCGTGATAGTTAAAATAACTTTCAGATGTTGCCCATGGACTGGAGTTACATGGCTTTTGATTGGTAGATATTTAGCTAACATTTCACCAGCGTTGCTTTTATCGGCTAAACCTGTATCTACCATCGCAGAATGAAGGGGCAGACAACGTGAAGCCTATCCAGGTAGGTGGAAGAAAAAGTGTTTAAAGGATAGTGAGAAACCGCCCCGCCCCGCCGCAACATGAATGAAGTCGCTTAGCTTTGATATCTCGATTTTGTTCTAGATACTTAAAGGGAACAGCGGTGCAAAGGGATGTATACAGAATTTTCACAAGTAACTGAGACCTGTCTAGCTGGAGCGCAATTTCATGTTCCTCTGGCTATTCATTATGCAAGGTGGTTTACGAAATTAATTTTTTGTTAGATAACGTTTGTATGCTGTGACGAATTTCACTTGCCACCACACGCAAATAATACATTTGTGTATGTGAATTTCTATTATATGAGAGAGTATGAAACGTTCACTCTATAGTAACGAATTAGACATACATAGTTCGATGCTGTGAGTGCTACTTCAACTATGATTTCACAAATCTCCAAAATGCGAATTACTAAATGAGTAACTGCGTAAAGGGGTGAACAGGTAACTGGTAACAGCAAACGGTATTGGGTAAACAGTATACAGTAAATGGTAAATGAGTGCCAGTAAGTGGGCCGTGGTAAGTGTTGACACTCCGATTCAGGAGTTTGGGAAGGTGGGCCAGCCCCGTATCAAAACCGACTTGTGGAATAACGGTGGGGTACGGTTTGGAGGCCCGAGTGACTGTGGTTTTTAGGCGCTTTCGCACAACTGCCACGGTGTATACCAGGCTTGTACCCACGTGCCGCCTCAGTTACATGATTGGCAAACACTTAGAAATATGGATAACACTACATGCAGACATTTGGGGTACACAAATTCCATCCAAGAGGGTTGACAGTAGCAACAGAAAAAGAAGAACGAGTAAATGGGGTAATGGGAAGAGGGTACTGGTGATCCCATAACAGTTAACTAGTATGGAAACGACGAATGGATGTCACTAAATGTTTGATGGTAAACGGATGACTGTTAGTGGCTGTGTTATGATGTAACGGGTAATAGTGGCTGGATAATGGGTAACACTCAATGGGTAACGAACGATACTCTCTTTCTTTCGTCTCCACACTAGCAAACACATTATTCAACAGAAGTTTGGAATATCACAGAGTTTGCTACAATGACTTCTTATAGAACATCCATTGAAGTTTCAACAATAACTCATTAACAAATAAACACAATTCCTTCTGAAAACAAGAAATAATTTCGGTGGTTAGCAAAAATCATTACAAAACATTGAAGGATATCTCTAACTCGTACATCTTAAAAACAAAATTTGCGAAAATATTTATTTTATGATGACGATTATCAGTCATTAGAAGTGAGTACGTCCTCCACGCACAAGGTTGAATTCTTCCACTCTGCGAGGCGCGCTTTGGAAGAGACCATCAAGTTCACCTTGCGATATAGTGTCCTACTTCTTAATGGCAGCTTCATTGAGGTCCTAAGGATTGTCAGCTGGAATCGGACGCTATGCAATGGCCACATTCGACAGGTCCCATGCATGCACAATTTCATTCATGGCTGGGGACTGTGCTGCCCAATGCTTTCAACTCATGTTGCATCTTTAAAGTTACCGAGATAATGCTAGATTACAGTCATCGACTTCACATCCGTATATCCTTAACAATCGTTTGTAGGACCTCTTCGAGGTATCGGGGACCAGTGAAATTGCCTTAGATGGGAATTATAGGGGTCCGCCGTCTCATACTTATTGTCGCCCTGAACATTACACTTCTTCCTGCGAATGGACTTCCTGAACGTATTGGCGCTCCTAGTGTCGTCTAGCGTTTCTCCAAACCCTAAAATGCAGACGAATGAATCCTGGTCTCCTCAAACTAATATGACATTACTCCATTCTGCAGTTGTCCCATGGTGATGAGCTACAGCTCAGGTCCGTAGACTGCATCAGTTCCGTTGGATTACTGCAAAACTTCAGATTGGTCTTCTGGAATGAAGACCATCCTGATGAAGTTTTCTACGCACAATTTGTCCGTGTTACGAATCTCTGTTGGGCGGGAGAACTCATTCCCTATATGTCTGCCAACTTATGTTGGGGGTCTGCAAGCCGACAGTTGGAGGAAACGATGCTGCTCTGGAGTTGTTATACGAGGATGACCACTGCAAGGTCTATAGGTCACATTTCCCGTCTCTCTGTACATTCCAACACCTTAGACACACCACTCTGAGTGTCAGCTCATTGATCGGCGATATCTTGCTGTGTATGACCTACTGAAAGTAAACCCAGTATCCTGACCCTATCAAAGAGTTGGATGCTTCTACGTGACATATTGCTGCAGTGCTGAACCCAAACTGAATGAAGCTGTTGCTGATACTGGACTGCTCGCGGGGTGCCGCTGCGGCAGCGGTGTGTTTACATGACTGAGAAACGGCCACAGAGCATACCAGCAGTAAACACCATCCAGTATATGGGCTCTGACTGGATAATGTATGAAGGGCATAGGTCAGTGAGACCTGTAGTATTGTAGACTGAAATTCATGATAATATTACAAATTTTTGTTGAACAGTGTAATTTGTATCGCTCTACCAAACTAACGTATATTATTCAGTGGGGCTCGATGATAGAATTTGTTCAAAAAATACGACATTTATATTCCAGATATAGTTCATAACTTTCGTATAAAAACAGTAGACCACTAATCAGTTTCGACTCTCCTTGCATAATCTGCTTAGTGACTGGAAAAGAGCAGTGGTCCTATTTCTAATAACTAAACCCATAATAGATCTTACGTGAAACATCTAGCGGTTCCCTGGTATGTAAAATTGTGTCACAAAATCCAAATTACTTGCGAACATTTTAAGGTATTACATGAAAAGAAACAAAGAGAGTATTGGAGTAAATGTTGATGAAATTAATGAAATTCTTAAACAATCTGTGTATTTGTGAATTTTGCTGAAACACTCTTAACCAACAGCAAGAAATTAGTAATGAAGTTACATGAGAAAACGTTATTCATTATTGGCACCCCATACATAATGGAAGTAGAAGCTCTGTGGCCCACGGTTGTGATTTTAACAATTCTCAACAGGAACTAACGCAATTTTCTAGATTTTTTTCCAAAGTGCGAAAACCTGTATCTTATATTGCTTTTAAGGATTTGAGTTCTTATACTTCATTGGAACGCTGGTTTCAGGACTCTGTATTATCCCGTTTTTAAGTCTGTTTGTGAAGCGTGGTATCACTTGTAATTCTCCTAATATGCAACGAGGAAGATTTAATGTGAAATTCTGAAAGTCAGGAAATCTATGTGTCTCGAAGCTAATGCTATATTCGTTGTAAGACACAAATTTAGAAGATATTGTTTGAATAGTGGATCAGGTACACAGGTACACCACCTACCCAGCGACACATCGAAATGATACGAAATGCATCTGCCGACACAGTAATTTACAGCACTCGTGTTGTTCAAATGGCTCTGAGCACTATGGGACTCAACATCTTAGGTCATAAGTCCCCTAGAACTTAGAACTACTTAAACCTAACTAACCTAAGGACATCACACACACCCATGCCCGAGGCAGGATTCGAACCTGCGACCGTAGCAGTCCCGCGGTTTCGGACTGCAGCGCCAGAACCGCTAGACCACCGCGGCCGGCCACTCGTGTTGTAGGTGGAGGACTGGACAAGTTGCATGTAACGTATTCTAAGCGAGAGGGCTGGCGGACACACCGCTAATGTTGCGCGTAATGCCACACTACGAGATACGCCGACTGCCACCGACGCCCATGAGCCGTCATGCTCAATAGTATCTGACTTTTGCGTTATGTTCAAAAGTATCAAAACAGTCTTAATTCAACAAAAATTGGCAGTATGTTCAAAACCATCCTAACAGTTTAATTGATGTTTTAATAACATTCCACTGCTTACCACAATCGACAGTCATAATATGGATGTAAGTTAATGGTATGATGACTGATGGAATAATGCAAGATCATTACACGAACCATTTAATTGCAGCCTGAACTCCTTGTCTACTCATTTTCCTAGCGTGAACTTGTTGAGTTGGTGAAATTTAGAAATTGCGTCACTGAGCATGCCCAGACTTCAGCAATTTCTGACTCGGCTAAAAGGGGGTTATAATGTCGAGAACAGTAGTTCGTGGCGAATTATTGTTGCTGAACCCTCATAGCTGATGTTTAAAGCTCCCTTATTCTTGGAACGTGCGAGAAACTCTGCAAAAATATGAGTATAACATACATTGCTACTAACAATCTTACTTCATTTCACCTATTGATTACTTGCTTCAGACATGGCTGTTTTTATTCAGTGTTACAGAGTTTACACAGGTGGCATGTGCTGTACTCATCAGAGCAGTAGTTGAAAATCTGTACCGGCTGTCGTCAAAGTAATCTATCTCGGGGTAAATTCGACACACTAGCAAACCCTACAGTCAACGTTAAGTTAGATGTATGTATTACACCTTTCATCTACTGTTTCTGAAATATTTCTGCTTACGCTGATCGCTCATAATGTCTCTTCAAATTTTGTGTTTTCTCCTGTACATAACTGTAGTACAATTTCGGTTGCAGACCTGGATCTTCTCTTTTCCCCGCCAAATAATACTACCATCTGATAGCAAATAAGTAAATAAATTAATTTCGAACTTACATGATATGAGAAACTGTGTTAATCTCTGCAGAAATTTGAAAAAAATTTTACAATATGAACTGGTCTCAAGAAAAAAGATTCATAGAACTTCATCGATGTGAGAAGCTGTCTGGACGAAGTAATATATTGACATTAACGTACGAAAACGCACGATAACACACGAATGCAACCAATGAGTTCGAGAAGAACTTTGATAACTGATGAAAAATAGTGTGTTTGGAAAAGCCATACAAAATGTGTGAATCACTCAGGACATAAGATTAGTAATATCCTGGGAAGGCAGATGTGGAGCAGCCGTTTTAACTGGCAAACCAATTTTTCTAAGAACATAAACTTTTAACGAATATATATTCGCTGTTTTCATGAGCAAACACAATGTAGTATTGCAGCGGAATTGGTGTTTAGAAAACGCTTTTGGTCGGATTTTGTTGTCGATACATGAGACATTAAACAAGTTTCCAACAAATCATATACAACTGTGACACACAGTCACCGGTTGCTTAATTTCTAACATGAAAACTCCTAACACCTACAATAATATCTGGAGCAACGTGGGTGTAATTCCCGAGCGACAAAAGCATGCCGTTAGGAGCGCCCATCCGAGAGGGACACCAGGGGCACCACGACTCTGGTTCCTATACAGGGACAATTAATGGAGACCAAAAGGACGTCTAACTGACACGGGCGCCAGGGTCGCCCGAGTGTAAGGTTCGCTTATGGTGCGTGTGATAATTAGTAGCGGGAACGGACGCAGGTGAGATTGTACGAGGGAAAAAGGGGAGGAGTAGAGTGACAATTGATAAGCAACTTCTGTGAAAAAAAATCTTCTCACACTGGTCCTGATGAACAGCGACGAACACACACGCTTCGACACATCCGTACACCCTGCAAATAACAGATGCATTATTCTACTGATAAACAGAAACGAGGATGGTTTGATGAAAGAAGAACTTAATGTAGAGCCTGTTACAGAATATGTCGGCCTACGAGCAGAAACGTGTGCTGTCAGCTAGTAGTCTGGGCACGAAATACGCCGGGACAAATGTGTCAAACGACTTTCTGTTAATAGGTTAACTATTTATAACTACAGGCTGCATAAATTGGGTTTGGAAGTGGAAACCTATGTGCAGTTTGTAATTCAGGCAAAGCAACATGTCGTTTTTAATATCAAATACCACCAACTGGGTTTATCTGCACAGGGTGATAAAATTTATAAATGGGCAGGTACTTTAAATACGTTGAATTTGGATCACTATTATCTGAAAAATGAAGATGATGATATTGAGGTTTGATTTTATGGTGAAAGTACTTAAAAATGTAAGTATTGTGAACACCTAAAAAATGGCACGCGCGTGTGTGTGTGTGTGTGTGTGTGTGTGTGTGTGTGTGTGTGTGTGTGTGTGTGTGTGTGTATGTGTGTGTGTGTGTGTGTGTGTGCTTCTCCGTTTGCCTGACATGCACGAAAACTATAAGCTGCAGATGGTAATGGTAAGTTACAGCTGATCTAGGACACTGTAAACAGGTGTGAATTCACTTATTACTGTCTGATTGGCTAGATTAAACTCCAGGAACTTATGGTCTAATTATCTTCAGTTCATCAGATTTTAAATATAATGCATGCTTTTCTACAACTTTGTTTGCGTATGATCAAGTATATTTTATAAATAGAGTAATTTTGTACTATGAAAATGTGTAAAAACTTTGGATGTGAGTCCGCAAAACACTGAATGTAAGTACTATTAGTATTCCTTGTCACAGTTACAGACTTCATCTGACTTTTCTTAGGAATGTAACAAAAATTTATGTACAGAGTATTTTCGTTTTACTTTTTACTGGGTCCCCCTTCTCCAGTTTATTTCAAAGAGGGATACTATATTTACTGATGAGAGAGACTTTTAGGTGATTACACTTGTTTTGTTTACATTAGTTATACTGCTAGAAAGGCTATTTTTGAACATAGCAAAAGAGTGAGTACGTGTGTGTGTTTACATAATTTCCGACATGAGTAGTTTGGGAAAAACATATATTACATTATAATGGGCAGTAGAAATGTCCCCCAGCAGCGCTATGATGCTCATGCACTCCGTCTTCAGGCCACAAGTGGCCCATCGGGACCAACCGACCGCCGTGTCATCCGAAGGTGAGGATGCGGATGGGAGGGGTGTGTGATCAGCACACCGCTCTCCCAGTCGTTAAGATGGTTTTCTTTGACCGGAGCCGCTACTATTCGGTCGAGTAGCTCCACAATTGGCATCACGAGGCTGAGTGCATCCTTAACAATGGCAACAGCGCATGGCGGCCTGGATGGTCACCCGTCTAAGTGCTGGCCACGTCCGACAGCGTTTAACTTATGTCATCTCACGGGAACTGGTGTATCCACTGCGGCAAGGCCGTTGCCACCAGCACTATCACGCATCCTTTAATTTGTAAGTTTCCCCCTATTGGCCATCTTCATGACGTTATGTGTGTCATTATTTCAAGGTCAATAATCCCACGTGAGGTCACAAGTTTTCAAGTTTATCAAAGTGTTCCAGAGTCCTCAGAGCGTTACTACGAACTTTTATATGGGAATGACGCGTGTACTCCTAGAGAGCTCGTACTGAAATCTCAGCCACTTACGAGCTGACTCTTGTCGTATCATTATTCCAATTATTAAAACCTGTCAAGATAGTGTGATAATACCTGTGAATCAGTGGCCCTCATAATTGCCTTTTCATAAGAACTGTTATAATTTATTAATAACTGAAATTACTAAAACAGGGTGGTTGGTAGGTTGCTATCAAATTTCCCTCCAGTCCAAGAACTTCCTCTTTGACTGTTCTCAACTAACAAAAGGAGGCAAGAAACCTGTGGCGTCGTCCTCCCAAAGTCTTTCCCAAACTCATTTCTCGCTCTTTCGTCGACGATTTACACGTTTATTCATTCTTTTCATCGAATGTTCCTGATATTTCGGGAAACAATATAGTTTCTCTAAACAGAATAAAAATGGATGTAATCAAATTGCTTACCAAATGATAGACATTATTTCCCATTGAATGAAGGTTGCTGATCTAAGTGATGTATACTGCTGATTAGCAAGCTGATGATACTGTAAAAACACTTTATCTTCCGTACAGTATTAACTGGTAGATACGAGTATAATGACATTAGTGATTGATTTTACTACGTTACACCTCAAATAACAGAATCTACACAATCTTTAGATGGCTTCAAAAGTGTTGATGCACGAGAACTGCAATCGAAACCATTTAAATTTATGTTAACCAACGATTAATATAGCGTACAAGGCAGTATGAAATGAAATTTGTAAACAATTCCTGTATCACAGTCAGTGTATATGAATTCTACGATTTTAGTTAAATTATAAAAGAACTGTTTTCACTGAGACTCTAAGTTACTACTTTAGTTTCTTTCACTCCAGATCTGTTTGTCATCTTCAGATAGTGATGAAATTTGGTGCACTATCACTGCTGCCTACTACATGTTGTGTTCTTATGAAATTAACAACGGTCTGAAGATCCGGCAGTCGGTAGTAGTAACTGGTTGTGTAGCTTGCAAGTTTTACAAAGTGGCCTCTCACCAAACGGCAAAATCATGTTCCGATGATGGCAAGTAGCTTAATGTTCTATGTTTGCAAAGACTTGCTTGTTTTTTTTTTGTGTGTGGAATTTACTACGATGAATGGGTTCCTTTAGTTTTCCACGCTAGTCTGTCCCGTGTAAGTCTCTTCATCACCGACTAACAGCGAAAATTACATCCTTTTGAACTTACTTTATTGAAGCCTTGCTCTCCTTTTGCAGTTGTTTCCCACCACACTCCTTTCCATTACCAAACTACTCAGTTATTGGTGACTCTGGATATGTCTTATCAATCGATCCTTTAATTTAGTCAGGTTGTACGACCTGTTCCTTAATCCTCCAATTCACATCAGTATCTCTCCATCAGTTACGCCATCTACCCATCCAATGTACAATATTTTCCTGTATCCCGCATTTAGAAGCTGCTAACCTCTTCCTGCCTGAACTATATAAAGTACATTTTTAGCAGTCGTACAACGCTACGCCACAGACAAATACTCTCAGAAATTACATTTATATTTATGTCTCGAGACAGCACATTTTTCTTTTTCTGAAAACTTCCTTTGCTATTGCTAGTCTGCTTTCCTGTATCCTCTCTACTCCGGTCAGTTATTGTACTGTTCACATAGCAAAACTGAGTTACTGCTTTTAGACACTAATTTTCTAAACCAGTACCCTCACTATCTGATATCATTTGACTACATTTCATTATTCTTGTTTTCTTTTTTTGAGTCACCTCATAGCTCTTTTCAAGGTACTATCCGCTACATTAAACTGCTCTTCCAAGCTCTTTGCCGTCTCTGAACGTATGACACTGTCATCACCTACTGTTTATTTATTTATTTATTTTTCCAGCACTGTTACTCCTTTCCAAATTTCTCGTTCGGACGCTGTAATACTTGCTCGGAGCCTTAAATACCATCAACCTGCTGAGGTACCAGCAAACCATAGTGTTATATACTGGGCTGTTAGCAGCTCTTCTTCCAGCGGAAGATCCCGTCAGCCTCCTTATCAACGATACCGCCGGCGGCTGGCGTAGAGGATTGCGTTCATGCGGCTTTCTGGTGCCTCCCAGGCTAAACTCTGAAGATTTACTCTTAGTAATCCGGGGCGTGTGTCTCGCTGATTTAATAGCCTGATAAGCTAATTCCTCGTCCTGGCTTCACGAGAGGGCTCTAAACATCACATAAGTGATTACACAAGTAAGGTTGATCCTGGGAATATACCCTCCCCCGTCCCCTCCCCTTCCTCGAGCCAGTGGATTTAGCCTTACATGATATTAGCGGTCTGGTTCATAATGCTTTAGTTTGCTATAGACACCTTTAATTTAATTACAAGCAGAGTCATGTCTTTCCGTTGTTGTCATATTTTCTGCCATATTATTAGGAATAAGAGAATCGCACCCCGCCCAGTTTTGTAATGACAGATATCTCCTGCTCACGTGGAATGTATTGTAACAACAAGAAGAAATAAATACGGCATGATGTTGCCATGATGTTAGATGGTATTACATGTTTATCGTGATGAAAAAGTTAGCGGATTAACCGTATATGACACTGGAATGAGTATTTAATATCACTTTGTTTTGCCCATGCGTATTTTTATGAACTTCAAGAAGAGATATATCATTAAGGTGACGTACCTGTCGTATTTGATTATCATTAGCTGATGAAATGAAATGAAATGTCGTGTGGCTAGGGCCTCCCGTCGGGTAGACCGTTCGCCTGGTGCACGTCTTTCGAATTGACGCCACTTCGGCGACCTGCGCGTCGATTGGGATGAAATGATGATGATTAGGTCAACACAACACCCAGACCCTGAGCGAGGAAAATCTCCGACCCAGCCGGGAATCGACCCCGGGTCCTTAGGATTGACATTCCGTCACGCTGACCACTCAGCTACCGGGACCGGACATTAGAAGATCATATTTCTAAATATTCATGACAAGTAAGAAGCGTTCACCGAACAAGAGACATTAGGAGGGATTAAGAAAGGGGATCAGATACGAGGATATTGGAGCGTTGTATTTCACCAACTACAGACATAAGCCATAATCAAATTTTACATCAGTTCCCTAGTTAAATTTGTTGCCATCAGTCCCTTTAAGGAGTATAACCTGGACAGACATATGATGCAAATCCACTCTCCTACTACTCTTCCACGAAAGAGTTAACGCAATAAAAAGTGTTTACAAAGGGAAATTATAATTGCTTCATTTTAACAAAACATTTGTGTGTCTACAAATCTTTAACATACTGCAGCGTGTCAGCAACCGTGAAATGTACAGAAAGCAAACAATTTTTTCAGCCTTCGGTTGCTAGGTAATTTTTACTTGTTTACCTAGGTTTCGATTCCAGTAATGGAATCTTCTTCAGAACCCATAAATTAAACCACATATGGACGTATATTACTCACTGAAATGCATCATCAGTCTAATGATTGAATAATAAAGAATCGTGATACTTACAAAAAATTAAATTATTTTAAGAGCCAAACACAGGCCATGTCACAGATTACAAATAAAAACAGTAAAGACGCATTATCATAAGATTATGTCTGTCAAAATGAAAACCATTAAGGCGATTTAGATGGAGCTACGCCGGCCAGAAATAAGGCTCGGAAACAGGGCGTCGCGAGCAGTTCCGCGGCGAGGCTCGGCCGCGGCCAAGCGCATGCGCGAGCGCAAGCTCAAGCGCAGGCTCAAGAGACAAAATGTCTCAAAATTACTTACACCAATTATACATATAAACAAATTGTGACTGAAAGCCGTCCTACAAATGGACAAACCTACCTATTGGTATAGCAACATTAAACAATTTACCTGAGAACAAACTACAAAGCCAAGGTATAATTTTTTTTTTTTTTTACATTTAAATATTCTAGTAAAAGAGCGAAGCCCCGCTACAGTAACTAAAAAATTAGTGTCGAAATACTAAATGTCTTTTTCCAAAGTTATTTCACAGAGGCAGACTGCACTGTAGTTCCTTCTCTAGATTGTCGCACAGATGACAAAATGGTACATATCGAAATAGACAACAGAGGGATAGAGAAACAATTAAAATCGCTCAAAAGAGGAAAGGCCTCTGGACCTGATGGGATACCAGTTCCTTACTTCGCCAAGTGTTTGGATTTGTTACACTTCTAATGTAATTTGTGGAGTACCCATTGCTCCTCATAACAGTTTCCAGGTGTATGGATTACCCAAGATCCATAAGAACAACGATCCACTGAGAACGATCGTTAGTGCTCCTGGCTCACCAACGTATAAACTGGCGAAACACTTGGACTCTCTGCTCCAGCCACACGTGGAAAAGACCGACACATACATTAAGGACTCAGGACATTTCATTGAGAAGCTGAAGAAACTGAAACTTGCACCAAACGACATCCTGGTCAGTTTTGATGTTGTTTCGTTATTTACGAAAGTGCCACTCAGCGATGCTCTGGAGCACATCGGTTCCATGTTCCCGCAAGACATCAAAAAGCTCTTCCATGCATGTCTCACCACGAGCTATTTCACGTGGAATGGAGATTTCTACGAACAGCTCGAAGGCGTCGCCATGGGTAGTCCTCTCAGTCCAGTGGTGGTTAACTTGTTCATGGAACAATTCGAAGCACAAGCACTGGACTCGGCGACTTGCAAACCTAAGGTGTGGTACAGGTACGTCGATGATACTTCCGTGGTGTGGAGCCATGGTGAAGAACAGCTCGGTGAATTCCCGAGACACTTGAACAGCCTCCATGCCAACATAACATTTACCATGGAAGTAGAAAAGGACAAGAAACTGCCATTTCTAGATGTGCTGGTCACAAGGGACGGCGAAAACCTGGGACACAGGGTGTATCGAAAACCGACACACACGGACCGATACCTGCACAAACTATCAAACGACCACCCGAGCCAGAAAAGAGGCATGATTAGTACGCTCGTAACGAGAGCAGGACGAATATGTGAGCCTAAACACCTCAAACGAGAAATGCAACATCTGGAAACTGTTCTGAGGAGCAATGGGTACTCCACAAATTACATACACTCGGCGAAGTAAGGAACCAGAAAAAGAAATGTCGGGTACGGCCTTTCTGCCATACATTCCCAGAGTGACGGACAGAATCGGCCGTATATTGCGCAAACACGGCGTAAGGACGATTTTCAAACCGACAAGGAAGATCAAAGAGTGTCTTAGATCGGCGAAGGAGAAAAGAGACCCACTTGCAATGTCGGGAATATACCGTATACCTTGCACATGCGGAAAAGTTTATGTCGGAACGACTGGACGATCCATTAACACCAGGATCAAAGAGCATAAGCGACATTGCAGGTTCGGGCAGGTGGAGAAATCGGCCGTGGCAGAGCACGCACTGAATGAGACCGTCCATGTAATAAAATTCGCCGACACGGAAGTTCTGGCTGTAGAGAAGCATTATCACACGCGCTTGTTCAGAGAAGTTGTAGAAATCCAAAAACACGCGAACAGTTTCAACAAGAAAGAGGAAAGCCTTAAGGTAAACGGATCCTGGCTTCCCGTACTGCAGCGAACGACCATCGCAGGTAGCAAGAGGAGATCCGCACCGGAAATGACCCCGGAGAAGCCCTCGGACGTTGGCGCGCCAGGTACATATAGTCTGCGGCCACGAGCTCGCCTCCAGTTCACCACCGGCAATGGAGGGTGAAGCTTTGACAATGCCAGCCACTCGTGCTGGCGAAACGTCAGAAAAAATCATTAGATGAACGTCGGCCGAAGAACCCGAGACAGAAGCCAATAGGCAGTTTGTCAACAAGTGGCCACGAAAGCCTTAACAATTTTGTATTACGCCTCTACGGGGAGGAGATTTGCAGATTGTACCGACGCCTTGACCAACGACGGAAGAAGAAAGCGCGACTGATGTCCTCTCTCGCCTTTCTGTCACGGTGCCGAGATGAATGTGCTACACCGAAGTTCTTGAGATGCAAGCGCCTATTCACCACCGCCCAAGCATATCGTATCTACGACAGAATGGAACGAGCTTTTCTTCGTGAGCGAATACATACAACACGGAGAGACTTGGCAAGAACGGATCAGGAACTTCTGGACATTTTCTATCAGGTAAGTAGCAGAATGCACCGAGACGACTGGGACAAGATCGACAGCATCACTCACAGGAGCATGCAGAACGAACTCGAGCGCTGCACCGAGCGGCAAAAGAAAAAGTTTGAAACATGCCGGAAGCAGACCGACAAGGCGATTCCAGACATGTCACACACAGTGGTCAACCTCACTGAACGACAATTGACCGAAGAGGAAGTGTCTGTTCTTCAAAACGGAGGGAATTTCGCTATCATCCCGAGAACTATACCTGTGGAGGACATCATTGCCAACACCGAAGCAGCCATTCGGACCCTTCCTTGTGAAAGGGCAGAGGAAATACGCACTGAAACAGCCAGGATACTGCGCCGAGCAAAAATACCAGCTTGCAACCTGAAGAAAGAAGAGGTACAAGCCATTAAGAATCTCAACGCCGACAAGGGGAATGCGACCGTCGTAATGAAGACCGAAGATTATGAGCAAAAGATCCGAGACCTATTAGATCCGACGACGTACCGAAAACTAAGCGCAGATCCGACGCAGCGTATCACTCGGAATACGAATCGATTAATCAAGGCGTCTTCTCTGCCGGCGGATATACAGAGAAACCTGCGCAACACAGAAGCCCTACCACCTCGGCTGTATAGATTACCCAAGATCCATAAGAACAACGTTCCACTGAGACCGATCGTTAGTGCTCCTGGCTCACCAACGTATAGACTGGCGAAACACTTGGCCTCTCTGCTCCAGCCACACGTGGGAAAGACCGACACATACATTAAGGACTCAGGACATTTCATTGAGAAGCTGAAGAAACTGAAACTTGCACCAAACGACATCCTGGTCAGTTTTGATGTTGTTTCGTTATTTACGAAAGTGCCACTCAGCGACGCTCTGGAGCAAATCGGTTCCATGTTCCCGCAAGACATCAAAAAGCTCTTCCATGCATGTCTCACCACGAGCTATTTCACGTGGAATGGCGATTTCTACGAACAGCTCGAAGGCGTCGCCATGGGTAGTCCTCTCAGTCCAGTGGTGGCTAACTTGTTCATGGAACAATTCGAAGCACAGGCACTGGACTCGGCGACTTGCAAACCTAAGGTGTGGTACAGGTACGTCGATGATACTTCCGTGGTGTGGAGAAATGGTGAAGAACAGCTCGGTGAATTCCCGAGACACTTGAACAGTCTCCATGCCAACATAACATTTACCATGGAAGTAGAAAAGGACGAGAAACTGCCATTTCTAGATGTGCTAGTCACAAGGGACGGCGAAAACCTGCGACACAGCGTGTACCGAAAACCGACACACACGGACCGATAGCTGCACAAACTATCAAACCACCACCCGAGCCAGAAAAGAGGCATGATTAGTACGCTCGTAACGAGAGCACGACGAATATGTGAGCCTAAACACCTCAAACGAGAAACGCAACACCTGGAAACTGTTCTGAGGAGCAATGGGTACTCCAAAAATTACATTAGAAGTAACAAAGTCAAACACTCGGCGAAGTAAGGAACCAGAGCCGGCCGCGTTGGTCTAGCGGTTCTAGGCGCTCAGTCCGGAGCCGCGCGACCGCTACGGTCGCAGGTTCGAATCCTGCCTCGGGCATGGATGTGTGTGATGTCCTTAGGTTAGTTAGGTTTCAGTAGTTCTAAGTTCTAGGGGACTAATGACCACAGATGTTAAGTCCCATTGTGCTCAGAGCCATTTGAACCATTTGAGCCAAGGAACCAGAAAAAGAAATGTCGGGTACGGCCTTTCTGCCATACATTCTCAGAGTGACGTACAGAATCGGCCGTATATTGCGCAAACACGGCGTAAAGACGATTTTCAAACCGACAAGGAAGATCAAAGTGTGTTTTAGATCGGCGAAGGAGAAAAGAGACCCACTTGCAATGTCGGGAATATACCGTATACCTTGCACATGCGGAAAAGTTTATGTCGGAATGACTGGACGATCTATTAACACCAGGATCAAAGAGCATAAGCGACATTGCAGGTTCGGGCAGGTGGAGAAATCGGCCGTGGCAGAGCACGCACTGAATGAGACCGTCCATGTAATAAAATTCGCCGACACGGAAGTTCTGGCTGTAGAGAAGCACTATCACACGCGCTTGTTCAGAGAAGCTGTAGAAATCCAAAAACACGCGAACAGTTTCAACAAGAAAGAGGAAAACCTTAAGGTAAACGGATCCTGGCTTCCCGTACTGCAGCGAACGACCATCGCAGGTAGCAAGAAGAGAACCGCACCGGAAATGACCGCGGAGAAGCCCCCGGACGTTGGCGCGGCAGGTACATATAGTCTGCGGCCGCGAGCTCGCCTACAGTCCACCACCGGCAATGGAGGGTGAAGCTTTGACAATGCCAGCCACTCGTGTTGGCGAAACGTCAGAAAAATCATTAGATGAACGTCGGCCGAAGAACCCGAGACAGAAGCCAATAGGCAGTTTGTCAACAAGTGGCCACGAAAGCCTTAACAATTTTGTACTTCAGGTAAAGTTGGCAAAGTAGGGGACAGATGCTGGTAACAACTGAAGCAGTGATATCTGGTGGCAAGACAACCTAGAGTAACTCAGCACTTTACAGTGCTGCCCATGATAGAAAAAGTCCCATGTTGTGGTACCTATATGACACATTCTTTTAAACTACCAGGACTTTTTCTAAAAATGTACATAAAGGTAGTGCCAGACATCACCACTGACCGAAAGGACATTCTGAAGATAATGGCGTGACTTTAGTCTATCTTCAGTAAACATTACAGAAGTCTTCCTTCTTTGGGCATTCACCGATCTAATATGAATAGTGGCACTTGACGCTGCACAACTTCCCTTCACGAATTGGAGAGGAACATATTGTGGACAGGAGGGATGTGGAATTCTCAGCTGAATAATGCAGATTAAGAGACAGCGTCGTTCTAATATTTTCTGACAAAAGGCCGACACTTGGGAATGTGTAGCAGAAAAAGAAAGGTTGTAGTTTAACGTTCTTCCGTGTCACAATTGTAGGGAGGAAGGGAAATTAGACGTTCTTCTGTTCAAGGGCTCGACTTGACATTTTTTTAAGTAGTTCACCCAAAGCCTGGGAATCTAAATTAAGAGCGTCTGGCAGCATTTTCAAGTACACTGTCTGTCAAAACTGTGAAGGGGAATCGGATGATACAGTGTTATGAAAACCTGACAGATTTTGGGATGGTCGTCATCGTGCCTCTGTGTATGGTACAACAGGTATATCGTAACTCTTTTGCATCTGCGGCAGCTATCTGATAACATCTAACGGACCCTCTCCAACATTCTGTGACTACCCCCCCTCCCCCCCAAACATTGGTCGGAGACAAGCAGCAGCCGGACTAGTGAACTGCCAACCCATGCTTACGCCGTTAACCCAACACAAACGTCTGGGTGCGGAGTCGTGTCGTGATCGGAAGAGTGTCCATCTCATGGTTGTCGCCTCATTGCCTTCACTGATGAATTGTGCTTCAGCACTAATTTGGACGACCACGATCGGAGCGTGTGGTGGAGACCTGGCAAGACGTCTCATTCTTCCAATGTTCTGGACAGGCCTAGGTGCATCACCCTCTGGCGTGAATGAGTTCACTGATGTGACAGGGAAGTCGCTCTATCCTCTCCAGAGGCAAGATAAACCACCATTCTTGTGACTGATCCTTGAAATCGTGGATTCTTGCACTGCAACGAAACTGGCATTCGGCCAGGTGCTACGTTTGTGTTCCTGGTAAGCCATTGGGTGTGACTTCATGCCACAGATGATGGTGACTGAGGGAACCTGACGGCACAACGGTACGTCACTCACATCGTGCGTCCTCTTGTATTACCTCTGATGCAGCACACTCGTGGTGTCATTTCTCTACTGCACAATGCCAGTCCATGCATAGCAGGTGCCTCATGAAATGTCTGCATGTTGTTGAGCTACCCACATGGCCAGTTAAAACAGCAAATATTCCCCCGCTCAGAAAAAACAAACGTAGCACCTGGCCGAATGCCAGTTTCGTTGCAGTGCAAGAATCCACGATTTCAAGGATCAGTCACAAGAATGGTGGTTTATCTTGCCTCTGGAGAGGATAGAGCGACTTCCCTGTCACATCAGTGAACTCATTCACGCCAGAGGGTGATGCACCTCATACTGACAAGTGGGCTCATTCTGTCAGGTTTCCTTGAAATATAACACCATTATGTATCAACTGAAAAAACACCACACATCCTCTCAACCAGTGAGTTTTCATTTCGTTTCCCCATCCCCTTCTCGTTGCTTCACTTTCTTTCTTTGGCACTGCAATCTAAACGATTACATTTTCTCAGCTGTAAAATCAAAAATTCTTTGCGGCCATCTTTCCCATCGTGTCGTAATGGTCAGGCAGAGCTATGAAGGTAATTTTGCAGGTGCACTCAAAGCCAATCGATTAAGATTTCACCTTTGTTCGTTGCTTCGATGAGCCTCTACTCCCCTATATCGAACTCCTGCTAAACACTCCTACTACAAGGAAGCAGCTGAAAGAGGGGTTAATTTTACTGACGTATTGATATGCTCGTATAGCATGTGAAGTTCACTCCCCCAGATACACCAGCTTGAAGCTTCTGTCAAGGGGGATGTTTGGAAAATGACGATACCTTTACGCATTGAGAACTAATTTGAGAACCTGCTAGGCTACATCGACGTGTCCTCTCGCTGGCAATGCGCACTTGGCTTGTTGACACAATGTCTTCTCGAACAGAAACGTAAGGGTAGGTTTGGATCACTGGAATATATTTCACTGAGACACGACTGTTTTCTGTTCACAACTGTAATTTCAGAACATTTATGTAGAACTTGATTCCTGTTTTCAAACAATGTTTCACCAGCAGACCGATTCCCCTCTCCAAATGTATGTATTACTCTCTTTGGTATAGCTTTCTTGACGTTACTTTACTACAAGCCTTAATATTGAAATTTCCTGGCAGATTAAAACTGTGTACCGGACCGAGACTCGAACTCCGGATCTTTGTCTTTCCTGGGCATGTGCTCTACCATCTGATTTACCCAAGCACGACACACGACCCGTCTTTACAGCTTTAATTCCTCCAGTACCTCGTCTCCTACCTCCCAAACTTCACACAAGCTCTCCTGCACAACTAGCACTCCTGGAAGAAAGGATATTGCGGAAACCTGGCTTTGCCACAGACTGGGGGATGTTTCCAGAATGAAATTTTCACTCTGCAGCGGAGTGAAAATTTCATTTTGCTATGTATTGCTCGCGTATCCCACTTTTTCCAATGCCAAAAATTTTACAGAATTCTATATTTGTCATGCTATATGTATCTGGGGACGATCTTTGACAGCCACATGTAATAGTGTTTATGCTTTTAGACCAAGCGAGGTAGTGCAGTGGTTAGAACACTGGAGTAGCATTCGTGAGGAGGATTGTTCAAAGTAACGTCCGGCTACCCTAAATCGCATAAAGCAGATGCCCGGATGCTTCCGTTGAAAGGGCACAGACGATTTCCTTCCAAATCCTTTCCTAATTGGAGATAATACACTGTCTCTGTTGACCTCTTTGTCGACAGTAAGTTAACACTTATCTCCTCCTCCTTCCCCTATGCTTTCGGATAGTTAATTTGATACTTGTATATGATTCCCCCCCCCCATGAACCATGGACCTTGCCGTTGGTGGGGAGGCTTGCATGCCTCAGCGATACAGATAGCCGTACCGTAGGTACAACCACAACGGAGGGGTATCTGTTGAGAGGCCAGACAAACGTGTGGTTACTGAAGAGGGGCAGCAGCCTTTTCAGTAGTTGCAGGGGCAACAGTCTGGATGATTGACTGATCTGGCCTTGTAACATTAACCAAAACGGCCTTGCTGTGCTGGTACTGCAAACGGCTGAAAGCAAGGGGAAACTACGGCCGTAATTTTTCCCGAGGGCATGCAGCTTTACTGTATGATTAAATGATGATGGCGTCTTCTTGGGTTAAATATTCCGGAGGTAAAATAGTTCCCCATTCGGATCCCCGGGCGGGAACTACTCAAGAGGATGTCATTATCAGGAGAAAGAAAACTGGCTTTCTACGGATCGGAGCGTGGAATGTCAGATCCCTTAATCGGGCAGGTAGGTTAGAAAATTTAAAAAGGGAAATGGATAGGTTAAAGTTAGATATAGTGGGAATTAGTGAAGTTCGGTGGCAGGAGGAACAAGACTTCTGGTCAGGTGACTACAGGGTTATAAACACAAAGTCAAATAGGGGTAATGCAGGAGTAGGTTTAATAATGAATAGGAAAATAGGAATGCGGGTAAGCTACTACAAGCAGCATAGTGAACGCATTATTGTGGCCAAGATAGATACGAAGCCCACACCTACTACAGTAGTACAAGTTTATATGCCAACTAGCTCTGCAGATGACGAAGAAATTGAAGAAATGTATGATGAAATAAAAGAAATTATTCAGATAGTGAAGGGAGACGAAAATTTAATAGTCATGGGTGACTGGAATTTTTCGAGTGTAGGAAAAGGGAGAGAAGGAAACGTAGTAGGTGAATATGGATTGGGGCTAAGAAATGAAAGAGGAAGCCGCCTGGTAGAATTTTGCACAGAGCACAACTTAATCATAGCTAACACTTGGTTTAAGAATCATGATAGAAGGTTGTATACATGGAAGAACCCTGGAGATACTAAAAGGTATCAGATAGATTATATATTGGTAAGACAGAGATTTAGGAACCAGGTTTTAAATTGTAAGACATTTCCAGGGGCAGATGTGGACTCTGACCACAATCTATTGCTTATGACCTGTAGATTAAAACTGAAGAAACTGCAAAAAGGTGGGAATTTAAGGAGATGGGACCCGGATAAACTGAAAGAACCAGAGGTTGTACAGAGTTTCAAGGAGAGCATAAGGGAACAATTGACAGGAATGGGGGAAAGAAATACAGTAGAAGAAGAATGGGTAGCTTTGAGGGATGAAGTAGTGAAGGCAGCAGAGGATCAAGTAGGTAAAAAGACGAGGGCTAGTAGAAATCCTTGGGTAACAGAAGAAATATTGAATTTAATTGATCAAAGGAGAAAATATAAAAATGCAGTAAATGAAGCAGGCAAAAAGGAATACAAACGTCTCAAAAATGAGATCGACAGGAAGTGCAGAATGGCTAAGCAGGGATGGCTAGAGGACAAATGTAAGGATGTAGAGGCATATCTCACTAGGGGTAAGATAGATACTGCCTACAGGAAAATTAAAGAGACCTTTGGAGATAAGAGAACCACTTGTATGAACATCAAGAGCTCAGATGGAAACCCAGTTCTAAGCAAAGAAGGGAAAGCAGAAAGGTGGAAGGAGTATATAGAGGGTCTATACAAGGGCGATGCACTAGAGGACAATATTATGGAAATGGAAGAGGATGTAGATGAAGATGAAATGGGAGATACGATACTGCGTGAAGAGTTTGACAGAGCACTGAAAGACCTGAGTCGAAACAAGGCCCCCGGAGTAGACAACATTCCAGTAGAACTACTGACGGCCTTGGGAGAGCCAGTCCTGACAAAACTCTACCATCTGGTGAGCAAGATGTATGAAACAGGCGAAATACCCTCAGACTTCAAGAAGAATGTAATAATTCCAATCCCAAAGAAAGCAGGTGTTGACAGATGTGAAAATTACCGAACTATCAGTTTAATAAGCCACAGCTGCAAAATACTAACACGAATTCTTTACAGACGAATGGAAAAACTAGTAGAAGCCGATCTCGGGGAAGATCAGTTTGGATTCCGTAGAAATACTGGAACACGTGAGGCAATACTGACCTTACGACTTATCCTAGAAGAAAGATTAAGGAAAGGCAAACCTACGTTTCTAGCATTTGTAGACTTAGAGAAAGCTTTTGACAATGTTGACTGGAATACTCTCTTTCAAATTCTAAAGGTGGCAGGGGTAAAATACAGGGAGCGAAAGGCTATTTACAATTTGTACAGAAACCAGATGGCAGTTATAAGAGTCGAGGGGCATGAGAGGGAAGCAGCGGTTGGGAAGGGAGTGAGACAGGGTTGTAGCCTCTCCCCAATGTTATTCAATCTGTATATTGAGCAAGCAGTAAAGGAAACAAAAGAAAAATTTGGAGTAGGTATTAAAATCCATGGAGAAGAAATAAAAGCTTTGAGGTTCGCCGATGACATTGTAATTCTGTCAGAGACAGCGAAGGACTTGGAAGAGCAGTTGAACGGAATGGATGGTGTCTTGAAGGGAGGATATAAGATGAACATCAACAAAAGCAAAACGAGGATAATGGAATGTAGTCTAATTAAGTCGGGTGATGCTGAGGGTATTAGATTAGGAAATGAGACACTTAAAGTAGTAAAGGAGTTTTGCTATTTGGGGAGCAAAATAACTGATGATGGTCGAAGTAGAGAGGACATAAAATGTAGACTGGCAATGGCAAGGAAAGCGTTTCTGAAGAAGAGAAATTTGTTAACATCGAGTGTAGATTTAAGTGTCAGGAAGTCATTTCTGAAAGTATTTGTATGAAGTGTAGCCATGCACGGAAGTGAAACATGGACGATAAATAGTTTGGACAAGAAGAGAATAGAAGCTTTTGAAATGTGGTGCTACAGAAGAATGCTGAAGATTAGATGGGTAGATCACATAACTAATGAGGAAGTATTAAATAGGATTGGGGAGAAGAGAAGTTTGTGGCACAACTTGACCAGAAGAAGGGATCGGTTGGTAGGACATGTTCTGAGGCATCAAGGGATCACCAGTTTAGTATTGGAAGGCAGCGTGGAGGGTAAAAATCGTAGGGGGAGACCAAGAGATGAATACACTAAGCAGATTCAGAAGGATGTAGGTTGCAGAAGGTACTGGGAGATGAAGAAGATTGCACAGGATAGAGTAGCATGGAGAGCTGCATCAAACCAGTCTCAGGACTGAAGACCACAACAACAACAACAACAACATATGATTTTTATATCTACTTTATAGTTTTTTCGTTATATAAAACGTTCGGATTTGGAGGTGATTATGCACAAAAGAATCTTTTTCTTTTTTTAATTCTAAATTTGTCACAGGAAGAAGTACTTAATCAATACGGATGAAACCGCTGAAAACAGTATGGAAATTGCTGTTGGTCCGTAATTTCATCTACAATAGCCTCAGGGGTCAACAAATATAAACGAGAAAACGTTAACGTCCAAAATACTTAGCAAAATGATTCACGTAAATATGTGTTTAATCACTAATTAACAACCTTAACAACGCCAACGTCTAGATTCCATGTTTGGGAACGGTTACCTACATACAGGGTTATTGGCACCTTCGCCAACGAAATTTACTAGAAATGGTGAGTGACGATGATGAAGGATACTAATAGGAAGGATTTGATACTGTCATCGTCGTGTCAAACCTCGCACTGATTGCTTCGCTTACAGTGGAAGATGCTATGTTTAAATAAAATTCAGATTCAAGCAGTTGCGGTATTGTACTGGGCGAAACACTTATACTTCATATAAATAGAAAAGAACTGGGAACTAAATATAAAAAAGACGAATATGGGAGTGAGTACACGCTACAGAAATATTTTTTATTTATTTTATATCTGAGCACTCTAGAATGAATAAGTACTGGTTTAGAAATATTACTCGTTCCGTAACTCCACGCCTTCCTCATAATCCTCATACCTTCTACACTAAAAACTCTCTGAGGGGCTCTAATCCTCAAAATCGATGCAGAAGCCTTTCTCAATATTTTCCCTCCATCAGTTGCGGTTTATGAAATCTTCCACAATTCGTAAACTATGTGTAGAAGTTTCAAATGTGTGTTTCTCACTAGTTTGTACGAAACATCTGAAAGAAACGAGGAAGCTAACCTACCTCCTCGTCCATTGAAGAATCTTACGGATCATATTTCACGATGTCTCTTACCACTTTCGGTTTCCATTTACGCTCGATTACGGGTCGTAGGAAACTTTGCGTCCATCACAAATAGCAGTTTTCAGAAGAATTAGCAACAATCGCCTAAAGAGCAGTAGTGTTGGCCATTTACCAAGGAAACTTTGACAGTATTATCTTTAGGAAAGAACTACAAATTATTTCTACGTACATATTCTATGATGCAGACGAGAGAGATGGTGCTGCCTTCACCGATGTGATACTCCCCGTTGCCCAGGATGAAGGCAGTCGGGTATATGACGTGCAGGTGGAAATACTGCGTGATCGTGCCTTTGCCAGTTGCCACCTGTTCAACAACCGGAAATCATAATTATTGAACTGACAGAAGTTATGTAACTAGGTTAGAGTATAAGTATATAGAAATGTACATCAAGAGTGAAGCTAATCTGTACTCTCATGTGGGTGTTTTTGTGGAATCGTACATAATGATATACACATAACATTTGGAAATTCGGAGGATGAGCCCCACATGAACAAATATCGGGCAGTGCTGTTGCTATGAAGCTTCGTATTTTACACTGTGTCTAAGTAGTACATGAGTTTGTATTTAGGCGAAAGTGAAGTGAAATTTGAAAATAATGGGTAATAAAAAATTTAGTTTAGAGCCTCACAGTTAGATAGTTGCACATGTGTTACAGTAATTTCCTCTGATTATCATTATCCAAATGCCATCTGTAATTATGACTTTTATTTAATCAAAATCATTTACGAGGAATCTAAACTGATCACGAACACCTTGACTAGCCATAGCTGACGATTATCGTAACATTGTGTCAGTGTTTACCATTTTCACCAAAGAAACTATACTTAATTAGAAACAATGCCATTTATTCGGATTACCAGTAGGTTCAATGTAGTAAACCACTAATTACTAGTCAGAAACAGCGACGTAGTAACAAATAGTGTCTCTCTGAATGAAATAAATTATTTAACTTAGCTGGCCATTTCTTTTACAAAAACTGTCCACTGTAATACAGAGTTATCTTTTACCGAATGACGTGTACATATACGGTCCCTGACAGCAAAAAGTAATTACAATTTTGTTATTTCTGAACTGCCAGATATCTACCTTAGATGTAGGTGATGCATATTTAGTTCAGGAAACTGCAAGTATAACTTACACCAATGTCTGCTTACTTCGTAATCAAATTAAGTCAAAAATGGAACCATTCATCACCGTGGTAAATTGAGCAAAGAGATGAAATAGGGAAGGCAGCAGTGGAACAACTTGTCACAGAAACAATGCCGAGTAGAATTCTTGGGTGACACAGATGATATTAAAATTTAATAAATAGAAGGAGAAAATAAAAAAGTGCTGCAAATAGAGGAGCTAAAATGAGATACAGGGTTCTAAAATATGAGACAGAGAAACAGAAAACTTCAACGCAGAAATGTCTCTGTCGAAGGCTGTGTGGATACGACCTAAGTGCCGCTTGTGGAAGAAGTAAAGAAACGGTAAGACGAAGGTGAAGCAGCTATAGGACATCAGAAGCTCCTGTGGCAAACCAATGTTAACAAAACAAGGGAATGATGAAAATTACTAGGGCTCCTAGACGGCCTATATAAAGGAAAGAAGCTTGAAGACAGTGTTAGGGAAGGAGAAGAAGAAGTGGATGAAAATGAAATGAATAACGAGTTACTGCGAGAAGAATTTTACAGAGCACTTAATGACTTAAGACGAAACAGCGCACCTGGGAACGACATTTTCTGAGAATTATCAACACCCTTGGGATTACGAATCATAATAAAGTAATGAACAGTAGACCAGTTGCAATGGATAAAGAAATTCTTTACCTAGGTTTCGACAAATACAAATTTGTCTGCTTCAGAAGGTAACAATTTTACATTACTAAGGACTAATGTACCATCGCCCTTATTACAATTGTCGGCATAGATCCATGTGTCATGAATAAAATACAGCCCTAGAATTAGGGTTTGCACGTTAATATAAAATAGTTCATGGATCTATGAGTTGGTTGTGAGCTCTGCAAGATCCATGAGCTATTTTATATTAACGTGACAAACCCTAATTCTAGGGCTATATTTTATTTTTGACACATCTATGCCGGCAATTGTAATAACGGCGATGGTACATTAGTCCTTACTAATGTAAAATTGTTACCTTCTGAAGAAGACAAATTTATATATGTCGAAACCTAGGTAAAGAATTTCTTTATCCAATTCAACTGGTCGGCTGATTATAATTTTATTATATGAAACCGTTGCTGTTATGCAGCTATGTTTGAAATATTACTAATCATGACAAAAAAAATGTGGTAGGGGCGAAATGTTATATGACCTCAAAAATAGTGCAGAAATACCAATTAAAAACGAGCGGGCACTCATAAACACACAAAAAAGGGCAGCAACTGGAAGCAGTTAATTCCATAAATTATCTGGGAGTACGCATTAGGTGTGATTTAAAATGGAATGATCATATAAAGTTGATCGTTGATAAAGCAGATGCCAGACTGAGATTAATTGGAAGAATCCTAAGGAAATGCAATCCGAAAACAAAGGAAGTAAGTTACAGTATGCTTGCTCGCCCACTGCTTGAATACTGCTCACCAGTGTGGGATCCGTACCAGATAGGGTTGACGGAAGAGATAGAGAAGATCCAACGGAGAGCAGCATCATTTCGTAATCGCGAAAGCGTTACGGAGATGACAGATAAACTCCAGTGGAAGACTCTGCAGGAGAGACGCTCAGTAGCTCGGTACGGGCTTTTGTTGAAGTTTCGAGAACATACCTTCATCGAAGAGTCAAGCAGTATATTGCTCCCTCCCACGTGTATCTCGCGAAGAGACCATGAGGATAAAATCAGAGAGATTAGAGCCCACACAGAATCATACTGACAGTCCTTCTTTCCACTAACAATACGAGACTGGAATAGAAGGGAGAACCGATAGAGGTACTCAGGGTACCCTCCGCCACACACCGTCAGGTGGCTTGCGGAGTATGGATGTAGATGTACTAAAAACCATTACTTACAGAAGAGTGTAAAGAGTGCTGGAAACCGACGTCTGGGAAGATCAACTTGACTTACAAAGAAAGTAGGGATACGTGAGGCAATACTGATGCTGCAACTCTCTTTGAAAAGCTACTGAATGACGGAAACTTGCATTTACAGAATTTTTAAAAAGGGAGAAAGCATTTGTCTTGGTTCACTGAAGTCCACCTTTTTCAATTTGTTGTTATTAGGGATAAAGTATATGGTGTGTAAAGCTTACCACAAGTTATAAATAAATCAAACAAACCAAAGCCATGAAACGGGGGGGGGGGAGGGGAGGGGGGAGCGTCAGCGGTTAAACAATTTATAGTGACAACAGTAAGCAGTTGAAGGGCACTGATATGATTTTGTCTACAATCATAGAACCTGAAAAATGTTACTAAATGCATTATCGACGGCAGCATGATAAACGCGTAAGGACTGCGCGGATGGAACAGAGAGATAACAGTTACCTCAACCACGCTGCTTTTCACATGTTCGAGTACAGGTCCAGAGGGATACATATGCATGAAATCAAAGGTTGAAGATACTTCCGACTAAATATGCTACCGGTACCAAGCAACACTATGAGGTTTCGTTGTAGTCTGACAGCTGTAATCAACTGAAGGCCCGGCCAACAGAACTATATCACAGACGCAATATTTATGAAGGAGGACGGGTTAAGGGCAGTTTCAGATTGACACGAACAGGAATTCCATTTGGAAAGAGGAAAAAGGTCATCTCTCGAAGCAATACATTTGCTGGGACGAGAAGAAATACATTCCCTGTGCCCTTTAGTAGTCGTCAGAAATGTACAACATAGAAGATCCAAACTGGGAAAATGTCATAGATTCAAATATGCACCAAGCTTGTATATTACTGCGTCAGGCATCCTCTCCTCTGTGGGTTCTATTTGGCAAAAATTTCACAATACCTACATGATTACATACTTGTACGTACGAGTACCTCCACATACACACACATCAGATTGCAGTGGCTGACAAAAACTTGCTGGGCCACTGTTTCCACATTAATTCCAATCCTGAATAACAAGCAACTGCTGATAATAAGTGATGAATAATTAAAAAGCGAAAAATGATTTGGGTCTTGAAAACTCAACACCACATAGATTCAGTATGCATCACCGCCAGTGCAAGAACTTTACACATATTTGTAGAAATATCGAACACAGAGGAATAGTAATTCTGTGGCGATAAGTCACACATAGACTTTGGCGTGGTGTGACGGATGCTTTGGGGAAAGGGTGATCTACAGTGTCTCCACTTTCTGAAATTCGTAATCCAATTATTAGGTGTGGGCGAAAGAGGAGTCACACGATCCTTCCAATCAAGGCGTCTCGAAACGTATTCTAAAATAAGGAGATAAAACATGAGTACAGGACTTCTAATCAGCCAGAGGGAGGCCGAACACATTCTACATTGCCATATGTGGCGGGTGAACATTTTGCTAGTATGTTGGCGTAATGAATGTTCAATGACATAGTTCTCCAGTGTTTCGACTAGGTCTTTATATTATTTGTTGTCATTTATTGGTGTTGGAAGTTCGTGTAAACAGCCCCGACATCTGCTCTCGATGTGCTTACGCTATGTTTGTTTTATTTCATGTTAATCATGATGTAGAGACTAAAGTACAATATCTACTGTCATGTAGTATGGAACATTTGCATAATTTTGTTATAGCGGTGAAACAAGACAAGCGTTACGGTGTTATTAAAAAAAGTTGGAGATACCTGGCACTCGTAAGTACCATTGTCCCTCTTCTGGACGTACTTGATGTGGAGGCTCCAGTCCTCGCCGTTGTTGGAGTGCGACGCCTGGAAGCGGTCGTCGTTGGTGTACGTGAAGAGGCCGGACGTGAGAATGTGCCAGTCACGTTTCCTCACCCACGACACCTGGAAACATTCACTGGTTCGAACACGATGGCATTGCAAGTGCGCATCAACGTCACATTGTTTTGTGTAGGATACAGCTACCAAACCAACACCGATACAGGTGAACGCATAAAAATAATTTGGTTCGGAGAGACCAGTTAAGATAGAGCAGGATTACAAATCTGTTTGAGTGGGTCATTTGATATGGAGCAGGATGTTCTACGAAAATGTGATAATTGCTCTTTGCCTCAGCAGGAAATGCTCCAATCAAGTTACAAATATTGCTGTTAACACTATCATAAACTTAAATTCAGCAGACCTATTGTCATTGTATAGACAGACTATGGCGAGAATGCACTCAGTTTTTCAGAGCCATATGCTGTTAGTATAGTGACAGACTAGTTTCCCTACCCACGTTTCTTTCTTCTGCGATTAAGCGTAATTAATGGACCCAAGAAGACAATATGTATTCTTAAAAGTGATGACCGCTTTGGGTGGTTTAACTATCATCTGGAGATGGCGGTGAAAGTAATTAAAACGTGAAGCCAATACGACTCCGTAATTATTTTCGTTAATTTCAGTAACAGTCAATAACAGAAAAACCGAGGTTTGCCATATAATCTGTACTTGACGTCAAAATTAGCACATAAAACGTATACACAACACTGTCGCACTGAGAGACTTCTTCGGATATTAAAATGCATATGTACACTGGATTACACATGACATGACATAGTTACAGCAGTATCGTTGCATGGGCGTATTGCTGTAAAATGAGTACGTGGGGAGCATGTGTCGCCCGGTTTACTTACATCTGTACTGGTTGGACAATTTATCCACTGTGACGTAGAAAATCTGTGTTGGTGGTTATTGACTGTAACGAAAATACATAGACCGTTTCAATGTATCAAAGTTTTTCTAGCCTGTACAGCCTCTTTCTTCCAATTGCTGTTGCCGATAGCGTGGCTGTGCATAACGTATTTTACGTGAAGATTTTACTATAAGAATGTTCTGGGCGATGCAACAGTGTTGTACACTACCACTTGCATCTACAGTACTATTTGCGGCAATCTCTGGCTGCAGTTACTGACTGTAACAAAAATATCTGCACAGACGTGTCACTGAATTAAAAATAAATTACAGCGCCGTACAGGTTCCACGTTTCACTTACTGTCACAGACAGCGTAAGCTGGGTATGGTAGTTAACCTCGTTTTCAATGTGTAAACATTTTTAACGTTAAATACAACTGACGCAATATATAGAAATTTTTTGAAAATTCTGAAACGTTTTATATGAAGTTATCAAAATTTTTATAATTTATTTGACTATCGGCTTAGGATGACTTCCCTCTGTTATCGAGATGTCTCATATATTCAACACAATGTGTATTTTTAATAATTATTAGCTGGGCTACTTGCCTTCGATCAGAGAGTTAATGTGAGATTGTGTGGTAGTGAGGGAATTAGATTAGGAAATGAGACACTTAAAGTAGTAAAGGAGTTTTGCTATTTGGGGAGCAAAATAACTGATGATGGTCGAAGTAGAGAGGATATAAAATGTAGACTGGCAATGGCAAGGAAAGCGTTTCTGAAGAAGAGAAATTTGTTAACATCGAGTATAGATTTAAGTGTCAGGAAGTCATTTCTGAAAGTATTTGTATGGAGTGTAGCCATGTATGGAAGTGAAACATGGACGGTAAATAGTTTGGACAAGAAGAGAATAGAAGCTTTCGAAATGTGGTGCTACAGAAGAATGCTGAAGATTAGATGGGTAGATCACATAACTAATGAGGAAGTATTGAATAGGATTGGGGAGAAGAGAAGTTTGTGGCACAACTTGACCAGAAGAAGGGATCGGTTGGTAGGACATGTTCTGAGGCATCAAGGGATCACCAATTTAGTATTGGAGGGCAGCGTGGAGGGTAAAAATCGTAGGGGGAGACCAAGAGATGAATACACTAAGCAGATTCAGAAGGATGTAGATTGCAGTAGGTACTGGGAGATGAAGAAGCTTGCACAGGATAGAGTAGCATGGAGAGCTGCATCAAACCAGTCTCAGGACTGAAGACCACAACAACAACAACAACAACAAGAGGTAAAATTTTTTTAATGATAACATGTTGTAACTATTTATGATACTTGTTTATAAAAAAATTTCATTTTGTGCTGCGAGGTACATACACAGAAATTTTTCGAATATCCTACTCGATAACAAGCTACGTACCTTGCAAGGTTCGCAGGAGAGCTTCGGTAAAGTTTGCAAGGTAGGAGGTACTGGCAGAAGTAAAGCTGTGTGGACGGGGTGTGAGTCGTGCTTGGGTAGCTCAAATGGTAGAGCACTTGCCCGCGAAAGGCAAAGGTCCCGGGTTCGAGTCTCGGTCCGGCACACAGTTTTCATCTGCCAGGAAGTTATTCAATAGCTGTTAGGCGATCATCGATGGTCCATTACATAGTTTTGGAGAGTTGAGATTTCTGAGTAGCATGATCGAAGATCCAATTTTAAGTCCAAGACAGTCTAATGGAATTTCCGGTACTTGCAAGGAGGTTAGAAATTCCGTGGGATAGTTCACACTTTCTTCAACGTTTACCATCGTGTCGATCGATTTGTGTATTCTCTCTTCAACGCGACTTTTCTTTTGAATATTAAAGTTGATATCGTCGACAGTGTTATTTTTAGTTACTAAAATTGCCGTTTTAAATGGCCGGTCTGGACTTGTATAGTTGTGAACAATGTTGGATAAATTTGGTCCATGAATTCACTTTCAGCAGTGGCTATGTTGTAGAAATCAGTGTTGAGTCTAATGTGACAGGTCGTCTAGTCATTAGAATATGTTCCATCACCTGTTTGTAAAAGCAGTTCAGCAAATTATGGTGTTGTTTCGACTTTCGACAGGTCAACTCTCATATTTTTTGTTAGTGGCATATTTGTATGTGTGGCTAGAGATGTGATTTTTTTAGCAAGCAATGATTTCGTCTACTGGTGCTACTAGGGGATAACTGAGAGTGTTTGTCGAAAATCTCCTGTGAGAGTATGGGCAGAGCGCCTATCATCACTTCAGAGTCTCCTCGCAGGTCTTGAAATGTTCTGTCAGTTGCTTCGAGTGATTTTTTATGTGCCATTGTAAATTTGCCCCAGAAGATAATATTAGAAGTTCAGCCCTTCCAGATGCTTCGCGCTCTTCGTCTGTTCCGTTTTTTAGCTGATCTTTTTGTTTTCGCCGTTTTGCTTCAGAACTGGCATGACCTCCTCCTCTTTTACGTTTGGGCGTTGTCTATAATATAAATCCAATCAACTGTTTATTAAAAATACACTAAGTAAAATTTATACACTTTTCACACTTCAATTTATATTCAGTAACAGTATCACTTTGACTACTCACATTTCACTGTTTGTTCGTACGGCATTCACTCACGGCTCTACTTTTTCGGTTCTTTACTTCCTCACTGGTAAGAAACAGACGTCAGAATTCACGAGGCGTCTTGGTTTATGTACCCCTACCAATGGGCAGCCCCATCACAAGTGAATTCCAGAACATAGCAAAAAGGCTTCGAATGGTCCACAATGTTCCAGAACATTCTACAACATTAGAGAAAGTTCTTGAACGTTCCACAATGATCTGGGAACTTCTGGGAAGTTCTCAAACATTCCGGGATCTTCCCGAACGTTTCAGACTATTCCCGAACATCCAGAACATCTCAGATCATTGTGGAACATTCCGGAACATCCTGAAATGTTTCGGAATTTTCTCGGATACTCTGAAATGTTCTCGAATAATCTCGAATGTTCTAGAAATTTCCAGAGGGCGAAACGTCCCAGACTTTATATCTTTTCCGTTAGGTAAGAACGGAAACTTTCTTCATAGATGGGGAACTGAGGGCTACCACGCTATACAATTCCATTGATCGTACCGGAACTCGTTTCTGCGTTTTAGCACTTACTTTTGTAATATATATTTATAAATTCTGAATTTAGGTCCAATTTTAGCATTTCACACCTTGTGGTTATATAAAAGACGTTTTGCTTATAATGTGTATTAAGTTGAGTCACATTCCTTGGTATGTCTCGCAGTGTAACTCTCTTTGGGAGCCTCGCACTATTACAACTTATGATTATGTAATTTACTCTTTCTCCCTTCTCCATGAGCATTCTCAAACCGAGAAGCGTGGTTGATGCCGTACCCACGTGTACTTGTGCGTGTGTGTGTACCCTTGCTTTCTAACGTATGTTGTGAGGATAGTGAAAGACTCAATATATGTCAAACCCTTATCGAGACTGCTCGCATTAAGGAAGGGTTATATGTTCTGGTCTATTAAAGCAAGACTGATCTCAGATTTCGAATTGTGTTATGGCTCCAGAAGTTCACTGAAATCAAAAGTAAGCGAACATTTTGATGTACGAGATTATAATCAAAAGAAACTGTAAATGTGAATAAATCTGAAATATCTTCGTCTACAGAACAGATTCCAACTGAACTCAAATGCGTGAGCGTTCGATCCTGTAACCGCTGTTCACACCGTTTATGCATCTCTTTCTCCATGAGGATGCATAGGAGCTCCGCCGTCGTTTCGACGGAACCCAGCGAAACACCTGAAGCAGTTTGCTGCCCAAGCACTGCTGCTGAACGGATCCGTTTTGTGGAACTAGGTCACAGCGTGGGGACGCAGGTCAAGGCCGACAGTAGTTGAATACGAACACAATGTCCTCTACCCCTCACACCTCTCCCAAAAGAGAACCTCTGTGAATCAGACTGTTAGAGAGTTCTATTGTACTCCCAACAGTTATAATTGCTTCATTAAACAAATATACACAACACAGAAAATGACGATCCTTTTAAACACAAGATATTGAGAACTACGTAGCAGAACCACACACCCTATAGTTCTACGAGGATAATCATTGCAAGAGAGACGAGGCATTCTTTGAATAGTACTGTGGAGATACCAAAGTCATATGATGACTTCTCAGGCGTTGCTTGCACTGCCATACTCTGCCAATGGATGTATGCGTCTTCTCTTGTGTATGACACCGACTAAAACTGAAGTCATTATGTTTCCAAGGCAACAAAGCGAATTTAAAATTACTTTTTTTACCCTTCTACTATGAGTGTAGCACAGAAAAGACACTACTATACAGCGAGTGACGTCACGTGATTCAGGCGAACAGGTGTACATCGTGGACGACATTTGTACAGCGTTTTATGTTGTTGCTTTGAATCACATGCTAAATTATTGTCCAAGTATTAAGAGCGATTACCGACTGCCTTGATCCGTTTTACAAACCACTAACAGGTGAAGTTATATAAACGTAAGGCATGATTTTTTCACTTGCAAAGGCTCTGTGGTAATTAAATTACTTCTTAAACATTTTCTGACGTCTATATATTCATAAAATTTACGTTTTCATACTAGAGTTACGATAGAGGAGAGGTAATACAGGCACGGTATTAGTTTTGAAGTTAAAGAAACGTCCTTTTGGAATAATTCTAAATTTATTATCTTCCTAAGAACTGTAACAAGTTAACTGAAAAATGTAAGGCCAAACACTGATGAATATTTTATATTCTAAGACTAAAATTTAGGAAAATAATTGTAAAAATGGTTTGAAAATACTCGGTTCCCCCAACCCCCATCAAAAAGATAATTAAATTTTTTTTAACGAAGTTGGATAAAACAATAGAAAGTTGTAGACTAGTCTAACAGAGCAACCTGCGTGTTGCCGGATTTTAAATGAATAACAGTTAAGAAATTATTGAAAGAAGTCGCAAGCATAAGTTATTGTTTCAGCCTTGGCATATAACATATTTAACCAAGTGTTCTCCTACAGTCGTAGGTTCAAATCCTGCCTCGGGAATGGATATGTTAGATGTCCTTAGGTTCGTTAGGTTTAAGTAGTTCTAAGTTCTAGGGGACTGATGACCTCAGATGTTAAGTCCCATAGTGCTCAGAGCCATTTGAACCACTGTTCTCCGCAAGTGTCATCGCACAACTTTTCTTTACAAAACACGCAGATTGAATGTTTACAATCTAATGCATCCACATCTTGAATATCGGTTATTAGCTCTGTCACAATGGGAAAGGTCGCAAGAATCCTATGAGTTTGATGAAGAGTCGGATCGTTTCGTGATTACATTATCTTTTTCTGCGGGCCCGAGCCGGCCTCCAACCCTTGAAATACTCAACGAAATATTCTATTTTCAAGGGACTTGGTAAACGATACTTACATGGTGTTCCGCTTACGAGGCCAGCATTTACTGCCTTGTTTACCCGACTGATGGTTCTGTTCTTAATATTGGGATCAGGAAGTACGTCGGACAGAGGAACCGCATATTCGAAAAGAAAACGATTTCAGATATCTGCCAAAGGCTTCTGGCCCATAATGAACACCGATTGTCAGAATAACCTACCCAGTGCGGCCATACTGTCTGAAGAACAGGATCCACTCTTCACTGATAACTTCTGTCAACAAGCGGCAATGTTCACAGTCCTTGTTGCCATTCTGCAGAGCCACCCGTACCCCTCTGTGTGACGAGCACACATGTTTACATGTGTGACTGTTTTTACACTTTCTGCCGAACGTGGTGGAGCAGTGGTTAGTATACTGGACTCGCTTTCGGTTTGACGACGGTTGAAACCCGCGCCCGGGCACCCCGATTACAATTTTCCGTGATTTCCCTTAATCGCTCTAGGTGAATGCCAGGGTGGTTCCTTTGAAAAGACATTGCCGATTTCCTTCCCCATCCTTGACACAATCCAGCTCGTGCTCCGTCTCTACTGACCTCGATGTCGACCGGACGTTAAACTCAATCATCAATCCCTCCTATTACATCTCCTCATCTTCATTTTTCCTTCACTTCTTACGTTTGCCATTAGCAATTTTTGAAGCTGTTAAGTCGAGGAATGAGCAAGAGTGGAAAACTGGGTTACACTTACTGCCCATGTAATCAAGCAAAGCTACCAACTGTATGTCTCCAAAACTACGACAGTTTACAGATGCTTAGTACCAACTAAGTTAAATTGATGGTGTTACTGTCCATGATTTACTTTTTTACAGAATCCTGGCATTCAGGAGTAGAGTTGTAGAAATTCATTGTGTGGGCTACTATTAATTTTTGCACAGTAACAGTAAAACTGAAAATGTTGTAGTAGGTTTTATGCTTTCAATCACAACTAAACTGCAAAAGCTATGTTTTTATTTGTTTAAAAGCCACCGCAAGTCGAGCAGTGAACGTGCAGATGATGTTATGCATAACGAACAACTACAAAAAAATTAAAAATTAAGAAAAAGGCAAAAAAATGCCGGAAATGAGAGCAACAAATGTAAAAACCATGCTGTCACTTCATGTAAATAACAATAGAGAAAAACCATTGATGGTTTTCTCATCAAGGCAGTCTCACAGTCCTATTTTCTTTTTTTATGCAAACACGCACCAATGGAAGTGTCTCAAGAAAAAATTATTGTGAGTACAGAGACTACAAAACAAGAGAAAGTCTTATAATACAGGCAGAGTGAAAGCAACAAAAGAAGATTTTTGGTAACCACAGTTTTCCTGTTTCGTACAGTAAGTTAAATATTTGCTCGCAATTGTGACTGTTTATCAGATAGCTGATAGAACTTATACGAGGGATAGCCCCAAAGTTTTACTGATCACATTTTCAAAGTTTGTACATGCTGGTGATTTGAACCAAAGCAAAATGTCCAATTCATTGACACCTCAAAAAAGTTACTTAATTAGTATTTCGTTTGTTTTCACCCACGTGTCGGATGTGCTGGTACCCACTGAACTCCCCGAGTCAGAGCCGTTAGAGGACTCAAGAAAAAATTCATATGTAGCTTTAAAATGGTGTATCAGGCGCTAACTCTTTCTGACATTTCATGGGCAACCATGCTTAAACAGTCGCTGCAGAGTAGATGAAAATGTACTGTAACGATGCAGTTGTTGGGTGGCGCCGATGCTTCCTGTGTGCTCCAACTAGTCTGAATGATGGAGAACATGTCTGTGATGAACCGGGGATCGGAACCGAGTTGAAAGTCCTGGGGCTCAAAGATCGGCCGAACCAAACACAGTAGGTTGGGAGAAAAGTGAATACAGGCACTGATCAGTTTTTTATATCTTGTACGACTTTCTGAACTCGACAAAATTTGCCGCGTGCAGTGTTCCGCAACTATTCAGTGCCATTCGAAAAGCCCACCGAACTGTAGCAGCGGAAATGGTGGAGCTGTGTTTGCCAGTCCAGATGACTTTCTAGCCACGGAATTACGATAGATGCATGCCGTGTGTAGCCTTATAGCAGTAGGCAAAGGAGCGAAGCAAGCAGTGCCAGCACCTAGGTTCCTAGGTTCACCAAAAAAGCAAAGTCACGATCATCGTGCAGTAAGCTGATACCGAATGGCTTTTTGTAACCGCGATGGTGTCATGCTAACTGATTATACTCGTAAGGGTCACATGAGTATACTATAAAGTTTTTAAGAGGTTGTACAAGGCTGTCAAGATGCGCTGTCAAGATGATGTGAAAAGCTGGCGAAGTTCTGTCTTCGTTCCACGACAAAGCCCCAACTCGTTCTGCGCCACACGCGTTAAGATAGAGTGCTTCTTTCGGCTATCAAATTTTGCTTTCCCCTCGTATTCTCCCAGTGACATTTTTCTTTCCTCAGAATAACAAATTATTACGTGGAAAGCATTTCCACAATGACAACGTGGTGTTTCTCGAGGTGGAACGTTTTCTTAACAAACAAAATGCAGACTTATACAAACGAGATCTCTGCCCAGAAGTCCCCTGTTGCTAAAACTGTCTTGTTGTAGTGTGAATATATGGAGAACTAACGTTATCACCAGTTTCTATGGAATGCTTACAGCTTGATTTTTTCTAGGTTTTAATTAAAACTTTAAATTAGTCTCACATGCCTTGAATTTCCTTGAATGGACAGATACGGACCTGTACAGTTCTGTCATTTATTTGATTTGAAATTGTTTGCAAAATATTTGTATTTATGGTACTGCTGATTATGTGTCGTAATTTTCTAGAAGATTAATGTGTCTGCTTTTAGCAGCTGTGAATATTCTGACCCATATGTGTTTTTGGAGAATGACGTATTTCGTTCCCTTCATATGTTCGGCAACTGTCAGTTTATTATTGCAAATGTTCCACTGTTCATTTCCGCTCTGAAAGTTTAATTACTAAATAATTAACATGTGAATTTTTTTCATGTTTCTGAACAAAATTCCCACTTTGTAAGCCACGTCGGCATCACATATTGAAATAACATATGCTGCATTGTGTATGCGTGTGTTGTCATCATACTTTCATGTGCTACTTTTTTGTAGCTTCATGTTTACTATTATAGCTTCTGTCTGTTATGCTGTGTCAATGTCCATTGACTGTACTTTCGGATGTTGCGCCCTTTGCAGGGATCTAATGGGTCAATAATACAGCTTCTCTTTTTTCACATACTGGAGAATATGTACGAATAAGAGGGTCTCCTACTTGAATTTGGGATCAATGCAGAATGTGAAACAATTGCTTCTTTATCAACATTAATATTGGTTGGTTATGTTTGGTGATGGTACACCCTTATCAGTTAGCTTATCAGTCACGTAGTATGTGTATAAATCGAGGCCACTGTATTTCTTCTCAGCCGCAAACGGTAGTGGGTATAGATAAGAACACGAGCAGTATGACTCATTTTTGTTTCATCTTAGTTATAAGTAATGATTCCGACTTCTGTACAGTTGGATGACAAATGTCGACAAACGGTTCGCCAAGTGGCATGTGGTAGTTCTTGGTATGATATGAATACTGTATATATAATTTTCTCTACGTGTCAAGCTTACCATTCTCTCGTATCGATTTTGGTATTTTGCCTGGAAAAAGCATCCTTTTCTCTTCAGTCTTCGGATTTTCAGTTATCTCAACATATATAATTGCTATTTCTATCAATGAAAATACGTTTTCCTCTTTGTATTATACCTTACCGATAGGAATAAGTGAATATCACAATGTTAATGTTTAAAGGCCTTTTGTGAAATAAATCTAAGCACAAGAAATTTTACAATTTTTGACATGTGGATCATTCTTACATTCAGCAGCATGTATTGCACTTCAAAACTGTTTTCAGGGTATTAAATTTAATATTTCTGTTATTAAATTACGTATTTCAGTTTGAATACGATATTTAAATCTAATATTGCCTTAGTCTTGTGTTTATTAGAAGTTTTTGATTGAGTTCTCGAAGTATTGTAGAAGCAAACAAAGCAAACATTATTTTGTTGTTAAATTATTTGTAAACCTAAACATCACTAAGGCATTGAGCCTTAGGCATGTTCCGACTCGCCCACTGCTTCCAGTAAGGCAATACGAAAAGCGGTGTGTGATCGTGGGTCATGTGATCACCATGTCGCCAATTTTTCCAGGCCTTATTGCCAACAGAAGAACAGTGACGATTCATTTTGCTCCTGATTTGACCTCACGAGGCTGTGTGGATACAGTTTCACACCTCCCTACTTCAAAAAAATACGAGAAGTACGAGGAGGTACCGGGAATGGAAACCAGGTCTGTCACAACGGAATGTAGCTTAGCTAACTATCCGGTTACACAGGTGGTCATTAAATCACTTGTTTCAGTTTACATAAACGTTCAAATATAATACTGCCTTAATCTTGAATATTGTGTTTATCAGATCTCTTTTGCCGAATTCCTGTAATATATGAAAAATAGCAGCTTCCACGTTCTTTTATGGAAAATGAAATACAGTGAACTTCATTCGTAATAGATGGGTCATCATAACAGAGACCTGGCTTTTAGTGTTCTCAAATTAGCCTTAGTGCAACTACTCCATTTCTGGGTGAGTTGTTGCTGGTGGTATAGATTGGAGTACTTGTCGTCATGCCTCAGCCGTAAAGCTTATGTCCCTAGCTAGAGCTTGGTGTGGCACTGAACTAGCAAACTGGTGGAGCAGATTACAAATCCTCACCCTGCTTTCAATATTTACATTTTTCCATTAGTTGCTCTCGAATCTCACGAGCGGAATACTGATATGGTTTGCTTTGAAAGACATCACCGGTTTCATTCCACGGCCATTTGCAGTTTAGTATTTTCCCCATTTCTAATGTCCTCGTCGTCGATGGGTGTGTATCCCAGATTTGCTGCTGTCCTCCACCATTCACTAAGAGCATATAGCAGACGTACATATAATCTACGGGCTTAATTCAAATTAACATTCATTATGCACTTGACTATTAACACGTGACGATCAAGAGAATGCATTCTTGTTTTCATATAGGGAAATGAAGAGTTTTACCGTTGCACATCTAACAGGCTGTGGACGTATTGTGGCCACCTGAATGTAGATGGCAATTGCTCTGGCCTGCACGTTTCTGTAGCTGCCCGAAGCGGGACACTATTTAGCAGTTAAATGTTTGGCCTGTTAAATGTTTGACGAGCTGAATTAATGCCTGTGCGCTAACATCTGTTTTATCGCTTAACACACTACGTAATGTTGTCTCGTTACGTAGTGCTACGGGCTGTGCTTTAGTAAGTTCTGTAAATTGTTTTATGTCCGCCTGTATTGTGGTTGGGCGCTCTCTTGTTGGAAATGCTCTGTCAGTGCCTAGTGGTGTACCGCCAGTTGCCCCAGTTAATGCACCAGTTATTCCATTGCATGGGGGTTGTACTATATCTACAGACACGTGTGGCAGTAACTATTTGCCGATTTCGGAAACATTATGCTAAGTTACATGTACTTTTTAACACTCACTGTGTGAGCTCACGTGTGTACGAAGGTAGATAATTTATCGGACTTTTGGCTTTTCTCGCTACGTTGTGGTACTAGAATGGAATGTTTAATGGGAGCCACTTCTACTGTGTCACTATTAACTTGGGAATATACACAATGAAGCGTACAAGAGAGTTTCGAATTATTACTGTGTTTTCGGTAGAATCGGTCATTACGTGGAATAAATTTGCTTTATTCCTCTTTACTAACTGGTCTCTCTGTGAGCGAGTAGTAAATATTTCCCTAATATGCATCCTCACGAATAATGACGTGTGTGCTCTTATAGCGGACTGACTTCCTGCAGCCATGTACATCGGCGCTAGAATGGACTGAGCACCTTAACATTGGCATGTAATTACTTTTATATGTATGTTGTTGTGAAAACTGTTTATTCTTTTAAATTGTTTTGTTGTTTCTGTTTGCTATTACACATCCCTACATCCAAACGCTAAATGATTAAATAACCTCATTCGCTGAAAGAGCTCTTTCCTTCTTCAATAATTAACAGTAAAGTATATGAGATGCAGGCTTTCTCGGCAAATCTCGATGATATAATCTTCTCAGGTTGACAGCCGAGTCTTCGCCTGGAGATGGAAAGTAAGAAACCTGCTGAAACGTTGCTGGAAAACAACACATTGACTCGGCTGTCAACCCGAGAAGATTTTATCAACAGTAAAGTACGTTTATTTTGTTGGTGTGCATACCAGATCCCTGTAGTTGATTGCAAGCGGGAAGACTTATTCTATAATGACTACACACATTCTGTCTAGAACTGAAGGATACTTCCCGAAAATATTCTCACACAGTGTGGAGGCCGAGGGTTGGTGAACTGTCATGAGGCACTTACAGGTGCCATGCGTGGTGACATAGGTGAACAGCCTGATGCATATGATCTCACGTTAGAATCCTAATTCGTTTGCTAGTCAGAGACAACGGCAGACGTATCTGTTCGCCACATAATACGCCATACACTGTGGTATCTTCATCTTTTGCCTGAATAATGCCCCTCTGGGAAGTGCATTCACCACTTTAGATAGTTTTAGATGCACTCGTACTGTAGCATCAGCATGTAACAAAGCATACCATGGCTCGTCAGTACAGACAACTATTTTCCAAGTTTAGATAACACAATAGCACTGTTGCTCCACGCAAATTTTCATGTGCCGCACCGTGCAGTAAGTAGAGATATGCTGACCTTTTAACCAGAGAAAGATAAATTTATAATTGTTTTACTACCTAGTAATGGCATAATTACACGACATCATTTTCAGCCAAGACTAACTGCGATTTGGTTGACGGTTAAGAGAATTTGCAATGCACTGGAATTAAAAAGCGCAGTTTACTTTATTGACTAAGATCACTTATTATGGCTTCATTAATCAGCTATTTCATTATGAAAAGTAATAAAATTAAAACTACGTAATTTCAGTGTCATGAAAAGATATTGTTATGGTTTTGATAACATTTGGCGTGAAGCCAGATATTGAAATATTTGTCTCGTGATAATACGTTTAGAAGCGTGCATCAGTTATCAGCACGAATTTAAACAATATTTTCAAAAAAATCAGTTTAGTCATTAAATAAATCTTACCACTTTTTGTTAATTGTTAATTGGTAACTGTAAATTATGGGAAAAATATTCTCCATGATGGGAATACTACTAACAATTAATTTGTGCAAATTAAAATGTCTATTTTTTAAAAATAAATCACAGATGTTTTCTCAAATACGAAAACATTTGTCATCACGTGAAAATAATATTACGTAATTGAAATTTAAAATTTATCCGTTTAAGACGCCTCATGAATAAGAATCGTTACCATAAGATATATAAGTGCCACGTAAGCCAAGATGCAGTCAATCTGCGGTTCATATTAGTTTCATAAGAAATCCGTTCATGAATGTTTGAGCGGCGTATATAATGACGAACATAAACGAAAATATAGATTACAGAAATTATTTCTTTTTAAAATTACCGAACTATCAGTTTAATAAGTCACAGCTGCAAAATACTAACACGAATTCTTTACAGACGAATGGAAAAACTGGTAGAAGCCGACCTCGGGGAAGATCAGTTTGGATTCCGTAGAAATGTTGGAACACGTGAGGCAATACTGACCTTACGACTTATCTTAGAAGAAAGATTAAGAAAAGGCAAACCTACGTTTCTAGCATTTGTAGACTTAGAGAAAGCTTTTGACAATGTTAACTGGAATACTCTCTTTCAAATTCTGAAGGTGGCAGGGGTAAAATACAGGGAGCGAAAGGCTATTTACAGTTTGTACAGAAACCAGATGGCAGTTATAAGAGTCGAGGGGCATGAAAGGGAAGCAGTGGTTGGGAAAGGAGTAAGACAGGGTTGTAGCCTCTCCCCGATGTTATTCAATCTGTATATTGAGCAAGCAGTAAAGGAAACAAAAGAAAAATTCGGAGTAGGTATTAAAATTCATGGAGAAGAAGTAAAAGCTTTGAGGTTCGCCGATGACATTGTAATTCTGTCAGAGACAGCAAAGGACTTGGAAGAGCAGTTGAACGGAATGGACAGTGTCTTGAAAGGAGGGTATAAGATGAACATCATCAAAAGCAAAACGAGGATAATGGAATGTAGTCGAATTAAGTCGGGTGATGCTGAGGGAATTAGATTAGGAAATGAGACACTTAAAGTAGTAAAGGAGTTTTGCTATTTAGGGAGTAAAATAACCGATGATGGTCGAAGTAGAGGGGATATAAAATGTAGACTGGCAGTGGCAAGGAAAGCGTTTCTCAAGAAGAGGAATTTGTTAACATCGAGTATAGATTTAAGTGTCAGAAACTCGTTTCTGAAAGTATTTGTATGGAGTGTAGCCATGTATGGAAGTGAAACATGGACGATAACTAGTTTGGACAAGAAGAGAATAGAAGCTTTCGAAATGTGGTGCTACAGAAGAATGCTGAAGATTAGATGGGTAGATCACGTAACTAATGAGGAGGTATTGAATAGGATTGGGGAGAAGAGAAGTTTGTGGCACAACTTGACTAGAAGAAGGGATCGGTTGGTAGGACATGTTTTGAGGCATCAAGGGATCACAAATTTAGCATTGGAGGGCAGTGTGGAGGGTAAAAATCGTAGAGGGAGACCAAGAGATGAATACACTAAGCAGATTCAGAAGGATGTAGGTTGCAGTAGGTACTGGGAGATGAAGAAGCTTGCACAGGACAGAGTAGCATGGAGAGCTGCATCAAACCAGTCTCAGGACTGAAGACCACAACAACAACAACAACAATTTCATTTTATTGGGAAAGTAATCAAGATACAACTAAAAACATCTGTAGCCATTTAAGACCGCTGAAGATAAAGATATTATGGAATGAACCACAATAGAAATCACTAGGCTGAACAAGAGTAATAGTAAATTATTTCTTTCTTATAATTATTTTTATGTAATTATAAATCGAATATATTAAACCTTAATGTTCAACGTAAAGATTCAGTATGCGGAATTAAGTAAAGTGACATGAGAAGGTACTGTCTACATCTTACACCAAGGAGGTGGTTCCGGGTCGTATGGTTGCTCGCCAGTTCTTGCTGTCCAGCACTGATTTAGCAAGTGACCTGCTGCAGTGTGAGCCACCTAACTACGGTTACATTCCGTGGCGGTCGACATCGATAGGTGTCATGACCATGTGGTTTCGGCTGGCTGTATACTCATAAAATCAGTGTATCCATGTGTATCATGTGAATAACCCAGTGGCCACACAACGTCTGATTATCCCGTGCTCCGGGCATCCACACTCTGGCTATGACGAAATGCTAAAGATCCGCGTGTCTCGTCCACGTCAGTGACCGGTACAAGATATGAAGACGCTTGAGTTACGTGACACGCTAAACTGCACTATACGCAGTATCCACAGGTACGGTCTCTCTACAACATGGCAATGTCTTAATTCAGTTACCATTTTTGAACTTCGTTCAATTCATATGAAAATAATGGATTAGTTTACATTCGTGTTTAATTTTATCGTTGTAAATATTAAATTTCTGAGAATTTACTTCGCCGTCTTTTGCTGCTAAATTTATTCGTTTTCACTACTCTCTAATAATTTCATTTTCCGCTAGTCCCTTTGTTCTCTATATGTCATTACAATCCTGGTACGTTTTCTCTCTTTTTTCGCGAGCTGGTTCACTTCTTATGCTGATCTATTTGATACGAACGTGGCTCGTGGTTTCTACGCTGTTGTAGGCAGCGCTCTTATTTCATGTAACCGTGCGCGGAACTCTCACTACTTACCCGCATAGCGTAATGCGCAGTCTTCTAGCTTGTGAGTCAAGAAAGTCGGACAAATCCAGAATTGAATCAAGCGGAGGTTTAACGACCGTGTGACAGTGGGTCGTTACCCGGTCATCCTGAGTGTGATTTTTAGGCCGTTGGCCACGCTCGATTACGCAAATTCTGCGCTGGTCCACATTATCCCCCTCAGGAAACACGGTACATAAATACATAAAATATGATGAGATACTGAAAAAATTTTACATTGTTGACAGATGGGTGGCGCACACGATCTTTCCTCCTTTACCTATTTTCTTAATGCGCCGACAGGAAGGCCATCGAACCGGGAAGCTAAATAAAAACAGAAATTGCCAAAACTTAAGTAAAATGGTGCCTATACTTGACTGGGCAAACGCATATGAAAAGAAGAAGTTCATGGAACTCTTGTTAGGTAGCACTACTTACGCTGATGATAGAAAGCTTTATCACCACCTACTTGAAACCTTGTAAGTCCATTTACCGAATCCAATACGGCAACGATTGTATGTTGCATGGATTCGACAAATTTGGCTATACTCCCGGAGGTACACGGTAGGAGTTAAGTAGCGCAGATCCAAAACCCTCAAACTAGAAGATAAGCAAAACTGAGGTAATCGAAAAATCTCGTTGCGTCCTAAATATTAAACTTCATTTCTTTTCTAAAACTAAGTAAAGAAATAACTAATTACTCTTTATTAGTTCAAGTGGCTCTGAGCACTATGGGATTTAACTGCTGAGGTCATCAGTCCCCTAGAACTTAGAACTACTTAAATGTAACTAACCTAAGGACATCACACACATCCATGCCCGAGGCAGGATTCGAACCTGCGGCCGTAGCGGTAACGTGATTCTAGACTGTAGCGCCTAGAACCGCTCGGCCACCTCGGCCGGCTTACTCTTTATTAATGTCTGAAATCTCCGACTAAGTTTTATGCGTTAAAATCTTAATTGAAATAATGGATAAACGGTTCTTGCACCAGATTTATGCAGTTAGCAAGTTTTGCAAACTTATAGATCCAATTACAAAACAAATATCGGTTGCAAAACCCGCTTTTCGGTAATATGTTAGGACTGGCTGAGGGGTGAAATTTAATTATCGTGAATATGAATAGAATGCGTTTTATTTCAAAGAAAGCCAGAAAATCCTACAAAATTGATATATAAAAATAAGAAGGTTACATTATTTGGTCAGGAAAACTGACTCATTTAACGTCAAAAATAGAACATAAATGAATATTCAACATTTGTTTAAAAACAATAACACCACCGCGCTTTCGCCATCACAAGATACACATAAGGAAATAAGTTCCAAATTGCATCTCAGTAAAACATCAGTAAAGTTTTGGGAAATGATTAAACTGGCGGAAAGTTGCATCTTAGTTAAAACAGCTATAAAAAATTCTGGAAAACGAAACTGGATAAAAACTGCTTTAAAGTGACATCAACCTCAACACCGTCCATCAACTCAAAATCGCTTCCGGCTTCCTTCTAGTTCTGTGGGTTGTCAGTGGCTAGAGCAACTCTAGTAGTGCCATCCTGCTCGTCTAATAACTCCATGTAGAATTTGAGTTTGTCGTTGGTTACCACGGCTTCAGCAAAGTGGAGGTCCAAAAGCATTTTGACGTGAGTTTGGCTTCTGAAACTTCTGCACCTGCTATGATTGTCGTTGGGCCGTTTCCTTTACTGAATTTTCATTCCCTCTTCAGGATATATTTCCCCTCTCCAGCTTCAAAATAGCGGAAGGTTTCTCGACGAACTAAACCAATGTTCTTGTTTATGCTTTTCGTGATAACGACTATTGCGGATTTCTGAATCTCGAAACGCCAGTCGCCTTCACTAAGCCATCCGCGTATCTCATAACAATTAGTGTCTACAAAGTTTTCATTGCATATCATTGCTTTAATAGTACTTTTAATATCCTTACCTTCTGTTTTGGAAACAATTCTTTTCCAGCGATTAGGACGCCCCAGGGAGGAACCGTCACCCTCGGTTTCGTTCTGGCCGTTTTCAACCTCTACTACAGGTTCGATTTCTTGCAGAATTCCTACTATTTCAACTAGTCCAACTTTGTTTGTACAACCTTCTGCATTTAAACCGTCCACAGAATCATTCATTTTCTTCAAAAAACTTACGCAAATACGTCAACACACAAGCTGATCATCAGCTGAACTGTGCTTACCGGCGTATGTTTCGTCAACCCATCGTCAGCAAGAGCTTCACTGTTGCGTACGCATTGGTTAAGGCGCAGGAAAGCTAACTCTGGATAAGAAAAATATCCATTTTAATCCTAAGCAACTGAAATATAGCTTTGAATGTCTACGCTGATAAGTCTGATGTAATTTGGCTTGCTTTGCATCCGGACATGGCACAACGACAGCCATGTCTGTTGAACATGGCGGGTCTGGCAAACGTGGGACATTTAGCGAGCTTTTCACCCGATGACAATATGCAGCTATCAGCCTTTGCAACCGAATACAATTTTCTACAGCCATTTTCAACGGTTTATATCAGTTTAGCTCCATGAAGCCTATTCCATCGTGCAGGCGCTGAAAAAATGCATACACCAGTGTGCTCAACTCAAAATCGACAAAGAACGCATTTAGCAGCATTTGCATCTGGGCTACGCAGTACTCCACACACCGCTCATGCAGTTCCCGTTAATATGGGCCGGTGGTTTCGGGGTACAGAGATGGCTTCCGACAAGGTCACACAACGGTTCAGGGCAGGCGAGTTAGTTGGTCACATATTATATGTGAATTCCCTATCATGTTGTTAAAATCACTGTGGCTAGACTCTGGTCTTCTGACAGCGGTCCTGTCAGTAGATGCCATCGCCTTTGGGGATGACATCAACCATGAAGGAATGTAAGTGATCCGTAGGAGTTTTCACGCACTCCACAGCCGTCAGGGCGTCTTCATCTAGTACCAGATGTCCCACGGAAACACAGGCAAATGTAGCCCACCGGCCTACGTCCATGACGCGATTCAATTTTGGGGCATGGATGACAGCTTACCTGGACATGACTATCGACGATTTGCAACAATAAACGTGATTCATCCTATCAGGTTGAACCGTGCGTGGCTCGTGTTCGTGCCATCTATTACTTAACACCCTGTTTTGACCGTTCTGCCACCTCGTCATGTTAGTTTCAATTACTTGTGTCACTGAGTTGCTGCTTTGCATGCCCGTCAGCGGCAGCAGCAGCGCTTATCGACATAAGCCCCGCCGTACTATCTTTGCGGGACTGATATTACTTCCCAGTCGTCGTGTGTCGACCAGTGCGTTGAAACTCAAGCAATTAGTTGAGATCTGGCAGTGTTTGAGATGGCACGTGGCACAAGTTCAGTCGAGGCGCGACAGTAGTGAGGTCCGGACCGCCATGACTCGCCCGACGGTTGCCGACACACATGATTGGAGTGGGTGCGACTCTGGTTGGTCGTCGGTCGGTCGTCTTGCCGGACGACGTGTATTTGACCGGCGCTCGCTTATTGGTTGGCTGTGTGTGCCGACTCGAGATTCGTCCGTATTATTGTACAGTCACTGTCGTTAGCATTGTCTAGTTCTTCGTGCATGTGTTCGTGAATCTGAATGTAGTTGGTGTGATTTTGACTGACAAGTTAATTTAAAAGTTTTCGGCGTACTGGCTCTGAGGAGTCGGTGGGTTGGCATGGAGCAGCGAGGAATTCTCGGCGAGGCGTAGTTTGGCCGGGATCCGCTGGTGGTCTCTGCACGGTGTCGAAGAGTGTGGCGCTGTTCCCATTGCTACGAGGTCCGTGGCTCACCGACCCTGGACACGCATGTTGAGTTTTGAGTTAACCTACCAGCAAGTCAAGACTGTTCACATTGTGTCGTTTGGAGTTCGTTGTCGGCAGTTGGGATATTCCCCTGAACAACAACGTGGTTTTCAAGTTGGAAAATTATAGCCACCCCCCAATGGAGTTTCAATGAATTTGATTATTTGAAGTGCACCAGCGGAATCTTCTGCCTCGTGGCCATTAACGTTCCGGTTACCTGCCCTGGGCGTTGACGTAAATTTCAGGCAGTGTAGTTTTCTCATCGTGTTGTTGCTGTCCAGCATGGTGTGTAGTTTGACAGCTCCCTGTATGATTGGTTGTGGCGCCGGTATCTTATATGTTAGACTTTGGACTCCCTGTTGTGGTCTGGTCGGGTGAAGCGGAAATTATCTTGTCGGTGGGCCCGCTGACTGTCGGTCGGTTTAGTTGTCGCGGATCGTGAACGGTTGGCTCGACTTCCTGTCTCACCTAAGCAAGTGTTAGTGTTTGAATTACAGGCCGACCCTCGAACATCTGGCTGCCACAGTGTGTACTGCCTTATTTGTTTAATTTGTTCTTGTTGTTGGTACTTGTATGGCTTATAGCCGGTTTTGTATTTTAAATTGGAGTTATTTTACTCTTAAGGCCTTCAGCCTAGTTTAATGTACTGCTTCTCTTAAGCCCTTTGTCATTTTAAAAAAAAAATTGTGAATTTGAAAGTCTTCGGCCTTCACCGATTTGAGTTTCAGTTGTTTGTTCTTAAGACCTTTACCGTAAATTAAAGAACTGATTCACGTAAGGACTTTGTCTCTTTTTAAAAAAAAAATTAATGTTTTGGACTTTTAAGTGTTCGGCCCTCAGCCGATTGGAACTTAACTTGTTTACTTCAGCCTAACTAAATAACTGTTTCTAGATAAGGCTTGACTTTTCAATTTCTGTTTATGCTTGAGTTTTAAGTCATTGGCCTTCAGCTATTTTTAAATTAAAGTGTCTTTCAGCCGGTAATTAAGTACAAAGATTAAAGCTGTGTGTTAAATTTTTTTTGGGCTCTTGTAATGTCTGATCAAATAATGAAGTTGTATGTTTGAGGGCAGCTGAAAGCCTCTTTGCACAATTTATTCTTCTGTCCTGTCCTGTGGGTTTAGCAGGGCGTTTCGCGGGTGACATGTTGCAACTTGGCGACGGCCCAGCTTCGATGATGCCACGCATATAGCAGTCATAACTAACGGCGTATTTGGGTCAATATGGCAACACTTTGGGCTCACCTGCTGCGGAATTCCTCGTTGAATAGTGTGCACTATACAGTGTGCTCTTGCACAGAATTTTATCACTGACGCCGGATCTGCGACAGATCGCTGACAATTCAGCTTACAGAACTGACCTCTATGACGTTTTAGAAGGTGTGGAAGTCCTGTATCTTATGATTTCACCGTCTTTCACCAACTTTCTATTGATGTTTACGACCATAGCAAGCGAAGAGCCCAACAGCTTTACTGATTTTAGTCTTCAGGTGGTAGGCCATAATAATTTGCCCTTTGTCAGAGTTGCGTTAGTAGATTTCACCGTTTTCGACCCACGTCTTCCTTATAATAACTCCCCCATCCGTCTCCGCGCCGCTTATGCGCTTTCCCTACCGAAACACGTGCCCGCAACACCGTGAGTTGCCACTGAATATGGCGGTAGGCAGTGATCATAATGTTTCATCACTTCACCCAACACAGACCAAAACGATTCGATTAACGGAAAAAAATCATGTATTCGCAAATTTTTGCGCCTTACTAGGAGGTAGTGTCATGTACAACGTACTAAAAATCCAGACCGTTTGGATGTCAGCGCTGGGTTTTGCGTGGGTTTCAAGATTACTTAGTTTTCGCCCAATGTCCCGAAACCCGCGGCATCTAGCGAAAATGTTCTCAGTACATAATTAAAGTACTTTAAATTTCCTACACAAAAAGGCCATATTCATCATTTGTTTCTCTAGATCTAATTAGCAGCCGTTGCTTCACTCGCGTGGACTGCACTGTACGAACGGAAGTCTTTTTTTTTTCTTCTTTACACGAGTTTTTATACTCTTCGCAAGTTTCAACACCTTCTAAACTTTTCACACTAAATACACGAGAAGTCTTTTCCAAATCTACTTCTAACCAAAAATTGGTTGTTGCAGCTGGAGTTCAACGTTCTTCTTAATCAAGCATTGTGGCGATATTCCGTACAAACTCTCATCCCCTAGCACACATATTTCGTCACATCCAACCAAGAAGTGAAATACTACACTCCTGGAAATTGAAATAAGAACACCGTGAATTCATTGTCCCAGGAAGGGGAAACTTTATTGACACATTCCTGGGGTCAGATACATCACATGTTCACACTGACAGAACCACAGGCACATAGACACAGGCAACAGAGCATGCACAATGTCGGCACTAGTACAGTGTATATCCACCTTTCGCAGCAATGCAGGCTGCTATTCTCCCATGGAGACGATCGTAGAGATGCTGGATGTAGTCCTGTGGAACGGCTTGCCATGCCATTTCCACCTGGCGCCTCAGTTGGACCAGCGTTCGTGCTGGACGTGCAGACCGCGTGAGACGACGCTTCATCCAGTCCCAAACATGCTCAATGGGGGACAGATCCGGAGATATTGCTGGCCAGGGTAGTTGACTTACACCTTCTAGAGCACGTTGAGTGGCACGGGATACATGCGGACGTGCATTGTCCTGTTGGAACAGCAAGTTCCCTTGCCGGTCTAGGAATGGTAGAACGATGGGTTCGATGACGGTTTGGATGTACCGTGCACTATTCAGTGTCCCCTCGACGATCACCAGTGGTGTACGGCCAGTGTAGGAGATCGCTCCCCACACCATGATGCCGGGTGTTGGCCCTGTGTGCCTCGGTCGTATGCAGTCCTGATTGTGGCGCTCACCTGCACGGCGCCAAACACGCATACGACCATCATTGGCACCAAGGCAGAAGCGACTCTCATCGCTGAAGACGACACGTCTCCATTCGTCCCTCCATTCACGCCTGTCGCGACACCACTGGAGGCGGGCTGCACGATGTTGGGGCGTGAGCGGAAGACGGCCTAACGGTGTGCGGGACCGTAGCCCAGCTTCATGGAGACGGTTGCGAATGGTCCTCGCCGATACCCCAGGAGCAACAGTGTCCCTAATTTGCTGGGAAGTGGCGGTGCGGTCCCCTACGGCACTGCGTAGGATCCTACGGTCTTGGCGTGCATCCGTGCGTCGCTGCGGTCCGGTCCCAGGTCGACGGGCACGTGCACCTTCCGCCGACCACTGGCGACAACATCGATGTACTGTGGAGACCTCACGCCCCACGTGTTGAGCAATTCGGCGGTACGTCCACCCGGCCTCCCGCATGCCCACTATACGCCCTCGCTCAAAGTCCGTCAACTGCACATACGGTTCACGTCCACGCTGTCGCGGCATGCTACCAGTGTTAAAGACTTCGATGGAGCTCCGTATGCCACGGCAAACTGGCTGACACTGACGGCGGCGGTGCACAAATGCTGCGCAGCTAGCGCCATTCGACGGCCAACACCGCGGTTCCTGGTGTGTCCGCTGTGCCGTGCGTGTGAACATTGCTTGTACAGCCCTCTCGCAGTGTCCGGAGCAAGTATGGTGGGTCTGACACACCGGTGTCAATGTGTTCTTTTTTCCATTTCCAGGAGTGTAGTTTTCATAGATTTAGCTTTCAGAAAATTTTAATGTGACGAAATTTTTTCTTCAAAATTTTCATCCTCTGTTTCACCTCATTAGTGGTTGAATTGACATAAACAGTGAAACACTCTCCTTATTAGTAAATGAGAAGTCGAATACCAACTTCTTATAATTGCAGGTTTAAAGATGCTTTACTAACTATTATTTACAAAAAAGCTTTCGTGAACTATTTTACTCCAGTAGTGGTTGAATTACAAAAACTGTTGATATACATTGAAAAAAAATACGTTTTTATGAGTCTAGCCACGAAAGTGCCTTAACAGCAACATATTATCAAAAGGCCTTTCATCCTCTATTTCACCCTCTTAGGGGTGGAATTTCGAACAGGTTAATTTCTCTTATGCAAGTAGACAAACTGACATAACTAAGCTCTTGTTTATGTAGTGGAGTTATTTTCAGTTTATTAAGACAGTACTTATCTGCCGTTGTAAAATGAGCTTTCAAGTAAAAACGTTGTTGTGTGTTTATTTTGTGTTATGTTGTTAGTAATGTGTTGTGCTGGTGGGAAAGGAATTGGAGTGCTAAATGTGGCACCTTATGGCTGTCTCCCATTGGCAGCGGATTACGAAAGTGTGTAAATGTAACACTGTAACACCTATATCGATTAGAAGCAGGTTTATATTATGGAACTTCGTAACTGTAATTATGAAGCTTTTATTCTTTGATAGCTAATGTCCTTGATTTGTGACAGGAACTTTAATGTTTGAAATGTGTATATGGAAAAAGAAAAATGTTTGATTAAAATAATGAATTTTTTTAACATGGGTAAGTTTATAAGATAAGCAGTGTATATTGGAAGCTGGTTGATGGTTAGGGCACTTGTATTTTAAAATGTAAAAGATGTAGTGAAGTCCCTCCACAACGGAAGTGGCACGAATAGATGTAAAAGGTGGTTTTGGCGGTCGAACTGGGCGGCTACTTGGTGTGAATGGTACACTGTCAGTGGCTAGCCATCGCACGGTGCACATCGACGGTGCCAAGGGAGGCAATTGGAAGCCGCTTTCCTAAGAGTTTTCCTCGTATGTGGATTTGGTGCCGGCTGCAGTGTCCGGGCGGTTTTAGGCGCTTCAGTCTGGAACCGCGTGACCGCTACGGTCGCAGGTTCCAATCCTGCCTCGGGCATGGATGTGTGTGATGTCCTTAGGTTAGTTAGGTTTAAGTAGTTCTAAGTCCTAGCGAACTGATGACCTCAGATGTTAAGTCTCATAGTGCTCAGATACATTTGAATCTTTTTCCTTTTTTTTTGTGGATTCGTCTGTTGCTTGGTATTCTCGGCTATAAGAATGGCTCTAATACGTTAAAAATACGTCGCCAAGAAGAATTTTATTCAGAATTCTAACATCACGAGCCGTGAGTACAGTTAGCGGCCATGTCGCTTCATACCAATACTTCACCACTGCTCCCATAACTTCAGGCATGGAGATATGTATCAGAGAATGAACCAGTTAATTATATATGTGAAGACAGTAACTTTTCTCGAAAGAACAGAATTCTGTTGATGACCGTGCAGCTTTTCCCTGGAATAAATGATGACTAACTGAAACCCTCAGCTGCCGACAGGTGTTGTTGATATACCTCGATGTCGACAGTTGAAAATGTGTGCCCCGACCGGGACTCGAACCCAGGATTTCCTGCTTAAATGGCAGACGCTCTATCGATCTGAGTCACCAAGGACACAGATGAATAGCGCGACTGCAGGGACTTATCCCTTGTACGCTTCCCGTGAGACTCACATTCCCAACTGTCTACAATTCTACATATGTAATGTACCTTTAGACATTTGCCCATCAATGGGGCAAATGTCTCCAAGGCGTTCGACTGCGTATGGCACGAGTGCTTCGTGTACAAGCTCCTTGTACACTGGTTCCCGACGTCACACGCCATTCTTCTGCGGTCCTACCTCGCGGGCCGCACCTTCCACGTCCGGGCTGCCGGAGGCAACTCCACCGACCGGTCGATTCGTGCGAGGGTACCACAGGGGTCGGTTCTCGGCCCCCTGTTGTACTCCTTGTACACCGCTGACGCAGCGCGGGTGGCGCGCGTGGAGTTGGCTCTTTATGCCGACGACACTACGCTGTTCACCCGCAGCATGAACGTGGTCGCAATGTGCCGCGGACTCCAACTAGCGTGCGACGTCCCAGGGGCGTGGTCCACCAAGTGGAGACTCAAATTTAACGCCGCCAAGAGCCAGGCGGTCGTCTTCATTCGGAGCCCTGCCCTGCCGCCTGTCACGATCTTGGGAGGCCCCATCCCGTGGTTACCGTCCGGAAAATACCTCGGTGGGACGCTGGACAGGCATCTCACCTGGCTGCCGCACATCCGAGACATCAGGTGGCGAGCGATTGGGCGTCTCCGGGCGGTCTACCCGCTGCTGAACCACGACTCAACCCTCCCACCTCAGCACGGCCTGACTGTGTACTTGGGCCTTGTCCGGCCAGTGCTCGAGTACGCCGCCATAGTGTGGGGGAATGAAGCCCCGTCGCACGTTGCGATGCTCCAGCACGTCCAGAATCTGACGCTCCGACTCGCTCTACACAAGCCGCCTCGTTACTCAACGAGGCTTCAGGCAGTCCGCCAGGGTGTTCTATGCCTCCGCCAAACACTCTGGCAGTCGTCTTATTCGTGGACTGCGACGACAAGTCCACCACACGCTGGCCTGATCTGCTGCGGGTGTAGTTTCTTCCGCAACCCCGATGACGATTTCGACGAAGCGTCCGCTCCCTCGCGGCCGCTCACATAGGCCAGTCCTACCCGTGAGTCCAGAAATCGTTATTGGGGCCCACACAGGAACAGCAGCTTCGCTGCTCAGCCTGTTTCACTCCGGGTTGATGTCACCAGAGATTTGCAGTGCAGTGTAGAACTGTCATTTGTACTCAGGCACTACCTGTGAAAAGGTTCCCGACGTGATCATGGCCTCTCGATGGTAAGTAACAGACTGCGAATCCGGAATGGTAGTTGCATGGACATTTCGTCTCTGAAATCGTTAGGAACTTCAATACTCCCCAAGACGCAGTGTCTAGTGAGTGCCGAAAGTACCAAATTTCAGGCTTTATCTCTCACGATGACAACGCAGTGGGCGACGGCCTTCACATAACGACCGAGAGCATTGGCTTTTGGGTAGAGTTGCCAGTGCTAAAGACAAGCAAAAATGCATGAAATAACCACAGAAACAAATGTGGGACGTATGACGAGCGTATGTGTTGGGACAGTGCGGTGAAATATGGCGTTAAATAGGCTATCACAGAAGACGACCGACGCTACTGCCTTTGATAACAGCACAACATCGCCCGCAAAGCGTCTGGTGAGCTCGTGACTATGTCATTTGGATCCTGGACGACTGGAAAACGGTGGCTTGGTCGTATGAGTCCCAATTTCAGTTGGTAAGAGCTGATGGTAGGTTTCGAGTGTAGCACAGATCCCACGAAGCCATGCAACCAGTTTGTCATCAAGTCAAGGTGCAAGCTGGTGGTTGCTCCATAATGGTGCGAGCAGCTGTGTTTACATGGAATCGACTGAGTTCTCTGGATGTCAAGCTGCTTGGAGACAAATCCAAAGCCCTTCCTGGACGTCATGTTCCCAAATGATATTGGAATTTTTATGGACGACAACGCGCCATGTCACCAGGCACTGGCCACAATTGTTCGCGACTGGTTGAACAATATTCTGAACAATTCGAGCAAAAGGTCTAACAATCCAGATCGCCCTTTTTGAATCCAATTCCAGCGTTTACGGGACATACTCTAGAGACCAATTTGTATACGAAATCCTGCGCCGTCAGCACTTTCATAATTATGGACGGCTATAGATGCAGCATACGCATTATTTATGCAGGTGACTTCCAATGACGTGTTGAGTACATGACAAGTCGATCTGCTGCCAATGCGCTAGGTAAAATGAGGTCAGATAAGACATTGGTAGGCATCTCATGACTTTTGTCACCTCAGTGTAGAGTGGAGCCACTTACCATACACATGCACAGTATGTCTCCCAAGATTGGAGTTAATGCCTCTGATTGAGTAGGACTAATTACATTCAGTTGTAGAATAGTAATCTACTTTATTGCGTTGCCTGACTTATGTCGAAATATTTGAATTTGTACAGCACCTAGGTGATCCACTTCTGTTACAGAGGGAGATAATTTGAATCTCTGGGCCTCTTCAGGTTTTGTGGTAGCTGCGGCCGGAAAGATGCATTTGATATCCCTCATGCTGTGAAATGTATTCCAGACAGTTAAGTGGAGACAATGAAATCGATATTGTCGAACATATACTGAAGCATGTGACGCTTGGAGAACTCTCTTCGGTGTAGTGGAGGGCTGATATCCTGTCGTTGAGCTTTTTTTACATAATATCTCATTAAACAAGTGCAAGCAAGTACTTACTTCATAGACTGATAGTAACTGATAATAAATATGAATTCAATGATTTGAAACGTATACTTTGTCTGTAAACTGAAAAGCGAGCAGCTTTCGTGCAAGGCGAAGTTGCCTTTCTCGGAAGGGCCTACAGGTGCCTTTCAGGATGACTAAGAAGAAATTTCTCCTCTATGAGTAGAGAACAGTGTGCAGAAATGTATGTAGGTTATGTCTACACGTTTACCTGCGTTAGTGTTATTAGTAGCTTATACCTGCATTCCATGTAGCGTTAACGGATTTTGTGCAAAATTAAACACTTATCTTACATGTCTGTACACTGTGTCACCAGAGATTCATAAGGCTAACTTTGTAAGGCCCAACGATTTTACGAAACACCCTGTCGTTTCTACCAGTGACGTAGTGGGGTAGACAGAGTGGGAAACCACTTGTTCAAACTCCAGTCTGCAGAGCTATGCTACAGACATATGCACGAACACAATCTGGGGACCTACCTTCCCTCGTGCTTCTACCACATAAATCTGCCCCCTCCAGCCTGTCAAATCCGCAGATAACAATTTATCCCATAATGCAACTCTAATTTACATAAATGTGGTACACACATTTAAAATTTGTTTTCAAAGCACTTAATTTAAAAATAAACATTCATTTTGTAGCATTGGGACAATACGTTGAGTAATCTGCGGTTTTTCCATTCCCTGAATGTCGAAATAATTAGTTCTAGAGAAAATATGTATACGTTTGTAGGAAATGTAATGTAGTTTATTTTTGTAATGGGGGACATTTTCGCTAGAATTTACTGGTTTAGAGTTATATTTACAAATTACGATCTTCAGCTGTTAGAGAGCGTATTAAGCTCTTCAGTTGTAGGTAACTGCTGTCCACCAGTGTAGTAGTGCATTGTCTCTGATTACTAATGGAGCGATACACCTGGAGTGAGTACACTGACATGCTTGGTGCGTACTACGTAGCGCACCACAACGGACGAGCTGCACAGCAAGTTTGTCAACAACAATATCCTAATCGCCGTATACCCAATCATACAACCTTTGCTGCTGTGTACCAACGTCTGTTGAGACCAGGTCATTTAGCAGATTACCTGGACAGGGACGCCGTCGCACGGTAAAAACGCTGCAATTTGAGGAAGCGGTCTTGCAGCATGTGGAGCGGGATTCTTCAATCAGCACTCGTGCAACAACATGGAAACGAATCAGACGAATATAAGAACAGTCCTTCGAGAGCAATTGTTACGTCCATTTCACTTACAGCGTGTACACAACCAGGAACCAGTTGGTTATCCGCCCAGAGCACGGTTTTCGCAGTGGTACCTGGAACAGTGTGAAATGCATCCTACATTTCCATCCTCTGTCTTGTTTACCGATGAAGCAACGTTCGGGCGTGATGGAGTCTTCGAAATGCACAATTCGCGTGCTTGGAGTGGGGATAACCCATATGCCATAGTAACTAGCGTTCATCAAGTGCAGTTCTTCGTTAATGTGTGGGTCGGTGCTGTTGGGGACTGTTTAATTGGGCCGTATCTGCTACCGAGGGTATTAAATGGCAGGCACTATTACAATTTTCTCGCCACAGCATTGGCAGAATTGCTGAAAGACGTCCCGTCCTACAAGGTAACGCATCTGGTTCCAACATGACGGGGCGCCAGCACATTTCAATCGTCGCGTGCGTCGCTTCCTGGTCCTACAGTTCCAAGAAACGTGCACTGGCAGAGGTGGTCCTGTATCATGGCCTACTCGATACCCAGATATGTCCCCACTGGACTTTTTTGTGTGGGGAGAGATGCGCAACCTTGTTTACGCGACTCCTGTTGCATCAGAAGAGGTTCTGGTTGCCCGGATAGTAGCAGCAGCAGGAACAATTCAGGATACTCCTGGGGTTTTTGCCCATTTCAGACAGAACATGATCCGAAGGTGTAACATCTGTTTACGTGTCAATGAAGGCATTTTTGAAAATCTACTGTAATTGAAATTGGGTTGCGTTAATGTGTTGTCTCTTGGTCATAAAAAGATGGAAAAGTGTTTGTTGGTTTAATTAATTTGCTGCCAGAGAAATCTTCCTCTACTGGTTTAAATACTCCTATAGGAAAAAATGACATTAGGGAAAATATTTGTTTTGCTGTCCCCTACAACCTACCAGAGTTTGTCGGTTTAAATACTTTACACCCTGTAGTATTTAGCACCTCAGATGTTTCTTATAGAGTCATTTACTGCAGCTAATGTCTAATTAGGCTAACAGCTGTGCGGCAGTGGATACACCGTTTCCCGTCAGCTCACCGACGTGAAGCGCTGTCGGGCGTGGTCGGCTCATGGATGGGTCGCCATCCGAGCCACCATGCGCTGTTGCCATATCTCAGGGTGCACTCAGCCTTGTGATGCCAACAAAGGTGCTACTCGACCGAATAGTGGCGCCTCCGGTCAAAGAAAACCTTCGCAACGACCAGGAGATCGGTGTGCTGACCACACAGCCCTCCTATACGTATCCTCAGCTAAGGAGGACACGGCGGTCGGATGGTCCCGATGGGCAACATGTGGGCTGAAGATGGAGTGCTTTTTCTAACGTCTAACTAGAATACAATGCGTGTAGGCATAGAATCACAAAATGCTACACTATGTTATTTGTATAAGGTGTTTTTCGTCATAGACAAGACAGTGTACGCCCTATGACGACACAAACAGCGAAAAATTACATAGAACTAAAAATAGTTGCTGTAAGCTAACAAACATAAACGTTAAATGATTCTGCGCCAGACCGAATGGTTTCTTTATGAGGTACGACACTGCAACACTAACTATCATTTCTTCTGAAGGAGCCGACCGGTGTGGCCGAGGGGTTCTAGGCGCTTCAGTCTGGAACCTTGCGACCACTACGGTCGCAGGTTCGAATCCTGTGTCGGGCATGGATGTGTGTGATGTCCTAGGGTTAGTTAGGTTCAAGTAGTTCTAAGTTCTATGGGACTGATGACCTCAGATGTTAAGTCCCATAGTCCTCAGAGCCATTTGAACCATCTTGTGATGGAGGCCGCAGTCTTTAACACCTCGAAGGTCTCTTATGGAAGCATTTCCTGGAACTTATGTCTAATTAGTCGGTGCATAATTCGTGTAGCCGTAGAATCACAAAATGCTACGCTACCGATAGAAGTTCACTTGACTGTGGTGGTAAACCTGAATAATGTTAACAGTTATGATGACGGGACCCAACTGTAAACGGTACGTCATTGATCGAGGAGAAGCTCACCGGTCAGACTTGTTAATGAATGTGTTATGTGAGTGACATCATTCGAATTAACTGCCAAGCTGCCGCAGTTCGGTGAATGTGAGGGCTTGAAAATAGAACTCTTGGAGCAGAAAATAGAGGGAAAATTATTTCCGTGTTATCTACGCACTTTTACGTGCTCTGCTGTCAGTGGTAGTTGCTCCAATTAATGCAGTTGCGGTTCGACTAGCATATGTATGCTGTCATACAAGTGAGATTTGTGGAGAAACAATGGTCTACCATGACTCACTGCGGGATGAATTTGTTAACTCGGCAGACAGAAGGTCGTACGTGTACAAAACACCCAGCGTTACAAAAGACCAGATTTAGAATTTATTGATAGAGGTAATCGTTCCAGCATTCTTGCGACATCGTGTTAGTGTCCAGGGATGTCGTTGTTGACAGCACATACGGGAACTAGGTAAGATTGAATAGAGACTTTTAACTGCTGTTAGGGCTCCATAGGTGAGCCCACAGTTGCTAAAGAGTGTGTGACGGACAATACGAAAAGCATACAATTAAGGAAGTTTAGATACGAGTGTTTGTAACCATTGAACTAATTTTAAATCATACTAGAGATCCCTCATCCCCTTTCAAACACTTTTAGCTCTTTGGCAAAGTTCCTGTTGATACAAAAGATACTTTTCTCTGCAGGAGGAAGAAAACTCCATAGCATTTACCGTCACGTTGATAACGTCATTGGAGCACTGGTGAGAGGTAGACAAGATGAGTTCAAATTTGATGTGACCACCCATTCTAAGTGAATTTTTGAAACCAAAACACGTTGATCTTAAAGACATTTCCGTCCGGCTAATTACAATGAAAGTCCATCATCTTTAGCGCTACTGGCCGGCCGGAGTGGCCGAGCGGTTCTAGGCGCTACAATCTGGAACCGAGAGACCGCTACGGTCGCGGGTTCAAATCCTGCTTCAGGTATGGATGTGTGTGTTGTCCTTAGGTTAGTTAGGTTTAAGTAGTTCTAAGTTGTAGGGGACTGATGACCTCAGAAGTTAAGTCCCATAGTGCTCAGAGCCATTTGAACCATTTAGCGCTACATCCCTCAATTCCATCACGTGCGAAAGTAATAGGTCTCATGGATGCGACAAGGAAGTACGCGAAAGCAAATTCGCCCCGAAATCGATAAATAATAATTTTCCCTTGAATTAACAGTTGCTGTCAGGGGAATATCACCTTCACAATTATGTCCCTAACGGCATATGGTACTCGAGTACTCCGATATTTCTCTGTGAACACGCGTCAGGGAGGATTCCTAAGAAAACCGGATGCACACTGGGAAAGAAAGAGGTTCAAATCACCTGAGCGACCTATATTTCGGTTTTTATTTGATACGTGGAGTCGCCTCTATCAAGGTGTTACCCTTGAAGAATTATAATCATGGATGTACGTATGTATGCATCTATGTTTCATTTCTCCCCCTAAACCACTGAGCCAATTTTGAACCAAACTTACCACATACGAGGTGCATTCAAGTTCTAAGGCCTCCGATTATTTTTCTAATTAACTACTAGCCCGAAATTGATGAAACTGGCGTTACTTCTCGACGTAATCGCCCTGCAGACTACACATTTTTCACAACGATGACGCCATGATTCCATGGCAGCGGCGAAGGCTTCTTTAGGAGTCTGTTTTGACCACTGGAAAATCGCTGAGGTAATAGCAGCACTGCTGGTGAATGTTCGGCCACGGAGAGTGTCTTTCATTGTTGGAAAAAGCCAAAAGTCACTAGGAGCCAGGTCGGGTGAGTAGGGAGCATGAGGAATCACTTCAAAGTTGTTATCACGAAGAAACTTTTGCATAACCTTAGCTCGATGTGCGGGTGCGTTGTCTTGGTGAAACAGCACATGCGCAGCCCTTCCCGGACGTTTTTGTTGCAGTGCAGGATGGAATTTGTTCTTCAAAACATTTTCGTAGGATGCACCTATTACCGTAGTGCCCTTTGGAACGCAATGGGTAAGGTTTACGCCCTCGCTGTCCCAGAACATAGACACCATCATCTTTTCAGCACTGGCGGTTACCCGAAATTTTTTTGGTGGCGGTGAATCTGTGTGCTTCCATTGAGCTGACTGGCGCTTTGTTTCTGGATTGAAAAATGGCGTCCACGTCTCATCCATTGTCACAACCGACGAAAAGAAAGTCCCATTCATGCTGTCGTTGCGCTTCAACATTGCTTGGCAACATGCCACATGGGCAGCCATGTGGTCCTCCGTCAGCATTCGTGGCACCCACTTGGATGACACTTTTCGCATTTTCAAATCGTCATGCAGGATTGTGTGCACAGAACACACAGAAATGCCAACTTTGGAGGCGATCTGTTCAAAAGTCATTCGGCGATCCCCCAAAACAATTCTCTCCACTTTCTCGATCATGTCGTCAGACTGGCTTGTGTGAGCCCGAGGTAGTTTTGGTTTGTTGTCACACGATGTTCTGCCTTCATTAAACTGTCGCACCCACGAATGCACTTTCGACACATCCATAACTCCATCACCACATGTCTCCTTCAACTGTCGATGAATTTCAATTGGTTTCACACCACGCAAATTCAGAAAACGAATGATTGCACGTAAGGAAAACGTCGCCATTTTAAGTATTTAAAACAGTTCTCATTCTCGCCGCTGGCGGTTAAAATTCCATCTGCCATACGGTGCTGCCATCTCTGGGACGTATTGACAATGAACGCGGCCTCATTTTAAAACAATGCGCATGTTTCTATCTCTTTCCAGTCCGGAGAAAAAAATTCGGAGGCCTTAGAACTTGAGTGCACCTCGTATATCCTTTACTGTCTGAAAATTATCAGTGTTGGTTTAAGAACAACCCGCAAACCAAAAGGGTGATGGTGGGGTGAAAAAGCCGACGACGTGAGAATACCCATACGTTAGTTACCCAGAATATCAGAATGAGAACACTTAGAGACTTGCAACTAATTTTACACATAATTTCAAACCTTACTAAACTTTTTCTGCCTGACGACTCCCACAGAAGATGAAAGGAAAACAGTTTTTCACTACTACGTTTTCGCTGTTCGTGTGGTACGCATGAGAGCATGTAGCTTGACAACTAAATTTATTTATTCTTTACTACAAACTATATTCGTGATACATCTTCCACACAGTTTTCACTTGCGCCGCTCAGTGTACCAGAAAAGTTTCATCATTGTACGACACCTAGTTCAGGAGATATGACGTCATAAACACAGAGACGTGTGACAAACTGTGAATCGTTCAGGGAGTTTTAATTTATTATTTATTTACTACAAACTCGAGTCACACACATTTCCCAGTCAATAGGCACACAAAAACTGGATGTACTTGCCAGATTATATCATTGTACAACACATAGTTCAGGTGATAGGACATCACAAACATTAAGCTGCGTGAAAATGAAACAGCGGGGCGAAATTCGCTAGATACACAGATGAAAGTTTTGTCCAAATAAGCGTGAAATTCCTTAAATAAGAGCGAAACACATTTGGTGTATGTGTGTGCGAGAAAATCCACTGATAAAAACCTCATCCTAAACCCCTGGAAAGATTTAAATCTAACTTGGTATACATATTAGTGACAAAAGTACTGTAGGGGAAGGAGCCATCATCCTCCTAATAGGGTGAGTGTGATAATGTGGAGAGCGAACGGGCGAAGATGAGATGTATAGAGAGACAGCAGGGACAAGGTAGAGACGAGGGATGAGGGAAATGGCTAGTATAAGGTTGGAATAAATAAATGCCCGGACACAGCCAGATTTCTCAGCTACTATAAAATATAAGGTATAACACAATTGCAGCTCTTCACAGTGACTCAAATAATAGAGACGGCTTGAAAGTACACTGGGGAGAGGGAGATGGGGGGGGGGGGTGAGGTGCGGGAAGTCTTAATGCTTAACACATGAAACACAATGGCAATTCCCAAAAATACAGCCTACGCCAGAAAATGACTTCCGTAAAGAAAATCGTAGTGAATGTGGTACCTTCTATACAAAACACATCCTATTTAAGTGCAACAATGAGTCGTCATATATTAAACAAAACTGGCCAGATGCGAGGGAGGATCTGCGCGTTGAGGGTTCCGTAAAACCTAAATTACATATATAGTCAGTTCATCCCTTCCAGTAATAAAGAATCTCAACCAGTTTTGTCTGTTAATAATACTGACAAGATATCGGTCCTATGCATTCGAAGGTTTTCAAAAATGTTTTAATTTCAATAATGTAAATGTGACAAAGTCATGCAGGAAGCAGGCGATCATTTTTATAATAATCAGTAGTTTTCCATTCAGGATGACCGGTCAACAGTAAAAGTCAAACATTACACAAGGAATGACCGTCAAAGGACCATAGATCTTGGAATGTGGTATAAACTGAAAATTGATACATACAGTGAAATTCTTCTGGGTTTGGTACCGCATTTTCACCTATAAAATTCTGTCGTTTTGGCGAATATTGCAAGACGCCTTCCTGAGGGTGTATTGCTAACTGTTGATTTGGTGTTACTTTTTTCTTTATTGCGTTTTTGAAACCTTCACAGATGGGTAGGCGGCATCGGCCTATCTATGCCGCTCTTTGACCACAGAAGAAACATGCATAAAACAGGATAAACAATTATACATGGAGGATAAAAACAGGAGACATACAGATTAAAATAAATGAAGGCATTCCCGGATGCACTGCTTGTATGAAAACGTTCAGCACTGTACACAACGGAGCCACAGAGTTTCACACGTGAACGGAAGACCACTGAAGGAGAGATACTGAGAAGACAAACACTAGCACAGTGGCGACGATCTCTGGCGCACTAAAAACATACTGTGCACACGAAAAAGCCGGGGCTTGCCAGAAGGAAGAGGTGATGGTAGGAGGGAGGAGGGAAGAGGCCAGTGGTAGAGAAGAAGAGAGGGATTGGGGAGAGGGTAGGGGGCTGTGGGGAAGCCCATATAGGGGGACAGGAGAGAGGGATGTGGGGAGGAAGTGAGAAGGGAGAGAATGGAAAGAGAGTGCCCTGGAAGGAAAACACAGGAAGAGGAACTGAAGGATCAAAGCTGGTAGGAGTGGTAGATGGAGGGGGCGAGAACATCATCAGGGAGGGAGAGTTGGCGGGAGCTACCTTGGGCAAGAGTATGGAGTGTGGTAAGATGGAGAGTGATGATGATGATGTTTGGTTTGTGGGGCGCTCAACTGCGTGGTTATCAGCGCCCGTACAATTATCCAATCTTTGCTCAGTCCAATTTCGCCACTTTCCTGGATGATGATGAAATGATGAGGACAACACAAACACCCAGTCATCTCGAGGCAGGTGAAAATCCCTGACCCCGCCGGGAATCGAACCCGGGACCCCGTGCTCGGGAAGCGAGAACGCTACCGCGAGACCACGAGCGGCGGACGAAAGATGGAGAGTGGGTGGGATGCTGGTGTACAGGCGCGGCAGCAGATGGGGGTGGGAAAGAATGGGAGAGACAAGCGAGTGAGGGGGATCAAGTTTACGGGAGCTGTAAGGGATCCACATCCATTGAAGGAAGAGGAGGTGGTGTGGGAAGGGAATTAAGTCGTTGAGGATCCGTGTGGGTGAAGGAAGGCGATGCTATAGGCAGGGTGGAGGGCATGGCGTTCCAAGGTTTGATGGGACCTGTAGAAGGTAGGAGCTGTGGAGATCCCGGTGGGATGGGCATAACAAAGGTTGGGACGGATGGGCAGAAAGTAGCTTGAGGAGATGGAGTCAGGAGCGTGCCTTGGCTAGGATTGTCCAGAGATGAGGGGTCCAGGAGAGGCGACAGTCAAGGGTCAAGCCAAGGTACTTGAGGGTGGGGGTGAGGTTACTAGGAAGGCCATGGATGGTGAGATAAAAATCAAGGAGGCGGAAGGATGGGGTGGTTTTGCCTACAATGATCGCCTGGGTTTTGGAAGGATTGATCTTGAGCAGCCAGTGGTTACACCAAGTGGTGAATTGGTCAAGATGGGATTGGACAAGGTGCTGGGAGCGTTGCAGGGTGAGTGCGAGGGCAAGGAAGGCAGTGTCATCAGCATACTGGAGAAGGTGTAAGAGGGGGGTGAAGTTGGTGGTATGTCCGCTGTGTAGAAAAGGTAGGGAAGAGGGGAGAGGATGGAACCGTTTTTTCACCAGTGGAGGGGTGGTAGGTTTAGGAATCTGTGTTATAAATGGTGACATAGAAAGGATGGTGAGAAAGGAAGTAGGCGATAGACGGACGTAATTAATAGGAAGGGTGAAGGTTTGAATCTTGAAGAGAAGTCGGATTGCAATACACCATCGTAGGCACACTCAAGGTCGTGAGACAGGAAGATCGTGGAGCGATGGGAATTTAACGGTGCGGAGAGGAGGTAATTGAGGTGAAGGTGAAGGTCATTGGTAGAGAAGGACGGCTGAAAGCCACATTAGGTAGAGGGAAGGAGGCGGTACTGGTGGAGGTGCTGGTTGATGAGTCAGGTGAGGATGGATTCCAGGACCTTGCTGAAGCCCGAGATAAGACTGATGGGACAGTAGGAGGACACAGCGGATGGCGGTTTGTCGTGTTTGAGGAACATCAGGATCTGGGAGGTTTTCCACAGTTCGTGGTAGAAGCTGCTGGACAAGACCACATTATAGAGTCTGGCCAGGGTGGAGAGAAAGGAGGAGTGAGCTGCACGGAGGTGACGATCTGATTGGGTGCTAGTTTGATTACTTATATACCATGGGGGAGTGCCGTCATTGGATGCGAGGCTGAGGAGGATGTTCTTTTATTCTTCTTTTATTGGTCTTTGCATTACGTGTTGCCAATGGCGGAAATAGACGTTTTCCATTGGAGTTTCCTTTATTTCTTGTCATTGGTGGTAATCGGCGAATAGGAAAACGAGCGGCGAATGCAGCGTAGAGCTGTTTACTAACTGCCTAGTATCGACTAGAGCGCGTCATCACTCTACGTGCTCTCCGTCGCTGTGGCATACAGCGCGCCTCTTGCTTTACTAGAGCTGTCATTCCGCAAAGCTATCACTGCTGGCAGCCAAGACGAAGGAAATCGGTACTTGTCTTCTCTATTCATTTTGACTGGTCGCTTGTCTATTTTATAACTTCTATGATCTTCCTCCTCAAGCTAAACGGCTGTTTCGACACTACGTGGGCATCTCGAAATTAGATCTTCATACTGTACTGTTCCTGGTATTCTGCCACCGCAGATTTGTTGTACTGTTTGAGACTGATATATCTATCGCGTTCAGATAGCGTTCTGATTATTTGACGCACAGTATCTTTTGTGTACAATGACTCATCAGCTTCAATTTGTACACAGTCAAAGGACCATAGGCCTCAGAATGTGACACTAATTTCAACTTGATACGTCAGCCATTCCTGAGAAAAAGGGTTTTTAGCAGTCGGATAGAAAGACGGGCAACCCAATGCTCCTATAACGATCCCGTTTTTTTAACGCTTAAACATTACGTGTTTACATAATTCCACAGAACATAATATTTAAGTGATAATACAAATGTAGTTAAGTGGTAAATGAATGTGTCGTCACGTTTCCCTTCGAATTGCTACCTAATAATGGTAGTGCGTCATGACTGATTCAATTTCTGAATGAGATATGGATGAATTAAACGTTTGAATTGAAACTGTGTAGAGCGGAAAAGATACGTTTCCGGACATGGGTGTCTATTCAAAACATTAAGTACTCACTGCCCTGTACAAGTCCTAGAAGCCCGTAACGGGGATCTCTTTGAGAGTGTTTCCCTCTTATTTAATTTATAAGAACTTATGCGTTAGACGTATTATAAAAGTAGATGTAAAAAACACACACCCGTATTCCAACGCAATGTTGTATCAAAATTTCAAAACATTCGGTCAAAATGTTTCAGAGGTATGCGATTACTAACATTTATAATTCCTGTATAAGTAGAAACGTACATTTTCATTTCTTCAAAATTTCAAATCTCCGATAGTTTGTCACGGATTGCTTTGAAATTTTGACACAACATTGCAATCCAATACTTACGTGTTTTTATGTATATACGAGAACGCCATATTCTACATACGTAATACGCTCCTGAAAATTGAAATAAGAACACCGTGAATTCATTGTCCCAGGAAGGGGAAACTTTATTGACACATTCCTGGGGTCAGATACATCACATGATCACACTGACAGAACCACAGGCACATAGACACAGGCTACAGAGCATGCACAATGTCGGCACTAGTACAGTGTATATCCACCTTTCGCAGCAATGCAGGCTGCTATTCTCCCATGGAGACGATCGTAGAGATGCTGGATGTAGTCCTGTGGAACGGCTTGCCATGCCATTTCCACCTGGCGCCTCAGTTGGACCAGCGTTCGTGCTGGACGTGCAGACCGCGTGAGACGACGCCTCATCCAGTCCCAAACATGCTCAATGGGGGACAGATCCGGAGATCGTGCTGGCCAGGGTAGTTGACTTACACCTTCTAGAGCACGTTGGGTGGCACGGGATTCATGCGGACGTGCATTGTCCTGTTGGAACAGCAAGTTCCCTTGCCGGTCTAGGAATGGTAGAACGATGGGTTCGATGACGGTTTGGATGTACCGTGCACTATTCAGTGTCCTCTCGACGATCACCAGTGGTGTACGGCCAGTGTAGGAGATCGCTCCCCACACCATGATGCCGGGTGTTGGCCCTGTGTGCCTCGGTCGTATGCAGTCCTGATTGTGGCGCTCACCTGCACGGCGCCAAACACGCATACGACCATCATTGGCACCAAGGCAGAAGCGACTCTCATCGCTGAAGACGACACGTCTCCATTCGTCCCTCCATTCACGCCTGTCGCGACACCACTGGAGGCGGGCTGCACGATGTTGGGGCGTGAGCGGAAGACGGCCTAACGGTGTGCGGGACCGTAGCCCAGCTTCATGGAGACGGTTGCGAATGGTCCTCGCCGATACCCCAGGAGCAACAGTGTCCCTAATTTGCTGGGAAGTGGCGGTGCGGTCCCCTACGGCACTGCGTAGGATCCTACGGTCTTGGCGTGCATCCGTGCGTCGCTGCGGTCCGGTCCCAGGTCGACGGGCACGTGCACCTTCCGCCGACCACTGGTGACAACATCGATGTACTGTGGAGACCTCACGCCCCACGTGTTGAGCAATTCGGCGGTACGTCCACCCGGCCTCCCGCATGCCCACTATACGCCCTCGCTCAAAGTCCGTCAACTGCACATACGGTTCACGTCCACGCTGTCGCGGCATGCTACCAGTGTTAAAGACTGCGATGGAGCTCCGTATGCCACGGCAAACTGGCTGACACTGACGGCGGCGGTGCACAAATGCTGCGCAGCTAGCGCCATTCGACGGCCAACACCGCGGTTCCTGGTGTGTCCGCTGTGCCGTGCGTGTGATCATTGTTTGTACAGCCCTCTCGCAGTGTCCGGAGCAAGTATGGTGGGTCTCACACACCGGTATCAATGTGTTCTTTTTTCCATTTTCAGGAGTGTATATTTGTAATAAAAAGGAAACGTTATACAAATGTAGATGTTGGTTTGGTGATAGTTGCTGACAGTTACTTTTTAATTGTAACACAACGTGGAGTTCTAATTTGGACGTGTCATTAGGTACCTAAATCTTTAATACGTTTGTAAAGGGAAAAAATTCTCACCAAAAATCTCAAAAGGTACGTTTCCGATTTACTTTAAATTTTTACTAGTTACTGTAATAAACGTTTAGATTGACTATGTTCTTTTTATGCATTAATATACATGCAAACTATAGAACAGTGAAACGTTGTCAGCAAATTGTAGAGTTATATTTATGGCATACCGGTTTATGATTAGAATACTACTGCTACTACTACAGGATCTGAACTTGCAATAACAATAAACAAATCCCAAGGTAGAGCAGGGGAAGGAGAAGATCGACATAGGAAGGCCGGAAGGAGCTGATGGACTCTCAGAGAGGGGAAGAGAGAGGGAGCAAAATGTGATGGAGAGAGAGGGGGGGGCTGGAGGAGATAGATGGAGAGAGATACGGGGGAGGAGGTGTTGGCGTGAGGTTATAGACAGAGAGAGGCGGAAGGAGGAGGAGATGGACAAAGTAAGGGAGATGCGGAGAAGGAGATTACGACGCATATCAAATTTCATTACCTATTAGAAACGTGTGCTTTCTAATTTCTCTCTTTCTCCATTTAAGCACACTGAACCACAGCAAAGTGTGGCCGGGTGCAGTTAGCTATAAATAAAATCTCAATCGCGTATATATACTATAAACGTTGTCAGCGCTCTCCGTCTGTAGACCATCGTCAGAAAGCAAATTTAAGGCAATGGTGACATGGGCTTTGAAATAATACCAACTGGTTTCATTCTCGTCCTGAAACCGGTCTGTGAATGTAAGATGATTTCTTTAAATTTACCTACCCTAATGATGAATAGGCGCTACGCATCGTACGCGTCTATCTCTGCACCATTGGTCTCCAGTGTCTCCTCGACTTTGGTTAGTGAACGACTCCGTCTACTCGCCTTCCGTCTGACGACGTTGCTTGAAATGCGTCGTCGCATAGCAACAGCGCTTAACACAGTATCACCAGACATGCTCGATAAAATAGCGCATCTTTCTGACTACAGTCCATACCAGATGTCACCAATTTTTTTTCACAGCGGACGAGATGACAGACTGAATGACGAGCGTGGCCTGTATCATCATTCAGCACAATACAAAACTAAGTTTAGCATTCTGTGTTAATTATGGTCGACTGCAAGCAAAGCACAAAAAACAGGAACGGAAAACAAACTAAATTCCTAAAAAGAAAACACTGAAAGAAGCTGACATTAACTGGAAGATAGCTATATCTTTTTGGTGAGAAGGACATGTGTTTCATTTCGGAGCTTGTAAACACGAAACAGAATATTACCGCAGATGAGTAACCCAACTGCTGTGTGATACATGAAGTCAAACGACTTGGAATCAATGCCTTTAAGAACAGCATGGAACCAACGGTGACTAACTGCATGTCTCCTAATGAAATTCACAGCAGACACAGCTGGTCTGAGTATTCAAGAAATATCTTTGTCTTACCCACAGAGTGCTTGCTGATTTATAATGCAGTGTATGAACATTCAGCCAGGAAATGAAAATCTTCCAACTGAGTCCCTTCCTCACTCGAAAAATGTTTTGCCCTCCATCAACTGTTGACTCCTCGAAGCTGATTCCATTGAGGGTTATAGCCTCGCGAAACTTTTTGCACTTCCATGAAAAATTTTTTCCAGTTGTTTCATACATGCTGCAAACGGATACCACTTCTTCCGTTATCTGAAAGTCTAAAGCGACGCCACGTATTAACGCAATATGATGTGCCGTAATTGAAATGGTAATGCGCTTACGGCACTGTGGGCTGGGAGTCCCCATTCGGGGAAGTTCGGCCGCCGAGGGCAAGAAACTTATTGCATTCGACGCCACATTGGGCGATTTGTGCGTCGGAGATGCAGATGACATGATGATGAGGACAACACAACACTCAGTCCCTGAGTGGACGAAATCTCCGGCCCCAGCCGGGAATCGAACCCAGACCCCTTGGCGTGGCATTCCGCAGCGCTGACCACTCAGCTAACAGGGCGGACTGCCGTAATCGATGAGTCTGCTGATCTGCCGTAATCGAGAGATCAGTAGACTCATCTAGCACCAGATAAATACCTTCTGTTGTCCACACAACTGACTCTGTCGAAAGGCTAATATTGCCAAAACATTCGAACATACAGCCAGGAGACCTGGCCGTGTCGGAATATACCCTAGTATTTACAGCACAATATATAAATTAAAATTTTATCACAACATCTCATATTCCATACGTTTTATGAAAAAAATTCAAGTACTCTCTTCAGGCCAAATGAACAGACATTGTGGGCCGGGATCCGACCCAAGCAATGAAATTCAAGTACTCTCTTCAGACCGAATGAACAGTCATTTTGGGACGAGATCCGACCCAAGTGCCCTAGTTTTGTGAACCCTGGTCTGGATGTTAGTCGTGCGGAATTGAAGGAGCAGGTAGCACTGAAAATTTGCAAAAAGAAAGTGTCTGTGGCTCACGAGTTCCCTGAGCCAGAAGCTGTCGCTTGCGCTCTTACAGAAGAAGCCTCTCGACCTACAAGGTCTGAGTATTCACAGAGGGTTGGTTTACTAGGAGCTGGGAACTCCAACGTTAGGCGTTTAATGGGGCCCTTTAGGGATATGGTTGCCAAGGAGGGAAAGAAATCCAGAATTCACTCTGTGTGCATATCAGGAGGAGTGATTCCAGGATGTGAAAGGGTGCTTCCGGATGCCATTAACAGCACTGATTGTGACCAGGTGCTGGTTGTGTCTCTTGTTGGAACTAACGACGTGTCTCACTTTATGTTGAAAGAGATTCAATCTGGTTTTGGACGGCTAGCTAAAGTAGCCAGTCTTGCTTGCTATTGAAGGCGGAGTTCGTCATCTGTAGGAAAACCGACTTTGGTGCTTTGGCACAGAGTTCAGTGGAAGGTATGAATAAGGGACGGCAAATTTGTCGACATGCGCCATGGGGTGGTGGATATATAGGTTCTGTTTAATACGTCAGATGTCCACCACACACAGGAAGCGACTACACAGGTACTGAGGGGTGTCTGTGCGGAGTAGAGGGGGCAGGGATGGGGGACAGGGCGGCTTTTAGGCTAGAGGGTCTCGGGAAACTACAGATAGGGCTTCAGTCTAGAAGGGTTCAGGACAAACGCAAACAATCGGTAAGGTAGTTGTTAATTGTCGTAGCGGTGTTGGAGAAGAACCAGAGCTCCAAGTGCTAATACAAAGCACTGGCGCTCATATCGTTATAGATACAGAAAGCTGGCTACAGCCGAAAATAAGATAACCGAAATTTTTACAGAGGATCTAACCATGTTCAGAAAGGATAGATTAAATACAGCTGGTGGTGTTTTTTTTTATTTTTTTTATTTATTTATTGCTGTCAGAAGTAGTTGGCCTTGTAGTGAAATTGAAGTGGATATTTGCTGTGACTTTGTAAGGATAGAGGTTATATTTGACAAGCGGAATGAATTAACAATTGGTTCCTTTTACTGACTCAGACGATAGAGTTGGTGAACAGTTGACAGAAGATGTGAGTTTCAATTCAGTTAGGTACCCCAGTCATAAAATAATAGTTAGTGACTGCAATCTACCCTCGATATGTTGGCGAATATACATGCATAAAATACGCCTTAGGCATAAATTGTCGTCCGAAATCGCAGTGAACGCTTCTCAGAAAATTATTTTGAACAAATATTCAGGAGTCCACTCGAAGTGTAAATGGTTGCGAAAACACACACGACCTCTTACCAACATATAATTCTGAGCAAATAGGGAGCATCGTGACGGATACAGGGATTAGTTGTAGCGAGACTCAGTAACGTAACATTCAAAGCCTCCAGAAACAAACTCAGAATATATATATTTAACTAAAGCACATTAAAATTCACTTGAGGCCTTCCACAGAGGCAGTTCTCACTCTTTCTAATTTGAATATGTAGGCGTAGACCAGGTGTGGTTTAAATTCACAGAAATAGTGGCGACGGCTTTTGAGAGATATATACCAAATACAGTAATAATAGATGGTGCTGATCCTCCACAGTACACTAAAACAGCGAGAACACTGTTGCAGGGGTAATGGAAACCTTTGCCCAATTTAAAAGAACACAAAACACCCAATATCGTAGAAGTTTTGAAGAAGCACGAACTTCAGTTTGGGGTGCTTTTAATACTTTCCACAACGAAACGCTGTCTCTATATCTGGCAGAAATTCTTGAGAAAAATCTAGTCATATGTAAAGTACACCAGTGGAAACACAAAACCAATATCATCACTGCGCAAAATGAATGGCGATGTTACTGACGACAATGCCACTTAAGCAGAGCTACTAAATACTGTTTTCCGAAATTCTTTCACCAAAAACGAACTACATATTCAAAATTCGAGCCGAGAAAAACTGCTAACAAGAGTAACTTAGAAATGGATATCCAATGTGTAGGAAAGCAGTTCCAATCACTTAATAAAGGCGGGGCCTCCGGTCCTGTTTGTATCCCCGTTAGATTCCTCTCCGGTTACGCTGATATAATAGCTCCGTATTTAGCAACCATATACAACCGCTCGCTCGTCGATGGATCCGTGCTAAAGACTGGAAAGTGGCGTAAATCAGACAAATACCTAAGAAACGAAACAGGGGTAATCAGCTCAATTACAGACCCATATAGGAGAGATCGACCTATAGTAGGACTTCGGTATTTATACTGTGTTCGAACATAATGAGTTATCTGGAAGAAAACGGTTTATTGACAAAGAGCCAACACGGATTCCGAAAATATTGTTCTTGTGTAATACAACTATCTCTTTTTTCTCACAAAGTAATGGACAGAGGATGTCAAACTGATTCCGTATTTTTATATTTCTAGAAGGCTTTTGACACAATGCGTCACAAGCGGTTTCTGATCAAATTGCGTGCCTATGGAGTATCGTCTCACTTGTGCGAGTAGATTTGTAATATCCTGTCAAAAAGGTCCGAGTTCGTAGTAAATGACGGAAGAGTAGAGAAGTAATATCTGGCGTTCCCCATGTAATTGTTAGAAGACCTCTGGTGTTCCTGATCTAGACGAAAGACTTTGGAGACAATATGTGTGGCCCTCTCAGATTGTTTGCAGATGACGCTGTTATTTACCGTGTTATAAAGTCATAAATGGATCAGAAGAAGGAGCAAACTGATTTAGACAAGATGCCTGAATGGTGCCAAAAGTGGCGTTTGACTCTAAATAATGAAAAGTGTGAATTCTTCTGCATGAGTACTAAAAAGAAACCTCTAAACTTCGGTTCGCGATGAATCACACAAAATCTGAAGTCTGTAAATTTAACTACATAGTTTGGAATTACCATTGCAAGTAACTTAAGTTGGAATTATCGCATAGATAATGCTTTGGGTAAAACAAACCAAAAACCACGATTTATTGGTAGAACACTAAGAAAATGCAACAAGTCTACTAAAGAGACCACCAACACTACGCTTGTACGTCCCCTTCCGGAATATTGCTGATGATGTGGAGCCTGCTTTGCATAGTATCGACGGAGGACACAGGAAAAGTTCAAAGAAAGGCTGTTCGTTTTGTGCTGTTGCAAAATTGGGGAGAGAGCAAACCGGACACGATAGGCGAGTTGGCGTGGCGATCGTTATAACAATGGCGTTTTTTGTTTCGTCGGGATATTCTTATGAAACTTCAATCATCAACGTTTTCCTCAGAGTGCGAAAATCTGTTGGTGGCCAGCTGTGTTCGTCATTATAAAATATACAAATCAGAGCTCGAACGGGAAGATTTAATATTCTGTTTTCCAACGCGCTGTTCGAGAGTGCAACGATCCAGAAATAGCTTGAAGGTGGTTCGATGAACCCTCTGCGAGGTACCTAACTGTGAACTGCAGAGTAATCAGGTAGATGTAAATGTAGAATTCCGCGCTACACCTCCTGCTGACCGTCGCTAGACAGAAGTGTTTGACACATAAAACATTTTGGGTGTGAAAACAGGCATGCATGAGTGAACATTCTTTTACGGTGTCGGCAATAAGCAGATTAACGTGTGCGCACCTACTCGTGTGTATCGAGCATCCAAGCAGATGTAATGTGTGTGACGTGTCACTGAATTCTCTCAGATAAGAAATTTGAAACGCATCGATCCATAAACAATCACAACATAAAAGACTGTTGTGTATTGCCATATATAAAATAAAAGCGACATGACCTCAGTTTCCCAAATAAATTCGCACAGCGTCAGACATTAGTGAAAGTGGCACAAAAGGGAAAGTGAGGTTTGTAAGTACTGTCGACAGCGGTGTCATCGGAGACGAAGGAGAAGCTCCTAGAAGTAGGGCTCACACACAAAACTGGTCAACTGCTGTTAGAATGAAATATCCAGATATTCACAGGAAGTGAAATACGAAGGGGAAAGCAGTACCACGACATTTATTTGGTTAACAAATAGACGTGTGCATATATATTCAACAGAAATAACTCTAAAGAATGTTCTTAAAGGTCTGCCAAATAACTACAGATTAAACCACCTTAAACCAAACTTATCAAAGAAAAAAGTGTGTGCCTTCCATCTGAGAAATTGGAAAACCACCCCCAACTTACAGATATAATGATAAGAGATTAAATTCGAAGATTGTGACACTTCAAAATACCTAGGAATAACACTTGAGTGATTTCTAATGTTCAAAAAACACTGCATGAGTTTCAAACCCAAAGACTCTACCAGCAACAACGTACTGAAAAAACTGGCCGATTCACATTGGTACCCTCAACCTGAAACCATCCGAACTTCTGCAATGGCATTATGGTACTCTGCTACAAAGTATGCCTGTCCTGTCTGGTATAAGTCAACACATGCCAAACAGGTGGATATTTCCCTAACCGACAGATGCAGATTTATAACAGGCAACTTGAAAGTCCAGCCGTATGGTTCTACCACTTTCCAGGTATTGCACCACCTCCTGTTCGAAGAGAAGTAGTAGCAAACAGGGAAAGAACAAAACTGGAGCAGGAAAAAACGCATTCCCTTTAGGGGCAACAACCCCATCCACAACAACTACGATTAAGGAAAATGTATTCAGAACTTCGGTGAAACCAACACGATTAAGACCCCAGGCTGAAACTATGGAGAGCTAAGACGTCCCACATACGTGGTTGGGAAAGATTTTACAAATTTTTACCCCCTAGTCGTGATGAGAATTGGCTAGTCTGGAAGTCCTTGAATAGGCTGAGGGCAGATCACGAGATAACCTGGCAAAATAGGGATATATCGAAGAAAAAAAAAGCCCATTGTGACTGCGAGGAAGAAGAGACAGTTCAACGTAAGCTTCAGTGTGACATTCACCAGGCAAGAGACAATGCACTGGAAGTGGCCTAACTTAGATCAAAGATAATATAAACTGTAATGAGCTGTCAAAAATTGTATAAACTTTGTTTTACCCCCCTTCCTTTTTTCCACCGAAATCATACACTCTTACTAGCCATCGATCCACGGAAGTCTTTCTTCTTCTTCTTCTTTCCTATTTTCTTCTTGCTATTTTGAGTCATCAGTCTCCTGACTGGTTTTACTCGGACCGCCATGAATTCCTGTCCTGTGCCAACCTCTTCATCTCAGAGTAGGACTTCCAACCTACGTCCTCAATTATTTGCTGGATGTGTTGCAACCTCTGTCTTCCTCTAGAGTTATTGCCCTCTACAGCTCTCTCTAGTGTCATGGAAGTCATTCTCTCATGTCTTAACAGATGTCCTATCATCCTGTCCCTTCTCCTTATCAGTGTATTCCACATAGTACTTTCCTTTCCGGTTCTTCGCAGAACCTCCTCATTCCTTACCTTAACAGGCCACCTTATTTTCAAAATTCGTCTGTAGCACCACATTTCAAATGCTTCCATTCTCTTGTGTTCCGTTTTTGCAACAATCCATGTATGACTTCCATAAAACGCTATGTTCTAAACGTACATTCTCAGAAATTTCGTCTTCAAATTAAGTCCTATGATTGATACTAGTAGACGTTTGTCCATGAATGCCCTTTTTGCCAGTACTAGTCTGTGTTTGATGTCCTTCTTGCTCCGTTCGCCATTGTTTGTTTTACAGTCTAGGTAATAGAATTCTTGAACAGCATCCACTTTGTGACCTACAGTCTTCGTTAAGTTACTCGCTGTTCTCATTTCTGCTACATCTCATTAGTTCTGTCTTTCTTCGATTTATTCTCAGTCCATGTTCTGTGCTCGTTAGACTGTTCATTCCAATTAGAAGATCATGTACTTCTTTTTTGCTTCCACTCGTCGTACCGATGACATCAGCGGATCGTATCTTTGATATCCTTTGACCTTGAATTTTAAACCCACTCCTGAAAGTTCCTTTTGTTTCCATCTTTGCATCTTTTATATACATATTGAACAGCAGGAGCGGAGGTCTACATTCCTGTATTACACACATTTTTACCCGAGCACATAGTTCTTGTTGGTCTATTATTATTATTATTCCCCCTTGGCTCTTGTACATATTGTGAATTACCCTACTCTCTTTACAGCTCATGGATAATTTCCTCACATTTTCGCACAGCTTGCAACATTTTACATTGTCGAACGCCTTTTGCAGGTCGACAAATCCTATGGACGTGTTTTAATTTTTCTGTAGTCTTGCTTCCATTATCAACCACAACATCAGAAGTGCCTCTCGGGTGCATTTACCTTTCCTAACACCAAACTGATCGTCATCTAACGCATCCTTAATTTTATTTTCCATTTTTCTCTATATTACTCTTGTCAGTAACTTGGATGCTTGAACTGTTTAACTGATTGTAGGGTAATTCTCGCACTCCTCAGCTCTTGTAGTCTGCGGAATTGTGTGGATGATATTTTTCCGAAAGTCAGATGGTATGTCGCCAGACTCATCTATTCTACACACCAACGTGAATAGTCATTTTGTTGCCCACTTCCCCGATGATGGAATGTTATCTATCTCTTCTGCTCTATTTGATCTTAAGTCCTCGAAAGCTCTCTTAAACTCTGATTGTACCTCTCGCTCCCCTATCCCTTATGACTGGACAACTCTTTCATCTTCTACCATATCAGACCAATTTTCCGCCTCATACAGGCATTCTATGGACTCTTTCCACCTATACGCTGGCTCCTATACATTGAACAGTGGTGGTACTATTCCACTCTTAATGTTACCACCCCTGCTTTTAATTTTACCGAAGGTTGCTATGCCTTACCTATATGCTGAGTCAGTCGTTCCGACAATCCTTTCTCTTTCGATTTCTTCACATTTTTCATGCAGCCATTTCGTCTTAGCTTCCGTGCAATTCCAATCCCAAGCGACTTGTGTTTCTGTATTCCCTGGACATTTTTGTACATCCATCTTTCATCAATCAACAGAATTATTTCTTCTTTTACCCATGGTTCTTCGGCAGTCACATCCATTATACATATGTTTTTCCTTCCAGATTCTGTGATTGCCCTTTCTAATGATGACCACTGCTGTTCAACTGTACTCCCTACTGATATATTGCTTATTGCTGTATTTATAGCCTTAGAGAACTTCAAGCGTATCTCGTCATTACTTAGTACTTCCGTATGCCACTTCTTTGCGTATTGGTTCTTCCTGGCTAATCTCTTAAACTTCACCCTACTCTTCATAAATACTACATTGTTATTTTGTAGATGTAGAGTATTTCTACACTTACTAGTGGACTTTAATATGGAGTGCGTGCACCGTTCGCTTTTCTGTAGACATGAGACACTTTTTTCCTCAAGAGCCGCAAGTACGGAACGTAGTGATGTTGGATGCTTGGGTCTAAAGCGTAGTTGACTTCTGCTCATTCCATAGGTGTTCGATTGGGATCAGGTCGGGACTCTCGAGAGGCCAGTCCACTTGACGAACGTCATTGTCCACAAACCGTAGCCTCACAGACGCTGCTCTAAGACACGGCGCATTCTCATTCTGACACAACCATCGTCTGCGAACTGTTCGTCTACTGTACGCAGTACACAATGCTGAAAAACCTGTTAATATCGTTCTGCGTCTAGTCTTTTCTTACGTAAGTAAGCGGACCATGACTTAACCATGGAAAAACTCCGATACCCTAACACAGTCGATTCCTCTGTACTTCATGATTAGTGGGTAACATTTTGCAATCCGAAAGGTGTGGCGTGATTCACCACTCCAGATCACACCGTCACAGTCAACCATTGTCTTGCAGCAGCACTCTTTACATCGCCTCAAGCGTCGCTTTGTCTCAGCTATGGAGATGTGTGTCGTATACGGAGTTGGTCCACTACTGTATCCCATTCTTTGTAACACCCTGTCGTCCGTCATTGTGCTAAACTGACTGCACAACCACCCTCCTCAATCATAGACGGACCGTGTCGTACGTGAGAATGCTTGGTCTCGGTTTACCTGTGCTTTCTCCATCGTCATTTCACGTCACATCATTAACAGTCAACTTTGGCCGTTTCAAAAGGTTTCAAATCTTCTTCATGGAGTATTACTTGGGTGACATCCAATGAATAGTGTACAGGCCAACCCATAATGAAGTTACTGCTTCTCTGCCGAATCACTGTACTCCCTACATCCTTTAATACAGCCTGGGCAACACTCGTGGCATCCAGTGGTTAATCCAACTTTACTGGATACTTTTGATCAAAATTTGTACGTATTTTTAATTGATAAAATTAATTCGTAACTGCAAATTTCCTTTCAGTTGCTTCCACAAAAAAAACACTTTTGAATAACGTCGTCCCTTCTATTTCTAAAAGAGTTTCATCACATTAACAAATTTATTCTCTCCCGAAACACGCGGCTTGTGCCAGCACCGTAGTGACATTTTCTTGAATAGTACCGGGTGATCAAAAAGTCAGTATAAATTTGAAATCTTAATTAACCACGGAATAATGTAGATAGAGAGGTAAAAATTTACAAACATGCTTGGAATGACGTGGGTTTTTATTAGGACAGAAAAGAAAACAAACTTCACAAAATGTCCGACAGATGGCGCTGGACAGCAAAACGTCAGTGACTGCGCATGACAATCGTGTATAAAATGAGCTGTAATGAGAGAGAGAATCAGATGCGCCAGCAGTCGCAGCATGTTGACGTTACCTGAAAAGGCGCTTTTAGAGAAGCTGTTTTATCAGAATGGGGAATGTGCTAGTTCAGCGTTACGATCCTATCGCCATTGGAAGGGGATTCGAAAGGGTAAAGGTCCGTTGACAAATGCAGCTGTGGCAAGAATGATTTCGAAGTTCGAAGCCACGGGTTGTTTAGACGATAGACCTTGTAGTGGCCGACCGAACCCAAGGCCTAATGCTGCTGAGACAGTTCAGGAAGAAATGGAGTGTGTAGCGGGTTGGTCTATGCACGGGGAAGTCAGCGCTCGTGCAGTCGCACGCCGCACCGGCACTCCATACACTACTCTTTGTTTGGCTCTTAGGCGTACCCTCCGATGCTATCCGTACAAAATCCATCGGCATCAAGAACTGTTACCTCGCGATTTAGTGAAGTATAGAAGCTCATATCACGCTCTGAGGGTCTGTCAACGCCCATAACAGCAGAATTTGGGCTACCGAAAATCCTAGAACTGTCGTGGAAATTCGACTGCACGACGGGAAAGTCACGGTATGGGTTGAATTTACCACATCTACCGTTATAGGGCCTTTTTTCTTCGAGGAAATGCGTGATTCTGGTTTTATAACTGCTACCGTGACGGGTGAGAGGTACGCCGATATGTTACATAATCGCATCATCCCCAGCCTGGATGATAAACACCTGCTGTAACCTACTATGTTTATGGTGGATGGCACAGTACCCCATATTGCTAGACGCGTGAAAGATCTCTTGCGCTCGTCGTCTGGCGATGATCCAGTGCTCAGCCGTCGCTTTCGTCATACTTGGCCTCCAAGGTCCCCAGGCCGCAGTCCGTGCGATTATTGGCTTTGGGGTTACCTGAAGTCGCAAGTGTATCGTGATCGACCGACATCTCTAGGGATGCTGCAAGACAACATCCGACGCCAATGCCTCACTATAACTCCGGACATGTTTTATAGTGCCGTTCACAACATTATTCCCCGACTACAACTATTGCTGAGGAATGATGGTGGACATATTGAGTATTTCCTGTAAAGAACATCATCTTTGCTTTGTCTTACTTTTTTATGCTAATTATTGCCATTCTGATCAGATGAAGCGCCATCTGTCGGATATTTTCCTTAATATTTTTTTTGTTATAATAAAACCCCATGCCATTCCAAGCATGTGTGTCAATTTGTACCTCTCTATCTACATTATGCCGTGATTTATTCAGTTTTCAAATTTATACTGACTTTTTGTTCACCCAGTACATAATATGAATGTTTCATCGATTTCTCATATTTTGCTAATAGTAATGAGACGTGGTAACACAGCCCTCGATACAGGTTATTTGAAGAACTTGCCTACAGTACTGGGAAATATTTATTTTAGAGCTTGAATAATGAATTTGCACAACCCACTTATTCAATAATCACTTAGTCCGGAAGGCTACAAAGATATTCCCAATAATAAGCCTAGTTGAATGCTTGTACGTGAAGGGAACAAGCCATATTTCAAGTATACATTGTAATACTGGCGAAATTTGTCTCTCAACAATTGTGAGAAAGTATTTTTTCCAAAATAGTACAGTTTCTTCCGTAGATTTACACCGTACTCAGCCAAATACAGGAGTGACATACCACAGTGTACACTCACATTCAGCATATTCAGAGGAGAAACTTCGCTACCCTACAATCAGCGCCGAGTAGGCTCATAAATTTCCCTTCGCGGATGTTTGCATGAGTCTGAATTGGTACTGAAATGAGCGTATACTGAGTCGAAGAGAAACCAATTCCGAACACAACTGTGGCTTCAAGAAATTTAATTTTCAATTCCGAGAAAAACGTATTTGGAGACATTTTCGTATTTATGTGTACTGATGAATTTATTTTTCTCCCATTCTAACGTAAGAGAAATATAATTCAAGTTAATGGTATTGTTTTAAGGAAATTAAATTCACATGCGCTTTCGTCAACAGTCAACAAAGCTAAAGCAGAACAGTGGCACATTTAATACACACCCGCCCCCTTCATCCCTACCACTTCGGCGCTCTCTGTTCGTTTCATTGCGCCTCGCCTCCTGCCTTCCCTCTTCTGTCCATCCCCCCCCCCCCCCCCACACACACACACTGAAACATGAATGTGGCCACTAAGCAGGCCGTGACGTCGAGATGCAAACCCTGTAAGTTAAGCCAATGGCAGTGAGGACACATGTATGTGCCTCTCTTGAAGCCAGCCTGTGTTCTGTCTATAGGAGAAGAAGAGAACTTTGGATATCTGGTGTCAGTGTAGTTAATAGAACAGTTAACACATCACTAAACATAAAATTCTAGTCATAACATATCAATGGAAGTAGATTTAGACGTGGTGTTTAATCTGATTACGAAGATAGATCCAAAATTCTCCATTGTTATCCATTAACACAGTTTACAAACTATAAACGATAGATATTACAGATATTTTAGTCAGTGAATGTTAAAGTAGTATCAAATTGTACACTACTGGCCATTATAATTGCTGCACCACGAAGATGTCGTGCTACAGATGCGAAATTTAACCGACAGGTGAAGATGCTGTGATATGCAAATGATTAGCTTTTCAGACCATTTACACAAGGGTGGCGCCGGTGGCGACACCTACAACGTGCTGACATGCGGAAAGTTTCTGACCGATTTCTCATACACAAACAAGAGTTGACCGGCGTTGCCAGGTGAAACGTTGTTGCGATTCCTCGTGTAAGGAGGAGAAATGGGTACCATCACCTTTACGACTTCGAAAATGGTCGGATAGTAGGCTATCGCAATTGCGGTTTATCGTATCGCGACATTGCTGCTCGAGTTAGTCGAGATCCAATGACTGTTAGCAGAATATGGAATCGTTGGGATCAGAAGGGTAATACGGATCCCAACGTCCTCATATCACTGGCAGTCGAGATGACAGGCATCTTATCCGCATGACTGTAACGGATCGTGCAGCCACGTCTCGATCCCTGAGTCAACAGATGGGGACGTTTGCAAGACAACAACCATCACCACGAACAGTTCGACGACGTTTGCAGCAGCATGGACTATCAGCACGGAGACCGTGGCTGCGGTTACCCTTGACACTGCAACACAGACAGGAGCGCCTGCGTTGGTGTACTCAACGACGAGCCTGGGTACACGAATGGATTTTTTCGGATGAATCCAGGTTCTGTTTACAGCATCATGATGGTCGCATCTGGGATCGCATCCATGTTTGGTGACATCGAGGTGAACGCACATTGCACGCGTGTATTCGTCATCGTCATACTGGCATATTACCCGGCGTGATGGTATGGGGTGCCATTGGTTATACGTCTCGGTCACCTCTTGTTCGCATTGACGGCGCTTTGAACATTGGACGTTAGATTTCAGATGTGTTACGACCCGTGGCTCTACCCTTCATTCGATTCCTGCGAAATCCTACATTTCCGCAAGATAATGCACGACCGCATGTTGCAGGTCTTGTACGGGCCTTTCTGGTTACAGAAAATGTTTGACTGTTGCCCTGGCCAGCACATTTTCCAGATCTCTCACCAATTGAAAACGTCTGGTCAATGGTGGCCGAGCAACTGGCTCGTCACAATACGCCAGTCGCTACTCTTGATGAACTGCGGTATCGTGTTGCCGCTGCATGGGCAGCTGTACCATTCCACGCCATCCAAGCTCTGTTTAACTCAATGCCCAGGCGTAACTAGGCCGTTATTACGGCCAGAGATGGTTGTCCTGGGTACTGATTGCTCAGGATCTATGCACCAATATAGCGTGAAACGTAATCACATGTCAGTTCTAGTATAATACCCGTTTATCGTCTGCATTTCTTCCTGGTGTAGCAATTTTAATGGGCAGTAGTGTACATACGTTTTTCTGTTACAGCTTCATACGAGATGCAGGAACGATGAAATATCTAATACATCATATAGAAGAAAGAACTAATAATCTTAGGAAAGTAGTCACCAACGATCATGGCACCAACATCTCCGCAGTATGATGCAACGACTGAGTTTCATATTTCACAAAAAAGCTCTATAAAGCCTATCAAAATTCCGTTACAAATTATTTCTCGAATCAGATATAGTGAATGCAATAAAATGTCATTGTAAGTCTAAATTTGTATAGCACTGTTTACAATCATTATCTACGAACTGCAATAGTTGTTATGGGTGACCTTGCGAGTGAATGATTAATGTAGTTTTGTCTTTGTGTCAAATGGTTCAAATGGCTCTGAGCACTATGGGACTCAACATCTGGGGTCTTAAGGCCCATAGAACTTAGAACTACTTAAACCTAACTAACCTAAGGACATCACACACAGCAATGTCCGAAACAGGTTTCGAACCTGCGACCGCAGCAGTCGCGCGGTTCCAGACTGAAGCGCCTAGAACCACTTGGCCACACCGGCCGTCTGTCTTTGTGTCATTGGTAACTGAGAATGACCTGATGGTCCAAGTTCAAAGACGTGCTAGACGTAGAGTTGTGGAATATTACGGAAATAATTCGCTGTGGTAGTTGTCTGTATCTCTTCTGAAGGTTTCATCGGTGACAATGGAATGTGGCGGTTTCGTTCGATATGTAGCCCACAGTACATTCGCACAATCTCGCACATTAAATCACTCTTTGTCCTGACTTTGGAGACTATATTCTGCTGCTGAGGATGGCACTGATATTCTGCAAGATATTAGCTGTATGCATGGAAACCATTCAGTGATATCAGTAGACAGTAACACGTCATTTAATAATTCAGTAGTTAACACAGGTTTCCATCTGGAGTGATTTTTCTAAATCTTTTATTTATTTTAAACTAAACAAATTTGCACCTTTCGGCTTAATCCATCGTCCTTATAATCTGTCAAATAACGAAGAAACATATGAGAAGTTCCTTTACGTAGAGACACAAGCTTGCATACTTACTAAACAAAAGGAGAAAGGAACACTAAAATAATAGTACACATCAATAGACGCCGTAATCTGTGTGGAAGAGTCTGACGTAATCTTTTCGTTCCCTTTTGCATTACATAAGTGTACAAAAGCTGTATTCAAGATAATTATTTTCGTAAATTAGAGGTTATAAGACATAATGATGACTTCATTGTTAATACTACACAGAAGCTGTTAAAATAGATGTATTTAAGTTGAAACCAGATTAGTGGACATTAATATCGCTGCCATTTCGTGATACTTCTGCTTGGTTGGTGTATTGACTCGGTAGTCACAGCAACCATCGTACAGGCTCTGGGAGACAAGTAAACATCAAATACGACATGGCCCGCTGAACTCTCCTTGCATATATCCTTGTTATGTGAACAGTTATGACGATAACTATTGCTGAAACGTAGTTAGTTACTTAATTACATGTTCCATTGGTCATTTGAACGATTCTTTTATCGGAATAATAAGGAACTTGTCAGTTTACGTGACATGTATAAATGATTAGTACTAAAATTAATGAACACATTCTTAGTCCCACCTACGCAAATACACTTTCATTCATTCTTTTAAATGACTATCAGTTTTAAGTACAAATTCGTCAATGGAATGGAAGATGTTGTCCAATACAGATGATTTTAATTTAAATTTAAAACTTGCTTGACTGTCACACACTTTGTGTTATTGAGCAAATCATCATAAAATGTTTTGTTGCTTCATATTGTACTTCTTTCTGAGACACTGACTGCTTTAAAGATGAGTAATAATGGTATGTATGGACATCACTGTTCCTCTCCTATTTTGATGGATTATTTACAACGTATTTCAGTAGCGAATGTATTATGTATGACGACTGCGTCTTTAGATTTCGTAGCACTTTGAAGAGGTACCTACATGACGTCCTTGGATGACGACCAATTATTACTCTAACTTCTCGTATTAGTGCATTCGGTACTTTCTAAGTGGTGTGTTGCTCCAGAAAATTATGCGATAAGATATTACTGAGTGGAAATATAAAAAATGTGCGAGGAGGGTGACAAGTATGTTTCCAAGGTTGGAAAATTATATGAAGAGTAAAAGTTGCTGAACTTAATTATTTGAGAAGCTCAGTAATATCATCATCATCATCATCATTTAAGACTGATTATGCCTTTCAGCGTTCAGTCTGGAGCATAGCCCCCCTTATACAGTTGCTCCATGGTCCCCTATTCAGTGCTAACTTTGGTGCCTCTTCTGATGCTCAGTAATATGTTTCTTCCAATTCAAATTTTCATTAGTATGTAGATTGAAATATTTGGGGTCTCCTACCCTGTTTACTAATTCACGCTAGATTAATATTTCGTGTGACTGTTTGTCGAACGATGTGACTTGTTGCTCTCAAAATTTTGTGAAAGCCCAATTTCAAGGAACTACTTAATAATTCTTTGGAAAATACCGTTTACCCACTCCATTTTCCCTTTTAAATCTAATGGAATTTATTATAACACTAGCATCGTCTGCAGAACTACCAATCTTCATTGTTGAATGTTAAGTGAACGGTTATGCAGATACATAAGGAATAATAGTGGATCAAATCGAACACTGTGGGACTCACTTCGTGATATCTTTTTTCCCCGGTCACTAAAACTTTCTACCTTTCCGACATCGTCTGAATTATTCAGTACAATCTTTTGCTTTCTGTTTGTTAAGTACAATTCAAACCAGCTGCATGTAAAGCAATATATTCTTACAACTTCAGATTTTTAAGACATTAATATGATCTTCGCAAAATCAAACACATTGGAAATATGGCAAAAAATACCAGCTGGCGAGATATTATTATTTAAGGCATGTACTATATGAACAACGAATATATTAGCATTCTCAGTCGAGCGTATCTTCTGGAATACAAACTGTGGAACGCTAGTTAAACTTTTCAATTTTAGTGTGCAACTACTCCTGAGTACGTCACGTTTTCGAATTCTTTGGAAAAAATATCGTGTAACCTTTCTTATGAACTTGTTTAACAATTGCATATTTTGTTCTATGTGAAAAAATTCCCTGTGCCAGTGGTAAGTTGGATCAACTTTTCAGAGTTCTGTTTATAATTCCATCAACCCCACATGCGCTTCTCTTTTTTAGATTTCTTTTTTTATTGCAACTTGTGAATTATCACTCACAATTTCGTCATATAGTGTAATTATTATGGAATCTTATACACTGACTTGCTGTTCTTTCTCCTGTTTGGCGGTGTCCAAAACAGTACGAAGGCGCTTTGTTTCAAGAAAATACTCGTAAATAAATAAAAAGTGAACCAAGGCAGAAGGTAGCATCGACTACCGACATTATCATCATGGATAACTGTAATTAGTATATGTAATTGATTGATAACTAGGTCGTTACTTGCTTGACTGAATAAGACGCCTACCTGTGAAGCAGAATGATTGTCGTCGTTTACATGTCCAGTACTGACGTGTTTCTGCTGCGCCAACAGTGCATGTCCCACTAGTTACCAGGCACACTGACACCTCCACTGAAGTGCTAGTGAACCCAGCTTGTGCAAACACCTCAGCCAATGTCAGGCACAAACCCCTCAACGCAATTGGCTTAATGAAGCACCCTTGTTTTCTTAGGTACCCAAGCACATCTGTCGAGAGCCCGCTGTAATAGCAGCTGCGTTAGCTGGAGTTTCTCCCACAAGCTTCCAACCACGGACTCTCTAACAGGGATACACATTCGAACGCCTCCCTCCAAGTTTATCCTGCATTTCAGGCATGGAATAAATAAAGACTCATACCTAATGTAACGCTATGGAGTCATTGTCACACTACATATATGTCCTCACGAAATATACAGCCATTTTTCGTGGGAAACGAGATATATCCCAAGTGATGTATAAAATACTACTGGACAGAGTCGTGAATCTTTACTGAATATTAACAAATACATTAGATTTATGCCTAAGTGTTAATGCAGCTCTAACGGTCATTTTATGATGAGTGATAATTTTACAGAGCTCAGTTTGCTTGATATATCTAGAAAAATTTTAACAAAATGGATGATATGATTATTTCAAGAAATTAAATTTTATTTCACAAAAATAAAAGGAATAACTATATCTGAGATACTGAAAATTTCTTCTTTTCGTTCCTCATACTGTGGTTTCAGTGAAGATTTACAATTACTGATTCAGATTGTTCTTTAATTTCATTTTTGCATAATCTGCGTCCACCATGACTTCGCTACGTTATGTTGGAAAATATTAGTTCAGTGTGTTTCTCTGAAGTCTCAGCCATATTGTAATATCGTGGGGAAGAACCAGCTCAATGTACCGAATAACCGGCGCTATTTATAGTTTAAAATTAATATTTTACAAAAACTCTAACCGATAATCTTGCTTATGATTTGAAAATACCAGGTGGAGAATTTTTTCGTATGATAGAGTTGGTTCGAGATGAAATACATAAGCCGGCCGGAGTGGCCGTGCGGTTCTAGGCGCTACAGACTGGAACCGCGGGACCGCTACGGTCGCAGGTTCGAATCTGGCCTCGGGCATGGATGTGTGTGATGTCCTTAGGTTAGTTAGGTTTAAGTAGTTCTAAGTTCTAGGGGACTGATGACCTCAGAAGTTGAGTCCCATAGTGCTCAGAGCCATTTGAACCATTTTTGAAACACATAGTCTGGAAACTATCCTTACCATGTGCTGGTGATATCAGTATAGTACCTGATTTTCTTTTTTTCAGTCATCAGTCTTCCGACTGCTTTGACGCAGCTTGCCACGAATTCCTGTTCTGTGCAATCTTTTCATCTCAGAGTAGCACTTGCAACCTACTTCCTCAATTATTGGTTGGATGTATCCGAGTCTCGGTCTTCTACAATTTTACCCTTTTACTAAAGCTCCCTCTTGTACTATGGTAGGTGTTTCTTGATGTCTTAACAAATGTTCTATCATCCCGTCCCTTCTTTTTGACAATCCTCCATGTATTCTTTTCTTCGCCGATTCTGCGAAGAACCTCCTCAATGCTTGCTTTAGCAGTTCACCTAATTTTCAATATTCTTCTGTAGCACCATATCTCAAATGCTTCTATTGCCTTCTGTTCCAGTTCTCCCACAGTCCACGTGTCAGTGCAATACAATGCTGTGCTTCTTAGAAATTTTTGATACTAGTAAACTTCTCTTGGCAAGGAATGCTCTTTTTCCCAGTGATAGTCTCTGCTTTCTATGTCCTGCGCGCACAGTCCGTGATGGGTTGTTTTGCTGCCTGGGTATCATTATTCCTTTACCTTATCTCCTTCGCGATCACCAATTATGGTGTTAAGTTTCTCGCTGTTCTCATTTCTGCTGTTTCTTATTACTTTCCTTTTCCTTCGATTTACTCTTAATTCGTACTCTGTAGTCATTATACAATTCATTCCATTCATGGTGATAAGATATCAGTGTTAAGATTCACTTCCTTCTTGAACTCGAACTCTTACTGTTCATTCTTGTTTCTTGTACGTATCGTGTATTACCCGTATTTCCCTACAGTTTATCCTATTTTTCTCACCGTTTCAGACATCTTGTGCCATTTTAAATTTTCGAATGCTTTTTGCAGGTCCACCAATCCTACGAATGTATCTTGACTATTCTTCAGACTTGTAACATCAGAACTACCTCTCTGGTGCCTTTACCTTTCATAAAGCCAAACGGATCGTCATCTGAGATATCCTCAATGTTCCATTCCTCTGTATATTATTCTCGTCAGCAACATGGATGCATAAGCTGTTAGGCTGGTTTTGCAATAATGCTCGCATTTGACGCCCCTTCCAATCTCCATGACTGTGTGGATGACGTTTATCTTGAGATCTAATGTTATGTTGCCAGTCTTATACATTCTACGCACCAGTGTGAAAAGTCGTTCTGTCTGTTATCACCTGTGACTGGCAATAATTTTTTCCGAGCCGACGATTTTTTACCATTTTAACGACAATAGCGTAAATTATGTTGTTTTAACTAACGAAAATGTACATCTACATACATATCCCGCCACGGGCTTCCAGCACTTCCTACATCCGTTAATTTTACTCCTTGACGGTCCTTACGGACGTTGTACCTTTGGTGCAGCATAATCGTTTTGTAGTCTATCATATATGTGGTTCTCTCAACTTTCTCAGTAGCTTATCGCCAAAATAGCTTCTTCCCTCTAAGGATTCCCGTCTGAGCTTACGGTACATTCCTGTAATACTTAGGTGTTGGCCAAATAAACCCGTAACTTTGCCTCTGAATATTGTGGATCTCAAACACTCGAGCATTACTCAAAAGTGGGTCACTAAAGCGGTGTGCTGGCTATAGCTTCTAAAGACGAGCTTGTTAAGTGGACTGGTGTGAGGAATGCTTGTTATTTCAGTTGGAGGTTCATCTGACATAATTAAATCATTGGCCAGGAATAACGCTATCTACGAAATTAAAAAATAAGTGCAAAACTCGGTTTATTACATTAACGGTGACATAGTAGAAGTCACACGTGTTTTCCGAAGGTTCAGTGGAAAGCGGTGGAGAAGGATACGCCAGTTCTTCTACGGCCAGACTTGAAAGCATTCTGATCGTCAGAGACCAGTTTATCGTGAGGACTGCCCCAGGGATGTGTGACAGAACCGGCGTTACTTCCTATACGTAGACAAACGATCTGGCGGATACTGTAACCAGCCATCTACGACTGTTTGCTGATGATGCTGTCGTGTATATATAGGTGTCATCGTTGAGCGACTGTAGGAAGATAATAGATGTCTTAGACCAAATTTCAGGTTGATATGATGTTTAATACAGGTGACTGGGAAAAACAAACCCATAATGTTCGAACATCGTATCAGTAGAGTGCTGTTTGACACAGTCACGACAGTTAAATGTCTAGATGTTACATTGCAAAGCAGTATGAAAGGGAATTACCATGTAACGAATATAGCAGCGAAGGCGAGTGGTCTACTTCGGTTTATTGGGAGATTTTTTTAAGAATGTGTGGCTCATCTGTAAAGTGGACTGCGTATAGGACACTAGTGCGACCCATCGTTAGGTACTGTTCGAATGTCTCGGAACCGCACCAAGTCCGGTTAAAGGAAGACATCGAAGCAATCTGGAAGCGGGCTGGTAGATTTGTTACTGGTAGGTTCAACCATACGCAAGTGTTAGGGAAATGTTGGGGGGACTCAGATGGGAACCACCTATTGGATGGTTCAAATGGCTCTGAGCACTATGGGACTTAACAGCTATGGTCATCAGTCCCCCAGAACTTAGAACTACTTAAACCGAACTAACCTAAGGACAGCACACAACACCCAGCCATCACGAGGCAGAGAAAATTCCTGACCCCGCCGGGAATCGAACCCGGGGACCCGGGCGTGGGAAGCGAGAACGCTACCGCACGACCACGAGATGCGGGCCCACCTATTGCAGTTGATGTTCTTTTCGTGTAGCACTACTAAGAAAATTTATAGAACCGGCATTTTAGATTGACTGCAGAGCGATTCTAGTGCAAAGAAGGTACATTTCGCGTGAGGACAATGCAGAGCTAGGGCACGTACGGAGACATATAGACAATCGTTTTTCCCTCGCTCTGTAAGCGTGTGGAACCAAAAAGGGAAAAACTAGTAGTGATATAGGGTATCCCCAGCCACTCACGATAGTGTTGCTTGCAGGGCATGTATGCAGATGTAGATGTTATCCATAAGCTGCAAGCAAGTCTTCAGGCGGATGCTTGATATCATTAAAACCCGTCAAAAATGACTCGCAGTCTGTGCAATTCTTCTCTCTGTTGTGACTCGACATCATCTCGTTAATCTGCTGGGGGAGGCTATTGTGGCTGGAAAATTAGCCACTGGTTTCGTACCAACAACTCGCATCTGCATCTAAGTTCATATTGGGTGGAAAAAAACGCCAAAGTTCGCAGCTCAGGAAGTCTGCTCGAATAGGCGCCTGGTTGCGGAGACGCTCGTTCGAAGAGATCGTCCCGTGATAGGTCCTGCCTGCTGTCTGCAAAGTAACTTACTTCCGTCTGCCTCCTACTAGGAAGACTTGTGTCTCAGGATTTTCTTCTCGTGAAATGGTGATTGGTGGAACAATAGGTATTCGGAGCGCCGACCAGGGAAAAGTTGTCTCAAAATTCGCTGGTCCCTTTCTAGTACTCTCATTTCATGTGGTTAACCAATAAAAAGCAACCTGACGTACTGTGGTGTAAAACTATGTCCTACTCAGTCCATCTCGCTCTCTCTCAGTCTATGCCCAGTGAAGACGGACCCCTGCAGCACAGCCATGTTTCTCTCTCTCAATTCTAAATTATTTATTTAGCCAACTGCGACAGTTTTCACATCCAGTTCAGCGTTTGGTTTGGCAGTGATTCAGCTTGGTGGCAGTGTCCCACGATTTCAAATGTGGCCTACCTTTCCTGTTCCTCACTCCACACTCAGCTGTTATCTATAACATGGTCTGTTTTTTTTTTTTTTTTTTTTTTTTTTTTTTTTTTTTTTTTTTTTTTTTTTTTTTGCAGATGTCCTGGTTTCTCTGTACAGTTCGCAAAAGGATACTTCCGAGTCTTTGCCACAAGCGGTGTGTTCCTCCCTGCCATACAGAGCTCATTAAGACAGACTCCGGTGTCCTGGCACCGTGGAAAATAGCCATTACCCAGAGCTTCTCTCCAAAGCATAGGCATGCCTATGAACGCCCGGCTATGACCCCTGCAAGTGTCTGTGACTCCCATCCGTGAATTCTACGGCGGCGGTACCCGGTAGGCTATTATGTTCTTCTATATCCACTCACTCACAGGCCAGATGAAGATACTCCCATAGTGGCCTCTTATTTAGGTGAACATGCTGTTCAATATGAAAATGTAGTCTACGTAAGTAATAAAATGCCGTGTGGTTAGGGACTCCCGTCGGGTAGACCGTTCGCGTGGTGCAAGTCTTTCGAGTTGAGGCCACTTCGGCGACTTGCATGTCAATGGGGATGAAATGATGATAAGGACAACACAACACCCAGTCCGTGAGCGGAGAAAATCTCCAACCCAGCCGGGAATCGAACACGGGCCGATAGGTACGACATTCCGTCGCGCTAGCTACTCAGCTACCAGAAGCCGACATCTACTTATACACATTTCATCTATTAGTGGGGATTAATTATTCCAATTTAATTTGTCTTTTTGATACTGGGTTACACCATTTGTTGGGCAGTTTGCGAGAAGTATTCCTATACTTCTTTCAATTAACCGAAGTGGACCATTCACCTTCCCTACAACATGCCAAAGGTTTCGTTACATTTCACCTGTAAAACCCAAATTCATTCAGGAAATGAGCTCCCAAGGTTAAAACAGCTTCCAAATTCAGACTGCTTTACAAATGGGTAAATGCCTCAGGTATTTGACGCCAAGCACGTAACTGAATTAAAGTGTAGAAATGTTTTGAAATTATGTTTAAAGTTCGTTGGAAGTCGCTATGTGCTCCCATTATTAGACACCGGATAACAATGGTCTGGGTAATTTACATTCCGTTTAAATAAAAAGGCTATTTTATCACGTATCTCAGTGTTTGTGAAATATCTCTTCAACTATACTAATATAATTTCGCAGGTACGTTCAGTAGTATGTGCAGTTACCGTCAGCACGGTGTGTTGTTAATAGAGGTATTAGTAAACTAGCAACAAATTGTAACGGCGTGTATGATGCGGCGGTCTTACAGCACGTACAGCAAAAATGTAATGAGCGATAACCTTTTTTTCTTTGATCATTTTGTGCGTGGGTGGGCGGGGGAGGGGGTTTCAGCAAGAGAAGTTTCGTAAATGTCTGAAATTGTGTGTTACATCTGGAGTATCCTTAATGACAGTATAAGATTAAACAGCCAGACGGTTGCACTTGAACGGTGGATACACTGACCTAGATTTCGACACCTACTAGGGGTGTCTTCATCAGAATGAACAGTTGCTAAATCGTTAAATTACATTGCTAAAAAGCAATAGTCAGCATTTGGAGCAGCTGTGCTCAAGTCAAAAGTAAAACAAAACGGTGTAGTCTTTACTACGCGTACCCAGTTGGGAACAATTTATGATTAAACAATATGGATTTAAGCTTGTCTTTTCCATGAACAATGACTTACAAAAAGCCTCATTCGCAACCTCAAGGCCACAGTTACTACGTACACAATTCAGAGGTGTATGAAATCACTTGCGATATTGGTCTCGTTTATTGTATAGGACAAACTGAAAGGTCTTTTAGTGTCAGGTACAGAGAACATCTGCTGGGAAAGAGAGGCGCTAATATAGACAATTCTACTTTTGCTGATCATCTGCTAATTTCCGGACGCGTTGAAGAAATTTCCATTTTACTTAGAGAAAGGAAAGGCATAGGATCGATGGTCTCGATGAGTTAGAGATTTTAAGGCATATTTCTAGGAACATTGGCCTCATTTTCAATGAATAATTACAACTACGTAACAAAACTATTTTCAATGGTTCAAATCCACTGCTAGCGGAATTTTGTTTTCTCTATTGTTTACTATATTTTTCCTCCTTCTGGTTTCGACACGTTACTTTCTTTTAATTTCGTAGATACGTGATGCTAAAGTTATATTCAAGAATATATTTTCTGAATTGTACAGCTGTTTGTAAAATGTTTTTCACGTCTTTGTGTACTTTACGTAATTTCTATAAAACCTAACAGATGGCTCTATTATATTTAATGTGCTTGACTACTGCGTAATTTCAGAAACATATTAAGCTCTCGTAATATTTTGTTTTTTAAAACTGACTGTTGTTTTCTTAAATTATTTCTGTTCTAATGTTTTAAATGGGCACATGTCACTGTCCACTGCTGATATGCGGCTCAACTCGTATTGTTTTCGTGGTAGCAATGTAAGTCACTGGGCCGATAAGTCTGGTTTTATTCCAGGTGGCTACACATGACAAAGACTACAACGTTTTGTTTTACTTTTGTCTTGAGCACAGCAGCTCCATATCCTGAATATTGCCTTTCAACAATGTAATTTTACGATTTAGCAGCAATTCATTCTGTTCATTCTGAATCTTCCTGGCAGATTAAAACTGTGTGCCGGACAGAGACTCGAACTCGGGACCTTTGCCTTTCGCGGGCAAGTGCTGTTTCGCAGGAGAGCTTCTGTAAAGTTTATAAGGTAGGAGACGAGGTACTGGCAGAAGTGAAGCTGTGAGGACGTGTGGTGAGTCGTGCTTGGGTAGCTCAGATGGTAGAGCGCTTGCCCGTGAAAGGCAAAGGTCCCGAGTTCGAGTCTCGGTCCGGCACACAGGTTTAATATACCAGAAAGCTTCATATCAGCGCACACTCGGCTGCAGGGTGAAAATATCATTCTGGAAACAATTCATGCTGATGAAGAACTCCTAGTAGGGATCGAAACCTAGGTCAATGTACCTATCGTGTATGTGCAACCGGTTGGCTGTTTAATCTTATATTGAAACTAATACACGGTTGCTGGATAAAAGTCATTTTCAAAACTGTATCCTTAGTGACACGCACATACGTTAACACATGTCTCACAATCGTTTCCATGCAGCAAGTAGCCAAGGGCTCCATTCTCAAATATTAGGTAAATATATGCTGTGCATTTGCACGCATCAAGTTAGGCTACTTCAAAACACAAACAGCTTCCAACGCTGACAGAGTACTCGTTTCGTTATGTTAAACATTTAACATCATATAATACCTTCCAATGAGTACATTGTTACGGCATTATCCATTTTTCAGTCCGCTGCATACGTATGTAAGTAATGAGAATCAGATCTTTGTAGCAGCTCGAAGCCATTACGTGCTTAACCTGCAACTGAAGCCATAAATCACGAACCGTGATAGGCATCTTGTAATGTAGACGTCGCTTTGCTACACTACACCCAGATATTTAATCAACTTGAATGTGTCAAGCAGCGCATAACTGATTCTCTGTTCGAACACTAAAGAACTGTTTTTCCTATTCCTGCCCTGTACCTTACGTTTCTCCATATTTCGAGCGAACTGCCATCCATCAAACAAGACAGGTATTCTGCTTAAGCCATCCCGTATTTTCCTAGAGACGATGAACACATTTTCCATTCACTTACAGCTTCATCACCAGGCAATCGCAAGTTGCTGCTCACCCTATCTCTCATATAGTCTGGTGAATATGGAAGTCTTTGAATCTCTCACGTATCTGAGGATCTATTTCATAAGCTCGGACCTTCGGTAAAAGTTTTCTGTGCGGCAATGTCTCAAAGTCTTCCTACAATCCAAGAATATGAAAACTCCCTGTTGCCTTTTATACATCGTACGTAGGATATCGTACGAGAAAAGGGCAAGCTGAGATCCGCACCACTGATTCTTTCTAAATCTGTCCTGATTCGTTGGCCTTTCTCTCTTAAGTAAATTCATTACAAGCGATTTATTAATACAAACCAATGCCATGAGCTGGACTTTGAAACAAATCGATTGACCACAGATGATAATTTATGCTGATCTAGACCATAAAGGTGGATTTCTCACTTAATGCCTGCATACACGTTGATCGCATGGGCTATCCTGGCACACTACACATCCAACCAAGGTTTTCTTTCTGTTCTACGGTAGTAGCATCTCTGGCCATTCTACACCTGCTGGCAATTCACAGTGATTTCCATAGGAGTTCGGTCACAATGTGCACCCGTACTAAAATAATTGTAAGGCACAATAATTGTAAGAGTCGTTGCGCTCATAGATATGATAATTGGCACACATTATCTACACCTGGTGATGGTTCTGTCATATATCTACAAACGGTCAATCACCTAAATATTACACCATAGATATCGCGGAAGTGCAAAGTACTATTGATGTGATTGACGTGTAGTTTTCACAGAATGGACTGGTAGTAAGGGGCTTGTCTCGTTAGCCATAAACAGACTGTATTGTGACTTATAACGTGTACTTGTTATTCACACATACATTTTTTTAAATGGAACAATCTTATCGACGTTAACAAACTAAAAGTATTGTAAATTAGAATATCGTTGGTGTTTGTAGCAGATTATATTACGAGTCGTTTAAGAGATAGTGAATGTTGAGACGTCCACACCGACAGGTGATTGTGCCATACAACCTGCACAGTTGCTAGGTATGGTGTTGCGACACTATGTCATCAAAAGTGTCCGAACACCCAGCTGAAAATGACCTACAAGTTAGTGGCGCTCTCTCGCAGGCACTGAGGAGAGGTATCGATGTCTGTCGGTGAGGCCTGGCACGAAGTCGGCGTTCCAAAACATGCCAGAGGTATTCTATAGGATGTAGGTCAGGACTCTGTGCATGCCAGTCCATTACAGGGCTGTTATTGTCGTGTAACCACTTCAACACAGGCCGTGCATTATGAACAGGTGCTCGATCGTGCTGAAAAATGCAGTCACCATCCCCGAATTGCTCTTCAACCGTGTGAAGCTAGAAGGTGCTTAGAAAATCAATGTAGGCCTGCGCTTTGATAGTGCCACGCAAAACAACTAGAGGTGCCAGTCTCCTCCATGAAAAACACGACCACAACAAAACACCACCGCCTCCGAATTTTACTGTTGACACTACACACGCTGGCAGATAATGTTCACCGAGCATTCACCATACCCACACCCTGCCATCCGATCGCCACATCATGCACCGTGATCCATCACTCCACACAGCGTTCATCCACTCTTCAATCTTCCAATGTTTACGCTCCTTACACCAAGCGAGGCGTCGTTTGGCATATACCGGCGTAATGTGTGGCTTATGAGCAGCCGCTCGACCATGATAACCAAGTTTTCTGACCTCCCGCCTAACTGTCATAGAACTTGCAGTGTATCCTGATGCAGTTTGGAATTCCTGTGTGATGGTCTAGATAGACGTCTGCCTATTACAAATTACAACAGTCTTCAGCTTTTGGCCGTCTCTGTCAGTCAACAGACGAGGTCGGCCTGTACGCATTTGTGCTGTACGTGTCCCATCACGTTTACACTTCACTGTCACTGCGAAAACAGTGGCCCTGGGGGTGTTTACGAGTGTTGAAATCTCGAATACAGACGTATGACACAAGTGACACCCAATCACCTAACCATGTTCGAAGTCCGTGAGTTCTGCTCTCTCAAGATGTCTAATGACTACTGAGGTAGCTGATATGGTAGTCGTAGGTTGCAGTACAATGCACTAAATATGAAAATTGTATGTTTTTTGGGGTTTCCGGATACTTTAGATCAAATGGTGTATATTTGCTTACCGTATGCTTGCGTTTTCCTTGAGGGCGCTACAATCTGTTGATCAGTTACTGTGTGGCAATCCAAGTAGGTAGTGAGTGGTCAATGGAATTTATTTTGGCAGAAAATGCCGACGTGCTCAAGGTGTATGGAGAGTAGGAAAAATGCAGTTCATGTATTGTGTATGCAGCAAGGTACCCCAATAGAAGTCAACCATGTCGGAAATTATTATCATCTCTGAAAAAAGTTATGTTAGATGAGATAACACAAGGAAACAACTGACGACAGAAGAGGGGGATATTAGTGTTATTACTGACGTTGCAGTTGATCTACACGTTAGCTCCCGCTGAATCGCACAAGGAAGTTGCATGAATCAGGCAAATGTACTAAGCGTTCTGCATCGAAATAGGTTCCTCCCACATACATATTATATATATCCGTCAAGAGGGGCATGGAAACGATAATGAGACTCGTGTTAACTTCTGTACATGGAACTAAGGATACTCCAGATGTAACAGATTTATGTGGTTTCGTGATGCTGCTACATTTACAAATCATGGTCTGGTAATTCGCCGCAACAAACACTACAGGTCTGCTGATAATCCCCGTTGGTTTCGTCAGGTGGGACGTCAACATCCATAGAGTGTAAGCTTAAGGTGTGATGTAGAGAAGCATCAGCTCATTGTCTCACGTTTTACAGACGGAAGACTGAGCGTGGACAAGTATCGGCGCCATCTGACAGACTATCCTCGACGGATGCCAGAAGATGTTCCTTTGCAGATTAGGAGGAACTTGTGGTACCATCATCGTAGCAGTTAAGTTCATAGCGCACAAGGTATGGCAGCACGTCTTCATAAATTGTTTCCAAATCACTGGATTGGATGCAAAGGACCTGTATTTTCGCAAGCTCGTTCCCCAGATTTGACCCCTGTAAACTTTTTTCTCTAGAGAAACCTGAAAGACGATGTCAGCAAGAACACACCAGCTACATCCGATGATTTGCAACGACGGGTTACTTCAGATTGCACGGACATCTTCAATGAAGTGCTTGCACGAGTGCAGCAGTCGTTCCATACCAGAGTGGAATTGTATACAGGATGTTACAACACGGTACGGCCAAACTTTCAGGAAACATTCCTCACACACAAAGAAACAAAATATGTTATGTGGACATGTGTCCGGAGACGCTTACTTTCCAAGTTAGAGCTCATTTTATTACTTCTCTTCAAATCACATTAATCATGGAATGGAAACACACACCAACAGAACGTACAAACGTGACTTAGAACACTTTGTTACAGGAAATATTCAAAATGTCCTCCGTCAGCGAGGATACATGCATCCACCCTCCGTCGCATGGAATCCCTAATCCGCTGATGCAGCCCTGGAGAATGGCGAATTGTATTACAGCCGTCCACAATACGAGCACGAAGAGTCTCTACATTTGGTACCGGGGTTGCGTAGACAAGAGCTTTCAAATGCCCCCATAAATGAAAGTCAAGAGGGTTGAGGTCAGGAGAGCGTGGAGGCCATGGAATTGGTCCGCCTCTACCAATCCATCGGTCACCGAATCTGTTGTTGAGAAGCGTCGGAACACTTCGACTGAAATGTGCAGGAGCTCCATCGTGCATGAACCACATGTTGTGTCGTACTTGTAATGGCACATGTTCTAGCAGCACAGGTAGAGTATCCCGTATGAAATCATGATAAAGTGCTCCAATGAGCGTAGGTGGAAGAACATGGGGTCCAATCAAGACATCACCAACAATGCCTGCCCAAAAGGTTCACAGAAAATCTGTATTGATGACGTAATTGCACAATTGCGTGCGGATTATCGTCAGCCCACACATGTTGATTGTGAAAATTTACAATTTGATCTCGTTAGAGTACATACTGACGAAACTAAAATGAGCTCTAACATGGAAATTAAGCGTTTCCGGACACATGTCCACATAACACCTTTTCTTTATTTGTGTGTGAGGAATGTTTCCTGAAAGTTTGGCCGTACCTTTTCGTAACACCCTGTATAGCTGCTGGTTGTGGTCATTTTGAAAACAACCTCTGATGATCAATTGTCTCGGTACTGGTCAGAATCCACATTACTAGTGTAGGCAGTTGCATTGTTCTGTAGTGCCTGCTACTCATGAATTATACAAACGTCGTTGTGGAAACTTTTAAGAATAGATTTATCGTAAACGACTCGCACTGAAACCCTGTAACGAGTACCACTAACATTCTATTTTACCCTGCGTTTAGTTTCTGAATGTCAATCGGCATAGTCTCGCACAACAGTTCCCGTTAATAAGCTCTTCCGAAAATTACATTTGAGGGCTATCCGAAAATTAATCTCTGTTTTAATGTAGCATGGTGAATGGTTGCTGTTCCGTCTCAGGCGTTAGTTCAGTGTGATTCGATCTGCGATAGCGCAAATGATTCGTTGCATTCGCCTACTGTAGCTCGTCTATGGATCCTACCACGAGTCAATTTTGTGTGTTTCAATACTTTCGCTTGTTTAAGATAGTAAACACGAAATATAATGTTGAGGACAAAAGCGTCAGTCCGTCTGTAGTAATAAAAGACCCACACAGCTGTTCTATCTCTTAAAAAGAATGTGTGTTCGCAAACCGAAGTCGCATCCTACCAAACTGAGCCTGACAGACGAATCAATTTAATATCACATCGAAGAAAACTAGAAGAGTAACGGATATTGACTGGCAGCAGTGTTTTTTTTCCCAACTTCCTCCCCCGTCACCCTCTCTCAGCTCCAGAACACGGTTCCGGTAGTCGGAAACTTGTAAATTCTGGATTTTCACGGTATCTCTACTGTCGACCACCTTAGCACCGGTGTCTAGGTGTGCTCCATTACAGACTGTGAGTAAACAATGGCGACACAAATTTTTAACTCTCTGGGTTGTATAAATCATTTGTGTAAACCACTGAACAAATGGATAACTGAAAGCAGACCTTCTTTTCATTTCGATGTAAAATGGGATACGTTACTAATCAGACCTGTGACTGATTACATGTCTTTTCTACCCTGACACGGAGATAAATCAGCAGTCAACGGAGTGGGTCCGTACTACCAAGTCTATCAAGCCAAAAAAAAAAAAAACAGTCCTCACTATGTGCGCCAGAACGGTTATTTCTTAACGCGTGTTTGGCCGCTAGAAGAAGCTTGTTATTATCTCTTACAGATCGTAGAAAAGCTATCTGTTCTGCTGCCTGCTGTGAGCCATTAAAGAAACTGGAAATAGCGATTCAAGGCAAGCGACGCCTTCCCGTGAATACTAGTGTCGTGTTTTCGCAAGAGAACCGCCACATTCTGGTATTTATCTACATAGATACGCTGCAAATCACATTTAAGTGCCTGGCAGAGGGTTAATCGAACAACCTTCACAATTCTCTATTATTCCAATCTATTAAAGTGCGCGGAAAGAACGGTTACATCTTTCCTTAAGAGCTCTGATTTCCCTTATTTTATCGTTGTGATCGTTTCTCCCTATGTAGGTCGGTGACAACAAAAATATTTTTGCATTCGAAGTAGAAAGTTTGTGATTGGAATTTCGTGAGAAGTTTGCGTCGCATAGGAAAACGCCTTTCTTTTAGTGATGTCGAGTCCAAATCCTGTATCATTTCTATGACACTCTCTCTCACGTTTCGCGATAATACAAAACGTGCTGTCCTTCACTGAACTTTTTCGATGTACTTCGTCAGTCCTATGTGGTAAGGATGCACACCGCTCAGCAGTATTCTAAAAGAGGACGGACCAGCGTAGTGTAGGCAGTCTTCTTAGGAGATGTGTTACATTTTTCGATGAGTCCTGCCAATAAAACGCAGTCTTTGGTTAGCCTTCCTCACCACATTTTCCATGTGTAACTTCCCATTTAAACTGTTCGTAATTGTAATACCTAGGTATTTCGTTGAATTGACGGCTTTTAGATGAGACTGATTCATAGTGTAACCGAAGTTTAACGAATTCCTTTTAGCTTTCATGTGGATGACCTCACACTTTTCGTTATTTAGGGTCAACTGCCAATTTTCGCACCATTCAGATATATCTCCTAAATCGTTTTGCAATTTGTTTTGGTCTTCTGATGATTTTATTAGTCGATAAACGACAGCGTCGTCTGCAAAAAACCTAACAAGGCTGCTCATATTGTCTCCCAAATCGTTTATATAGATAAGGAACAGGAAAGGGCCTATGGCACTATCTTGGGGAACGCCAGAAGTCACTTCTGTTTTACTCGATGACTTTCCGTCAATTACTACGAACTGTGACCTGTCTGACAGGAAATCACAAATCCAGTCACATAACTGAGACGATATTCTACAAGCACACAATTTCACTAAAGGCCGCTTGTGTGGTGCAGTGTCAAAAGCCTTCCAGAAATACGGAATCGATTTGAAATCCCTTGTCAATAGCACTCAACACTTCATGTGAATGAAAAGCTAGTTGTGTTTCACAGGAACGACGTTCTCTAAACCCATGTTGACTGTGTGTCAACAGAAAGTTTTCTTCGAGGTAATTCATAATGTTTGAACACAATATATGTTCCAAAATCCTGCTGCATATCGAAGTTAACGATATGGGCCTGTAATTTAGTGAATTACTCCTACTACCTTTCTTGAATATTGGTGTAACCTGTGCAACTTACCAGTTCTGGGTACGGATCTTCCGTCAAGCGAATGGTTGTATATGATTGTTAAGTATGGAGTTCATGCATCAGCACTGTCCGAAAGGAACCTGATTGGTATACAGTCTGGACCAGAAGACTTGATTTTATTAAGTGATTTGAGTTGCTTCACTACTCCGAGGAGATTTAGTTCTACGTTACTCATGTTGGCAGCTGTTCTCCATTCTAATTATGAAATATTTACAGCGTCTTCTTTTGTGAAGGCATTTCGGAAGGCTGTGTTTAGTAAATTTGCTTTGGCAGCACTGTCTTCGATAGTATCTTATTTGCTATCATGCAGAGAAGGCATTGATTGTTTCTTGCCGCTAACATACTTCACATACGACCAGAATCTCTTTGGACTTTCTGCCACGTTTCGAGACAAAGTTTCGATGTGGAAACTGTAATAAGTATCTCGCATTGAACTCAGCGCTAAATTTCGAGCTTCTGTAAAGGATCGCCAATATTGGGGATTTTGCGTCAGTTTAAATTTGGCATGTTTGTTTCGTTGTTTCTGCAACAGTGTTGTAACCCGTTTTGTGTACCAAGGAGGATCAGCTCCGTCGTTTGTTAATTTATTTGGTATAAATCTCTCGATTGCTGCCGATACTATTTCTTTGTATCTAAGCTACATCGGCTCTACACTTATATCATTAATTTTGAATCAGTGGAAATTGTCTCTCAGGAAGACGTGAAGTGATTTTTTATCTGCTTTCTTGAGTAGGTATATTTTTCGCCTTTTTTTGGAATGATTTGGGGATTATAAAAATTCAATCTCGCTACAACAACCCTGTGTTCACTAATCTCTGTATCTGTTTTGATGCTCTTTATTAACGCAGGATTATTTGTTGCTAAGAGGTCAAGTGTGTTTTCACAACTGTTTACTGTTGACTCTCAGTCATTTCAACCTCTTGATGTCCTTTACGATATCCCTTGGGTGCTAAAAATTTCGATCCCTCTAAGAAATTCTAAATGTGGCTGCAGTATGACGTGTTAGAACTGTAGACAGAGCGAAATTTTCGACTCGTTATGGTATGTTGTAAGTAAGTATATGTCAATAGTGATCAAGCAGATAAACAATACGAAGGTGTGGTTTCAAAATTTTTCCATTAAATTAGCTTCGCTATACCAGTATACTATTTATGTCCTTGGGGAGCTATCTCTAATCGTGAAAAATAGTACAAAGTCTGGAAAGAAAGAAAATGGAGATTAGGTTTTCACGTCTCGTTGTCGATGGACTGGGTAATTAGAAACGGAACGCAAGCTCCTACTTCAGGAAGGATGGGTAGAAAGATCGACAGTGTCGTTTTAAAAGAGGCCATCCAAACATCTTTCTAGGTGATTTAGGCAACGTGCGAAAGCCTGAAGTCTAGGTTGCCAGTTCGGGATACTAAGAGAGAACCTAAGTAGTGTAAGTCTCGCAGGATGTGTTAGGCTAGCATCCCGCGCACGCAACTCCTAAATTTTCGTATAATATACGTAAATTTTTCTTGCTGTCTGACTTAGACTCACATCACAGTTGACTTTTCTATCCTCTGATATCATTAGATCTAATAAGGGCTTTGACAGGGAAACTTTCCACTAAGGATTTGGAGGAGGAGATTAATGTTGAAAGTCCTATAGACAATGAGGCCATTAGAGCCGGAGCACAAGCTCGGATTAGGGACGGACGCGGAAGGAAATAGGCCGTGCCCTATCAAAGTAACCATCCCGCTATTTGCCTGAGGCGGTTTAGGGAAATATGGATGACCGGACATGGGTGCGAACCTTCGTCTTCCCGAATGCGATTCCAGTGCGCTACCTGTCTAGGCCCCTACTAAGGATTCATGATCAGTAGAGTAAGCACGTTATCATAACACTGGATCCTACACTAATCACATTAAGAAGACTTCTTTTCCATCAAATTCAACAGTGCCGACTAAAGTTCAGTCACCAGCACTTGTGCATATAAATGCGTAGAGTTAATAATAGCTACGTGATCGGAGAGTGATACCAGGGTTACCAAAACAGAGTAACTATCAGTTATTAGAATAGTTGAATATGTCCTTTGTAAAGAAAATAAAAACAGTATTGTCAGGGTGATTTCGGCGTTTTCCTGTAGAAAGTACCATTTCTAACACTTTGTAACTGTTGAATAATAATTATAAGAAAGCTGATTAAAAGCTTGTCCGAAGGTAAAAGTCAAGGTGTGGATCCTTGCAGCAGCATGTCACGAAATCCTATGTATGTGATGTCCTATGGCTTCATTTTATCTGTGGAATAATAAATAAAATTCGACACTCACTTAAAGTAGTGTAACCCTCTTTGACAACTACATCAACTCCACAAATAAATAGGAATGCTCGTGCGAAATATAATTACGAGTGGACAAATTCCATAAAAAATTTCTCGGTGCAAAGATTCAATTTCAAGCCCCGCAGTCATGTAGCGCACGCCAGATGGATCGGATGAACGCTCTGGCCCAAAAATTACGAAAACAAAACACCATCTTTCTCGAACGTAATTGGGACCTAAATTCAGATCTGATTTCTGAATTTCTGTATCATTCTCAGTTTCCATAGGATACTGGTTTCCCTAAATTTTTACGTCAGCTTATTTATTAAATCGTTATACTGTATATTTCTGAGGAAAGGAGAACGGAAAAATCCGTGGCGGTGGACAAAGAAAGAACAACATAGGATCAAATAACAGCGAATAAACATGCCTAATAATATTCTCGTGCTGATTTCCTACGATACTCTGCCTCAGGAACGTTTTTGCGTCAGGTACAGCAGTAGGCGGGTTACATCACTGTACTCCAGTTGCCTTGATAACGCTTCTCCATTTAAGAAATGTCCTGGCGAAAGTGTTCCACACGTTTTTCGCTAATTGCAACAAAGATATTCTGCAACTAGTCCAAGCCGTCATTCAACAAACGTGTCCTAAGTTAAATATTACAGGCCATATGGTGGTCTGATCTCACCTGTTCTTATACAAAATCGCTAAGATTTTAGGCATATGGTTTCCTGCAAAGTTGTTATAAACATTGATGAAAGATATAAATGCCATTCTTTTCAACATAACAAATCAAGAAAATCATCAGCCTTAATCTCCTAATTTACGGTCCTACAAATATTCCTTCCTTAATTTTTGCTTCATTGATCCTTGGGAACTTATCACACAAATGCATGAATCCATATGATGTTTTGCCTGCGGTTTTCTCGAAGTTTCTCATAAGATCCAATTTAATATGCAGCGGAGGGAGATAAATATTTTAATAGTCAACAATAGTAGTCATCGCCACATTCTTTTCTCCAGTGACCAGTTCTCTCTGAGCAGCCCATTTCTTTCCCGACAGTAAGCCTCTGCTGTCCCATCGCGTATAAACCAGCAGTTGTTCGTGCACTAGAGCTGCAAGCCGAGAAAAATTACAATAACCTCGAGACTTTCACATATACACGCACCAAAAACTTTTTGCATCACCTCGGTTCTGAGAGATCCGGAACCTGTACAGAAAATTGGAACAGAGATCAACAAAAACATCATTTTCTCCCTCTGTATTGCTGATGAAAAGCAAACATTGCATAACGTACCACCATATAGCGAGAACTTCAGAGCTAGTGGTCCAGATTGCTGTACACATCGGTACCTCTAATACCCAGTAGCACGTCCTCTTCCATTGATGCATGCCTGTATTCATCGTGGCATACTATCCACAAGTTCATCAAAGCCCTGTTGGTCCAGATTGATCCACTCCCCAATGGCGATTCGGCGTAGATCCCTCAGAGTGGTTTGTGGGTCACGTCGTCCGTAAACAGCCCTTTTCAATCTATCCAGGCTTGTTCGATACTGTTCACGTCTGGATATCATGCAGGTCACTCTAGTAGAAGGATGTAGTTATCCTGAAGGAAATCATTCACAAGATGTGCACGATGTGGGCGTGAATTGTCGTTCATCAAGACGAATGACTTGCCAACTTGCTGCCGATATGGTTGCACTGTCGGTCGGATGGATTTCATTCACGTTCCGTGCAGCCGTTACTGGGCCTACCATGACCATCAGCAGCGTACGTCGGCTGCACATATTGACATACCGAAACAGCAGGGAACCTCTACCACGCTGCACTCGCTGGACAGTGCGTCTAAGGCATTCAGCTTTACCGAGTTGCCTCCAAACACGTCTCTGACGATTGTCGAGTTGAAGGCATATGCGACACTCATCGGTGAAGAAAGTGATGCCAATCCTGAGAGGTCCCTTTTGCATGTAGTTGAGCCCAGCCCTACATGGCGTGGTGGTTTCAAAGATGGGCGTAGGGAGTGATGTTGCGCATCATACAGCCTAAAGTGCACAGTTTGAGTCGTAACACGACGTCCTGTGACTGCACGAAAAGCATTATTGAACATGGTGGCGTTGATGTCAGTTTTCCTCCTAGCCATAATCTGTAGGTAGCGGTCATCCACTGCAGTAGTAGCCCTTGGGCGGCCTCAGCGTGGCATGTCATCGATAATTCCTGTTTCTCTTTACCTCCTCCATGTCCGAACAACGTCACTTTGGTATATTCCGAGACCCCTGGACACTTCCCTTGTTGAGATCCCTTTCTGGCACAAAATAACAATGCGAACGCGATCGAACCTCGGTATTGATCGTCTAGCCATGGCTGAACTGCAGACAACACGAGCCGTGTACCTCCTTCCTGATGGAATGACTGGAACTAATCGTCTGTCTGACCCCCTCCATCTAATAGGCGCTGCTCATGCATGGTTGTTTACATCTTTGGGTTGGTTTAGTGACATCTGTGAACATTCATAGGGACTGTATGTGTGAGACAATTTCCACAGTCAAACTTTATCTTCAGGACTTCTGGGCACCGGGGTGATGCAAAACTTTTTCGATGTGTGTATTTCATTTCTAACTCTTATATTTCGTATACGTGAGTAGCAGTGATAATTTTCATGTGTCTTCTTCATGTGAACTGCATGAGCAATCGGAACAGAATTACATTTGTTTCCATTGTGGAGAACTCCTGCTTTCAGCGCAGGTTTGCTAGTATCTATCAACAGGCGCCAATCGTTTACACAGAAAGCTTGACCAAAAAGGTTTCCATAACAGATTCTATAACATTACAAAAAAATCATATCACCTTCCTTTAGAAATGTTGACAGGAAAGAGCATGGGGGTCATGGTAGACACACAATTTCGTAGAGGAAGAAGATTCGCTTCCTTCATTCGTGAAGCTAGAAGCTCAGCATGTTGCTTTGACGATTCTAAATTAAGAATAAGATTATTGAAATCTCCTTGAGAAGGGCAATGAATTTCATTTAATAAACAGGGGAGGCGAAATGTTGGGCGTGAATGACTATCTTCTTCTCAGTCTTCAAGGCGTCCATCTCTGTATTCATTTTCGCTTACTGTCACATTCTTATGTAAGCGTATTGTTATAAAGCTTGCATGGTTGAGGAGTATCTTTGCGGGCAGTGCTTTTGCAGAATCGAGCGCTGGACACGGAACAAATCTGTTGTGTTGTAGGGAGCTCTGCATGTGAGAGGCATTGTTAGTATGGAAGTTAAGTTTTTCTACAAGTGCTATTAAAGTAAAGTGATGAAATATGGAAGTGATTCATAGCAAAGTGCGTCAAGATGTAATTAAAAATGAGCAGTGCCGCCGATAACGTATTTGTGTATCCTTTCGTTGCGTGTCGCACTGCACCAATCATCAGCGCCGTGTTCGGTCTCGCAGATGAACTAGCGTGAATCAGTAATACTATTTACCACAAAATAGAGTATTTAAGTGCCAGTGTCGTGTAGCTAGCGTAAGAACGTGCGTTCGGTCGTCGCGTTTCCGCATCATCAGCAATCATCCGCGCCGCGACGGTTACGCACACGCTCGTACAATTGAGAACTGTGAACTGTAAATTAACTTTATGAGCAGTGTCATATTTTTACTAGTATCAAGGAGGACTGGCACCAGATATCTGTGTGTGTGACGAGCGTAAGAACTTTCGTTCGATCATTCGGCTACCGCATAAACAACAATCACACGCTTCTCGTCGGTTACGCGTACGCTCGTCCAAGTGATATTGTGGACAGATAATCAGTTAGAAGTTGGCATCAAAACTCATGATTTATAATGTAAGCAGTTCAACCTGTGATTTCTTATCGTCTCAGAATATATACGTTCATACCACACGTAGAACAGAATTGGGCTTGACGTTGAGTGACATCCCTAAACCCGCTTGCATAAGTAGATTCATAATTTCAGGCAAGCCAGCAGCAGTGTGGAGCAGAACAGTACGACCGCCGCTGGATTATCAGGTGCGTGGTGTGGACAGGTCGTACGGTCAAGAAGAGAGATACCAGTTTAAGGGTCACTCGCCATTTGAACCCCCGGGCGTGGTACACTTAGTAACCGCTGGTATCAGTAATCTTAAAGATGATTGTAAATCAGAATACTGCATAGTTTTCTCTGTTTAAGAGATGAGTACAGCAGTTATTTTCCCCACGGGGAAGGCAGTCTTATGTGAAGCGTTTGTTCCTTCAAATCATCGGGAAACCAAAGGACATACGATGTGATGCTTTTAACCAGCCTGTCAAGAGAGTAACTTATCTGAGACAGCTTATGTGTGGGGCTGGTTTTCAGCTTGGTCACCAATTATTCATCCAAGATAAAGTTCACAACATACACTCCTGCAAATGGAAAAAAGAACACATTGACACCGGTGTGTCAGACCCACCATACTTGCTCCGGACACTGCGAGAGGGCTGTACAAGCAATGATCACACGTACGGCACAGCGGACACACCAGGAACCGCGGTGTTGGCCGTCGAATGGCGCTAGCTGCGCAGCATTTGTGCACCGCCGCCGTCAGTGTCAGCCAGTTTGCCGTGGCATACGGAGCCCCATCGCAGTCTTTAACACTGGTAGCATGCCGCGACAGCGTGGACGTGAACCGTATGTGCAGTTGACGGACTTTGAGCGAGGGCGTATAGTGGCCATGCGGGAGGCCGGGTGGACGTACCGCCGAATTGCTCAACACGTGGGGCGTGAGGTCTCCACAGTACATCGATGTTGTCGCCAGTGGTCGGCGGAAGGTGTACGTGCCCGTCGACCTGGGACCGGACCGCAGCGACGCACGGATGCATGCCAAGACCGTAGGATCCTACGCAGTGCCGTAGGGGACCGCACCGCCACTTCCCAGCAAATTAGGGACACTGTTGCTCCTGGGGTATCGGCGAGGATCATTCGCAACCGTCTCCATGAAGCTGGGCTACGGTCCCGCACACCGTTAGGCCGTCTCCGCTCACGCCCCAACATCGTGCAGCCCGCCTCCAGTGGTGTCGCGACAGGCGTGAATGGAGGGACGAATGGAGACGTGTCGTCTTCAGCGATGAGAGTCGCTTCTGCCTTGGTGCCAATGATGGTCGTATGCGTGTTTGGCGCCGTACAGGTGAGCGCCACAATCAGGACTGCATACGACCGAGGCACACAGGGCCAACACCCGGCATCATGGTGTGGGGAGCGATCTCCTACGCTGGCCGTACACCACTGGTGATCGTCGAGGGGTCACTGAATAGTGCACGGTACATCCAAACCGTCATCGAAACCATCGTTCTACCATTCCTAGACCAGCAAGGGAACTTGCTGTTCCAACAGGACAATGCACGTCCGCATGTATCCCGTGCCACCCAACGTGCTCTAGAAGGTGTAAGTCAACTACCCTGGCCAGCAAGATCTCCGGATCTGTCCCCCATTGAGCATGTTTGGGACTGGATGAAGCGTCGTCTCACGCGGTCTGCACGTCCAGCACGAACGCTGGTCCAACTGAGGCGCCAGGTGGAAATGGCATGGCAAGCCGTTCCACAGGACTACATCCAGCATCTCTACGATCGTCTCCATGGGAGAATAGCAGCCTGCATTGCTGCGAAAGGTGGATATACACTGTACTAGTGCCGACATTGTGCATGCTCTGTTGCCTGTGTCTATGTGCCTGTGGTTCTGTCAGTGTGATCATGTGATGTATCTGACCCCAGGAATGTGTCAATAAAGTTTCCCCTTCCTGGGACAATGAATTCACGGTGTTCTTATTTCAATTTCCAGGAGTGTATTTTCCCAAGAGGATTAAGGTTCTTCTTTTTTTTATATTTATTTCAGAGTTGACTCAACACGGATATAACGAAAAGAACTTGGGCTATTTATAGAGGGGCGAAGTAGTACAAGGCATTTCTTCGTCTGAAATCATACAAATCAAAAACCTTCACGAGCCTTCTACAACTCGCAGATGTAACAAATACAACGCAACGTGAGCATGATACATCGGCTTCATCTTTTGTATCCTGGCGGCGAATGTCGGAACGGATCATGCCTGGATTAGGGTTGTTTGGGGGAAGAGACCAGACAGTGAGGTCATCGGTCTCATCGGATTAGGGAAGGACGGGGAAGGCAGTCGGCCGTGCCCTTTCAAAGGAACCATCCCGACATTTGCCTGGAGCGATTTAGGGAAATCACGGAAAACCTAAATCAGGGTGGCGGGACGCGGGATTGAACCGTCATCCTCCCGAACGCGAGTCCAGTGTGTCATGCCTGGAGTCGCTTGCATATATATTTGGAATGCTTACCAACAATTACATATGCAAAAATGAAATGAAAGCAGATTAATCAAGCAGTACTGAGGTAACCCATGTACAGCGAATGTCGGAACTAATAATCATGCCTGGAGTTCCTTGCATATATATTTCGAATGCTTACCAACAATTATATCTGCAAAAATGAAATGAAAGCAGATTAATCAAGCAGTACTGAAGTAACCCATGTACAGCATTTTCTAGATGGTTTGGGGTACGAAAACTGGTTTCACTTTTGGATTGAGTAAGCATGACTTATTTAAGAACACCTTTCACTTTCTTTTGATTAAAATGCTGCTGACTATCGATGTCAGTCACGTCATATGATATTTCCATATCATCAGCAACGAAATCCTACTCCTTTCTTGAATTTTCCGAGAAAGTTTACGTTTCTTGCATTAGCAGTAGCAAAGTGCTTAGCTTTTTTGCCACCCATTTTCATTCAACACACGTTCGTGACCGATACTTGTATTTACGGCTGTACTTTTCTCTCATTATCATGACATTTCTAGATATTTGTAAAATTTTTGAGCAGTTTTCATTTGCAATACAGCTAAAACAAGTCCAAAGATTGAAACCTCCCCACAAAATTATTTAAATTATAAGAAACCATGAACCAATATCCTTCCCACAGAAATATTTAATTCAGTAATTAACCATGAACCAACCTCCCCACAGAATTATTAAAAAAAATAAAATAAAAATGAACCACGAACCAAATGTAACCTCCCCACAAAATTATTTTAAATTAACCAGGAACCAAATGTAACCTCCGCACCAAAATAATAATTAAATGAATTTTATATATTATAACGACTGAAAATAAATTGCTCCCATTTATGATCTCTATGCTGAAATGCATTCACATTTAATGTTCCCACAAAATTCTTTTCTCATTTAATGTCAAGTTCGAAACAGAAAAATTACTAAACACCAAAAATTATTTAAAAAAATTTAGTAACCTGATAAATTTTAAGAGGACAGCAGCGCTGCCCTTCGGCCCTGTATTCTGAATAAAAAAAGCAAAAATTCTTACCTCAATAAAAACTGCAATTATATCTGCTCTTAATTAGACATATTTCGACACAGTTTCGTGCAATGCTGGCGTATACATTTTTTGATGCTTGGAAGGAATGTTCATGCATTGGAAATATTCTTTAAATTGAAATGAATGCTTTTCTTTAAAAGAGTTACTTTATATTATAAAAATTATTATTGGGGGATCTTTTTGAACAAATTAAATTACAATCAACATACATTATTAAATATGCGCAAGGCTGCTTCTTTACCTTCTACAACAATACTCATCCTCCAGAGTCCTGACCAGAGTCGCGAGCAGAGCACACGGCCGACGCATGCCGACTCCCGCCGACTCACGCAGACTACACCAGACTACTACTTTCGACTCGCGCAGACAAGCGCAGACTAGCGAAGCAACAACTAACCACAAACTACTCTCTGGTCAGACATTCTGTCATGCCTCGCCCATCGCCGGCAAAGCATACTTCTTACATGATCCAAATTTTACTTTTTTATTCAATTGATTACTAGTTTCTGGTCAAGACTCATTTTCAAATAATAGTAACGCAATCAGAAATGCTATTTCAGAAGTTGTGAAACCATATCAAATATGTGCAACGAACGATAAAAGTGCATAAAAATGTTTGTATACGCACCATCTGTTCTTTGCATATTTCTGACATGGTTTTCACAACTTCAGATATATCATCTTTGACTATGTTACGATGAATTGCAAATAGGTCTCGACCCGCAATTAGTCATCGAGTGAATAAAAAAGAAAGATTTGCAACTTTGGACAGGTTTTTTGTTGTACTTATTAAGAGAAATTGCTGCCACACAGCAAAATTTTCATTTTTAAACTTTGTTGCGTTTTGTTTTTTTGGGATGGGTATCTGAGGCGTAGAATTAACTTTACGCTGTTAAAAGAACATTTAATTCAAATGAATTGTATAATTTGTTTCAGAGCTGAGAAATCTTTTATGAATATTTGTAGAATTCATGAAAACGAAGATTATCACTTGCGCAGTTGATGATTTATTGTTTTCGCGAATGAAGAGGAGTCAATAAGAAACGAATTGGTAGGATTTAACGTCTCGTAGAAGCTAAGGCCGTCAGACACTGAGCAGAAGCCCGAGGTGTATAAGCACAGGAAGGGAATTGCCAGTCCTATTGAAAGAAACCGTCTGAACGTTCGCGTTAAGAGACTTGTTGTTGTTGTGGTCTTCAGTCATGAGACTGGTTTCATGCAGCTCTCCATGCTACTATATCCTGTGCAAGCTTCTTCATCTCCCAGTACCTACTGCAGCCTACATCCTTTTAGAATCTGCTTAGTGTATTCATCTCTTGGTCTCCCTCTACGATTTTTACCCTCCACGCTGCCCTCCAGTACTAAAGTGGTGATCACTTGATGCCTCAGAAATGTCCTACCAACCGATAACTTCTTCTTCTCCCCAATTCTATTCAATACCTCCTCATTAGTTATGTGATCTACCCATCTAATCTTCAGCATTCTTCTGTAGCACCACATTTCGAAAGCTTCTATTCTCTTCTTGTCCAAACTATCTATCATCCATGTTTCACTTCCATACATGGCTAAACTCCATACAAATACTTTCAGAAACGATTTCCTGACACTTAAATCTATACTCGATGTTAACAAATTTATCTTCTGCAGAAACGCTTTCCTTGCCATTGCCAGTCTACATTTTATATCCTCTCTACTTCGACCATCATCAGTTATTTTGCTCCCCAAATAGCAAACCTCCTCTACTACTTTAAGTGCCTCATTTCCTAATCTAATTCCCTCAGCACCACCCGACTTAATTCGACTACATTCCATTATTACGGAAACGAAAAAAATTCTGTCTGAATGGCCAAATGACTCTTGACGAATGGTAGACTAGGGCGCAAGCCACTATTCCACCTTTTACGACTTACGCTGTCCCCTAGGAGTACTAATGTGACAGTGTTTGATTCATCTTCATTACTTCAAAATGTGACCTCTACATCAATTTTAACAAGAATTTGGGACAACTGAAATTTCTTCGAGAGACCATGTCACTCATTTGGATACAGTTTAGATTTTGAAAGCATCACAAAAACTTCTTTTCTCTGCAAAACTGAAAAAAAATACTCAAATTAATAACAATCTGTACACTCAGAGGCGTGACACTGAGACTCGAAACGACATACGGCAAGTGTTGCATGTACAGTTGTATTGGGGCTAGGTAGTCGATTAAGAACGAAACTGTCTTCAGAGGCCGAAATATCCATTAAGAAAACATGTTGACGGCACTTACCGAATGTTCGCCCAGATTTCTGACCCGGCAGTGGAGCGAGGCTGTGGCGCCCAGACGTGCGGACACGTTGGTGGAGGTCTCGGGGTCGAATTCCGGGTCGGGTGGCGGACGCGCCACTGTCACCGGAGTCGTCTGCGGTTCCGCCAGGAACACACCTGGCACAACCACCAAGCGGCTATCAGCGCTACCATCTCATGTTTCATTCAATACCGAAACTTCGTCTTTACATCACATTTTCCTTTGCAATAACTTTCTATGTGGATAATTCTTTCTTAAACATTACTTCATCAATTTTAAAGGACATTCGGAAGTTCACACATACGCCTATCCACTTGCTTCTGATATTTGGCCAAAATGCATCTTTGACTGTACTCCATCAGTTTCATCACAAACGATCGCTGTATCTGATAGACTTGTGATACTCATATAAAGAGAGAATATATTAATACAGAGGATAGCAATAATTGTTTAATTATAACCTGAAAATAACGAACAGTGAAGTACTGAAAATGTTTCGTACGTTGGTGGGTATCTGTCTGCAGTTACGGCATACTTTGTAATCCCTGCGCCTCGGTACTGCAGCCAAATAAAGCGGTGACGGACTGTGACATTACATTGCAGCGTGTCGAGTGGATGTTACGGTGCTATGTTACTGGGACAGGACAGTAGATACCAACTAGAAAACAAACAAGAAATTAATCGATGTATATTATAAAATTAAGTCTCGAATATGTGTGACGCTTCGGCCTGGAACCGCGCGACCGCTACGGTCGCAGGTTCGAATCCAGCCTCGGGCATGGTTGTGTGTGATGTCCTTAGGTTAGTTAGGTTTAAGTAGTTTTGAGTTCTAGGGGACTGATGACCTCAGATGTTAAGTCCTATAGTACTCGGAGCCATTTTTTTAGGTGCCGCTATAACTCAGAAACGAATCTCGGTACGATCAAGGGAGTCAGGTGGTGTGGTACCTATTAACCCCCGTCTATTAAGAAGATTCCTGTTCTCAGCTGAATGGCGTGGATTTGATGATGTAAGGGCTGGAAAGTATCGCCCCCTACCTATTTCTAGAACATTCCAAAATATTCCAGAACATTCGAAAGTGTTCGAAAGCATTCCATAATATTCAAGAACGTTATGGAATGTTCCACAACGACCCAGAATGTTGTGGAATGGTGTGGAACATTCGGCGAAATTTCAGAACTTTAGCGAACATTCCGGAACATCCCAGAACATTATGGAAACTCCAGAACACTCTAGAATGTTTTGGAATGTTCTAGAACATTGTGGACCATTCGAAGCCTTTTTAGTATGTTCTGGAATTCGCCACTGGTGGGGTTACCCATTGGTAGAGGTATATGAAGCAAGACCATCCTGAGTTCGAACGTCAGTTTCTTATCAGTTACGAAGGGAAGAACTGAAAAAGAATTCCAGTGAGTGAATAAAAACAAACAGTGAAGTGTGAGTAGTCAAAGTGACACAGTGACTGAATATAAATCGATAACAGAGTGTAGAAAGTATGTACAGTGTACTTAGTGTTTTTTTTTAGTAAGAAGTTCATCTAATTTATATTTCAAATTACACCCAAATGTAAAAGAGGAGGAGATATTGTCAGTTCTGAAGAAAAATGGCGAAAACAATAAGAACAACCAAAAGAAACAAAACACATGAAGAGCGCGATTCACATTTGAATTCCCAACGAAGTAGAATGGCCACCGTGAGATGCAGAGAAACCGAAGAACCACGAAATGAAAGGTCTGAAGAATCAAAAATTGTGACAAAAATCTTGTTAGAAAAAAGACTGCGAACTTTAGCAAGCCATGAATATATCACGCTACGAGAAGCGCGGACGAGGACAAGTAAACAGTAAAACCTAACAAACGAAGCATTTCACTACGCCCCGACGAAAGCGTGTAGCGAACACTAACACGTCGTAATCAGAAAAATGGGTTACATGTACCAATCTTGCAACACCTAAAAATACAGTAGAGAAACACCAGGATTTTGTTGCGTGATTGGATAAATTGGATTGCCACCGCTGATAACACCTCCGCAGAAATTTTACGTTACAACTCCCTGAGCGAATTCTGGTACTCCAGCTAACGTAATATATTTATTACTTTGTGTTGATGATTCAGACTTAACGATGACATATAGTATCTGCCATGTCAAGTATCAGAAGCGAGTGCTGTTAAGAAACGTGTGGAGCTCACACGAAACACATTTCAAAGTATGTCATGGCTACCTTCGACTTGTCTTATATCGACAATGTAATGACTTACATACTTTTAAGCTTAAGGCTGGTGAAGACAGCAAGGGCACTCGAAGGTAAGAAACCAGAGACACAGCGGGAGAGCAGGCAGAAGTGGTAGCGTTTAGGTTACAATAGGTTAAAAGTAACGGTACAGACCTGTGGGCTGGAGAGAGTTTGTCCCAGCTTATTTCGCTTCAGAGAATTAACTGGTACCGCCACTCGCCCTTTCAGAGGCTTCTGTAGGATGGTGAAGTAGAAGATGGGCACAAAAAGGTACGTTTTAGCAGAGTCAGCTAACTTGATATTTGTCCCTGAGAATCCTAACTTCAGTGGGATTACAGAGGTTAGAGTAATACTACAGCGGTCCCCGTTCACCAGTGGCATATGGTAAGGGTCAAGCGACGTGAAATACTGTTGTTGTTAGCAGTAACAGGATGGGGACTGTTGTTTACCTTGCAGCTGAAGATAACTACAAAAAGATCGCTACTACCGAGTTGCAGAAAGGGCGCAATCTAAACGTGGTTGGCCAGAGGCTCCCGGGAGGTGCAGAGCCGTGCGTCAGATCGGCCGAAGCCTGTTCAAAAACTGGTTCAAATGGCTCTGAGCACTATGCGACTTAACTTCTGAGGTCATCAGTCGCCTACAACTTAGAACTAATTAAACCTAACTAACCAAGGACATCACACACATCCATGCCCCAAGGCAGGATTCGAACCTGCGACCGTAGCGGTCACGCGGTTCCAGACTGAAGCGCCTTTAACCGCACGGCCGCACCGGCCCGCTGCCGATGCCTGTTAATCGGCCGTAGATTCGTTGGCCGACTAGAGAAGTAGTGCGCCGATGAGATCCCTTAAAAACCAATGCTTTTGTATTCCTACCGAGTTCTCAGTCAGATTGTTGGATCTCCAGCTACGCGTTGCTCGTTGCCAGCCTCGGTAAGCTCTGAAAAGGCCGTTCTACTCACTAGGAGTCCTGCTCTCAAAATTTGTATTTAAAATAGTGCCAATGAAACTTCCTGGCAGATTAAAACTTTGTGCGTAACTGAAACTCGAACTTGGGAACTTCGCCTAGCGCGGGCAAGTGCTCTATCACCTTTGCTACCCAACCGCGACTCAGAATACGTCCATACAGCCTTACTCCGCCAGTGAGGAGAGCTTCTGTCAAGTTCGGATGGTAGGAGACGAGGTACTGGTGGATGTAAGGCTGTGACGACAGATCGTGAGTCGTGCGTGGACCACAAGGAAGTTACTACCCACAGGCAATAAATAAGTGATTTGGTTAATGGGCAGATATACAAGTTTGATTTTTAATAATGTTAGGAGCGATGAACATATTGAATATAAGATGTGTATGGAAAATGAATTCGAAAAAACACTTAAGTATTAGAATCACAATAGGAAATATGGTAACATGCTCCGAATTGTCTTCAACAGAATGCTTATAGGTTAGGAACACGTTGATTTCTCGTGGAGAGGGGATGGGTTGGGTCACGTTACCGACCCAGACCTCACCCGCAAGTAACAAATGAAAAATATTTCAGTAGTACAGCAGATACAAGGATATGACGACAAACATCTGGTGTCTGTTATAAAGGAAGATCTTCAACTCCTTAAGAATGCGTTTAAAAGGCTGGAACTGACAAAAAATACCAAGGCAGTGAAGGAATTTGCGAAGTCGCTGTTCCGGACTGCTCTTCTGTCCACGTAATTTACCCTGGAAGGAACTCCCTTCAAGGATTTACTGAATGATTAATCGGAGTCTCGGAAATGATGATGAGGAACCTAAGGCTGCAGAAGAAGAAAATGTGCATTCTGAATTGCCACCAGTTAAAGATGACAGTGAAGATGCCAAATATGTGCTACTGCTAGAGACTGAATATAATTTCTCAATCTACGGATGTAGTTTATGACTTATGTCGTTTCATTGTAAGCTACCCATTTTTGTTATTGTTTTTGTGGAATAATAAAAAAAAGATGGTAGAGCACTTGCCCGCGAAAGGCAAAGGTCGCGAGTTCGAGTCTCGGTCCGGCACACAGTTTTAATTTACCAGGAAGTTTCATATCAGCGCAGAGTGAATATTTCATTATGAATAATGCTAGTGTTCGCCACTTCTGTTAGCCTCACCCCGCTGCTTCAAAGACGGACTTCCGCTGTGGGAGCCGACGCCTCTTTTGCTTTTTCCAACGTTTAGAATTAGCTGTCAGTGTAGTAGTTTGTCTTAGTGCTATTAAATAATGTTACTCAGGCCCTTGAGGTCCATGAGAAACATGCAGCGAGCATCCTATCGACTCTCAAAATCTGCACCTCTCGTACGTGACTTGTGACTGTTTTTGTTGCTGATCATTCAAACATAGTACCTTAATTGGAAATTTGTCTTTCTACATTTGATCCTAACCGCTCTGAAATTGCAGACGTACTCGTAACACCTGTCTTCGCTCTATCATGTGTTAGGACATGACAGACTCTGAAAAATTAATTTATTTTCATAATACTCTATTATTACGGTCTTCAGTAATTTTGAACTGAGCACAGCAAGCAATTTGTTCTTTGCCACATCCTAAAAGTTTCAAACTGCAACAATTTTATATATTCTGGCATCATATGGCTCACTCCAAAAAGGAAGTGAATTATGCGACGTCTGATATTTTGACATATGCTCAAGCGCAAACCCTTAGCTGCGTTTCACTTGTTGATGGCCACTATTGCATCAGTGGATTTTAAAAATACATAATTTTAATACTAGATGGTGGCGATGATGTCTTTCAAAGTGCCATATTAATCGGTCAAAGTTGTGGTGTATTGTAGTATCTGAAATTTACATTACAATGAATAAAGTTCCTCGAGTGGCTTCCGTGGTTACACATCCCCAGTGACCTTAAGGTCAAAGCAACACAGATTACACCTGGATGCTCCAACTACAAATAATTCCATTGTTTTCACAGTAAGTCAGTTGTGGAGATAAATGAAGAATGTGTTCTGGGGACGTGTGTCGGAGTTCTGTTCGTAGACTCTTGCACGTCTTCGAAACATAGCTGCAACTCAATGTGATTTTTCAATGGCTAAAAATAGCCAGGTAGTTCCTGTTTCCCTAAGGATGAGTGTCAACGGCGTACGTTATGCTCCATCTCAAAAAAAGAATGGAACTGCCTTACTGTTAAGAAGATCCAATTTGAAGTCATTAACTACTATCGGGGAATTATGGGTTTGTTAAGTAACTGAATAGTGCGCAGTGACAAAAAATCCAGTCGCAAACAAATTGTTTCACTTCCACACACACACAGAGAAACACACACAGACACACACACACACACACACACATTGTAATTATTACCTGGAGCAATGAGCGATATTATGGCATAAGTGAAGTTTCCCTTGGTCATTTGACGAATGCCGGAACTGGAAATTTCCTCCAAAATATCTCCAAACAGTAAAGTTATCCAACAGCTCGCCGAACTCGCATGACTAGGGTACGAATGATGTATGCAAAAAGTTTTAGTATAGCATTCATTTGTATTATTGTTAGTGATTTTATCACCACTCCTGATATTGCTCGAAATAGCGTTTCTTCTCAGGTAATGTACCATTATGCTGCTGCTGCATGCCGATGGAGTTGCTTAGGGACGATAACACCAAAATCGTGCTCATATCTACAGGGACGTGCAGATGTACTGAAGTGCATCCGACGAGGAGAAGCGGTTTAGAGGGGCACAGTAATTGAGCGTGTAGAGATAGCTGGATATTGCCGTTACGATTCGGGGCCATTGAAAGTCATCGAGTAGCAGTGTAATAGCGGGGCTGCACAACAAGGCAGTCTCACTGCCATCACTTGGGGATCACCGAGGCGCGCAGTAATGACCAAGAGGTAAGGCTTACAGTAATGGCCAAGACCTAAGGTTTACGAACAGAGTACAGGTATAGGTCAGAAAATGCAGCGCGGGTGGTGCAGGAAACGGATACAGACGGAAAAGGAAGACGCGGCCAGTGTACTCTGATGAATCAAGTGCTTGAGGACATTCAAGCTAGCGGTCTTTAATCCCAATGTATAGTCGATTCCTTGGCATTAGGCTTATCGAAACTTAAACCTAAAAAAATATCGTGTACTAGTATTCGAGTTTGCACCTGATTTGTCTCTAATGCTGTTGATAATGACTTCGGGATATTGGTAAACACTTTTCCTCCACATCTTCCAGACCGGACATTCTCCGTCAACTGTGCGGACCAGCGGTATCCTTTGGCAATCGCCATGCAATTGCACGACTCGGGCCGTCTTTAGTACTGGCTATTTTCACGATCTTTCTCCGTCCGTCCGCAGCTCGTGGTCGTGCAGTAGCGTTCTCGCTTCCCACGCCCTGGTTCCCGGGTTAGATTCCCGGCGTGGTTAGGGATGTTCTCTGCCTCGTGATGACTGGGTGTTGTGTGAAGTCCTTAGGTTAGTTAGGTTTAAGTAGTTCTAAGTTCTAGGGGGCTGATGACCATAGATGTTAAGTCCCATAGTGCTCAGAGCCATTTGAACCATTTTTTTTCTCCGTCCTTGTCGAACTAAAAGAAAGGTAGACTACTTTCAGACCGATTTGACAAATGTCTCCATGAAATACCATTTGGAACATCATCCCATTCCTAACGAGAAACTAACTGAAGTTTCCCGCTAACGTTGGGTGCCATGTAAATCACGTGACGAGCGGTATCAGTTTATGTTAACTCCACATACACACTGCGAAGAACGCTCACGACTTCAGAGAAGGAAGTGCCCAATAGTTAAAACTTATATGACGAACTTTAAACGGCTTAGGGAAAGTTCGCCTCACCTTCCTTCCACCGTTGAGGATAGTCTTTTAGCTCTATACAGGGTGTTACAAAAAGGTACGGCCAAACTTTCAGGAAACATTCCTCACACACAAATAAAGAAAAGATGTTATGTGGACATGTGTCCGAAAACGCTTACTTTCCATGTTAGGGCTCATTTTATTACTTCTCTTCCAATCACATTAATTATGGAATGGAAACTCACACCAACAGAACGTACCAGCGTGACTTAGAACACTTTGTTACAGGAAATGTTCAAAATGTCCTCCGTTAGCGAGGATACATGCATCCACTCTCCGTCGCATGGAATCCCTGATGCGCTGATGCAGCCCTGGAGAATGGCGTAATGTATCACAGCCGTCCACAGTACGAGCACGAAGAGTCTCTACATCTGGTACCGGGGTTGCGTAGACAAGAGCTTTCAAATGCCCCAAAAAATGAAAGTCAAGAGGGTTGAGGTCAGGAGAGCGTAGAGGCCATGGAATTGGTCCGCCTCTACCAATTCATCGGTCACCGAATCTGTTGTTGTGAAGCGTACAAACACTTCGACTGAAATGTGTAGGAGCTCCATCGTGCATGAACCACATGTTGTGTCGTATTTGTAAAGGCACATATTCTAGCAGCACAGGTAGAGTATCCCGTATGAAATCATGATAGCGTGCTCCATTGAGCGTAGGTGGAAGAACATGGTGCCCAATCAAGATATCACCGACAATGCCTGCCCAAACGTTCACAGAAAATCTGTGTTGATGTCGTGATTGCACAAATACGTGGGGATTCTCGTCAGCCCACACATGTTAATTATGAAAATTTACAATTTGATCACGCTGGAATGAAGCCTCATCCGTAAAGAGAACATTTGCACTGAAATGAGGATTGGCACATTGTTGGATGAACCATTCGCAGAAGTGTCCCCGTGGAGGCCAATCAGCTGCTAATAGTGTCTGCACACCCTGTGCATGGTTCCGAAACAACTGGTTCTCCCGTAGCACTCTCCATACAGTGACGTGGTCAACATTACCTTGTACAGCAGCAACTTCTCTGACGCTGACATTAGGGTTATCGTCATTTGCACGAAGAATTGCCCTGTCCATTGCAGGTGTCCTCGTCGTTCTAGGTCTCCCCCAGTCACGAATCATAGGCTGGAATGTTCCGTGCTCTCTAAGACGCCGGTCAATTGCTTCGGACGCCTTCCTGTCGGGACACCTTCGTTCTGGAAATCTGTCTCGATACAAACGTACCGCGCCACGGCTAATGTCCCGTGCTAAGCCATACATCAAATGGGCATCTGCCAACTCCGCATTTGTAAACATTGCACTGACTGCAAAACCACGTTCGTGATGAACACTAACCTGTTGATGCTACGTACTGGTGTGCTTGATGTTAGTACTGTAGAGCAATGAGTCGCGTGTCAACACAAGCACCGAAGTCAACATTACCTTCCTTCAAATGGGCCATCTGGCGGTGAATCGAGGAAGTACAGTACATACTGACGAAACTAAAATGAGCTCTAATTTGGAAATCAAGCGTTTTATTTGTGTGTGAGGAATGTTTCCTGAAAGTTTGGTCGTACCTTTTTGCAACACCCTGTATATGATATCCATTTGACATTAAAGTATAAAGTGGCACGAATTGAGGCACCGTGGCCATGAAATTTACAGTAATTATATTAACAAGGAACAACACTGCTTGCGACTCAAAAAAGTCATTCCTTCCAACTCCCCCTCCGCCCCCAACGACCATTCCTGCAATACTGCCACCAATACGATGCGCTTTGGGGTAAGAACAGGAAAATGGTAGCATCACTACTTAATGTTATATTAAGTAGTGATACTGATTAACATGTGACGCTGCAAGAACACTATACAAACGTATCAGGCACGGAAGGTGAAACATTTTAGTGGCGACACTGGCCGCAAATGAGGAATTCTACTGACGTAGTGAAGATTATTATAGACCGGCGCTTGGAAGCTATCATCTCGGAAATGGCGAACCTGGTTGGCTGCTTGCTTGCTACTGTCTTGAGCAGGTAGCATGGATATCTGTTCAATAGCTGTACAGCTGCGGGTCGGTGACAAGGTGTTAAACGTCCACATCTCATTACAAAACGTGTGTCTCGGAGGCTTGACCGCTCTGTCAGGTGGAGATCTGTGCCATACCTGTCGATAGACTAAAATGCTGATGCAGAAGCACACCGTACACTGCACGTTGTTGAACAAGAGTTGGGTTGGGTTGTTTTGGGGGAAGAGACCATACGTCGAGGTCATCGGTCTCATCGGGTTAGGATAGGTCGGGGAAGGAAGTCGGCCGTGCCCTTTCAAAGGAACCATCCCGGAATTTACCTGGAGCGATTTAGGGAAATCATGGAAAACCTAAAACGTGATGGCCGGAGGCACGATTGAACCTATGTCCTCCCGAATGCGAGTCCAGTATGCACCTCGCTCGGTGTTAAACAAGGGACTCCGCGGCAACGACCCTTGTGGTTCTTCATACTGATCTAATGACATAGTCTGTTGCCATTTCAATGGACACGGAATTACAAAGTCAATGGAAACGTATCACCAGGACGCGTAAACCACGTTTCTTCTTACATCACGTCATTGGTCGTTTCTGGATTTGCTGTGGTGAAAGGCAACTGAATCTTGCACGCATTGTGGGCAGTACTAAGTGATAGTGCCATTCATTTGGTCTTTTACAGGACCTACTACAGTATTCAGAGGCATGAAGACAGCCGTATACTAGGTGAACAATATTCCGAATCACCTTCATCCCTTGATGACCTCTTCCAGTAGGTACCTACTTGTGTAAGAAGACGTGAATCATATTACCGTTGCTCGAGTAACACGATGGTTATTTACGTTGATGCTTCAATCACCTAGTTCGCCTGAACTGAGCACAATGAAACACATATGGGATGCCGACAAGTATCAACTGCACACCCACAAACCACCGGCCCGTACTTTATGAGATTTGGGGTGACGTGTGCTGTGATTGTGGGGTCACATGCCTCCGGAAAACTTACAGTGGACTTGTCGATTCGATGTCATGCACAACTGTTGCTGTATCTCGGTCAAAACCCGGACAAAACTTTATTGAGCAGCAGCTCATAATGTTTTGTATCACCAATGTAGATGACATTCAACTTACTCGTAAGCAGATGCACTTATGGTTTGCTTGACGTCTCCTGTAACGCTAGCGGTAGGTGTGTTTAACTTGCAATACATGAAGAAAGACGAGGCTCTCAACGATCGAGTTAAGCTACTACTGTGTTTTGGTACTTTCAAAGAACGTATACCGTACATGGATGACGTCCTTTATTCCTTAATGAGCTGTACGGAAAACTCAGTTATTTAATCAGCCTTGTTTTTATCAGCTTTCAAGCAACTTAAGTGTTTTTATATCACTCTTATTCATACATTCTCAGTGCAGATACCTTTTATCCTGATCTGACCAAAGACTTTACTGTTGTCCACCTGCCAATCTGTGTCATGTTGCAGACAGGCTGTTATATTATTAACTTAAAGAAAATGCCGTAAATTAAACTCGAAAGGTAACTCATTGCCTGATAATCACTTACAATCGGATCACGACAATAAATGTAGGATAAAAATGTAGAAACCTAACTAGAAAGATTTTTTCCTTGTTAAATGCTTTTGGTCAAGAATCATGCTCTTCGATGGGTGCCAAAAATACGGTAAATTAAAACTGCACTAAGGTGTAGTCAATTAAATAATTTTTTACGGTGCCACGCTTCAAACTCGTCAGCCAGAAGCGCTACTATAAGACTGCAATAGACCTGATGAACTATGAGGTGAACAGCGGTAGTAATTTTAGAAGTAATTTTCATTAAGAAAGGAAATTAAATTAAAGGCCTTTGATCTCAAGGCACTTTATCGCGGCGTACACGACACAATCACAGGGTTTGTAGGACGTTACAGGCTCTCTGAAGAGCAATTTAATTTCTCCAGTCGTCTGTCGATGGCGACAAATTGGCATTTGGCGATCGATGAAGTGGGGTAGCTTCTTTGATCACACATACTATCGTCCCGTCCTTTATTTTTTCAGCATCTTCCACATATTGCCTTTTTCCCCGATTGACAAACAACCTCTGAGTTTCTTATCTCAGTACTCCACCTAATTTTCAACATCATTTTGTAATTTTGTAGCACGCCTGCACAAACCTCTCCATTCTCTTCACACCGTTTGTGATACACTACCGTACGACTCTGTGCTCCAAACTTATATTCATAGAAACATCTTGCTGACATTAAGGCCCATTTTCGAAACCACCAGACTTATCTTGGCGGGGAATGCCTCTTTTGTCTATGCTAAACTGCTTTCTATGTCCTCCTTTCCTACGTAGGTAATGTGATATTATGCTTCCTATGCTAGCAGAATTCATTAAATTCCTCTAAGTCGAGGCGCTCAAATTTTTGTTATGCGTTTGTAGCTAATCTCAATTTTGCTACTTCTCGCCTATTTCCTCTTTATTCAATTCACTCTCAGTCCGTATTCCGTACTTAGACTGTTCATTCATTCAACAAGCCACGTAATCCTTCTTCACTTTCTCTGATGACACCAATGTCATCAGTGACTCCTATCATTGATAACCTCTCACCCTGAGTTTTAACCTCACTCATGTATTTTTGTATAATTTCCATCACTGCTTCTACTATGTATAGACTGAGTAGCAGGGGCGGAAGACTCCATCCACATAATCCACCTTTTCGGATTAAAAAGTGTGTTCGCTCTTAGTATTCTATTGTCATTGTTTTCCCGTGGTTCTTGTACGTATTGTATATTTTCCGTTTTCTCCTACAGACTACTTTTATGTCTACCACAATTTCCAACATCTTGCACCATTTTACATTCTCGAACGATATTTTCCAGGTCGACAAATCCCGTGATCGTGTCTTGATTTTTTTCCCCTTTCCTAAAGCCAACTGATTGTTATCTAACAGATCATCGGTTTCCTTTCCGTTATCTGAACATTATTCTTTTTAGCGACATGGATGCATCAGCCGATAAGCTGACTGAGCAACAGTTATCCCACATATCTGACCTTGTTGTCTTCGTTACTGCGTAGACGACGTCCTCCCGGAAAATCAGAGGGTTTGCCCCCAGATTCACATATTTCACACATAAACATGAAAAATGGATTGGTAGTGAAATCTCGCACTGCTTTGAGACATTGCGAAGGAATTTTGTCAGTCCCTTCTGCTTTTTTGATCGCAAGCCTTAAAAAAATGTATTAAACTCGGGCTATACCAGTGGATCCCCTACATGTTCCATACTGAATCCCACTTCTTCCTCGGTCACGTGACAGGGCAATCTTCCCACATATAGTGTCCTTTAGTGTACTCTTTCTACCCATCTAGTTTCTCCACAGCGCTTGACCGTTGAATTCCTATTACTGTCTTACAGTTGACACCCTTGCGTTTAAGTTCACCGAAAGGCTGTTTTGATTTTCCATGTGCTGAAGCAGCCTTTCGAAACATTATTTCTTTTTACATTTCACCTCATTTATCCATCAGTCACTTCGCCTTGTTTTCCTGCACTTCTTATTTACTTCATTCCAATGTGATTTGTACCACCGTTTTAAAAAATTTAGCTGAGCAATATTTTACTTCCTTCTTTCGGCGATCGAATGAAATATATCTTCTCTTACTCACTGTTTCACTGCAGCTACCTTCTTTCTACATTTTTACTCCGTCCTGCTTATGTACCTGCCTTTCAGGTATTTTCATTCAATTCGAACTGAACTGCTTAATGTGGCATGTATTATCGTATTACCTATAAACTCAGAAATCTTCCAACTCATCTCATCAGCGTAACTATACTTTAGGTATAACTTTTCTTTGGACATTGACGGAGTCAATATGTGCTCGTTGCTATGTTTATAACCACGATTTAAGCGAGCTGTAATCTTTTAAGCTTACCTACTACGGATGTTTAAGGAGCCGTGACTGTTTATGCAATACAAATACAGAAAACGGCAACCTATCACTGTTCTGAAATAGTTACTTATTCCATGAACCAGTTTTCGAACATTTCAGGCTCATCTTCAACTGGTGTACAGGACGTTACATAGGTACTACAAATTAAAATGTACTAAGAGGCTTTTCCAGATCGTATTCAGACACTGTACGGGATGTTACAAATCTATTTCAAATTTTTACATAACCTGTGCACAAACTGAAGGTTAGCCTGAAATGCTTCGAAACCAGGACCATGGAATAAATAACTATTTTAAAAATATGACTGGTTCCAGTTTTCTTTATTTATACAACTATAATCTACCTACATCTCTTGGCATTCTCTATGAATCACTAGTTGTCTCACGATTTTTAAACTGTGTATTCGGTATTAGTATCTAAAATTAATTTTAGAACTCATGCTGTTCCTGCCCTCTGTCGATATTATTACCAAAGTCAAAATCACCCGTAATTATCTCTACTTTTTTTAACACTGATATCGCGTTTGAATCGCCAATGGTTATTACATATTGATTTGTCCGTTAATTATCCTCAGATAGACAAACTGCCTCTTGGCTTCTGTCTCGGGTTCTTCGGCCGACGTTCATCTAATGATTTTGCTGACGTTTCGCCAGCACGAGAGGCTGGCATTGTCAAAACTTCACCCCCCATTGCCGGTGGTGAACTGGAGCCGAGCTCGCGGCCGCAGACTATATGAACCTGGCGCGCCAACGTCCGAGGGCTTCTCCGCGGTCATTCCCGGTGCGGTTCTCCTCTTGCTATCTGTGACGCCTTGACCAACGATGTATAAACTGGCAAAACACTTGGCCTCTCTGCTCCAGCCTCACGTGGGGAAGACCGACACATACATTAAGGACTCAGGACATATCACTGAGAAGCTGAAGAAACTGAAACTTGCACCAAACGACATCCTGGTCAGCTTTGATGTTGTTTCGTTATTTACGAAAGTGCCACTCAGTGACGCTCTGGAGCACATCGGTTCCATTTTCCCGCAAGATATCAAAAAGCTCTTAAATGCATATCTCACCACGAGCTATTTCACGTGGAATGGTGATTTCTGCGAACAGCTGGAAGGCGTCGCCATGGGTAGTCCACTCAGTCCAGTGGTGGCCAACTTCTTCATGGAACGATTCAAAGCACAGGCACTGGACTCGGCGACTTGCAAACCTAAGGTGTGGTACAGGTACGTCGATGATACTTTCATGGTGTGGAGCCATGGTGAAGAACCGCTCGGTGACTTCCTAAGACACTTAAACAGCCTCCACGCCAACATAACATTCACCATGGAAGTAGAAAAGCACAAGAAACTGCCATTTCTAGATGTGCTGGTCACAAGAGACGGCCAAAACCTGGGACACAGCGTGTATCGAAAACCGACACACACGTACCGATACCTGAACAAACTGTCAAACCACCATCGGAGCCAGAAAAGAGACATGATTAGTACGCTCGTAACGAGAGCAGGACGAATATGTGAGCCGCAACACTTCAAACTAGAAATGCAACACCTGGAAACCGGAGCTATGAGTACTCCACAAATTATATTAGAAGTGTAACAGAGCCATACACTCGGCGAAGTAAGGAATCAGAAAAAGAAATGTCGGGTACGGCCTTTCTGCCATACATTCCCAGAGTAACGGACAGAATCGGTCGTATATTGCGCAAACATGGCGTAAAGACGATTTTCAAACCGACAATAAGATCAAAGTGTGTCTTAGATCGGCAAAGGAGAAAACGAAACTACTTGCAATGTCGGAAATATACCGCGGAAAAGATTACATCGGAATGACTCTACGATCAGTCAGCACCAGGATCAAGGAACATAAGCGACATTGCAAGTTGGGGCAGGTGGAGAAATCGTCCGTGGCTGAGCACGCACTACGTGAGACCGACCACGTAATAAAATTCGCCGACACGGAAGTTCTGGCTGTATAGAAGCACTATCACACGCGCTTGTTCAGAGAAGCTGTAGAAATACAAAAACACGCGAACTGTTTCAACAGGAAAGAGGAAAGCCTTAAGGTAAACGGATCGTTTCTTCTCGTACCGCAGCGAACGACCGTCGCAGGTAGCAAGAGGAGAACCGCACCGGAAATGACCGCGGAGAAGCCTTCGGACGTTGGCGCGCCAGGTACATATAGTCTGCGGCCGCTAGCTCGGCTCCAGTTCACCACCGGCAAAGGAGGGTGAAGCTTTGACATTAGTGCTGGCGAAACGTCACAAAATCATTAGATGAACGTCGGCCGAAGAACCCGAGACAGAATAAATAGGAAGTTTGTCAACAAGTGGCCACGAAAGCCTTAACAATTTTGTATCCTCACATACTTTTTAAATTCTTCATATCACGGTTGTGACTTCGGCATGTATACCTGTACTATTGTTGTTGGCATTGGTTTGCTGACGGTTCTTGTAAGAACAACAGTATCACGGAAATGTTGGCAGAAACTTACTCTCTGCCCCCCTTTCCTATTCGTAACATATCATCTTCCCATTGCACCAATTTCTGTTGCTGCAGATAGTACTCTGTATTCATCTGATAAAACTTTTTCTTCATTCTACTTTACTTCACTGCTCCTTGCTATGTCTAGACTGAGGCTTTCCAAATGTGTATGTTCCCATTTTCATTAAGTCTTGCTTCGCTATCACGTTCGAGAATCTGACATTCCACGCTCCATTTTTCTCTCTTGGTTATCTCCGCATCGACATGCCTCTCTCAGAGACCTCAATGGAGGGCAAATCCGAACACTTTTTCTAGTGTAGAGATCAACATGGCTCTCTTGCAAATAGAGGCTATATACAAACCGTGTGCCTTACATGCAGTGGTTTGCATGTCTTCTGCGTCGTCATGCCGTTGGTCATTGCTGAGTCCTTCACCTTTTCGGATCTGTTTCTCACCCCAAGGGCGAGAGATTACCTTGATATTGTGCTCACCCTTAGAAGTCTTTGATGAGAACGTTGGCAGATGAGGCTGACTTCTTACAGAGGAGTGCTTATTCCGCCATTTATGATGACTTTTATTGTAAAGTGATGGCTGGGTTCGAATACAGGACCAATGACGTTTTGATTCTTAATTGAAAAGAATACCACTGTATCACAGGTACAGCGGGCAGCGTCGGGTTGCTATGTTGTCGGTAGCGAGCGGAGGCTCCACAAGGCGACGATGTATCAGCTAGTGGAGCGTACGGGAAACCTGAATCCAAAGAGGTTGTGTCACCCGCAAGTGGCGAACGCACTAGGGCGACCGAACTAGGCGAGGGCGAAGCCTCACGAGGTTTTTGTTATAGGCATAGTCTACGAGACTCAAGTTGGCGTGGCTACATCCACTGACGGCTTGACAAGTCGTTGAGATATCTGATACCCAGGACTGGAGCTCTTCTGGATCAAACAGGCGGATGGTTTCACGCACAGCTCACACGATCGGTTACCAGGGGCCACTGAAGAGTGTAGTCAAATAGTTGCGGGATGTGGTCCCCTACGCTGACTCTGACATCTCAGTGTTATGTGGAGCTTTCTGTAAGTCTGCCGGTAAATACTTTTATGTATTTACGGCAGGTTACGCAGAGACTTCCGCCGTTCCAGTGTTTATTTTCAGCAGTCGAGTTGTGCAGGGACCGTCGCCGATATTCTGGTCGTACTGCGGTACAGCCGAGTTTCTAGGGGGTACAGCTTACAAATACAATAGCATAAAAAATGAAAGGTAGTCGAATCCTAATGAAAATGAGAATCAGATGAAATGATGAACACATTCGAATTGGAAGTGGTACTGCATATAATTGACTGAGATCGTATCAGCCTGGTGAATTTCATGCACATTTTCTGCTCTTGTGTTTACAGGTTGCAGAAATTTTGTCCACTAATTTTATCATTGATTGGCTATCTATCAGTGCCATCCAATAGAAAAGTTGCTCTTTGGTTCTCCATCTCTTCACTGCTCGTCCCAGAGAGCCAGTTTCCTGCTGGACTATCTTGAAAACTTCGTAAGGTAGGCATGTCATTTTGCTGTTTTGTATGTTATCGATGTGCATGTCAGAGAGAGAGAAAGTAAGTTGCGTTATTGTTAAATAACATTTGGTCTTGTCATGGCACATGTACTGTAATTCCTGAGGTGGTCATGAATATGAAGATCATAAACGACATCATTTGATAATTGTCATATCAATAGCTAACCATGTATGATAAAGAATCAACGAATGTGTTATGTTCTAATGTATTCCAAGGACATTCGAGATCTTGTGTCTGTACTTTCTATCCTTTTTTCTCGTTCTGTTCTTGGACTCGAAGAGGAAAGAACGATTGTCGGCGGTTCATCTTGCTGTAACAGTCTATGTAAGTTGTAAACGAAACTAAAATATATTTGTTCATGACTTTAGACTTGTGTATGGTAGATAATTATTTGTAAACCTAAACCTTGCTTGTCCTGAGTATATGTGGCCTTAAAGGAACATTGACCGTTGTTAGGCGCCATACTAGAAAATAATTACTAATTATCTGTCAGCTCATCTTCGAGACCTGCCACCCGTTATCACACTAAACTTGCTTTCAGATTCGAAGAGCTATGCGGCCTCTACAAATAATTTAATATGTTCCACTTTCAGATTTTCTCAAGGTTGTGAGATAACATCCCAGGTAGATCGCAGGACTCTGGTTCTAGTATAATATTTCAACTGCAAATGTATTCTTGTTATCTGACATTGGTATTTGAAACGAAACTACGATCTGAAGTTACGGGTTTTATTACTTCACATTAAAATGACCCACGATATATTATCTGCTGCAATAAGCACATGAGTTTTAACTATAATTCCGATATATACTCAGGACTATCTGTGATAAATTAAGAGAGAGACCATTAATTATTTATAATTCTGTAACCGCCCTGAGTACTGAGTTAGTCTGCTGATTGCTGGTCACCTACGGGTTAATAGTAATGTTGCGTTATTAAACATTGACAGTCAGAGTGCATAACTATCTAACAGAACTGTAATCATAATCTTACTATAGTTATTTGTCTTTTGCTTTGATGTCACTTTATTAAAAGCCATCAAAGCATATATTAAATTACATTAAACACAGCCTTCGACTCTGCGCAGTGTTATGCATTCTTAATTGAAATCCTTGTTCACTTTATTAAGCGTAGAATTACTCAGACCAATGTTATTCGAGAAGATTACGAGTAGCTTTTTGAATCTATATATATATATATATACTTCATTCTAAAATCGTGGTCTTGGAATATCATTTCACAGGAATAGTTACTCTTCCCACCGCACTATTTGTCATTAGGCATTACCACATGGAACAGTTTAAATATGCACTTAGAAAACCAGCTTAGCTGCAGCGCAGTTTACCGCTGTGATTTCGAGAAATCTGCAACAAATATGTGAAGAGGCTATGTAAGTGAAAATTCTGATTAGGGCCAGATAATTTTCTTACTTTAGTTGTGGGTTTAATACAAAGAGAAGCTGCATTCAGATCAGTTCAGTTCATATTAGGTTCTGTTTAGTCGGAATGTAGCATACGACTTTAAGTTCAATAACTGTTTGTGGGGACACAGTTTTTGGTAATACGTAGATTTTATATAGTGGTAGGTAAAGTTGGGCGAAATTCCATACAGAGCCAAATTGTAGTATGGTGACTACCTATAACGAGCCTGCCTCGTTTGTGCATTGCTTTTTTTGGCAATACGTAGTCACTCGTCATATAGTGTTGGATTTCTCCAAAGCAATAATACTTCTGCGCTAATTTTACTTCTTCAGGCTCACATTTAGAATTGTGTGTTTAATTTCTGAGTCGTGTGACGGCTATCTACCACTCTGTTGCTTGGACAGTTAGCATAATAGTACAGTTTGTGTGTGGATATCTTTCATTGTTGAGTATCTGCGTGCACGATAGTACAATTCTCTTTGTTTGGTCGTTGTAGTAATTCAGTTTCTCCGCGAAATAGTGTTTCATCATGTCTGGTACAGCAGAAAATATGAAAGCTCTTCTTAGCACAACACAACAGAGGGTATTGAAAAATATCGAGCCAGTACAGGACGAGATAAACCTCTTTGACCAATTAGCAAATACTAGCAGTTTATATGAGATTGCTTGAAATTGCGCGGATCCCGATTATTAACCAGTTTAGGGAACAAAAATGAAACCGAACCAACAATAGGTAATGAAAATGCAAATTCTGAAGTGGAGTCGGTCGGCGAAAAGACGCCGCAATCAAGCGAAGATTGCAAAAGTTACCAAAGTCGTACGAAACCACAGGTGCAATTATAGGCTGGATATCTGACATCGTCCATATGACGCACAATCTTCGCAGTTGAAGAATTATTATTGTGCTAGAAGTAATTACCAGAGCTCTTATTACGAACTAAATGAAAGACGTCACAAGAACTCCGCTAATAAGAACATGCGTAATCATATACATCATAACAATCAAAGCAGCCACAGACAGTACCCTCACTCAGAAGGTCATCATACAAACTGTCGTGGATACACTTCGGGTAGATCGAATCCGCAAAATGCACGGCACAACAACAGTTATGCAAATACCAACCAACACAGTCAGCACAAACAGAATCATAGAATCAGCATCGTAATTCACAGTGGCAAAATTCTGGAAGGACAAGCTCAGCGCAACAGATAGAAATAGGTGAGGTGAGGTCACCAAATGCAGGGGATAGTCAACGACGAGGAAGCAATACAAGACAATGACTAACGACTTCGACAGCATACAACACTGTGGAACACACAACACAAGCCGTTGTCTAACTTTGAACGTCGTGCGTTGTGGAGACATAAGAGACATTTTATTAGAAGAGACTGACGACAAACAAAACTCTGTAGTACATCCAATAATAAACATTCAGTAGCGAACATTACTCTTTCCGCTGTCCTTCTCTCTGGTAGTTCCATTTCTGTTGTCAGTGACAATGCATTCCACAAATGTATGACAACATCAGAGTGTCCGAATTTACCTTTACGTAAGATTAAAATACAAGGAGCGATTTCTGGACAAAGTGTTGACTTGAAGCATCAAACCAGTTTAGACTTTTCTATAAAGAAATTCGATGAATTTCTCGATTCTTCCCCTCCTATCCACTGAAACAGTATTAAGAGTAGATTTTCTAAACAGTTATAAAGCTGTTTTGAATTTCAGTGACGCAGAAGTAGAAATGGAAGTGGAAAATAAGTCACTTGCATTAAGATTTCAAGACTGGGTCACAAAACGTGAAGAGGAAATAAATTACTCATCTTTTTTGACACATAATGAATTGCAAATTCTATACGAGTATTTTCGTTATGACACAAGTCGTGCAAATACCTTTTACCATGAAATGGATGCGGAAATCCATATACAGAGTCTCTTCCAGAAAAAGTTAGATAGAGTAGAGCAATGTAGAGAGACTGAAAGGATTAATCTTCCTGACATTTTGCGCACACATTCCATTGTTTTTAGAAGTAGTGCAGGAACTATTAAGCGTTTTCTACGTGAATTCCCGGTCAAAGAGCGCAATCAGTTTTGCGTTAAACCACACATAATTCGAGGTAGCTACAAAGATAACGTGGAGGCAAAAATTCAGTCCATGATAGGACAGGGAGTCATAGATACCGCATTCAGTTCATATAACAGGCCACTACATATTGTGTGTAAGAAACACGTCTCAGTCAGTCTTGTTTTATAGATTCAAGATACTATTTGAACAGAAACAGACAAACATTGGAAGAGCTCTTGCAAAATTTCTATGGTGTGCGAATTATACCTCAACGTAAGTTTATGGCAAACAGAGCTACACCCAGATTGTAGAAATAATACTGCCTCCTTATGTTTTGGTGTGTACTACTAGTTTCATAAATTACCCTTTTGGCCTCAACATTTTGTCAGCTGCCTTTATTCGAGGCGTGAACGCTATTTTACCTGACTACATGAAAAGACATATAACATCCTATGTTGCCGATGTGATTATAGAAGAATAACCTTCGTCACAGCATAACCGTATTTTGAGCAGTCTATTGCACCTTTTTGAGGATTCGGGAATCACTGTCAAAAAAAAAAAAAAAAAAAAAAAAAACAGGAGTATACATTCTTGCTCATATAATTTAATCTGGAGGTATTGAACCAGACCCAGAGAAACTTAAAGCAATTAGGGTTATCCCCCCTCCTATCACAAAACCTCAGTTCAAAGTTTTCTTGTTTTAGCAAATTTTTATCGCTGTTTGCGAAACTTCTAGCCACTCCTAATTTATGTTCACGTACTGGAAAAAACACCACACGACACTGGGATCAAAGTTTGAAAGAGGCAATTCTTAATGTTCCAATACTTGGTAATCGTGATTTGTCACGAGACCTTTGCTTATCGTCCAAACTTGGGCTTGTCGCTCATCTACTCCAAGAATTTGAAGAGAATTGTATGGCTGCGTAGAGAGGTATAGCCTCTGCCAGTCGTGTCTTGTCTAACTCTGAATGAAATTATTCTGAAACTGAGCTAGAAGCATTGGCAAATACATGAGCATTTTCTAAATTTCGATTCTTCTCATTTGCGAAACGTACTAAGGTGTACACTGCATTCGATCACTCCAATTTTCAATATCATCAGGACTGAACCATGACCGTTTGAAACGATGGGCTTTGTATCTACAAGAGTTTAACTTCACTGTCGTTCACGTTCCTGATACTCAAAATGTTGTAGCGGACTCTTTGTCACGTCCTCATACTCGTTTTGCCAAGAACACTTCTGAAAATGATTTAGGGAAATTTTCAATTTGTTGTGTGGACAGAAGGTAGCCTTTGAAATCTTTATCTCTTATTCTAGACGATACATAGGGCAGGAACAGGATAAAGAACCTAACTGGAAAGATGTTAAAAGCAAATGGTATGACAAAACAAACATTGCAATAAGACAATTTTATTTGGTACGTAACAACATTGTTTTCAAAAGATGTACAGTCAGTGACTATCTTTGGGTTGTGTTGATATCCGATGATTTTGTAAATAAGGTTATTCTGATATACACATCTCAGCTTTGCTCACTTTGGTCCGAGAAAATGGTGTCACCAACTTCATACTACTTGTCACTGTAATAACATGCAGAATAGACTATAGGAAGTTTTAGGAAAATGCAATGTCACAAAGCCAAACCATCAATCATTACATATCGAGCACCATTATTTCCAACAATTCCCTCTAAAATAAAAGAGTTGTCTCCAACATATGTGTTAGGACTTCTTGTCAGATCGCTAGATGGATTCTCATACATTTTTGTTGCTCTTATATAAATGCTTCTCTTTATTATCTACAATAATGATCGAAGCAGAAGAAATGATTTAAAATTTATGCTGAAACCGGGCCTCGAACCCGAAGCATCTTACTCGATAGGCAGAAATGCTAAACATTACACTACCGCAGATCAATCGTTAATACCGCAGCGCCTACTACTCAAGTTGAGTGCCCTCCCCAACACAAACTTAAATTGATGTCTTCTGCTTATTTTCCCTTACATTGTCACTATTGCCAGGGCTCCCCGACATTGGAATAGCACCCCAGCGTTGGACATAATGGGAAAGTCCTGCGCCATAGGAATCTTATAGATGTTATAATTAAACGTTTCCCTGAGACATTTCTTCTGCATCGATCATTATAGTAGTATTTTGTTGTTGTTGAACTGAATTCGAAATTCGTTTCATTCACTCCTTCACGAAAAACTACTGAAAAGACAGTATCCAAAGCCCTTGTCCATAATTTTGTACGAGAAGTTGGTCACATTGATAAACTCATTTCCGACAACGGACCTCAAGTTCAATAAAATATTTGGTTACGAGCTTTATGACGTCACAAAATTAGACCGGTTTTTTGGCTGTAATAAGTGATGGTAATACGTAGACGTTTAACACTTTCTGCCAATTTTGATGAGATATACAGACTGTTGGGATGGTAGCTGCTTTGTCTGTAAAGAAAGGTGATAGGTATATAAGAATAAGAAGTTTTTCGGGATTTATTGTGAGGTAGTGATGCTGCGTTTACTGAACTGTAATATTTATGATTATACTCGTAGCTAAGAATTGTTGTTTATGTGGAAATAAGTGGACGTAAACAGAACGGAGAAATGTTACTTGAAATTGATATTGAGATGAATGCACTGAATGTGACTGATGTTGTAATAGGAAAATGAGATTTAAGTTTGTGAGGTCCAAGAAATGACAGTTAAGACATTTGTGATGCATACAGTAATAGAATGAGGTAATGATTATGATGATTAATTAAGAGAATGAGTGGGTAACTGTTAGGCCATGGGGGACCCTATTCCTTGTTAGAGTAAAGGGTAAGTTTTTGAAAAAAAAATGTGGACAGATGACAGTAGTTAATGAAAATGAGGTGACTTAAAGGCAACACAGTTATTTCCTTAATGCAGAGTTTATAATTATCTGATGCAAATTTCTCAACCTTTTGAGTAAATATAAAAGCCTTTTGTTACACAACATGTAACATTTATACCATGCCACAATTCGAGAAGTTTATATTTTTGTCTCCATTTGTGCAGAGAATTGTTTTTTCATAAATGTGGCTCAGCGTTGATCGCTTTTCTGTACTGTGACATATCCTGTAATAAATGGAATGTCATTGAATTTTGTAATATGTCTTTGTGGTAATGTCAATTTTCTTGTTTATGCTGATGAACGACATTTATTTCTGATTTGTATGTAGCCACATGCACTCAAAATTTAGCTTCTACTGAGTTCTGTAAAACTAATCTGCCTTTTCTTTGTTTAACTGATTAATTTTACATAAATATGAAACGATGTCATAACACTCTAGGTCTTCGGGATATTTTAAATTTTGAAAGTGAAGATGGAAGTCTTCACTATTGAGGCGTCACATGGACAGACAACATACAAGGAATATGTGGGATACTAATGATGATGTTATTCTTACTTTTCAGCTTTACATGTGTAAGTAGGCTGTTTATGTTTTCTTATTGGCAACGTTACGTAGCGCTCTGTATGAAAATCACTGGCTGTGCTGTGTGCAGTCTGTGGCTAGTTTGCATTGTTGTCTGCCATTGTAGTGTTGGGCAGCTGGATGTGAACAGTGCGTAGCGTTGCGCAGTTGGAGGTGAGCCGCCAGCAGTGGTGGATGTGGGGAGAGAAATGGGGGAGTTTTGTAATTTGTAAAAATGGATGTCATGAACTGATGTATATATTATGACTTTTGATGACTATTAAGGTAAATACATTGTTTGTTCTCTATTAAAATCTTTCATTTGCTAACTATTCCTACTAGTAGTTAGTGCCTTCCGTAGTTTGAATCTGTTATTTAGCTGGCAGTAGTGGCGCTCGCAGTATTGCAGTAGTTCGAGTAACGGAGAATTTTGGTGAGGTAAGTGATTTGTGAAAGGTATAGATTAATGTTAGTCAGAGCCATTCTTTTGTAGGGATTTTTGAAAGTCAGACTGCGTTGCGCTAAAAAAATATTGTGTGTCAGTTTAAGCACAGTCTTGTATAATTTGTTCAAAGGGGACGTTTCATATGTCGACCCATAGCCGAGGATACCTCACTGCAATCTTCAGATTTTTTCTTGTAGTTTGTGTAATTAGTGTAGATTTTGTTTATTGCTAGCGCGTAATTGTAGAGAGAATCTCCTTTGTATTTGCAGCCTTTCATTGTTGTACAGTAAAACAGTTGTGGCATGCATGTAGATTTGCACCAAGTATTTCGCAGCTGCGCTTGCAATTAACGAGATATTATTTTCAGTGCTACGTTAATGTGTTCTCTTATTGTTGCTCTTCAAATTGTGTTTTTCTGTGTTATCGTGTGAAATATTGTGACAATAATGGCGTGTGAAAAACGTAATACTAGGCTCCAAAGTAAACTGAGAAATGACAGTGAAGACGAAAGTACTGTGTTAGCGCCACCGTGTAATGAATTAACTAATGTTCAACATAGTAATTTGGTAATTGTGCATAGGGAAATGGAGCGGGCGGCAAACAATGGCGTAGGCAGTGAAACAATTAGTGAACAGGGAAGCATTATCGATCGATCGCTCGGCAACAGCTCGCCTCAGGAATCCGAAATGATAGGACACAATGTTGAAAATACTGTAAATTTAGGTTTTGCATCCTCACCATTTTCTCAAATAAGTGAAGACACATTTTCTGCTTGTCAAAATGTGAATGTTGCTGGTGCAAATGCACTGCCGAAAAGCGTAGAGGAACAGAGTCCAGACACCAGTGCATTGTTATTACAATTAATACAACAAAGGGGACAAACACAGCAAAAGCTTCAAAAGTTAGACACAATGGAACAAAATCTTCGCAAGTTAGACACAATGGAACAAAATCAGAGGCGAACACAGCAGTTAGACACAATGGAACAAAATCTTCGGAAGTTAGACACCACACTTGAACAAACACGTGACGATTTAACTACTGAGTTACATAACAATGAATCGAAATGTCAAAAGGTATGTAATGACGTAAAAACACAAATTTGTGAGCATTTTCAACCTATTTTTTCGCGGCGTGAAAATGCATTACAGAATCATGAAGCAGCCATAAAAGAACTGCAAACTATTGTTCATGAAAATCATGAGACCTTATGGGCTAAAATTGACTCAGTTGCATCTACCGATTCTGTTACGCAACTTGCAAAAACTCAGGAGAACTTAAAGGACACAGTAGATTCGATTTCAACACAAATGGACACTCTGAAACTTGGTTCAGAAAAACACACTGAGGAAATGTGTTCACTATCGGAGAAAGTAGCTGAACTTTCGGATCAGGTCACTAACTTATCTACAAAGGTAGATGATGATGAATGACACAAGACCCGTAGCCTTCACTGACACAGAAGAGTATGAACAAATTAGAAAATTCAAACAAAATCAAAATCAAATCAATACACAGTACAAAAGAGAAATCCGGGAAGTAGAAGATCAGTTGACGCAGGTAATACAAGAATTACATATTTCAGAGGACACTCGCGCTCCAGTACGGGAAGAGGGCCATAGAAATACGGAACAACCACAAAATAAGAACACAGGACACTTCGGAAATTATGAAAGAAATTGGCAAGGCGCATTGGATTTTGAGATGGAACCGCCGAAACGACGTAACAATGATCGATATGCGACTCGCCGACATGATGATTTTGACTATAAGCTGTTCATTACTACACGTAAATTTAAAACATTTAAGAATTCTGGCAACGACATTCATCCACAAGCGTGGCTCCATCACTTCTCTCATTGTTTTCCTCCCAACTGGTCATTAGAGCACAGATTAGAATTTATGTGTGGCTACTTGGAGAATGAACCAGCTGTAAGAATGCGATCAGTCATTCATGATTGTCACAATGAAGGAGATTTTTATCATGCCTTCCTCTCAGCATATTTGGTCTCAAGCTACACAAGACCGAGTAAAACATAGCATCATAATGATGAAACATTTAGAACAATCTGAATTTTCCAGTCTTGTGAAATATTTTGAATACATGTTGCACAAGAATCAGTACCTGTCAAACCCACACAGCCCCTCAGAACTCATCTGCATTTGCTTAATCAAACTGCCTGAACATTTATGACATATTATTTTGGCAGGACGTTGCAAAGACGACATTGAGGCTTTTCAGGGACTCTTACAACAATTAGAAATTGACACAGACAGTCGCTGGATGCGAAAACAGGGAAACAATCACTACAGGTCACATCCGTCACAATTCCGTGATGACAGAAATAATAACTGGACACGACAAGGCTATTCTCACAACACAAATCGTGACCAAAACAGACACCACCCGTATGACAACCACTGGTAGAGTAATAGTTACAGAGAAAGATCGCATTTCCGTAGTAATGAATATGATAGAGACAATCATAGAAACAGACAATATGGTAACCACAACTATTATTATCAAGGGAGATAGAATAATTTCAGACGCAACAGTTCAGCGGGCAGTTACGATTCAGGGAGAAAGTCTCCACGACGTGACCGACAAGAAAGAAACTGTGGGATCTACCGACATGACGACAGACGATATAATCATAACGACAGACCTGAATTTTATCAGAACTGGCGGGATTTAAATAGAGCAGGGCACTTTCGACAACGTGAATTTGTAGAAGCTAGGTCTCCTAATCCCAGTAACGACGCACGCCAACAAAGAAACAGACAATGACTCGCACCGCAGGCAGCCACCTGCGCCCGCTGACTCAGGGAAAAATAACATAGACGCTAACCTTGAGCAAAATTCCAGTATTCTTTATGGACGAATACCGCATGATAATTGCATTCAAGTTGAAACGCTGCGTACTGAGAAGAGCAAAGGGTTACACCACATCTCACATGTAAAACCTTTTATTGAGAGATAAACTGTTTTTTAATTTAGTCTTTGCTATAAAATTTTTCACTTCACATTACTAGTACTCTTTGTCACACTTACAAACTGTTAACATGCAATTATTTTTTAAAGCTAACTAACTATCCAGTCAAGAACATAGGTAACTTAGACAAGTAATTGCGAACAGACGACACAGTGTTGTTATGTATACATTCTTCCTTGTTAGTTGCACGATTACGTAACGAATATACGGCTTACATACTTAGAACATATACTGCTACTGAGATTTTAATGCAACATTTTGGTTTACTTGAAAATACATTCTGGATTTAAAGTACTTTCTGTGAAATATTAGATGACACAGTGGTTAGTTTATGTGACAGCTACATGATTTTATCACGACGCTACTAATGAGTGACAATTTACAATGTTGCAATTGCGGTGTATCTGTTTTATATCTGCACAGTTTTTCTGAATTCTTCTGTAAAGTAAAACATGTTTTAGTAGTAACTTTTGTGCTATAGCTACAAGGAGACAGCCTTTTCCGTAGGACAACAATACCATTATTTCTACAAGGACTACAGTTGGTCTACACCTTTGTGACCCACCAGTACCATTATTTCTACAAGGACTGCAGTGGGTCTGCACCTCTGGTGGCCCACCAATACCGTAATCTCTACCAGGACTATAGTGGGTCTGCTCCGTGATGACCTACCTACCAATATTCTTCAAAACGTCGAATGACTCTGCTGTGGGTTAGCTCTGTTGTGGCCCATTACCTGTCAGCAAGTCAAGAGTCAGCACTGTCTTTCCGTTGGAAGGACAACACTACTACTTCAAGACTGCATGGAAATCCACTACTTCCGAGTGCATTGTCTTTTACTGTTCAGACTTTGAGAAAAGAAACGGCAGTTTCACTGTGATGAACGATCTGGACTGTCTTTATGGACTGTGAGAAAATTTTAGCTTTTGACCAACATTGTATCAATAAGTGTGTGCATTTGATATCTTTGTTATTGTAATTATGAAAAATTTTATCAAATCATTATTGGCAACTGCCCAAAACAATTTGTAAAATTTTTTGTGGGGAGCATGGGGGCTATGTAAGTAGGCTGTTTATGTTTTCTTAATGGCAACGTTACGTAGCGCTCTGTATGTAAATCACTGGCTGTGCTGTGTGCAGTTTGTGGCTAGTTTGCATTGTTGTCTGCCATTGTAGTGTTGGGCAGCTGGATGTGAACAGCGCATAGCGTTGCGCAGTTGGAGGTGAGCCGCCAGCAGTGGTGGATGTGAGGAGAGAAATGGGGGAGTTTTGAAATTTGTAAAAATGGATGTCATGAACTGCTGTATATATTATGACTTTTGACGACTATTAAGATAAATACATTGTTTGTTTCCTATTAAAATCTTTCATTTGCTAACTATGCCTACTAGTAATTAGTGCCTTCTGTAGTTTGAATCTGTTATTTAGCTGGCAGCAGTGGCGCTCGCTGTATTGCAGTAATTCGAGTAACGGAGATTTTTGGTGAGGTAAGTGATTTGTGAAAGGTATAGATTAATGTTAGTCAGGGCCATTCTTTTGTAGGGATTTCTGAAAGTCAGATTGCGTTGTGCTAAAAAAATATTGTGTGTCAGTTTAAGCACAGTCTTGTATAATTGTTCAAAGGGGACGTTTCACATGGTCACTTTTTTTACTTTTCGGATTTTTTTTCCATGACATAGTATATGATATTTTTCATACACATTTTTCTATAACATATTGTTTGAAGTTAGAGACGGTCTCGTTGTATTTACATATGCTGTAACATAATAACATGCATTGCTTTAAATTAATGAATTTTCAAGTTGTATTTGCCTTTTATATTTGTGTCATTCATTGAGTTTCTTCATAATGCATATTCTGTGAAAAAATTTTACAATAGGAGGCAAAGCCATTAATAGAATAATTATGTAGTGTGTAGCACTGTAGGGAGCTCTCATAAGTCATGCCAGATGTATAAGAAATCATGAAAGTTGTGTAAGGAGCAAACAAAGGGAAGAATGTAAGAAAGAGTTAATAAATGTTTACAAAGATGAATGTAAAACTAAATAATGAGATAGGGCAAATATGAGAAATTATTAGGGAAGGTAACGAAAAATGAGAAATGATTAGGTTGAGCAAATATGATAAATGATTAGGTACGGTAACAAAATATCAAGATGATTAGGTATGGCAAAGATGACAAAAGGTTAGATAGGGCAATGGATCTAAATAATAAGAGCTTATGAGTATGTATCAAATAAATGACAGAATGTAGCAAATATGACAGCACACAGTAGTATTTGTTGAAAGTTTGATGCGATTATATGCAAAAGGAGTAAAAGGTGCACAAACTAAGGGATGAGATAGTACTAGAAAGCATGCTAATTACTGACTATATTACTTATAGTCATAGATTTACGTTTGACTTACCGCACAAAGTGTTATTCGTTGTGAAACTTGGTTACCCCCTAATCCACATTTTAACTAATTATATATATATATATATATATATATATATATATATATATATATATATATATATGTATATGTATGTATGTATGTATGTATGTGTATATATATATATATATGTATATATATATATATATATATGTGTGTGTGTGTGTGCGTGTGTGTTCTCATTATCTGCATGTGTGAGACCACTATCCTTATGTGTTTGTTTCTTGTGTGAGATGACAAGATGTGCCTCTTCATACCTTGCACTGTATACTTTTGTGGATTTCACTGGTATCCCCATTAACATATTTATTTGAATATATGTAAAATCCTCTGTAGGGTCACTCTGGACAGATATTATAATTATTTATTATCATGCCTATAATTGTACATTGTTCCACATGATTTCATTATACAATGCCGCCATTTTTTCTTAGTGTCCTAAGTACATAGATATTTGTTGTTTCCATTACACTACATCTGCATTCTGTATATACAATATGTCAATTCTTATTATTCCTGTCTTAATACAGGTGATTGTTTATTGTAAATGCAAGAAATTGTAACTGACTGACCATTCACCACAAATGATTGACAATTCCCAACGCAGAAGAAATATGTCTGTTGATCATATACTGAAACATATTTTGCCAAATACATTGATACAAGCTGCAATTGACTTTCATAATGAACCTATCGACACTACAAGATGACTTTGGAGTTATTAATGGATCTACAGTCTGCTTCAAGCAGATACTACGACATCTTACTGTTTGTGAATATGTGGGGTTGTCAGCTGAGAACTGTGTTTCGTCTCACTGATCCCAATTCTCCATAACGTCCCACAACAGTGACGTTATGCAATGAGGTAAAGGAAGTTTGGTCTTTGGTGACAAGAACACTCTTCTATTTATTCTCACCATGCAGCTTATTACTGCCATATGTGACTGTTCATCAAAATTGTAGGCCTTGTGTAATACAGACACTCTGGGCAAAAACTGTGTGGCCCACCAATATTACTTAATACAAAATGTGACATATAAACTTTCAAAATAACCCTGTGCAGAACGTTCTCATAGACATAAAAATTAATTATCTACTAGAGGTGAATTCCATTCCTTAATCTTTCAAATTCTCTCGAATTCTGTATAAAGTTTTTGCTAATAGTTATTGAACTCTTATTCTTGTCAAACAACTTTCCTCTTTCAATTTGTAACACGTTTTCCTTATGTTTCTATACATAATGTTTAGCATTCAGTTCTTGTTCATCCCTATCTGAAATGACCTTTGTACAACCCATGGAGGAAGGTGGAGGATATGTAAGGTGGTCATGTCACTTAGGTATTTGTACATCATCGATGTGCACATCAGAGAGAGAGCAAGTTATGTTATTGTTAAATAACCTTTGGTGTTGTCATGGCACAGTGTTGGCCTCTGCGCAGCCTGATGCATTATTAGTTGAAGTGTGGTAGTTGATGGACATATTCAGTACTGCTGTGTTGACTTGTGATGATATCTGCTAGATGTCTGGGAGATTTAAGAAGATGAAAAGTTACTTCAATTTTTAAGGCCATAGTTTTTTCCCTATTAATAGAGATAGGACTATAACGAAGTCGGTGATCCCTCATAAAAGGATCTATATATCTGACGACTATGCCATGTAGATTCAAAAGGCATCAAGTAAATTCTTAGTGGAAACTGTTGATGAGTTTGCTATGTAAGCAATCAAATATTTGTGGACTTTCTATTTCGAAAAGTCTTGCCTCTCGGAATGAAGGAAGGAAAAATTTCCTAATGAACATGATATTTCCTTTTACCCTTCTGTATGGATTACTTCTGATTATGATGCAAGATATTCTGGACCAGTGAAAGAAAAGCAATTCATTGATGGTTCTGTCATACATTTATTTCAATATCTTAGCAGATTTTTTAATGATGCTGTAATTCACTATGAGTTAACACGTCCTGAAAAAATGAGTGCCCACCAATGTCATAAGAAATATATTCGAAGTGGGGATGGAATAAACATTGACATTGGTGATCAAGAAGGGTAACTCGTTTTAATGTCTTTTGCTTCACCACTGTTATAAGAAGGATAGCTACAGCTCAAAAAGTGAATGAAGCAGTAATGATTTCTCTGAGGTTTCCGTTCATAATGGAAAATTTTTGCCTACGCCGAAAAATTTGGCTTTTGTGACTCATGAACTTCTTTAAATGAACGAGTTACTTTCGTCAAAGATCTACAAGAACCACATGAGTAAATTCTTGTTTGAAACTATTATTACGAACTATCTCGTTGCCTTAAATGGGTACACACAATTAGTGAATCAATTCCCAAAAATTTTCACAAGGAAAATCGACGATTGTTGATAGCAACTGAAGAGGGTTTCGTGATAGACCAGGGGCTCTATGTCCTGTATGTTTTAAAGGAGGGTTCTGACACTGTTTAGTATTTATGCTTAAACATTAAAAAGGAGAATTTATTTGTGAACTGATATTGAAAGCAACGCCAACGCAGTAGTTAACGGACGGACTGATACTAACAAAACAATCAGGAATGTTGGACGATGTTTACGACGAACAATAAAAGAGTTAGCCCATCAAGCCGCTACAGCAGATCAACACGTGAAATATAAGTATAAAGTATATTCTAATAGGTTTTCCAACACATGGCAACGATGGTACAGCAACCAGTAGCAAACGATGAAAAAACAAACGGTCAGTCTTTGCCCCAGGGATGTATTTATTAGTTATTCACCAATGACGTGTTTTGCCTGATTCAGGAATCTTCAAACCGGCCTACACTAAAAATATGCGTATTGTAAGAAGTGGCATGACGCTATTTAGCAAAATTATAGTTACTAGCATGTAATTATAGCAGGGCTTACCTAATATTCGACGATGTTATTTACATGGTATATGTAGCGTACACGACACCCCAGTGAATATCTGCTCATGTCATATATTTGGAAACAATGCGCGGCAACTTGCAAATGAGTAGAACGTAATATAACCGAAAAGTTGATATAGGAGAAGAAGAAAAGCAACAGTTTACTTCGTTGAGGCATGCGACGTATCCCTTTGAACGCACAGCAGGATCAGGCCTACATAGATCTGTTACCATGCAAACTACTTCTCTGAGATGTTTGCATGATAACTATTTCTGTGAGATGCGCTAAGATGATAGTACTGGGCACGGGAACATAATTAAGTGTGCATCAAGTTTCCGCATCTCATGGCAGTTGGTGTCAGTTAGTTGTTAGTTACGGGGTATTATTTAGGTGCCAAAATAGGGAAGGGTTAAACAGCAAGTTATGGGAGATATTTCGAGTCAGATATACAACTGCTTTTAAAAAAAATTGTGGAAAATCTCTTTACATATGTGGCTCAAACTAACTAGACGAACAAAAAGTAGAATAATGTGATGTGGTCCGGAAAAGTGAAAACACATGAGGGACCTCCAAATGTAAATGGTAATCATCAAGGATGCATGACAAGCCTATGCATGCCTGATCGTGTTTTTCATTCATTGGACTACGACGCTTCCCTCAACGTGGTATTCTGTCGTCTTTTCTTTTTATTCTGTTTCTTGAAGTGTAAAACGTACTGGTGGAAATAAACCACAACACCGAGAAATAATTAATATAGATTAATGGAATTTCGGAAATACATTAGTCTAGTTAACGTATTTAAGCGGTTAACATTGCATATTCACAGGCTGATTTAAGGGCGAGATAAGCAATTGGGAATGTGAAATGCTCGTCCTTTAATACGCGATGTAACCACCAGAATTTAGAATGAAAGCATGATAATGGGCAGGCGTTGAGTTTACAGGTGCCGGATATCAGTATAAGGTTGTGTATTACGCTGAAATTTTCGTACGATGATATCCCACATGTGCTCGATTGGAGACAGATCTGGTAATCGGGTACGCCAATGCATCATCTGGACACTTTGTGAAGTATGTTGGGTTACAACGATGAGCATTATCCTGTTGGAAAACCCGCAGGACTGCTGTTCTATAATAGAAGCACAACAGGTCGAATCATCAGATTGATGTACAAATTAGGCAGGTTGCGTGGGATAACCACGAGAGTGCTCCTACTGGTACACGAAATCGTACCCTAGACAATAAATCCAGGTGGGAGCCCAGTACGCAAACAGTCTGGTTGCAGGCCCTCAACTGCCCTCCTCCTAACCAACGCACAGCCACCACTGCCGCAGAGGAAACACAACGGACCTCCACCCTGCTCCACAAAGAGCTTTCTCTTGATACCATTGAAATCGCAAATAACGGTGGTTTGCAGCCAATAGAATGCACGTTACAAGGCTTCTGGCTCGAAGCTGTCCTTGAAGTAAGCAATTTGTAACAGTACTTTCTGTCACTTTGGTGCCAATTGGTGCTAAATTTGCTGCTGCAGGTGCAGTAAGATGCACAGGAGCCATACACTGAACATGATGGCCATTATGTAATGCCAAGTAGCTTTCTGGAGAGCGGTCTTTCTGCGACCGTACATTCTCGTAATCTCCACTACCAGCAATTATGTGCATTGGACACATTCCTGCATCAGCATTCTGCAGTATCGTAGTAGGAACATTCAGTTTCTCGCAGCCCTATTACACGACCTCTTTCAATCTCTGTGAGCTGTTGATGACAACTTCTTTGTAGTCTTAAAGGAATTCTTCACTAATACCAGTCCACCACGACCGATCGCAAAGGCCACTAACACTCACGAGCGACGAAAAGTCTATTTAAAACAAACCTGATTTGCGTCCTCGTAGTAGCACTACTAAAGTCACTGTTATGTGGTTGGTGCGAAATTGTAATAGACATCATCTCTCAGACGTAGAAACACACATACTATGTTCCGTTTATCTCGTACAACTCTTTCTTGACGCTGTGATTTTTTTTTCTTTTTTTTTTTGTCAGTAGATAATCACATAATAAACTCGGTCACCGGGTGTAACTTTTTCAGTTACATCCCGTTCTGTTTATTAATACGGCATAGAGCGATGTTTCCAAAAATTTGACGATGGCAGTTATTTGCTGTTTACTTATACTCGACATCAGGCATATATAACACCACATAATATTCAGTAAAACATGTTACAGTTTCTTGCTAGCAACTCTAATTTTGCAGAATGTGGTCACGTCACTTCTAATGCCATATAAAGTTTTTGTGTAGGGAAATCTGAAGATGCTTGAATCAGGCGAAACTCTTCATCCATACATAAATAATAAATACACACCTCCAACCAAGACATACTGTTTGTTTCTTCACTCATTATTTTATTTTCGTGCGGATGTGAATGGTATTTTCCTAAAATTATTTGTGAACCAAAAGACACTGAGCGGGTAAGGCGGGAGATGGTGAGCAAGTGTTAAATGGGGCGTGAACGTACCAGCTGAAAAGGAGCCCGAATAATTTTAGCCACAGATGAGGAAAATTCGAAAATGAAACCTATGTTAATTTTAATAGTTCAATCTGTCAATTCAGTGAATCAATCATTACAAGCTATTAATCTTAAGTTTGACCAAAATTCACACCATATCCCAGAAATTCACATCTCGAAAGGGAAAAGTATCTCACAAATAAGAAGAGATAAAAACTGTAATTCACGAAGTAATGTTTGTCCTGTAATCACTGAAATTAATGAAATGATGAATGAAAGTGTAACGGTACCACATAGAGTCATAGTACTGTAGTCAATTTAATAAATCTGCTTATGGCCAGGGTGGCCGAGCTGTTCTAGGCGCTACTGTCTGGAGCTGCGCGATCGCTACGGTCACAGGTTCGAATCCTGCCTCGGGCATGGATGTGTGTAATGTCCTTAGGTTAGTTAGGTTTAAGTAGTTATAAGTTCTAGGGGACTGATGTCCACAGATGTTAAGTCCCATAGTGCTCAGATCCAATTAATCTGCATGCATTAAACAATGTGAATATACACGTTGAAAGTAATGGCATAGTTGTATTACCGTCATATTTGGAAGTAGAAGTAGAATGAGCTGATGTCGATATGAAACGTGAGTTTACTGAAAAATATGAGACCTTAGTGTCTATATGAAATGTAACATGAAACGCGCGTGTTTTCCGAAAAAATGTTAAGGTTTTGTAGTCAGTTACAGCTTGGCTTTCGGTAATTTATCAAAATGTATTTTGATGGTAGTTTGTAAATTGCAGCATATATGTTTATAGTAGTACAGCAAGTAATGAAATGCTTACAACAATACTTTGGCGCAGCATCTCGCACTTTCAACTCGCAGCTCTCAGCGACTTACCAAAATACGACCAATCCTCATGTCAAGAAGTTTACATGGCTTCGCGTTTAGTTTAATTTATGGTCCTTTATTTGGTTCGCTTTTACTAATTTCTTTAAATGTGTTTTGACATACAGGCTACATAACTTTGAAGTACAATATTGCCACAATTTTGCTTTCACATACTGACATTCTTTCCTCCAAAGTTTTTAATTTTTACCAGAATTAAACAACTGTCTGCGTATGGGAGAGAAGCTCGTCCTACACACCTGGAACAATTCCAACCAAATCTGCTACACATATTGGTTGCGTTCTTAAAAGAAACACTGTGGTGGTAAGAAAGACCAAATCCCTTTCGAAGTGAGGGTGATAACGTGGAGAGAGAAAGAAGGGCAATGAGGAGATAGATACAGATTATGAGGAGGAGGAGGGGGAAGAGTAGATGGACAAAGTGAGGAAAGGAAGAAATGGACAGAGAGATGGGAGACGAGCAGATTGACAACGCAAGGAATGAGAGGAAGGTAGACAGAGACAGGGGACACGAAGAGAAGGTCAGAGAAAGAGGGGAACAGAGGAGGAGAAGGGGATTCGTATTCAACGTACCGTCGATGACGGGGTCATCAGAGATAGGGCAGAATATCAGATTGGAGAAGGCTCTGGAAGGAAATCGGTTGTGCCCTTATAAAGGAACCATCCCGGCATTTGCCTGAAGCGATGGCCGGATGCGAATTTGACCCGTCATCTACATCTACTTCTACATGGATATTCTGCAAATCACATTTAGGTGTCTGGAAGGGGGTTCATCGAACCATCGCATCCCACCCCGAAAGCGAGTGCAGTATGACAATCACTGCGCCACCTCTCTCGATTGGGTATAGAGGGAAAGTGGAGAAGAAAAACAAATTGTGGTAACTTCCCACGGGACCACGCTATTTAATCAAAGTTAACTAACTTACGCTAAGGACAACGCACATACTCATGCCCGAAGGAGGACTCGAACCTCCGACGGGGGCAGTCGCGCGAGCCGTGGCAAGACGCCCCAGACCGATCGGCTACTCCTCGTGGCGAAGTGGAGAAGGCGGAGAAAGGAGACAGGAGGTGATGGACAGAGAAAGTAAGGAGGAGGAGTTGTACAGCGAGAGGAAGGAGAAGGAGTTGACCAGAGAGCTAGGGACGAGGAGACGGAGAGGGAGAGTGGGAAGTGGAGGTGAGCAGAGAGAGCGGTAGTAGAGGTAGAAAGTAAGGGGGGCAAGAGGAGATGGAATTATATTTGGGGCAGAGGCGATGGAAAGAAATGGATCCAATGGACAGATGGAGGAGGAGCAGATGGACAGAGAGTGGCAGTGGAAGAGGTGTACAGAGACAGTGGAGGAGGAGGTGGTGCAAGAGAGAGAGAGGGGGGCGGGGGAGGGTGACATAGGACCTCTGTGTGTGTGAAAAAGAGAGAGATAATGGGTTTGGTTTCCCAATAACATCGATTTTGATCAGAGTATAGGTGATTTCTAGGTACTCGGCATTAGCATTCAGCATGTGTGACTAGGGAGTATCGTTGTCTACTTGTAGGCAGCACTAGGGGACTGACCTCGCAGGCGGTTGCGCTCGAACTCATCCAGGGTGTCGATGGGCCAGGAGTCGTTGTGAGGCCAGTAGAGGTCCTGCAGGTAAGGCGAGTCGTCGTCCATGGACAGCGGCACCGAAGGCACTTTGGGCAGCGTCAGGTTCACCGCCGCGCTCTCTCCTGCAGCACAAACACAACCAGTCGAAGTCATCACGGTGCACAGATACCGTTATGTAATGTAAAATTTCTGTTCACAAACGTTCTTTGTAACAAACAAATCTGATTAATACTATTGTAACTGAAACCACCTGAGGGGAAGGAAGTTAACCAGAGACACCGCAAGAGTCCAGAGAAACATCCGGACACAGGAGTCGAAACGTAGGCTTGTGAAGAAGAAACCTTATGATGACAATAAAGAGGCCTGACGACTTGGAATATTTAATCCTCAGTAGCGGCCACGGAAGGCTGAATACGTAAATGAAAGAAAGAACTCTGGGCAGGTCAGAAGACTACATTTTAAAGTTATGTCAGCAACTCTGTGATAAGCACACCACCCCAAGTGGACAAAAGTAAAGATCAGAAAATTGCTTTGACGTACCTTCGTCTAAGTCTTTACCAGCAGCCCTTGCGGAACAAGACAATTATTCGACCTACTTGTGAGACCAGAAGCAAATCATTCAGCTTCTATTAGGCAGGGTATTTAAAATTGAGAGTTGAAAGATCACTAATGAAAAGACATTCCGTATTAACGAAGCTATAAACAACTGTCTTTGAGAGAGTTTCAGAATCCTAAGCTGGCGAAACTGAAGAGGAACGCGTCTTAACGGAACATATCTCAACCACTTTCATAATGGTTGCGGCAGTTGGTGATATAATCTAAACCGGGAATGTAAGACATTAATAAAACAAGTTTGAGGGCACGCCAAAACAAATCACTTCTAATAATAATAAGGTAATGTATTACCCACATATTTCGTCCGTAATTTTTAAGTTATAAAGTCATGCAACAAGCTGATGAATTTTTGAACTGAGAAGACTGAATATGAATAGATCGACCGGAAAAGATATAAAATAAGGAGTAAAAATGGCCAGAAGTACTTCTGGTGAACTGAACAGAGTTTTCAATTCAACACTCGCAATATCAAGGGGAGGGTTTGGTACATCATGTCCCTTTGAAAGTAGTGTAATCGAACCATGTATTTTACATTTAAAGGTTTTGAAAAAAATATTTATTATTTTGAATCATTTTTATACCAGATTCTGCAATTATTAGGATTTTTTCGGTACCCAGAACCCGAAAACATAAGTGTGAGTTTTCACAACAAACATCATATTTAAATTTAGAAACCAGTATCCTTCTTACACATCTATATATATTTCAAAAGTATATTGTGAATAAAACTCAATCGCTGTCAACGAAATATGTATTCTTTAAACTTTTTATGGTGGCCATCCTTTCTGTATGGACATTTCGGAAAATATGTAGTATTGCTACAGTTGTGCTTAAAGATATTCTCACATTCAGGACTCTAGGTATACATCAGCGTCTGTTTAAAAGAGATTTTGTTAATAAAATTTAACAAGAACTAACTAAATTTGTTTGTTTTCTTTTTAATGTTTTTCGGTTAATATGCATTACGGAAAACTTGTTGCAATCTATAGGGTTAAGTGACATTTGTGTGTGAAAAGAAAACTTAAAAACGAATAATGTTACAAGTCTTAACTTGTGATACAGAAAGGTGTAAGTTATTATTATGAAACATGCAGGACCGTCATGCATGCTAACAAAAAAGAGGTCAAAGGAGACAAGTCCTGAGTATCCCATAGACAAGTCCGCAGGTAGTGGTCAGTGGCTAGCGTTGATACATCTGGATCACGGAGTTCCAGGTTCGATGTCGGCCGGGTTGGGGATTTTCTCTGCCCGGGGGATAGTCTGTTTACGTTGTCCTCATCTTTTCATCATCACCCTCTTCAATCGTGACAATGACTCGATTGGACTGAGAAAAAGAACTGGACTGTGAAAAAATTGGAATTTTGTACGGGCATTATCATTACCCATAGACAACGAGGTCACTGGGGGCGGGACCATAGCTCGAACTATTTTTGAAAGATGAGGAAGCAATTCGGAAGTGTTCTTTCAAAGGAACCATACCGGCAATTTCCCGGTGCGATTTAGGTAAATCAGGGAAAACCTAAAACGGCACAGGCGAAAGCAGGTTTGCACCGTCTTCCTCCCGAATGCGGGTCCAGTGAGATAACCACTACACCGCGACGCTTGTAAAGACATTGATTTCCCCAAAAGTCGGTAATATTTTTTTTTCTTTTGTGCATTACCTTGTCATAATACGTATGTATCATTTACTTCAGCTATTCCTTATTTGTTAATTCGTCACATTGTTTCTTCATTCATTTTTGGTTCAAATGGTTCAAATGGCTCAGAGTACTATGGGGCTTAACAGCTGAGGTCATCAGTCCCCTAGAACTTACAACTACTTAAACCTAACTTGCGAACATCACACACATCCATGCTCGAGGCAGGATTCTAACCTGCGACCATAGCGGTCGCGCGGTTCCAGACTGAAGCGCCTGAACCGCTCGGCCACCATGGCCGGCAATTCATTTTTCTACTGTTTTATATTTTATATTGTACGCATATGAATGTTCTGGTTTTATATGCTTTGTAAATCTTTGGTTAGGCTAGGAGAAGTACTGTCTCAGAGAGAGAGAGAGAGAGAACGACTATCTATAGAGAGCGTGCGAGTTGTTGTGGTATCGTGACCGGTTCGCGGGGGGAGAAACGTTGCAAAGTTCGGCGTGAAACACTGTGATACGCGGAGGAACAATTAATTACAGTGCGTCCGCTGTGTTAATAGGAGATCGTGCATTATTAAGTGAACAGTAAAACCTGTAAAGAATATCGAGTGTTTGTAGTGACGATTTTAAATACTATGTGAAGTAAAGAATATCGAGTGTTTGTAGTGACGATTTTAAATACTATGTGAAGTTCTAGCAATTAGCCTAGAACTAGACACCATTGTCGTGTGGAGACACTAACTGTTAGAATTGCGTGAAAGTGGAACAAACCAAAATGTTAAGTAAAAGAACAGTGCCATGATTTGATCAAGAAACATTTATTGTATCATCCATACTGTCTTAAAGACGATGACGTAAATGGAACTGATGTTTAACGGACTCTTATAGTGATAAACACATGTGACTGTTTTCTTGTGGCAACACGGTGAAAGAACTGTGCGAAGTATTGGCATTAACCGGCTATATATAGTAAATAGTAAAGACATTGCATAATTCCAACCTACCCGCACCGCATGATTAATAAAAGTTTAATAATAAAACTCCGCGCGTAACGACAACTCACACACTGGAACTATTATTATCGCGCCAGTGCTGCCAGCTGATTCAACTACAACGGAGACGTGGACAACGCCGTAACTGGAATATTAATCAAACAGGATTCTCCATCATTATCTTCACACCACGAAGCAGGATTAACTTCACACATCGTTCGCGCGGACCACCGCTGACGTCGTCGCACTGCTTGCGTCAACAGTTACGACATTAAAAGGAAATTATTACTGTCTGTCTCATTTCAAACTTAAAGACCATTGCAGTTAAACTATCTATTTTCAAAATACTGTCACAATATCAAGGTTCAATTACGTCTAGTTCCAATAAATATTCTTTCCATTATTTCGTCTTGTTGACAGTGTTGAACACCCGCCAAATTAAAGATCAATTAATAATTTTCTTTCAAAATTCTTCTCAGACATTTTGCTGCCCATCATAATTTTATTTTAATGTTTGTGTGTAATCTCTTTTGGAGGGAGTACATACTTTATTTTTTGAGCAGTAAAATCAGCTACCATAAAATTACGTATGTTACCAGCTGATGCTGTCCGCCATTACTGCTTGAAAACTGATCAATAGTAATTTTCCACCTATTTTCTCATTGGCTGTCAGTTTCAAACGCAATTACGTATTTCGTGGGCATCTAGCAGGTGCGCGATGTCTAAGTAGGCCCCACATAAGATTCCGCACGTTCTGACAAAGACTATGCCACATTTTTTTTTGTCCATGACTAACATGGGTAGTCAGATTCCTCGTATAGGTCATGTTTCATTATTTAGAAGGTTTTTTTTTTCAGAAGTGGTGAACCAGTTTCTTTATACGCTCAGATGCATGCTTATAGCTGAAATGCGGCGTAAATTGAAAATACAAGTGAATGTTCCATTAAGTTTCGGATGTGCAGCCGCAAGAAATCTCCTTCTTCTTCTAATATTTCGGCTGTATAACGTTCAGCCATCTTCATAGTGAGGCGCAAGACTGCCGCTCCCGTGTTCGCTTCGTCCCTTTATACTGTTGTACCGCGCGACTGCGCATTCGGCCACAGATGCAAATGCGCCAGAGACGTTGATCGGCGGCAGAGACGTGCATAATGCGCGAGTTATATGTACGAATCGGCAGTTGATCGTTGTTGGCATATCGATATATCATTGTGAGCTGCACAGTGAGGACGTCTTTGCGAGTTTATTAGAGCAAGTGCCGGATTCCATGATTTATCAATATTGAAACCGCTATCTCTATTAATTAAATTCGTCGTCAAGCGAATTTCAATTGCCTCATTCACTATCGAGTCCCAATTGAAATTCGCTTGACGACGAATTTAATTAGTAGAGATAGCGGTGTCAATCTTGATAAATCATGGAATCCGGCACTTGCTCTAATAAACTCGCAAAGACGTCGTCACAGTGCAGCTCACAATGATATATCGATATGCCAACACAGATCAACTGCGGAGTCATAGATACAACCCGCGCATTATGCACGTCTCTGCCGCCGACCAACGTCTCTGGCGCATTTGCATCTGTGGCCGAATGCGCAGTCGCGCGGTACAACAGTATAAAGGGACGAAGCGAGCACTGGAGCGGCAGTCTTGCGGCTCACTCTGAAGATGGCTGAACGTTATACAGCCGAAATATTAGAAGAAGGAAATTCTTGCGGCTGCACACCCAAAAACTTAATGGAACAGTCTTTGCGCCGCCAAAACCTGAAGATTCACATGCTAGTGAATGGTTTATCTATTAATAGAAGGCAATGATGAATATGATACACTTATCGGTCAATGCATAAAGATACACATTTAAGAAACACTCTAAGCCGCTGAAAGGCAGTTCACAATTTTTGTCGTTTTGAAGTTGGACCAAAGGCAGAGCCGGCGAGGTAGCCGGACGAGACGGGCGGAAATCATTTTTCCAATAGCATGGGCGCCGGAAGAGCACAAATGGTGGGATTCAGAACGCAAAGGAAGTAAATTTCGTGTGCTACGAATCCTTGACAAGTGGATTCACTAGAGCAATTGTGGCACGACAGGACCGGATGGGACAGAAATCCGATAAGCCGCGACTAGCAGCAGCACTGTCGGAGGCGTGCCGAAATCGTCGGCTACGCTACGACCCCTTTGCTGATGTACTGCGAGGGCGTAGGGGCTGTGATGAAAGGCGGCCATCAGGTGATCCCCGTGTACTCAGCCTCAAACTAGCAGCGTTCTTCTATTCAGTAAAGGAAGCAGGCAGCTGTTTCAAGGAATTGTGGTATAACATATTTATGTCTTTTTCGAATTGTAGTAGGTAAAAATATAATTTCGCAGCTGTTTTCCGCTACGCAGAGATGCCTTATTGAATATAATTAAATGTTATTTTGCCTACGTACTGTTACACCTTCCTTCAACTTTTCTGATAGTATTATGGGGACGTGTACTCTTATCATTTGAACTGGGTGTGTGGAAATGAAGCTTTCTTTAAATGAAAACACTTTGAATGACATTAAAAATAACTATGCAAATGAACGTGCTGCGATTAATTTTCTTTTTTTATTTCTATCCACTTAAGATGTCACAAATATACGTCTTTGTGCAAGATAACACTAATGGTTGTACCTCCTGAAGAGCACCAGAGAAAATGTAACTTACAGTAGAATAAAGCCAAGAGTTATACAAAATTTTGTCATCTATAAATTACCTATCATATGTTCGCCACGAAACGTATGGGATACAAATGTTCATGCCACTTGCTTTGTGTGTCATGCCCTGTGTCACCCGATATTACAATCACGATATTTCACAATAGGGAGTCTCTTACTCCCATGAGCCTCTGTACCTGAAGAGTGTACTGTTTGCTGAAAACTCGAGAAAATGGCAAATTATCCGACGATCCTATGGAATACGTAGGATCATAGGGGACCCTTTCACATTCATTTATGATGGAAACGGTAGAATGTTTTAAAAGTTAGTTACGTACGTATCAGTAACATTACATAACTTCCAATACCTTCTTCAGCTGGATGTTAACAAGAAACTCTGCGTGATAGTGAATAAAACAGAATCAGGCGTGCTTGTGTTACATGTTAGTATTTGTATAAATTTTTGTACGATATAGTGAACACAGAAGCTGGTACGGAGTAATTATAGAGGTTATACTGGTATGACATACGCAAAAAATAGCTGAAGAACTACAGAGAAGTAACAATAGTCAGGAAAAGCTGCAAATGATGAAAGACAGGCCGATAATTTAGGATCATCGGATACTCCATAGATGGTGCTTCGGGGATTATAAATGTGTGTGTGAAATCCTATGGGACTTAACTGCTAAGCTCATCAGTCCCTAAGCATACACACTACCTAACGTAAATTATCCTATAGACAAACACACACACACCCATGCCCGAGGGAGGACTGGAACCTCCGCCGGGACCAGCCGCACAATTCAGGGATTATAGAAACGTAGATGTCCGGGAGGGAATTAACATTAATAAATCGTGGTGCTACTGACGTCTCAAGAAGACACATGCGTCAAATAATGTTATTACAAACTTAAACGTCACAGAAGGTTGTTCTCTGGTAGGTTATGAATATACACAAAGCCATTGCTGTTATTCAGGTAGGAACTTTCAGCAAGTTAGTCCACCAAATGCGTTTGAATCTTCTTGATAATTCCACAAGAGTGTTATTATTTCATTGCAGGAAAAGTACAACTCAACGATTTTAGGGAAATCTGTTTTCACTAACACGTTTTTACGGATACTGGTATTTCAGTAACTCATCATCAAAACCGAAATAAGAATAAATGACAGGGCGGTCGAGAGAGTACAGCGTTAGACTACTATCCTGGCATTCAGTCTCGGACAGGGGTGGCGATTTTTCCTCAGTCCAGTCCCTCCAGGAAGTTCCAGGTCGATTCAGCCCGCTATCAAATGAGTTCTGGGAAACTTTGCCGGCAGTAAAAGGCGGCCGGGGTGATGGGGCCGCCATCGTCCCCAGTCAGTGCCGCGACAAAAAAATGCTGCAATGTGCCTGCTGTCAGCCCAATAGGGCAGTCAAGGGACTGTACCACAGATTTTTTTTTACTTGAAGGAAATTGTTGGCGCGCCCAACATACTCAGCAAATCTGACCGCCTTTGCTATATACTCTGAAGACTGCTCTCAACCAGGGGGCTATAAAACCTTTTGTCTAGGATGCAATAAGCTTGACGATCGTCGGCGGAATCGACTTTCCTTCGCAAGAACTTTTCGCTGGGTGTGGGCGTGGTTCTCTGCCGAAGATGGAGTGGTTTCGTGCAGCTGAAGAAGGTCCTGGTAAGGGAACAATAACTACATCTTTACTTCGTCACTAATTTACATTGCTTGGACTGCCCCATGGAAGTGGGCCGACGTAGAAGTGGTCAGAGATGAGGATGAACACATTGAGTCTTTAATATCCCATACGAGAGTGCGTTTCGGCCTTCACTTAATATTCCGGCATTGTAGCTTTGTAGCTGCGGGTGATTAAGCGCAACGTACGATGGACACACTCTGCTCGGGAGGCAGCACCGACTTACGTTAATGTTTAAAAGCGAAGCAGATGGAATTGGCTGTTGAGGTGCAATTCCTGTCATGTGAGGCTTTCAAGCAAAGCACCTACGTTACATCGATATATGCCGCAAGAAGGTGAGTAAAACTACAAATTAAACGATAGAGAAGCAAATATTTAAAGTATGTGAAAGGGCTTATGAATACTATTTAAAACGCTTCAACACATTATTGTTCTAGTAATCATCGTCTGCGAAAAGAAATAAATAGTAGAATCGCTCAATAATACGGCTCTGTTGGTCATAGTAGTCGACAGTAGCTGGCGCTGGCCACTTTGCCTTTCAGTTGTTGTACATTTATTGGCTATTTCCTCGAAGCTCTTCACAGTCACACGAAATTACTGTTACATCAATGCACACGCTCTGTGAAAAACTTTCGAGCGCCGTTAAAAATTGATATACCGGCTACGAGTAATACCTTAACAACAAAATTAACTTCTCTTTGGGTTGCTGTAATCTTCTGAAAACCTCGTCATTGTATCTTGAAATCTCACGAACGGAAAGATTTGCATAAATAACCCCATATCCTGAGCTGGGGACTCGTGAGCATCACCAATCCTCTGTTATCGTAAGCTTTGGGCATGATTCAGAGATATAATACTGCTGCTCAAAACAAGAAATTAATGTTTTAAGCTGGTAGTATTAAACTCGCTGTTATTAGTGTGTGTGGTGTCTCTGTTTGTATGACTGTGAAGGACAGTGTCTTGATTGTACAGGCTTTCAAAAAAGGAAGTGAAATGATGTAGTGTGGTGACCCTCAACTACGTAAACTCAGACTCAGAGTTGAAATATTCGGAGTTTTGGCTGGTTACATTGTCTAGGGGCTGGGATACGTAGTTGCCACATTACAAGGCAAATACTGTTGAGTCTATGGTACACAATATGAATACACACATGAATCGAACGGTCGAAGGTTCCTATCACTGGGCAGTTGCGAATTAATATAGAAATTTATAAATAAAAGATTGCAGTTGAATAAAATATGCAGGTACTATCTTTACTTTAAATGATGAGTACGATAGTAGAGGTACTTTTGAGAATGCGGTCAATTTCTGCCAAACACTTGTTGGCGTCGATGGTCCAGCAATTAAATAACATATAAGTTGAATAAGAGGGAAACAATAGATTCCTAATGGCTCAAATGGCTGTGAGCAGTATGGGACTTAACTTCTGAGGTCATCAGTCTCCTGGAATTTAGAACTACTTAAACCTAACTAACCTAAGGACATCACAGACATCCATGCTCCAGGCAGGATTCGAACCTGCGACGGTAGAAGTCGCGCGGTTCCCGACTGTAGCGCCTAGAACCGCTCGGCCACCCGGGCCGGCAATAGATTCCTACTGCACGCAATTAGTTATGAACGAAAACAGAGATAGCGAGATATTTACTTCTAAACCTACACAACGTCATCACTGTAGAAGCCACGGAAATCTCACAAGTGCACAAGTGTGCACTCCGAAGTATTTCTATCAGTGACGACCATGCACAATCTGCTCCACACTCTCCAAGTCCCTCCCGCTACTGTATGTCGCGCCTTCACGTCCAGCACTTTCCGTGTCCTGTCCCGTACCGCCAGTGTCCTGTGCTGTCCTGCCCAGAACTCTTCTCACGCTTCCATCCAGTCTCCCCATTCACGAGCGCTGTGATTGTCTAGAGCGCTCGCGCCATGTCTTCAAGCCAATGCACCCACACAAACATAATGAAACACATTGAAATACAGGATTTACATTTAAATGACTTGAAATTAAATAAATATCCCTACGGCTGGACCATAAACACTCTCTAATACACATTATTAGATACATAAACAAATTAAATAAACATATACCAAAGGAATAGAACAAAAGATAGGCCAGTAGCCTAATGTCTCTAAATATTTAACCAATTTCTTCATGAATAGTTTATATCGGATACAAACAAAGACACAGATCAAAAAACTTATTTATAAGCATGCTGCTACCGTTTTCTCGTGTAACTGTGGAGTACTTATGGCCTGACGCGATTAGTAGCTATCGGCCACTTTGACCTCAAATAACTCATGTACTATTCACGTTACATGCCTATAATTCACATCAATTTATGTTGACACTAATGGCTTTCTGAAGACACGTCGATCGACGAAATCGGATGAACCGTTTAGATTTTGGAAACTTCTTGCTGGGTGTTACTTGTATAATTTACACTCAGATACAGAACTTTAAGCTAATAAAGATATTGAAAATCTGATTACACCATCAGAATCGTCGTGCAAATAATGGTAATGTACATGTTTATTTATGAGGCATCATGATTCATATGGCTACTATTAATTTCCACATGAGCTGTGAAATGTCTAACATAATGGTTTCACAAAGTCCGCCACTCTTGGCATTCGCGGCGTGTTTCCTTCATCGACACAGGGTCACCATGGAATTTCCAGCCACGCGGCTGGACCCGGGACAGCGTGGGGCACCACGTGGCCGCCGACGAGCCGCGGCCCGCATAGAGGCCCCAGCGCAGTCACACCAACTACGAACTTACAATATTTTCAGGTGGAGGCATTGGAGTAGTTCTTTGGGCATTATCAACAACCAAAATTCTATGTGACCTTGAGTTGCCAGTCCACAGGTACATCTCTGAAAGTTTCAGTCAAACAAAAGTATTCATAGTCAGAGACCATATTGTGTGGTATATAATGTCTTTGTCGCGATGAAACGTGTCGATGGTTCTTTTGAAAAATTTTCGTAGTTCTATAGCCATAAAGCTCCAGAGGGCCTTGCCAGGCAGTTCAACTGTATCAAGGGGCTGCACAATGGTACTCGAGACCAAGAAAGCTCCCCTAGCATAAAACTGTTCAATGCCAAGCTACTTGGAGAGTATCCCACCAACACGGAACTGCACACAGACTGAACCAACGTTGAAGAAATTTTTACTTTGGGGTTACATCTTACGTGCAACTCCAATGAGCCACTTCAAGTGTCGACGCTTTGATCGCACCACTATTGGCGTTAACAGTCTAGCTTCACATGGACGATTTGGTGCAACGGCCCACAAACAAGGTTTTCAAAGCAATCCCCCGCCAACGTGAGTTAATGGCTCACAGATCCATGTGGTCTGGAGGAGAGACTGTCCTTTTTTTGGAGAAGAAAAGAAGATTCAGAAAGTAAAAGTCACCCTGGGTGTCTCATACTCTGATGCAAAGAAGGAATTTATAGCCACGCAGCCACCAAGTTTCATGAAATCTTTGACCCTGCCATTGAAGAAGCCTGTCCAGAAGATCAGTGTTATCACTCAGACTATGACGATTGAGCAGGAGACATTTACCTGCACCTGTAAAGGCAGCTGCAAGCGTGCGCCAGTTGTCCATTAGCTCAACCTTGGTCTCACTCCAACGTTAATACGAGTAGTTGCCGACCTTAATGCCAGCCAAGATCGCGAACCATCATGTCTGGAATTGGAAGAGACCCTTCAAAGTGTTTCTGTTACATATACCTTACCAGCATACCCGAAATCCAGTCTGTGGACAAAGACCAATGGGCCAAAGTGGTCTACTCTGTATCTATCGCAATAGGTCATTTTGGTCATGTCTGATATGAACATCTCATAACTAGTACGTACGTCAAAGTGTGAATGAGGGAACCAGTGAGTTCCCCGAGTGAACCTCCTCTCTGCTGCAGTATACCCACCATGACCGAATGACAGGGGGCAAATAGAGGTAAGCCTCGCCGACAAGATGGCGTTCATACTTCGGCAAAACTTGCACAGGTTCAGGAGGCATGTGGAGGATATGAGCTCTGCAACTCACTGCCCCAGCCATACTGCAATTGTGACGCTGCTCTTGTCATCACGTATATATTTCCCAAATATGGGAAAAATCATACACCTCTGCAATGCGTCTCGATGATTTTCTCCTATGGACCTCTTTGTCTCCAGACTTTGCCCACACTGCTGAATGCAAAGTTATCAATGACTTGTGTGGCATTCATCAATTCCCCACCTTGATTAACTGCCTGGCAGTGTGTTGCCAGACTGTCTGGCAATCAGTAGTAGACTGGGCATTTTACAGCTACAATGCTGAGACTGTACAACGTGACAGTGCCCACTAGAGGGAAGGAGCATAGTACCCAAATCACTCACAGCATCACTGAGACATCCAGTCTACAGATGTTTTTTGAGTCACCAGTCATCTGAATAGTTTGATGTGACCTACCACAAAAATCTCTCATGTGCCAGCTCTTAATCTCAGAGTAGCACTTGCAACCTACGTCCTCAGTTATTTGCTGGATGTATTCCATGTCTCTTCACCTCGTCAGTGTTTTGCACTTGCTCATTTCCTGATTTCCTGTGTGATTCTGCCCAGAATCTCCTCGTCCCTGGCCTTATCAGTCCTTCTGAGTTTCGTCTGTAACACCACATGTCAAATGCTTAGAATCTCTTCTGTCTGGGTTTTTCCACAGGCCATGTTCCACTACCATACATTTCTGTGTTCCAGACGTGCATTCTCAGAAATTTCTTATTCAAATTGGAAACTATGTTTGATGCTAGTAGATTCCTCTTGGTCAGGAAGGCAATTTTTTCCAGTGCTAGTCTGCTTTAAATGTCCTCCTTGCTCTGTCCGTCATTGCATACGCTACTGCCTAGGTAGCAGAATACGTTAACTTCATCTACTTCGTGACCATGAATCCTCATGTTAAGTTTCACGCTGTTCTCATTTCTGATACTTCTCATTACTTTCGTCTTCTGTCAGTTTACTCTGAGATTACATTCTGAACTCATTAAACTGTTCATTCCATTCAGCGGATCACGTAATTCTCTTTCACTTTCACTCAGGATAGCAAAGTCATCAGAGAATCTTGCCACTTAAATCCTTTCATCTTGAATTTTAACTCCACTCCTGAATCTTCTTCTATGTACAGATTGAACAGTAGGGGCGAAAGACTACATCCCTGTCTTTCACCCTCTTTAATCGGAGAACTTCGTTCTTCGTCATCCACTCCTGATGTTCAACCTACTTTTCTCAGAATTTGAGAATTTTGAAAATCTGGTACTGGTCCACATATTCGAATGCTGTCACTAGGTCGACAACCCCTATGAACGTGTCTTGATTTTTATTTAGTCTTGCTTCCATGATCAACTGCCTCTCAGGTATCTTTACCTTTTGCTAAAGCCAAACTGATCGTCCTCTGACACAATATCAATTGACATTAAAAGTCAGTCGGTATGTGCCCACACTCATACATTCTATACACCAATGTGAATAGTCGTTTTGTAGCCACTTTCCCAAATATTTCAAAAATTCTGATGGGACGTTAACGATCCCTTCAGCTTTTTTTGATCATAGGTCCACCAAATCTCTCTTAAATTCAGATTTAATACTGAATCCCCTATCTTTTCTAAATCGACTCCTGTTTCTTCTTCTATCATTACTGACAAATCTTCCCCCTCATAGAGATCTTCAGTGTACTCTTTCCTCTTACCCACTCTTTCCTCAACATTAAACAGCGGAATACTCGAATTCTGAATTATGCTACCCTTGCTTTTAATTTCATTAGGGGTTATTTTGAGTTTCCGATGTACTGAGCCACACTTTCCAACAATCATTCATTTCCGATTTCTTCACATTTTTCACAGAGCCACTTCGTCTTAGCTTTCCTGCACTTCGTTCTTTCATTTATTCCTCAGAGACTTGTATATCTGTATTCTTAAATTTCTCTGAAAGTTTATGTACTTGCTTCTTTCATCGATCTACTCAATAATTTCTTCTGCTAGCCGTGGTTTCTATGCAGTTACCTTCATAGTACCTATCTCTTTCTTTTCAATTTCTAAGATTGACCTTTTCAGAGATGTCTTCTCCCATTCAACTGTACTGCCTACTGAGCTATTCCTTACGGCTGTATCTGTAAACTTACGGAATTTAAAGCGTATCTCCTCATTCCTTAGTATTTCTAAATTCCACTTCTTTGTGTATTGACCCTTTCTGACTAATGTCTTGAACTTAAGCCTACTCGTCATCACTGCTATATTGTGATCTGAGACTATATTTGCTCCTGGGTACGCCTTACAATTGGGTATCTGATTTCGGAAACTGTCTGACCATGATGTAATATAACTGAAATCTTCTCATATAACTCGGTCTTTTCGAAGGATACCTCCTCCTCTTGCGATTCTTGAACAGATTGTTCGCTATTAGTAGCTGAAATTTATTACAAAATTAGTCTTTCTCCTCTCTCATTCCTTGTCCCAAGCCCTTATTCTCCTGTAACATATTCTTCTCCTGCTTCCCCTACAACTGCATTCCAGTTCCCCATGACCATTAGATTTTCATCTCCCTCTATGAACTGTATTACCACTTCACTATCCTCACAGATTTTCTCTATATCTCCGTCTTCAGCTTTCGACGTCGGCATGTATAACCGAACTACCGATCTCGGGGTTGGTTTACTGTCGACTCTGACAGGAACTTCCCTATCACTGAACTGTTTACAGTTATTCATATTCATAAAGAATCCTACTCCTGTTATCTTCTGATTCTATTGATATTAGCATGTGCTTATCTCACCATAAACCATTGTTTTCTTTCCTTTTCCCTCAATATATGCAGATTGAGCCCTAGTATTTCCCTTTTCAGATTTTCTAGGTTCCCTACCACGTTCAAGCTTCTGACAATCCACGCCGCAACTAGTAGAACGCTATCCTTTCATCAATTATTCAATTTCTTTCTCATACTCACCTCCCTCTTGGCAGTCCTCTCCCGGAGATCCGAATAGGGGACTATTCCGGAATCTTTTGCCCATGGACAGATCATCATGACACTTCTTCAGTTACAGGCCACATGTCCTGTGGATACACGTTATGTGACTTCAACGCAGTGGTTTTCATTGCCTTCTGCATCCTCACGCCTTCGGTCATTGCTGATATTTCCTCCGTTAATGCCCGGGTTTGCATTGCCTTCTGCATCTTCTTGCCTTTTGCCATGGCAAATTCTTCCGCCTTTAGAGGAATTCTCCCACCCCAAGGAAAAGAGAGTGCCCTGTAACTCTGTCCACTCCCCTCCCTCTTAACAAGGCCTTTGGCAGAATGATGGTGACTTCTTATGCCGGAAGTCTTCGGCCGCCAGTGGTGGCTATTATCGAAAATTTAAGCCGTTAAGCGTTTCGAACACGGGACCAAAGATGTCTTCAGTAGTAATAACTGACGCTACCCCTAGACCATGCATCTACCTTTTCCAGCAACCTCAAATGGATATCTGTCCCTTGGTGGAACAATGAACAGATGGGTGGCCCGGAATACGTTCAAATGCTGCCAGCCAACTGCAGAGAACTTCGCTGTCTTTTGGGTGACAAGGGCCAAATGCAGTCAGGTTGCTCAAGAGAGCATGAAGAGAGTATGATAACTGTTCCTGACCACCATTAACCATTCCACGATGTAGTATGGGACATCAGGAGAATATCTCAGAGAGGAGGGAGGTGTCTATTGCCTGCTGTACTGGGGAACTGCACTCTCCAAGCTCGCGCGAGAGATTTTTCCCATTCTTCCACCACCAGTCATTATTCAGATCACGGGCACCACAGACTGGCAGCTGACAACTGAGAGGGGTATTTGAGACTTAAGGTCCACTACCGATGAAAAGTACAACTGCCGTTTTCACATCTGGGAGATGGATTCTGCATTGTCTGCATCTCATGACATGTCCCTTGGTCATGATACGATCCTTTATAGTATGCTATGGTACCTCACCCCCTTGTTAGCCTCGTGTGGGTGTCCAGTCACTTTCCAGACTCGTGGCGAGTCTGGGAAAAGACCGCACGTGCCTGAGTAGTTATCATAGTGTTGCCCTCACCAGCTGTGTGGGGAAGGCCTCGGAGCAGATGGTCAACTGCGTCCTTGTCTGGAGCTTACAATCCAGGCAGCTCGTTAGTCACTTTCAGTATAGGTTCAGGAGGTATCGTTCTACCTTTAATAACCTGGCCATGCTGGAGCCGGCTATACAATAGACTTTCCTGCGCTAGCATCACGTCCTGGGATTTTTTTTTTTTTTTTACATCAAGTTGGCTACGATTCTGCTCTGAGGCATCTTAGCCTCGGGCAGCTCCACAAATGGGATTGTCGTGGAAGCCTTCCCATTTTTCTTCGGTCCTCTTGCAACGCAATTTTTGGTATCGAGTCAGTAACATCCCCTGCCATCGCTTTGAGTGGAAGAACGGTGTCCCTCAAGGTAGTTTTCTAAGTGTGACTGCATTTGACGCAGAAATTAATAGTACAACGTTAGTAATTGAATGTCTTTTCCAGTGTCTCTTCTTTGTTGATGACTTCATGTCTTTTGTTTCTATTCAAGCCTTCCAATTACAAGACGTCAGTTGCTCCTAACCTTAGGACGGTTAGATGAATCGGTACAGAAGAGAGGTTTTATATTTTCAACTTAGACGTTTGGGCTCAATCTTTTTAACTATTCCCATTTAGTTTTAAGCTTTCCTGAGTTGAGGATAAAAGAAACAATTTTTAATTTTAAGGAGATGGGTACGTTTCTGGACTCGGAACTTATGTTGTTGCCACACCTTACGCATCTTAAAACACAATCGATTAAGGCACTCAGTATTTGGACTTGTTTTAGCCACTGTCAATGAGGGACAGATAGAAGCGGTGTGCTCTGGTTTTACATGGCGTTCGTGTGATCTCGACTCGATTGGGAATGCACAATTTATAGATTTCCAAGACTGTCTTACTTAAAGATGTTGTATGTGGTGTAGGCGATGGAGCATTCCAAATGAAAACCATGCCGAGCGTCTGCGAAGGGGCAAGTGACCCATTGCTTCATATCAGGTGATGACTACTCACAGTTCGGCAGGCACACAATATGTTCCCCTCTCCATATACGACTGCATACCGTACCATTGCTCAGCCTCCAACGGAAAGGCCTTTTCATAATTGGCAACGAGTGACAAGGCTCTATGGGATATGCATGAAGGGCTGCATTTAGAGATGCCTATGGATAGTCCTAATGTCTTATAATAGTGTTGTAACAGATTTCCCCCTTGGCTCCTACAGAGGCCGAGATTTATTTTAAATCTGACGAACTTTAAGACAGATTGGAATCCAGATTTTACATTTCAATCCCTTTTACTCTTATTTTAGATAGGTGTCACGGTCTTACAGTGGTATAAACTGATGGCTCCAAACAAGAATACTGTTCTGTTGCGTTCCTTAGTCGTATAAGCTAGATTCGCTTCTGCAACACCGGTACTGTCTTTTCAGCAGAGATGAAAGGGATCCGGCAGGCGGTGGAGATGATGCGAAATGTTCAGAGCCCTATTCCGACTCACTATAACTGATTCAGAACCTGTATCCAGCCGAGCAGTAAGCGCAGCAGATACATTTCGAACAAATTTTGCTCCAACAGCGGGGAAAGCAGATGCCATTCTAATTCGTGGCAGGGCATGTTGGGATTAAAGGAAACGAGCAAGCCAATTGGGTTGCCAAGAAGGCCTGCAATGGACATGTCATGACATATTGCTTTATTTCTATTGAAGGCAGTCGGTTCTGCCTTTTGTCAGAGGTCCATGAATTTATAGGAGGACGAGTGGCTGGCAGTGACAGATAAGCTGTGACTAGTGAAGCCAACAGCCACCCATTGGAGATCCTCATGCCAGTCACTTCAGCAAGATGAGGGGCCGCAACCCAACTCACCTTTGAGCATTGTCCCCTCACACGTGGTCTTTTACTCCAGCAAGAAGACCTCCATGTCTGTAATGCCTGTGGAGTGCAAGTCAGTGTACACTACATTTTAGCTGAGAATATTTTCTCTTGTAACAGTCAGGCAGAGGGGAATTAAGTTGGGATCTGCCCTCTGTTTTATCTGATGACGAAAGAAGTGTAGCAAATTTAAAAATGTTGAAATTTTTCTGCCCTCTCACTTCAACTTTTAGGCTGAAGATTGTAGTGTGTTGCAGAGGGCTGGCTCAGAACCTTTTCTTCCAGCTAACAGCCAGCCACATATGTCTGTGGTCTTCTTCTCATTATTTTCACGGATTTTTCCGTGCCTTACTGTGTGTTTGGACAACTTTTCTTTGGTTGTTTCTTTTCTCTCTCTCTCTCTCTCTCTCTCTCTCTCTCTCTGTGTGTGTGTGTGTGTGTGTGTGTGTGTGTGTGTGTGTGTGTGTGTGTGTGTGTGTCGGTGTGTGAATGTGTGCCTGTATGTGTGTTCAAGTTTCTCACACTTTCTTTTCATTTTTATTTACAGTTCTTCTTTTACTAATTTCATGATATTCCTCCACACTTGTCTCATTGCATTTTAGTAATGGTGCTAAAGACGTTGCTGCCATGTGCCCATAAAACCTAACCATCATCATCTTTTCTGTATGGTATTAAATATACCTCTCTACAAGAGTGGTAGATTCCATAGTTTTATTATGTCTCTTCCTTGAGCTGCTTTTCTACACCTCTTGCTTTTTTTGCAGCCCGAGCTATGGCTGCAGCTCCATCAATCAGAAACCACTGCAGACAGTCTCACTAGTACTAGAAGTACAATTGGGATAATTCCACTAGACGTCTTGGGTACTGGTAGAGTTTTAGGCGCTGTAATATGACTTCTTCGTCTTCTTATTCTTCGTCTTACGCCCTTGTCCTTCCTGATGCTTTTAGCAGTGGATATAGTTGTTTGAATACTGTTTTTTCTAGATCTTTTCTTCTTTGGTGTTCAACGAGCGATGTTCTTAATGTGTCTGACGCTTATAACTAGCAACCAGTTTAAACTTGGTGTACATTATTTTATCGACTCTGAGTGCAGAAATATGCTGATCCATACCAATGCCCCTTCCACGACATATTTCCTTGACAGCAGCAGCTAATGTTCCATCAGCTGTGGGTTGCTCTACCAAGCACGTGTGTGCAGCATTCACTGTATCATGTTCCTTACAAGTACTGTCAAGTAATTAATACCTCTGCACCAAAAGTCAAACGCTTTAGCTATAGGTCCACAGATGTTTTATCCTCATGTCGCAGTTCAATACGTAATTTATTAAGAATATCACCCCTCCCTTTGACAATGATGTGCTTCTTAAAGCTAATTTTTGGCGTTTGCACAAGAGGTTGTATATCCAATCTTCAGAGTTTTCGCAACTGCTTTGCTGTGAAGGGAATCCAAGCCGTTTTACTAAAGCCTTGTTCCCTCTACATCTGCTCTATGAGATACACATCTATTTTGGAGCTTGTCTGTAATTATTCCCTGTAAAGTCACCCAGCTGTTTATTGTTCATTGTCATCTTTCAAGGTGTGATTTCTAGGAATTTTATGTTGCACTTTCGAAGTTGTAAGTGTCTCTGTTGACCAGTTTGGTAGGTACGAGTTTTCGAATGTTGTCTTGCATTTTGAAATATGCACAGCAAGTCACCAACATCATATTTCTGCTTGCATGAGTTTACCATTTTAATGCTATTATACACCACTTTTTGGCAATGAAATTGCTGCAGTGGTAACACCAGTTACCATCAGATATCTATAGGTAAATGCTGTCGGGCGTTGCTAACACTTTGATGGGTGACTGTCCAGGTCTGCTAAGCACTGTTGGCAGGCAGTGTGCCATCATTCCTTGTGATGTCAGTTGAGGAGCTACTTGATTGAGAAGTAACAGTTGCAGTGAACAATGCTGACACAACTCATGAGTGCAGCGTGCTGACAATGTGGACTTCCATAAACACATCCACCGATGCCTGTTTGAGCCTTCTGAAACCCGTTCAGATGGAGTTTTGTTTATACATCATATTTATCAAGGACATCAATAGGACATATTTTTATTGTTCAGTGCTGGTGTTTTTATACTGCTCGATTATTTGTGGGAAAATATCTAACCATCTTCATCAACCATGAAGACTTAATTGTTTCTACATATGTGACTTTATCCTCGTATTCAAATGTTCCACAACACTTGATTTCAAGTGTGAAAATGTTGAGTAGTATTGTAGATATTCCATACTTGAAATACTAACTGTAGAATACACCACAGTGATCAGTTACTGCGGTTACAAAGGTAGGTTATCAAGATTTAAGGGAGATTGAACGTGCTGTTATACTCGGCCCCCGAGCGATGGGACACAGTATCGCCGAGATAGCACCAAAATTAGGATTTTACTGTACGACAATTTCACGAGTGTACCGTGAATATCAGGATTACGTTAAAACATCAGATCTCCGACATTGCGGAAGAAGATCCTGCAAGAACTGGCCCAACGATGACTGAAGAGATTCGTTCAACGTGACAGAAGTGCAACCCTTCCGCAAATTGCTACAGATTTCATTGCTGGGCCATCGTGTCCGCCCCCGGTACCTGAGTGGTCAGCGTGACAGACTGTCAATCCAAAGGGCCCGGGTTCGAATCCCGGCTGGGTCGGTGATTTTCTCCGCTCAGGGACTGGGTGTTGTGTTGTCCTAATCATCATCATTTCATCCCCATCGACGCGCAGGTCACCGAAGTGGCGTCAATCGAAAGACCTGCACCAGGCGAACGGTCTACCCGACGGGAGGCCCTAGCCACATGACATTTCATTTCAACAAGTGTCAGCATGCGAACCATTCTATGAAATTAATCGATATTGGCTTTAGGAGCCGTAGGCCCACTTGTGTACCCTTAATGACTGCATGGCACAAAGCTTTATGCCTCGCCTGAGCCCGTGAATCCCGACATCGGACGGTTGATGAGTGGAAACATGTTGCCTGGTCGGACGAGCATGGCTTCAAGTTGAGCGGATGGACGTGTATAGGTATGGAGAATATCTCATGAATCCACGGACCGAGCATGTCAGCAGGGGATTGTTCAAGCTGGTGCAGGCTCTTTAACGGAGTGGGGCATGTGCATCAGGAGTGATATGGGACCCTAGATACCTCTGGATACGATTCTGTCAGATGAGATGCACCTAAGCTCCCTGTCTGACCACCTGGATCCGTTCATGGGCAGTGTGCATTACGACGGATTTGGGCAATTCCAGCTGGACAATGCGACACACCACTCGTCCAGAATTACTATAGAGTGGCTCCAGGAAAACTCTTCTGGGTTTAACCACTTGGCTACGAAACGTCTCAGATATGAACATTACTGACCATACCTGTGATGTCTCGCAAGCTGTTGCTCGGAAGAGATGTCCACCCGTTCGTACTTCTGTCAATTTATGGACAGGCCAGCAGGATGCATGCTTTCAGTTCACTCGAGCACTACTTCAGACAGTAGTCGAGTCCATGCCAGGTCGTGTTGCGGTATTTCTGCGTGCTCGCGTGGGTCGTACACGATATTAGGCAGATGTACCGCTTTCTTTGGCTCTTCAGTGTAGATGCAGAATGAGATTCAGTGGCAATGAGTGATGTCATGTTTCTTGATGCTAAGACATCTCACTATAGGCATTTGCTCTCACTGATAACTTGTGTGAATGTAATGAACGCGAGTTGATCGCTGCTGCTGCTGCCGCAGGGTGAAGGTAAGGATGAATGCAGGACGCTGGTACAGTCTCAGTATGGTCCTGGAAGAACCGTGCTAACTGGATGGAATTTTTACTCTGCAAAAGAGTTTGCGCTAACATGAAACTTTCTGGCACTTTGCCGCCCGGGATTACCCGAGGGGTCTGGTTCGCTGCAGTCGTGGTCTGTGCGGCTGGTCCCGGCGGAGCTTTTCCCTCGGGCATAGGTGTGTGTGTGTTTATCCTCGGGATAATTTAGGTTAAGTAGTGTGTAAGCTTAGGGACTGATGACCTTAGCAGTTAAGTCCCGTAAGATTTCACACACATTTGAACATTTTTTTCTGACACCTTAAAATTGCGTGCTGGACCAAGACCCAAACTTGGGACCTATTGCGTATTGAGAGCAAGTGCTGCGCCAGCTGAACTGCCTGAGCTGCCCAAGCACGACTCACGGCCCGTCCTCACTGCTTTACTTCTTCCAGTCCCGGATTCGAGTCTTGCTCCAGCACAATATTTAAATCTGCCAAAAAGTTTCGAAGTGTAAACTATTCTACTGAAAGTACTCTAAAATGGTACACACTGACTTTATTTGAAGATTGTGGGTTAAATGCTCAAGAGTGGTGCGTCATTGTGTATTATATGTACTTTTAGTTAAACTTGAAAAAAAACCGGCGGTGTCCAAATGCAGTTGATTATTACTTATTTTACAAGTAACTCAACGATGATTGTGTGATATGTCTCGTGATTCCCATTTGCTACCTCGTGTGTGTAAAATTGGCGCTCGTATTTCTAAATATCAAACTTCTATAAGCTCTATGTTTTGAATGGGCAAAAGTCAAATTTGTGGATCATCATTCGTTAGACTGCCTTCTGTGGGATGCAGAAAAAAACAACAAAAATCAGTTCTTACTACGCATGTTTATTTTCCTTTTTTATTCATAGAGCTGTGTTCCATTATAGGACATATATGTCTGTACTGTTAATAGCACCACTGCTGCATATGAATCTACTATCACACCGATTAGCTGTCACGATCAAATACGATATATATGTATAGTTTTAATGCGTTTATATTCAAGATAATAAGGAATATAATTTTCCTAGGAACGATTTCGAAGAAGACGGCCATCGGTATATCTTGGACCATATCAAAGGGGCCAATTGTAAAATGAAATTAATAGCTCCAGACGGCTACAGATTTCATTTAGAACTTAATTGCTTAACAGTTATCACTGTGGTCTCCAGTAATGAGGCCTCTTCGCTACATTAAAAAATGTTATACTTTTCCTAAGAAATTGGACACAATTATAGTCATTTCGTGTTCGGTATCTGGAGAGAGTTGCCTTAATCTTGTCCTCACTCGAAACCACAATTCGTACCCACACCGTTATAAAAGCCAATATGTATATATATTTATGTGGCATGAAATATGATGATTTCTGCAAACTTGTTTCCAAATTTAAGAGGAATTCTGTTCTTTACAAGACCATTTTTATCTTAATTTTATTGTTTATTTTTCTTATTAATTTTGCCATACATGTACAGTACATTCAAATAAACTAACAGCAAAACGGTAAGTCTTTGACATTAGGAAGTATAGGGCAGCCCTCAATGTTATCTAACACACACACACACACACACACACACACACACACACACACACACACACTCATGAACAACACGGCTTTCCTTGTGAATCTGCTGCACTGCGTTCTCAATCACTGTCGACTACGCATTGATCCATTTCTTACGCTGTGCAAATGGTGAATAACTTTTTAAAGCACCGTCTGTGGAAATAACCTCCCAGGCAGTGAAAATGTCGTCATTTCCAGAATACCGTAACAATAGCAAGCTGCTTCAATGGCATGCTCTAGACTGCAAATAACAATCGCCTGCACATCATCAGCATCACCTCGTGCTGTGAAAGAAAAATACGCGTAACAAAGTAAGAGTGAATTATTAGCAGTGCAGTGTAAAAATTGTATGTTCTTTTTTCAAGTACTTATTGTACGCGCCTTCATCAACATTTATCGTCATTGTCAAGGCACAAATGCAGCAAGAAAGGAATGTGCATAGAAATTTAAAAAAACACTTGCAATCACTGGTTGAATCAGCAGATCAGAGACTCATACCGCCTTTATAAGCCGCTGTGAAATCCTCTCTAGCGTTGTAATAGTAACATAAGAACTAGAAACCTAAATATGAAATCTAACAAACATGATCATAATGATAATAGACAGATGAACACTTATGGCAATTGCCTGGACTTCTATCGTGGTGGGAGACTGGATAGGTATTTTAGGAAGGGCTTACAACAGCAGCACATGCAGCAGAGTGTGATTATAGACCCAGTCACGTAATGCATCTTTTTACCTTACTGGTGCACAGCCGTCTTACGTCAAACAATATTCCGCCTGTATGCAGTGTTACTCTCCTCTCATAACACATCTTACCAGCCTTTAAAAGAAAACGTTGTATACATTTCTCTTATAGATGTTTACAACAAACAGACGCGTCAAATTAAACACAAGATTCTCTTCAGTTGAACACATGAAGTACCCACGCACTGATGTTGTGCTACTGGAACAACACTGTGATTGAGTACAGAAAAACATTTATAATAGCAACAGTATGACAAAATGTAGTTCACTATGTCGGTATTTTTGATAAATGCTGGTATATCCAAATGCTCACTGGCTGACTGCCGCTGCTGATGATGTTGCTGGCAATGCCGGTGGACGGCTGGTGTTGGGACTGCTTATACAGTTAGGGTGTATACGCGGACAAGAAAAGGAATTCCATATTTCCCCAGTTAAAGATACGCTTTTTCCCGTGTGAAAACACACAATACACTGGATTTTCGTACATTGTTCCGTGTTATGTGACAATATACTTCCCCTCGGAGCTGTACAGTTTTCAATTCTTTCAATGTTAAAGGTCTTGTACACCGGCACAGAACTTCACGACACTTTCGAGGACGGAACGTAACAAAAAACAACGCTTTTATGAAAGATGGTTGATGCGCAGCGACATGTACACAGTACATTTTCGTCATAAGGAAGTGAAAATACAAATTCCACCAAATGCAGCGTGGTAGCTTCCAAAGCACTGAGATCGAGGTTGGGGTGCTAGATACTTTTTTGTCAGTTAATCGTAGCTCATTTCATGTCATACCGCCAGCCAATGACAGCAGATATTCAGACATGTGATGAGTCAGCGAATAGCAACATCATGGTCAAATAGCGCAAACATACAAATAGGAAAAGTTAATGATTTAAAATAATGCGCATGAAGTATAGCTATAAGAAAAGCTAAGCTTGCACATAAAAAGTTGGTCATCAAAAGATTTTTTGCGGTTTTTTTCCGAGTGTGTGGTTAGGCAGGAGCCTAAGCGCATAGCTTCAATTGCAGCTGCTGACTATTTCTGACAAGCCCGATTACAAATTTCACTGCTGTATACCGAACTTTCCGTGGGCAACCAGGCTGAATAAATGTTCCATCGTGCACTTCGACTTTTCCATCGAAAATCCAATTACGTGTGAAATTACTCAAAAACTCACCTCGCACCTTTCTTTTTTTTTGAGGATAGTTATACATTCTCCCATCTGTTTTGCATAATTTGTAATCTATGAAATAACTAAAATAAATACGAAAAATTAACCTTCAAACTTGATCTTTTTAAGTGTGTATTATCTTCTACGATATACCCTCCACGAATGTGCCAGTAAAATTTACTGGCACAAATGGTTGGTGTCCATTGTCAGAAAATTGTCTAAGTAGCTGATCATCAAAGTGTAAAATTTTAACAGACTCAAAAGTTCCATGATTTAAGAAATTCATAATATAATTAATCTTGCCTTAAACGAAGTTTACTTTGAAATTAACGCTTCTCAAACCCGCATTCGCAATATTTTCCCGCAACCTATTGGAAACGTTAACAGTTGTGGCCTCATGCTAATCGAAAGCAGTCTGTTGTTGTGAAGCATTGCACATCTTTAACCTAAAGCCTTTGACATATTTTTCTGTCAGCAGATGCTTATGAGTGAAATGTGTTTTTTGTTGTAATTGGCTCATTTGCTTTGCAACTTAGATTTTATCTTGGTGTTATTCTCCCACTTAAATTTTATTGCTGCAGTATCAATCTGCAGTAGTTGGCAGAAGTAAAACTGTCTGTTAGAATATCCGTTCTTCTCAGTTAAAATTAATATAATTTAACTCGAAGATAAAATGAAAATTTCCTGGATTTCTAAAAACTGCCCGGGTTTCTCACGGAGTTTTTCACGATGAAAAAATTCCCAGTCATATGGCTGATTTCCCAGTTGTCCAGGGGCATGTGCACTCTATCAATTGACAGACCCTCCACTGTGGATACCTCGGAGTACTAAGCTCCACGCCACTGCTGGAAAGCACAGTTGTCATACTGTTGACCACAAAGCATTTCCGGTGGGCAGGGGAGAGTAGGGAGATGAAGAGAGTTCGAAGGTCGAGAGAGAGAGAGACAGAGCACAATTACATAGGAGCCTCATTACCATATGTTCTAATCAGGGGTCAAGAATGAAGATCGTAAATTAGACAATAAGCTCTTTACCTTGGCCAGAATGTCTACTGATAATATACTGACGAACGATGAATCGCTGTGGCGACGATGCGGGACGTAAATAGGTGAAATTCACTGACGCAGGCGACTTTGACAAAAAGCAGACTGAAATGGCCCGACGCCTGGGAACGAGCATATAGGAAACAGAGAAGCTGGTGGGCGTTTCGTGCGATGCTCTCGTTCGTATCTGTGGAAAGTAATTGAAAGACTCTGAAGTCTAGAGTAGGTGAAAAGATGTTTGACGTCCGGGCCTCATCACCAATCTAGGAGGCTTCCCCGCACCGTTCAGCAGGATAGAAGGCTTTCTGAGTCTGACCAGATGACAGATGGCAGTACTGGTGCTGGCATCAGTGTTTCACACCACATAGTTCAGCGCATAGTGATGAACGCCATCGACATCGTCACTCACAATTGTATTGGGCAAAAGATCATCGAGACTCATCCGTGGAAGAATGGTAACGTGTTTCCTGGCCAAAGGAGTCAGGTTACACCAACTCCATAGACATGTCGGAATACGCAGTAATGGAGGCGAAGGCTGCTTGATACGTACACTGCACCACGGATGCCGGACGAGGGTGCAGTATTATGCCATGGGAGATATTCATTTTGGGTTCCATGTGATTTCTGATACTAACTGAAGACTCCGTGAGAGCCGTCGACTAAGTGAATATTACTGTGCACCATCTGCCCCCCTCCCACCATCGTTTTTTATGTCAGTGATACATTTCCGCAGGATAGATAATGTCACAAAAAAGCTAAATCTGGAAAAAGAATTACAAATGTGGGAGTTTTTCACCAGTACAGAAGACGAATGTTATGCTATCAAACGCGGGTGAAAAGCTGAAACAGAATTAATGTCTACTAAGTCTACCCAGTCCTTCAAAATGTGGTTGCAGCTTCTAACCGCGTTGGACAGCAATTGTAAAATATAAACAATGTGGGTTTAATGACTAATACTTAGAAACTCATAGATTTATAATTAAAAACTAAACAGCAAGCATATAACATCGCCGGGTTTGTGTCACATAAAGCTGTCAGTATTAGCAAGATAAACTTTTAATCACAATGAAAAGGCCATAGGCAGCAAAAGAATCTCGTCTACAACACCTAAAACTATGGAGACATTCCAGTATAGCTGCCACAATACCATAAGCACGCCATCCAAAAGTGACAACAAACACATAATTGTACAGTGAGAGTAACAGTATATGTTTCATGTACGCGAAAAACCGTTAGACGTAAGGGCGAGGCGTATTGGAAAAGTGAGGTCCGAGTAGGTGCTAAGTGGAAACCACTGTGAAAATCCGATAGAGATTGACATGTGGGGCGGTGTCTTTAGTATGCCTGTCGACTGCTTAACGTCGCTATTTTCAGTACAGGGCACAAAGTGATTACGTAGAAATGGCTAAAACAACAGTGGTTTCTACCAAGTATGTGGATCTGGTGACAGACCTCGCCTGAAGCTATGGAGCCTGTATAACATAAATGTCATGCATTTCTTTCTTCAAAACAATTTTCAGGCGGATTCTGCAGGGCAATGAAGACGCTCCTGCAGCGTTTTCGATGGGAAGTGTTTGATTTCCCACAATGCAGACCTTAATTGGCTCCCTCCGGTGTTTATCTCTGCTCACATGAATGGAGACAACATTTTGGCACAAGAACGAAAGGCAGAAAGGCGTAGAGAACTGACCGAAGGCACACATGGCTTTTCTGTGACGAGGATACTGGAAACTTTGTACAACGCCAAGACAAATGTCAAACTCGGAGTGGCGACTACTTACCGAGGTAGCTAGAAGATGTGGCTAACTGCTACAAATAAAAAATTGTTGACTGTCACTGTGGTTTTAATTTCTCGACTGATCGGACCTCACTTTTCGAACAGCTCTCGTACTGTTGTATAATCATCCATTATTGTCAATAATTATACATAACAATAGAAATAACGGTTAAAGAAAAACCGTATTACTCGCTAGCACCTGGAAAATGGCAGTGTAGTCGAAATAGATCTCTTGCCTACCACTAAAGCTAATATTACTTTAGACACGGCTGCGATTTGGATTTCTCTGCAAGACACACGTCACACAAGACATACATCGCACTGCAGCTACTCAAAAAATCGTAAGGTGAAAATGTAGCGATGCAAGATAGTCGAAATAGATCTCTTGCCTACCACCAAAGCTAATATTACGTTAGACACGGCTGCGATTTGGATTTCTCTGCAAGACACACGTCACACAAGACATACATCGCACTGCAGCTACTCAAAAAACCGTAAGGTGAAAATGTAGCGATGCAAGAAAATTTCAGTTACAGGCACAAAAACATTCCTTTAAGAATATGAGATACTGGGCTCAACAAGTAAAGATGAACTAGAAGAGATTAAAATACTTCGTCCATCAATAAAAAGTCATTTCGTGACAGGACTATCTCAGAAAGGCACAAATCTTTTCCGTCGTGGGCAAGATGAAAGTTCCAATATTTCAATAGTACTCTTCTGATGCGCTTTAAAAATATATATGGCTGTGTTTAAGCGAAACAGGCATAGTATCAAATCTACCAAAGAAAATAGTTAAGTACTTCCCAGAAAAGATAACATAGTTACAGAGAGAAACAGTTTTGTGCAAGCAACGAGTTGTCACAGCGATGATTAGAGTCACAAAACCCACCAAATCCGGATTAGTTGTTGAAAGTATTCAAATAGCTTTTTTTCCATATTGGTTTTGTCTAACACATAAAGCTAGTGTGTATTTTATATCTTGTGTGTAAAGGTCACAGTTGTGGCAGGCGATTATGTATATGATTGTAACCCGACTACAAAGTCATGATTGATCTAAATATATGTAGGCAGACGATACTTTAGTTCTTCTGGCATTGCGAGCAAGTTTTACAGAAGTTAAGTAGCAAACCACCAAACATTGGCAGGTCTTCGTTTCTTAGTTTTCCCGTAGACACCGATTTACTAGAACTTTAAACGCCAAGAGGCACGGAGGAATGCGAAATACGATTGGGGCTAGTACCCAGTTACTAAAGTGGTATTTGTTTCACCGACAGAGATAGCTGATTTTGCTTATGTTCAGATTACTGTGCCCATCTTATAATGCTCTGAAACTATTACTTTAGACAATAACATGTAGGCCTACCGTATAAATTACGTACTGAGAAGAATTTAACGCTTCGTGGTCATCCGATCGAAATATCGTACTCCTCCGAATTTAAACTTTACGCATATTAATTTGCAGAGCAAAGTTTTTAGCGAACCTAAGTGTGCGTGATGACAAACTAGTAACAACGTGCAAAAAAAAGAAAAGAAAAGAAAAGAAAAGGGCTCAGATAGTGAAAACAAATTTGTGCTACATTCCTTTGGTCTCTGGCCATTTGACAGATAATTAGATCAAAGTTTATTGAGAAAACAACACAGTTACTTAAAGCCCCACCTATAATATTCTAGTACTGCATCTGTAACTGCTCTCGAAAGTTAAGTATTTGTGTTAACACATTATAAGTATACTAACATCAGTTATAACTGTGAAGACTTTGGTGTTCGGGGGTGGGGGCTTGTACTTACTTAGAGCCTAAAACTCGTAGATATTTGCACTGAACTTTTAACATCGGTTTGATTCCATTATACCGACTATCATATATCCATGTTCATAGAAGAAGACGACGAGAAACACAAATGCTAAACAATGTTTTATAGGTACGTTCGTGTGGTTTAGGGATAGCGTATTTGGATAGTAATAAAACATCTTCGGTCTCACGTTCCAATGTCGACACTGCTTAAATTTTGAATAAAAATCATCTGCAATGGCGGTCAAAGATTTACAATATAAGTAGTCATTCCCATTTTGCCAACGACCTGCCAAAGAGGGTATAGGAGCGGATAAAGTTTCAGGACGCTTCCTTGCCTTTGCGATGGGAGACTGCACCTTCAAGGCGGAAGAATCACCAATGATAAAGGGCGTGAGGACACAGAAGGCAGTGGAAACAATTGCACTGAACACACATAACGTATATCCTCAATACGGGTGGCCTGTATTTGCAAAAGTCTCATGATGATCTCTACATCGGCAGAAGATTCCGGAGAAGTCCCTCATTCGTATATCTGGGAGGGGACGGCGAAGGCGGACGTGAGCAAGGGAAAAAGATTGAACAACCAACGAAAGGATAACGCTCAACTAGTCAGAACGTGGTATGTCAGAATTTTGAACGTGGTAGGGAACGTTAAGGCTTAATGTACATATAGCGGGCATCAGTGAAGCGGAATGGAAATAAGACAAGGATTTCTGGTCTAATGAGTACAGGGTAACACCCACAGCAGCAGAATACGGTACGACATGGCTACGGTTGGTTATGAATAGGAAGGTAGGGCCGAGCGTGAGTTACAATGGACAGCTATTTCATAGCGTCATGGCCATGGAGTCAATAACCGATAACAATAACTCAGCTATAGGTGCCGATGTTGCAGGTAGAAGACGAATAGACAGAGAAAATATTTGAAGATACTGAACGGGTAATTCAGTACGTAAATGGAGATGAAAATGTAACCGCATTGGGAGAGTGGAATCCGGCTATAGTGTTAGGAGTAGAAGAAAGGTTTGCTGGAGAATATGGACTTCGTAGTAGGAATGGAAGAGGAGAGACACAACTCGAATTATCTAATTCAGATGCTAATAGCGAATACTCCGTTCAAGGATCGCCAGAAGAGAAGGCGTACTTGGAAGTGGCCGAGAGATACAGGAAGATTTCAGCTACATCGTGTTCAGGCACAGATTCCGAAATCAGATATTGGATTAACAGATGTACCAAAGGACAGATATAGACTCAGACCACAGTTTGATATTGATGAAAAATATGCTGAAGTTTAAGAAACCGGTCAGGAAGAATCAATGCGCAAAGAAGTGAGATATGAAAGTACTAAGGAATAAAGAGATATGCTTGAAGATATCCAAGGCTATAGATACTACGGTAATTGAGAGCTCTGTAGGCAGTTCTGTTGAAGACTTATCTGAACACGAGGTAGAACAAATATCATGCGTCGTGGGGAAGAGTTGCAGGTTCCGGTATTAGAATAAGAATATAGAAGAGCTTCGGTAGACAAAGTCAAATAAGGCAGAAGAGATAGATAACATTAGACTGGAATCTCCAAAATCATTGGGGGAAGAGGCAACATGAGCAGAATTCTTTTCCTGAAGGACGTTTTCTTTGGGCTAACGACTTTTGATAAATTTTTGCTTCGGTTGCCTCGCATCGTGAACAGGCCAGATCTTTCACATCTTTCACTATTTTGATGTTCTCAGTTTTGATGATAGTCAAGTCATTATTCTCCTTCCTGCATTATTCATTATCTTCGTCCTTTTTGTGTATATCCTGCAGCAACATTCACTGCCAAATATCTATTATATTCATGTATGTTAAATAAATTTTTACTATGATCTCTCCTTTCTCAACTTACAGTTCTCTCGTCTATGCGTTTTAGACTTTGTTGTAATTTTATCTTACGCCAATTATACTGCTGCGTACTTACCCCATTCATAAGAGTATTATAATATCTGACTTCATCACTAAGCTCTAGTATATACTGAGTTTTCAGCGGTTTTTTCACCTTTCCTTTAGTTATAGGTTACCCATCCCACATTAATTATGTCTTTCTACGTTACATTCCACTAACAATGAACTAATCTCGCCGCTTTCACTTATAAAATAATCTCGAAACGTTTACTTCGACCTTTGTATTCTCCACTGAGAATTTCCTTCCAGCTTGCTATTCATTAATTCAAGTTTAAGGTTCGAAACTATATCCGCACCTGGGTATTCCTCTAGTCGATAATTCAATTTATATATGATTAGTTTTATTTATATATTTCATTTTTAAATCTTAGTAGTCCAATTGATGCCATGTGGCCTTTTCTACTATGTGTTCAGTCCTACTACACACTTCACCTACTTTATTTCCCACCTCCTCATGTATTTTCACTATTTCCCCATCATCATCAGCCTGTGACACGAGTATGCAAGGTTTTTGAGTACAGATTGTTTTTGCTTATGTCAAACTAATACCATAGCTCTGACAAAATGACCTGATTTTCCTCGTGTGTTATTTTGCGTTATCAAGCAACGAGATTGCAAACATCGCCCATCCAGAAAGTTCTGCGACCGACTGGCTTTATTCCAGACGTGTAAGCGACGTCAGTGCAGTAGCTCTGTTGACAGGTAGAGCTAATAATTGGAAACAATAAAATATGCCATTCCAACAATTAGTTGTGAGCCGTTAGTGTTAAGTAGTGGATGTTTGGTCGTAGTGTGTCAGCCTTGTTCACTGATATGAAGACAAACCCACAACAAAACGGCACAGCGCAGAAATTCACGTTAAGGGTCTGTGCTCTGACGATATAACCGACATTCAATAAAATGTGAGGTGCGAGATGAACAACAACCCAAAAATGGACTTTTCCGACAGTTTCACGCTCAAGTGAAGAAGACCATGTAGAAAATCTGATGCATTAAATGCAACGTCTTGACTTTTCCAAATTTCTTAATTCATTTCGTCTAGAACAGTTTGGGACTGACTATGTATCTGGTATTTGGTGTGGATAGAGCCTTATGATAGCTTATTCACCCACTCCGCAAGAGTCCGAGCGTGTCATGCTCACACTCTCAGATTGCCACTGTACCGTGACGTCAGAAACATGCGTACATTTCCAAGAAGACCATGAAACATGCTTGCGAGAAATGCGTCCAAAAGACATGGGCCCTTTTTTGTTATCAGCAGGTATTACTGCAAACGGCTGCTAACCCATGAAAAATACCACTTTTAAATATCCCATTGAATATTGTGAGACTATATGAAGCGTTGAACGACGAGGGTAAGTACTGAGAGAATGAAAATATATTCAGTTTACATGCAGGGCTACTGGAGAGCCGAACAGTCGTGGATGAGAACTGCCTGAAGTAACGTCCTTCGTATGTAGCGAACCTATGAGAAATTCCATGCCAATTTTAGAATAATCTGCAGGGCTCTCGCGTGTCTACTTTGAAGTTTGAAACAGAGACAGCTGTAAATTCTCATTCTTCCTACACTTCGCTACTAAATGATAGTACATATTACAAAGAATAGCCCAGTGTCAATGAATACGAGTTTTATCTCAAATTATCTTTCTTTCAATACAACGCGTCACTGCTCACATTCTCCGAGTTACTTGTTGCGCACTGCTCCTAAACGGGTTTACGTATACGCTACTATCACTACAGTACTTTTAAAATCATAGTTATACTTACTGACACTTAAATCACTCGTGACAGGAAGTGAATTTGTCGGTGGTGACATCATGAAAGTATGACACATGCCAACAGGTTTCCACTGATTTAACATTAATATATTCCTCACTCACTGAATGAACGTAAGCAACATGTTAGCCACAATTTATTTCAAATTGACTCACCTGTTATGTTCAGTAGCATATAAAACACGTATACGTTAGTGCGTTTGATTAATTATTCAGTCAATGATGCTGATAATTAGTAACTACATCTGTTACTGCCGGTTTACATCTCATTATAGCCGTTCGTAGTGGAAAATAAGAGCAAATGAAATCCCATATTTTCTGGAGTATTTAAATTACACAGCATGTTAACGGAGTCTACTGTGACATTTCTCCTCCTGTACCAGCTGATAATATAAATGTTAAATATTCATTGACACAAAAGACCGTTAAAATGGTAGTGGAGATTTGGAGTTTGTTCATGACCCGGAGGCACTGTGGTTATTGATGTACCTCGCTGCATATTTTTTGCATTATAATTGTGTGCGAAATTACTCTTTTCTAGAGGTTTTCATGTCAGTTTTGTTTGTTTTTGACAGTTCCACAGATCGCTCACAGACCACTTCATTGTCGCAGTTGCTTGGTTTCTTACCAGGCTACTGTGAAAACCAGTTCTGTAAACGATGGAATGAAAAACATGGAGAAAACCTTCATTTTTTTAAGATTTACGTAGTTTGTTTAATCATGCCATTCTTTTTAAGCATACAAAGTCTGCATCAATACAGACTTAAAGACATGATATATCTATGTCTTAACAAAAATTATTTAATATAAATTTATATGCATGTTTTACGTGTATGGAATGTTGATTTACAGGTATAACCTTTCGATGAAATGTGGCTTTAATCACTGCAAGCCCGCCCCTGTTATCGGGAGGTAACATAACGACTACGAATTTCCCATTACTCGGACCTAGGAGAATTTGGTCGAAAGCTAGCAGGATTTTAAATACTTGACACAGCTGTGCGAGAGAATATTTTGTTGCATATTTTGGAAATTAAGATGAAATTGGTCTGGCAGTGTTTTAAACACCGAAAAAATGGCAAACGTCTTGAACAATTGATTACCTTCCAACATATTTTTTCCATAATAAAGAGTCAGAAATTTGTCACAGTCACTAGCTTTAAGTTATTTTTCGGTATCAGGGAGTAGGTATTTTTTTCTTCTCAGACTGCTCTTTCCAAACTGGCAAATGAACAACTTCGACTAACCCATGACCAGATTATTGGTTACTGAGAGGCACTATGTCTTATCCCATTGAAGAGGAAGCTTCAAAGTACTTACAAGAGTAGGTAATGAGTCTGTGTGGTAAAGACTATTGTGATTTAATGGAATATGCTGTTCCACACTTTTCTGCCATCAGAGTCTTACAGAGCCAACGTACATATTAAAATTTATTGGGCAATAACCACAATATAGCAGTAACTGTAAGCGTCAAACTCTATTCGCCAGAGTTCATGTACCATCTAGAAATAGGCCTTCCAGAATCTTTTGGGATGTATCTCTCTCTTTCTCCAACTCTAAATATGTTCCTTTCACAACTAAACTAACTTTTTTAAGAACGGGTTCTTCAATTAAACAGCTCGGTTTCATGGGGAAATATCTCTCTGAATTGTTCTTGTTTTGGCAGACTTACTTACCTGGTATTGTTTGAGAATATTTTACCGAATGCATTTCACTTCTTCCATTTTGTTTGTGTATCAACCATAAATTTGTGGGACATATGAAAAGGTTACAGAATTCTATACTAACCTAAAAACAGTCTCAATACTAGCATAATTTCCATGAAGTCTCCAGGAATGTCGCGAGTCGTCATCGTTTTAAAAGGCAGGATGTGAAACAACTTGTTCTTCCAGTTTTTCATTATTAAACCGGCAATCCATTGCTATACACAGGTAATCTACTACGAGGTCATAAGAGTGTCATGAGACATACAAACGTATTTATCCCCCTCCCCCCTCTTGATCGTTTTATTTAGACTGAAATTAAGTTAATATGACGCTAATGAATACTATTGAGACAAAGGTGCCTCTTAAGCAACCGACCAGGTAATCAGCTTCTAGTTTAGACTCCACAGAATGTGTACCATTTTCAACAAATACTATAAACCTGATTGGTATTAGGGCTGGTGTTACAGGGCGTCCACTCGGAGTGATGTGCAGATTACATCATGACTGTGTTGAATACACAGAAATTTGTCATAGTCGTTGACATTTCGTTAGCTGAACTACAACCTATGTACCTCCATTTCGGACGTTTGTTGACTTCAAAGCATTCCACTCTGGCAGTTTCGTGACAGCATCAAATAATCCCTTCAGCTTCACTGAGAAGCAGAAGATACAAAGTGAAATAGCAGGCAGACAGTCACTATAACTGCAGGCTTTATTTGTTCTTGGTGGCATACGCCTTTGTACCATTTAGTGACGACGTAGCATTGTACCTGGCACTTCATCCGACTGATTCCCTGTTGTTCGTATATTTTTTTGTGGACACGGGGTGGTACTGACATTACGACCAAAAATGACACATATATGGAGGCACAACACACGTAACAACTTTATCCCTGTTGTGTAGATACATGTGTTTCGACCGAGATGTTAATTTACAAATGTAAATATTAACTTCCACTCACTTTGAAAACAAATCGCAGAAGTTAAGAACTTTTTCCGAAAAAGAATCGAGCAGCATAGTGTTCAAAATAGCCATTACATTTATCTTAATCGAAACAGTGTTTTCAGATTACCATTGAGAAGAGATTTCGATTAGGAGAGTAGTATGCAGCTGGTGAAACAAATCAGATGAATTGGTGGAGGGAGAGGGACTTCGAGGACTGTAATATTTTCTTTTTACTCCGAAGCCCTGGAACACTGTTATGGGCTGGGGAACAATGGCAAAGAATAAACACGTACCAAGGGCTATGTGCCATGTGCTATGTGTCATAGTCCCGACTTGAACAACTACGCTTCCCATTTCTTTGCGTGGTGACATTCTTTGTACGTCTTCTACCATCTTGCGCAAAGTTTCCAGATTTTTGACAAGGGCAGTTATTTACTGGGACGTTCTATAGGCTCGGCATCCCAAGTACCTAATACCATCTAACATTCAGCCAATCGGCAGATGCCTAAACCTGGTGAAACGCGTCATTTGTGAATAAATAATAAATACGTCCCTGCAACCGCGACTGACGGTTTCTACATCAGGACGCTAGGCTGTTTTGTAACAAAATAAGAAGAGGCCTTCGGAAGTTGTAATAGAGCGATTAATGGGAAAACTAAATATTGACCATCTATAATGTAATCAAAGACGTAAGCTACATGTAGGCAGTGGGCCTCTAAGGGGAGTGCGTTACTCTGTGCGAAGAGACATAACCCAATAACTGCAGCTGAAGCATTGGCACCAGTGTACTCATTGAACACTGAAGAGCCAAAGAAACCGGTCCACCTGCCTAGGATCGCGTAGGGCCACCGCGAGCACGCATAAGTGCCGCTACACGACGTGGCACTGACTCGACTCATGTCTGAAGTAGTGCTGGAGGGAACTGACACCTCGAACACTGCAGCGCTGTCCATAAAGCCGTAACAGTGGGGCGGCGTGGAGATCTCTCATGAACAGCACGTTGCAAGGTATACTAAATATACTCAATAATGTTGATATTTGGGATGTTTGGTGGCAAGCGCAAATGTGTGGATTGAAAAGAGATTTTCTGGAGCCTCTCTGTTGAATTCTGGACAAATGGGGTGCACATCGTCCTGCTGGAATTGCCCATGTGTATACCAATGCCTATCAGCAGCTAATGGTTTTGATTTAATCGTGATTTCATTCGTATCCCTAAGAGGCCGATGTGATGTAAGCACCGCGTGGATGTTAGCAGTACACAGGAAGGCGGAAAGCCACGGCTCCTAAGAGGAAAGCAGAGTAAATACATGAGAAACTGAAAGGAGAAAATCATAAGTAGGAAAACAGCTGAAGGCTGGGAACCGCATTACATAACCATAAATAATCCGTACTTCATTGTAGGTATAAAATATATTATCTGCTTTACATCTGCAGCTCAGTGCTATAAAATTAGCAAAGGAGAAATTCTTGTGCATTATACAGTTACTAATTTAACGTGAAAATCGTTTTAGTAGCTACCAGCAACAATTCGGATAATCAAAATCCGGTAAGATATCATAGAGTAACAATTCAGTCCGATTATTCAGAGTGGAACCTGGGACTCGCTGAAATGACCTCACGATTCTTATATCTTTCAAAACATTTAAAAATTTCCTTCATTTCCTTTAGATGTAGTGGACATGTTCATTTATTTTTTTTTGTAGTGGTCATGGTCTTTTTTCTGTGTTGCGGGTAGGCTGACCCGTTTCTTTCAGACGAGCTGAGGCGGCTGATTTTTGGCCGGTGAGGTTTAGGTGTTCTTTAAACCGTACATTAGAAAACTTAACACAGTGATTTGCATTCTTCATAGGTAAACATGATGATGCTTCTATACTGACGTGAAACCGGTAGTTGCATTTAAAGGACCTTCGTAAAGCTATGTGCCTTTTGGAAACACCTCATCAATATCGATTTTAACTGTTATATTTTTCATGATAATTCGAATGGTTATTGAGAGTTAAATGTAGTTATTATTCATATTGTCTCTGAGCTGTTGCTGCGTTCTCCAGAAAGGTGTTTTTACCAGTAATAACACTTGTAGGTCAATTTTCGTCTAAAGAAGGTGCGTGCGTCCAGGCCAAAGAACATGCAAAGTGATAGTGATAAGCTGATTCAAACTACCAATACCTTCGTCAATTCAGAAGACACAGCTGTTCAAACCAGCATCCGTCCATCCTGATTTCCGTAAATCGCTTAAGACGAATGCCGGGATGGCTGCTTCGAAAGGGCACGACCGCATTCCTTCTCCATGCATCCCTAATCCGAGCTTGTGATCTGTCTCTAACGACCCCGTCGTCGACGGGCACTAAACTCTAGTCAGCTCCTACTCCTCTTCTCCGTCCTCGTCCTCCTCAATTTTTGTCTATTTTAATCGGTACCGTATTCACTGAAATAACGTTACATACTTTCTTAACCCGTCAAGTTTAATTTAGTTCCATAATCCCCTTGACATTTGTTCAGACAGCGTAGTTCGTTCCAGGGCTGTCATAGCAGAGGCATTGGTTCTTCATCAGGTAGACCTGCTTGCCACCATTCGTGACTCGGTTATGCAGGCTTTTACAGTCAAGCGACGCAGTCGAACTTCGGCAAAACTGTTAGTTATTTCCCTCACGACGATGGATTTTGTGAAATTAACTTGTACGAGAGAGTGGTGCGCTCTCAGCGATCACTAATCTACAATCCACTCACGGAAGTAGTTCACATACGTTAGAAAATACTTTTCATGCATGCTGATCCATGACTAACTTTCGTAATGACTAGTAATGACTGAACTGCTTATGGAGCCGCATCAGTTCGCAACCACACGGCTGCCGGAAAGGTGCGCATGGGAGCTCACACAGTTAAAGAAACTGGTACGCATGTCTAATAACGTGTACAGCCCCCGCGGAAGTGCCGCAACACGACGTGGCATGAACTCGACTAATGTCGGAGGCTGTGCTGGTGGGAACTGACACCATGAATCCTGCAGGGCTGTCCACAAATCCTTAAGAGTACGAGGGGGTGGAAAACTCTTTTGAGCAATACGTTGCTATGCATCCCAGATACGCTGAAAAATATTCATGTCTGGGGAATGTTGTGGCCAGCGCAATGTTTAAACTCAGAAAAGGTTTTCCTGATGTCAATCTGTATCAATTCTGGACGTGTTGGGTGTCGCAATATCCTGCTGGAATTGCCCAAGTCCGTCAGGAATTGACAATGGCCATGAATGGATGTAGGTGATCAGACAGAATTCTTACGTACGTGTCACCTGTCAGAGTAGTATCTAGAAGTATCAGGGGTATCACTGCAACTGCACACGCCCCACACCATTACAAAGCTTCCAGTAGCTTCAACAGTCCCCTGCTGATATGCAGGATCCATGGATTCATGAGGTTGTTTCCATACATGTACACGTCCACTCGCTAGATAAAATTTGAAATCAGTCTCAGCCGACCAGGCAACATGATTCCAGTCAACAACAGTCTATTGTCGGCGTTGACGGCCCCACGCGAGGCGTAGAGCTTTGTTTTTTGTAGTCATTAAGGGTACATGTGTCGGCCCTCGGCTCCAAAAGCCCCTACCGATGATGTTACGTAGAATGATTAGCACACGGACTTTTGTTGATGGCTCAGCATTGCAGGAATTTGTGAAAGGGTTGGCATTTTGTCACGTTGAACGATTCTCTTCAGAGATCGTTGGTCCCGTTCTAGTAGGATCTTTTTCTGCCAGCAGCGATGTCGGAGATATGATGTTTTAGCTGATTGATGATATTAACGATACGGTCGTGAGATGTTCGTAAGGGAAAATCCCCACTTCATCGCTACCTCGGGGATGCTGTGTCTCATCGCTCGACTATAGCAACACGTTCAAACTCACTTAAATCTATATAACCAGCCATTGTAGCAGCATTAACCGATCTAGGAACTGCGCAACACATTTGTTGTAAATCGGTGTTTCTGCCTGCAGCGCCGTATTCTGCCTGTTTACAAACTTCTGTACTTGGATATCCATGCCTAAACCAGCTTCTTCGGTGCCTCAGTGTAGCTTTGCTTGTTCACAAATACCAATCAAATCTATCGTGTAGAGTACGCTGCCCGTGCGGTCCTTTGGATGACAATGAAGCAATAATGGCTTCGGAATTCAGAATTGTACAAAGTCTGGTTTACAAAATGGCACGTTTCTGACTACAGATTCGCTTTTGTATATGGAGTCCTCTTATGAATCTTGGGCTCATTCGAAGCATTGTGCAACTCGACAACTGCTGTTTAACTAGAGTGGTCTTATTTTGCATATCTGTATAATACCCGTTGTGCAGCTCCGTAGATACGTGATCAGCGTCTCTGCTGCTATGCGACAGACCTGTTTGTTTTTTTCTGTAACAGGGATTGTAACGGATGGTGTTCTTCTGTGCTCCAAGGGTATTCTTCCAGACTGGTGCTTTGCAGCCAACATTTATATGTAAATAACAGCAGCATTTTCTAATTTCTGTTGAAGAGTTTCTTAATAAAACTTTCACACTTGCAGCGCATATAGTTGGCCAATAGTTTTCCTGAAAGTGCCTGATTTTAATAACGCACATCACAATGGCATTACATCGTTTGCATATCAATCGTAGGTAAGTATCACAATAAAACATTAGCCTGTTTAACAACTCAGTAACTTATCAAGTTTGATTCTGACTTGCTAAATAGGCACCTGTTGACAGTGACAGTCATCTACGATTGCTATGCAAAGCATGTAATGCCGTTGTGATGTTCGTTATTAAAATGAGGCACTTGCAGTGCAGCCCCAGTAAGTCAGGCTTGAGAATAAACCAGTTGGATCTAAAATAGTTCTCAAACGTGTACAACTGTGACAGGTTTGTTAATAAATACTTCATGAAATGTCAACAAAATACTCAAACTGAAAGCAGCTTAATTCTCCTTTCTCTATTTGATTGATCTGTGCACTAACATTTAAACTTAAGACGCCATAAGTACCTTATTTAACCACTACACATCAGAGTTCTTAAAGGTAAAATACTGTCTCTCATCTCCACCCGCCAGGATAGCTGAGAGTCCTAATGCGCTGCTTCCTGGACTCGGGTATACTTGCCGGCCCCAGATCGAATCCGCCTGGCGGATTAATGACGACGACCGGTGTGCCAGCCTGCCTGGATGTGGTTTTTAGGCGGTTTTCCACATCCTCCTAGGTGAATATCGGGATGGTCCCCACGTCCCGCCTTAGTTCCACGACTCGCAGACATGTGAAACACATTCACACTATTTCACTATTTACACTAGACACAGACAGCTGTAGGTACTCTAATTCCGTCCTGGGGGGTATGGGGTGGCGGCAGGAAGGGCACGTGGCCACCGCTTAAAATTAACCATGCCAATTCCGTACTTAACCCTGCCGACCCTGCGCACAATGCGGGATACAGGCAGTAGCCAAAGAAAGAAAGAAAGAACTCTCAGCTCTACTATGAAGCCATTTTTGAAATACATCAGAATGTTTAGCGACTTACTCACCGCACCATGGTAGATCCGCGACTATGGCGAGCAGCGTGAATACCCAGCCAGCAGTAGCCATCATCCAGTGGTCAGATGTAGAACGTCGCATGGGTGGCCTCGAAACTGAAAGCAAATCTTTGTTACAAAAACCGTGCTGAAGGGTCATAAGAGCAGTCATGCAAGCAGCAAAGCGTGAAAGTAGTATGTTGTAGGAGCACTTTATCTCAAGGTCAGTACTTGATTCATTAGAAGCATACTGTAAAATAGGCGACTGCATTTGAAAGACAATGCTTAGAAACGCTTGTGTGGCGTATACTGGAGCTCTCCACGTGAGTTTTAATTTCGTTTAAAGCCGGACGGGCGGCAGTTACTGAACATCGAAAGGGAATGCGGAAAGCCGTAATTTTGTTCCATTGGCGTTGAAGTGGAAGAGAAATGTCACAAATAGCAGAAACTCGAAGAGCTATACATACATTCTTTCCTTCAGAGCTAATAAGACAAGTTACACCCGCATTATATCTCACTCCATCTCGGAAATGTAACAGAACGCGCTCGTTTGTCTGCAAGATATGGATAGAAGCGAAATACGATTGACACTGTCTTACATCCGTATTTTATTAAAATCTCTTTGTATGAAAGGTAAAATGCACAGATGATTCAAAATGGTCACCGGCGTTCATTAAAATATAAAAGTTGTAGAAACAACAAATGGTTCAAATGGCTCTGAGCACTATGTGACTTACCATCTGAGGTCATCAGTCCCCTGGAACTTAGAACTACTTTAACCTAACTAACCTAAGGACATCACACACATCCATGCCCAAGGTAGGATTCGAACCTCCGACCGCAGCGGTCGCGCAGTGCCTGACTGAAGCGCCTAGAACCGCTCGGCCACTTCAGCCGGCTAGAAACATCAGTGATTATGGAAACTATACATAATACACCAAATATTATTGTGTTTGTGGCTGTTAATATAACAGATAACTACATTCTTAAGAGCAGGACACCATCAGCGCTGTGGGAAAAATAAGAGACAGTTGTCATAACCGACCTAGCCGAATGTATTGAAGTATCGGTTACCACGTGCTGTATGATGAGTGACAATGAACAGCTCTTGAATCCTTCTCAAACTCTAATATGATGGTTAGGTTTGGTTCTGTTCTTCTGTCTTCACAAATCACGACTTTAAATGCTGGTTATGTAAAAGGATCACAGAAGGAAAGACACCAGCTATGAAGCGTTCAAATTACCATAACGTCACGTAGCACCACATTTCAAAAGCTTCTATTCTCTTTCCTATTACTGAAGGAACTGTTTATCGTGCACGCTTCACTTCCGCAGGATGCTGTGTCACAGATATTTTCATAGAAGCCTTCCTAACATTTCAATTACTTTCAGTGTCAGCAACTTTTGCTTTTTTTGAGAAATTCGTATCTTCATTTTGCATGTTTGTGTATTAATATCCTACGTAGTTCGGACGTTGTCAGTCAGTTCGCTGTCCAGATAGCAAAACTCATCCATTGCTCTTAATGTGTCATTTCCTAAACAAATCTCTCAGATTCACGTTATTTGATTCGTCTGTATTCCATTCCCGCTGTTTTAATTATGTTAGCCATCTTACAATTTTTCAAGACACTATCCATTTCTTTCAACCGATTTGAACACTTGGTTCTGTTGTTAAAGTTTTTATTTGTGCTTCACTGAACTATAGTCACCTCTGCAAATTTGATCTGGGTTTCCTTTACTGCTTTACGGTGTACAGATTGGATAACATTGTGGACAGGATGAATTTTTGTGTCACTCACATCCTAACTATAGCTTTCCGTTCATGTATTTGGACTTTCATAACTGCAAACTTACTGCTGTAAGCAACCTTTCACTCCCCGAAATCTTACACCTTCTACGTTCAGAATTTCAGTGTGTATTCCATTCAATAAAACGAAAATTTTTCTGTAATTCCAAATAGAATAAACGTAGATTTACGCTTCTTCAGACTAATATAAGCCGCAAGACGGATGTTGCCTCATGTGCCCCTACAATTTACTGGAACCGAAGTGATCTTCCCCTAGGTCAGGTTCTGCCTGTCTTTCCATCTGTAGTTGGCAATTATGACTTTTAGATTGATGTTTCAATAAAATTTACATCTGTTGCTACAATGTGGCCTAAGCCTCCAGTAAAGATTGTAAAGTTTTTTGGTCACTGCCAATATTGGGAGCTGTTATTGGTCGACGGTATGTTCGCATATTTACAATTGTAAAGTTTAACGGACCAAAGAAAGTTTTCTATATGGGACTTGGCGCTATCAACAACGATTTTAAATACCTTGTATATCACACCGATAAAAGGAACCAATCTAGTAGTCAGAGAATCTGTGTTTTCGCATTCCAGATACCATTAACGTAGATGCATTTCAGTTTAGTTATGAAAATGTACAGTCCTTTACCATCATTTCGGCGCTATATTGTAGGTCCCCTGAGTCTTTATTTCCTGCGATCCACTGCTTCATTATTAATGCTGCTGTAAATGGTACCGTCCATCACATCATCCAGGCTCTTCCTCTCTCGTTTCTTTTTCCCTTAGACGGACCCCTATAAGATTGTGTTTATAAGCCCTCCTCTTTCCTTGATATAAGTTGAATACAGCTTTGTTTTCTCCTTCATGTTATTTGCTATAACTGTCTTTGCTGTGTCTCTCATCTCAGTGTGATTAATTTTTGCCTCATATCTATCCTGTTAAGTCTTTCCAACCACCGCCATGGCCACATACAATAAGCGTCGAAACTTGGTCTACCTTGCATCCTCAATGTCCACGTTTCAGTGCCATACAGGACACCGCAAATAAGACATTTTCCTAAAAACTGTTTCCATATTCCCGCAGAAAATTCTCCTTTTCTTATAAAAAGCCTCTTTCGCCTATGGTATCCTGGTTATAACCTCTGTGCTGTTCTTTCGGCGTGTTTCTATCCCGCTCCTTCGGGGCAGACTGTAATCACAGAGGACGCGTTCCCAAGCGGCAGATAAGGAGATCCTTCCAAGATACGGGTAGTAGAGGGGGGTCTGAAATAGGTTCTGCGGACCATTAGACAATGCAGTGGCTAACCCGGAGCGGGCGGCTGCAATTGGCGTCAGTGTGCCGTGTTCGGTGCGGACTCCCGATTTGCGGAAGTCAGCGGAGTACCACTGCAGATTATTTACACCGCGTAGCGCAGTCTCCATTTTATGCAGAGTACAAAGTACAGAAGATAAGGTTATATGCTGAGGTACCAAAGAATCTGGTATAGGCATGCGTATTCAAATGCAGAAATATGTGAACATGCAGGATACGGCACTGCGGTCGGCAACGCCTATATAAGACAACAAGTGTCTAGCACAGTTGTTAGATCGATTACTGCTGCTACAACGGCAGGTTGTCAAGATTTAAGTGAGTCTGAACGTGGAGTTATAGTCGGCGCATGAGCGAAGGGATACAGAATCTCCCAGGTAGCAATGAAGTAGGGATTTTCCCATACCAACGAGTGTACCGTGAATATCAGTAATCCTATAAAACATAGAATCTCCGACATCGCTGCGGCTGGAAAACATCCTGCAAGAACGGGACTAACGGCAACTGAAGAGAATCGTATAGTGTTACTGAAGTGCAGCCCTTCCGCAAGTTGCTGCAGGTTTGAATACGGTGTCATCAGCAAGTGTCAGCGTGCGAATCATTCAAGGGAAAATCATCGATATGGGCTTTCGGAGCCGAAGGTCCACAAATGTAAATGTGATTACTATACGACACAAAGATTTACGCCTCGCCTGGGCGCGTCACCGACTGTTGATGACTGAAAACATGTTGCCTGGTCGGACGAGTCTTGTTTCAAATTGTGTCGAGCAGATGAATGTGGACGGGTATGGAGACAGCCTCATTAATCCATGGAGCCTGCATGTCAGCAAGGGATTGTTCAATCTGGTGGAGGCTCTGTAAAGGTGTGGGGCGTGTGCGGTTGGAGTGATGTGGGACCCCTGATTCGTCGAGATACGATTCTGACAGGTGACACATACTTAAGCATCCTGTCTGATCACCTGCATCCATTCATGTCCACTGTGCATTCCGACGGACAGTGTGACACCCACGCTTTCAGAACTGCTTCAGAGTGGCTCCAGGAACACTCTTCTGAGTTCAAAGTCTTCCGCTGGCCACCAAACTTCCCAAACGCGAACATAACTGAGCATATCGGGACTGTCTTGCAACAAGCTGTTCTGAAGAGATCTGCTCCCTCTCGTACTCTTCCGGATTTATGGACAGCCCTGCAGGATTCAAGGCCGCAGTTCCCTCCAGCACTGCTTCAGACATCATCCGAGTCCATGGCACGTCGTGTGTGGGAACTTCTGCTTGCTGGCGGGGGCTCAGACGATATTAGGCAGGCGTGCTATTTTCTATTCCTGTTCAGTGTATTACACGTTATTTTTAGTAAAAATGTAATATCCTTAGTAGAGGTCTGTTTCGACTGAAGTTACTAAAATAGGCGAAAAGTAGACTGCAAGCATTTGATTTCATTCCCTGTTGCCAATAAAATGAAAAACGATGGTCATAAATACACTGCAGAAAGCGGCGCAACACCTCAAGGTGTCCAGCTCTGGGGCATTTCACTATCAGGTCCTGCCTTCCCTGATGTGTGAGTTATTATATTTTCGTCTTTCCAATTATTAGGACAGAAGAGGAGCATGAGAAGTAGTCGTTGTTTGTTCGCATACGTGTCGCTGAGAGCTCAGTCCCTTCCAGCCGCCGACTGCGCACTTGTGTCTCTGCAGGCGGGTGATTCATAGATAGTCTCAGGCCAGCCACGTGCTGCGGGTGGGGAAGCCTCAGGTGACACACACACATACACACACACACACACACAGAGAGAGAGAGAGAGAGAGATAGAGAGAGAGAACATCCATGTGACGGCGCAGTTTGATTTGAAGTCTGACGCCAAAGACGCCGACATACACACGACGCTGCGGGTGCCACACTGCCGGCACATCTGCCTATGAAGGGCTGAGTCTACACAAGGGATAGGCTCACATAATGACGCCTGCGGTTCCCGTCAGCGTCCTCTGAGAATGCAGGGCTCTCAGTTGCCATTGCTCACTAGATGTGCTTTTACGATAGGCCTATGAGCTCACACTGACGCCGGTCTCCCAACGTCACTGCAGCCAATATCCAAAGCGACAACAGGGAACGCACCAGTGGGAATCATCAGAATAAACGCAAAAGTATGGGCTACCTCAGAGGATACTAAATAAAGAAAGGAAGACGCATACACAACTTAATTAAGGAAACGGCGGACAGCGAATAGGAAAGAAAGTGGAGCAAACTAAACAACTCGCTAAGTAATGCTAGGAGTTCTGTTTTTTTTAGATATGAAGAAAAAACGGCAGCTGAATCGGCCGGCTATGAGTAAAAATTTTTAACGTTATATCGGTTTTCGGCACTGTTCACCACTGGAGGTGCTACAAATATCCTTGTGCCAGGGGGCAGCAGCAACGTTTGAGAGCTTGCGCTTTACCTAACCGCATGCCCTTACGTATTTTCGTTCCATATAAAGGTTCCCTCGTGCAAGGTTTGAATCAGTTATCGGCTACAGCGGCTTAGCATTTATCACCTGATGATGGCGGGCAGCTCGACCGTGGAAGTATTGTGTGTAGGTGACAGTTTGATGGGGCTGAAGACACGACCATAATGTGACCATTTAAAACACAAGTGGCCGTTTCCAAACATAAACAAGCTCATACTACTAACCAGAAACCTGAAGACGTCAAACAATAACTATTGGGACAAACCATCATCGTAAAAGTGAATGTCAAATGTCTTTGTATCGTCTTGCCCCAAACATGCAGAAGACATCAAAATAAGCGCAGTAACAAGGCTAAACCAATTTCGTCTACTAAGAGGCCGAACAGATGGATCAAACTTAGAAACGATGGTATAAAATTACGAAATATTCGTTCTTTCTGTCCTACAGTACGTTGCACCATTATGGATGTCAATCAAAACAGTAGCTGAAGAAACAATTGCAACAAAGATAAAACATTAAGGATTACATCAAAGATAATTCCCAGGACCAGAAAAGGCATAGCCTACCAAAACGAAAAGGTAAAACTACTAAAGAAACGACGTCTAGAATTAACAATCAAAATTGGCATTATCAATGTCAGAATAAAACCGTGGTAACCGAACGTCTAGGAAGACAGTCTACAGTCCTAAGATTAAATACCCCTATCCGCCTATAACCGTGAAACTACGCAACGCAACTGATACTGAAATGCCTGGGCTAGCAGGACCGAGCGGATTAGGTTAAGGAAACGAGCCGAAATAAGTTTCTGTCAGTTGCACTCAACATACATACTTTATTCATCTACACACAGTATTACAACAAGGATGCAAAACACTCAAAACTTTAATCGACCTCCTTTGACTAACTTTAGATCGGCTGAAGGTCACACTCCAAATCCAAGACGCATGGCCTAAGCAAGATACTGAATACAAGTTTCTACTGGAGGTTTCACCCAAAAATATTTTCTAAATCTTCACTCTAAACAGGCTGAAGGTCCTAGCGATTTGATTTTAATGGAACTTGGATGGAGACCGAATATTAAGCAGTAAGAAGAGTTTCAATTAAATGCAGACGGTCTTATCTTAAAATATTTCATGCAAAATACTTCTATAGGCCCCATACAAAAGCATAACAATCTTATGCCTTAAGGGCAAGACAAGAACATTAAGAGATATTAATACTCGGCTCAAGGCCACATATCAACAAAATATATTTAACGGCTGAAGGCCTAGTACAAGAGTTTCATTTTAAAAGGCAGAAGGCCTTATGTTAAAACATCCCATGTAAAATTCCTCTGAAGGCCCCATATAAAGGAATAACAATCTCATGCCTTAAGGGCAAGACAAGAACATTTATTTAAGAGATATTCATACTCGGCTGAACGCCACACATCAAGCAACTAACTAAAACCCAAACAGGGAAATTACTATGTAACACACAAGGAGCGGCGCTCAGAAGTTTCCAGGGATAGTCCTGAGATTGTAACACTAACACCTGTTTAGGAGAGACAGGCAGCCTGTCCAACGACTTCTTAATCTGAAGGCAAATCAACCGACAGACAGCCGACCGACCAATCAACAAAATCAGTTCCGCTCCATGCAACCAGCAAAACGACCACAATACAACGCCACACAACAGAACGCATGAGGAATACCACGCAAACTTACAACTGAGAAAGTGAAGTTCCTTCTTGTCCGGGTTACGCTAAGGCAGGATGACGGAACTATTACACGGGGATGGGAACAGAACAATATCTGCTCGAGAAACTCCTCGCCGATGATGATCCACGCACACCTTAGGGAGACAATGTGTAGTGATTACATTACAGATAGCGTCACCTGCCACTTTTCTCGAAAGGAGGTCGCGCTAGCAATTGCTGGCTTCAAAAACAAGAAAGCACCAGGATCATACTATATCCACTCGGAAAGGCTGCACAAGGTATCACCACAGATAAGCCCATATTCAAAAAATCTAATAAATGATGCCTTGAGGCTGGGACCGGTGCCTCTAGTCTGGGAAACAGCCAACACAGTTATTATTAAAAAAGCCGGAGATACTTATCCATCAGAATCAAAACCGTACCGACCAATTTGCTTGTTAAATACACTGGATAAGGTCCATGGATGGCTTCCATGTAAACACCGCCAAGCTCACAGGGAACTCCATGGCCGTAGTCAGCAACAGTTAGGCTTTACACTGGGAAAATCAATTTGAGAATCGATTAATTGTGCTTTCCAAATTGTAGAAAAAACATCACGGAAGTACAAAGCCGCGATTGTTATTGATATTGCTGTTGGATTTGATAATCTTTCGTGGTCAGCAATGTTTGCAAGATTTACAGAACTACAGGTACCCAGAGCCTGTACAATGGTCTTCAAGACTACTGAAAGAATAGAGTGGCTGAGTGGCAAGAAGGCAACCGCAAGGTTCTATAAAGGATTACCAAAGGATGTCCACAAGGCTCTATTTGCGGGTCCACCTTCTCGGATATTACAACTGAACCGCTCTTGAATTTAATCGAGAGGGATGAACGTTCAGACGGAATCGTTGCGTACTCTGACGACCTGTTAGTTGTTATATCAGCCAACACAAGAGCAATTTTGGAAAACGAGTCGTGGTATGCTGCACACAATACAACACTGTTACAAGCAAATAATTATCAATATCCGCACTGAAAACAGCATACGTAATGCATAAAGGATCACTATAAAGACACCCGGCAATTAAAATATCAACACAAACATAAAACGCGAAGTAGTAACTGAATATCTTGGGCTGTGGCCGAGCGGTTTTAGGCGCTTCTGTCCGGAGTCGCGCTACTGCTACGGTCGTAGGTTCGAATCCAGTCACAGGCATGGATGTTTGCGATGTATTAGGCTATTTAGGTTTAAGTAGTTCTAAGTCTAGTGGACTGATGACCTCAGATGTTAAGTTCCATAGTGCTTAGAGTCATTTTGAATATACTGGGATACACATTGATGAATCTCATAGTTTCAACGAACACGTACAACTGCTCACAAACAAAGCTGAAAGTATACTTCACAATCAAGCGACATTAAATTCTAGACGATACTGACTATCGCTCACACACATAAGAATGTATCATTGTGCGCTATTGAGCTTTGTAGCCGTTACACACACTCGCTCTCGTTTGAAAATGATCACTGTTATGTTGGCTCAGACGAGTGTTCTACTTAGACTATCTGGGGTGTTTGGCACCACGTTAGTCGATTCGCTGTATGTGGTGTTTGGAATATACCAGATCGACATAACCATCAGATATCGGGCTACAACATACTGGCTGAAGAAGGGTAGACCCGAGAGAGATTTCCAGGACACTGGGGAGCATATAGAAGATGAGTGGCTGCTAAAAGCTTGGTTTGAGGACACTTAGCAAAATGAGTGGGACGAGAGTGGTATGGGCCGTCGAGTCTACTTATTTTTCCACAATATCAGGGAGCGCTTACGGTAGCGCCATTTTAACCCAAGCCGAGGCATGGTTCATTCCGTAACTGGACATGGAACTTACCCCACGCACTTGCATCTCATGTCGCTTTCAGAAAGTAATCGTTGCACAAGCGGGAAAATCGGTTCCCGACTACCTTTTCATATGAAACTGATACAGGCACTCACGTAATGACATAGAACACATAACGGAAACAGCACTATTCGATGCACTGAGGATCCAAGGTACACGGACACCGTAGAACGCAATCGCCAACAACCTCAAAAGCAGAACATGACATATACCAAAAGACTCGCCAATACACTAGGCGCAGAGGACGAAGACAGGACGACACAGATAAATCGAGTAGGTCTAGTACGGACGATGATACGAGTGACAGTGACGTCACAGACATAACATAGACCTACAAAATATACATAACATAACACACGAGAGACATTCACCGCTATCACGTGAATATTAATCGAAGATTGGAAATATTATATTATTGTGAATGAATCTAATAAAAAGTAGGAATGATCAGAATATTCTGCTTCACTCCGTCTTCAGGCCACAAGCGGCCCATTTGGACCATCAGACCGCCGTGTCATCCTCAGTTGAGGATGCGGATAGGATGGGCGTGTGGTCAGCACACCGCTCTCCCGGTCGTTATGATGGTTTTCTTTGACCGGAGCCGCTACTGTTCGGTCGAGTAGATCCTCAATTGGCATCACGAGGCTGAGTGCACCCCGAAAAATGGCAAAAGCGCATAGTGGGCGGAGGGTCACCCTTCCAAGTGCCGGCCACGCCAGACAGCGCTTAACTTCGGTGATCTTACGGGAACCGGTGTATCCACTGCGGCAAGGCCGTTGCCACATCAGAAAATTCAGTAGATAGATATTGTTCCAGAACCCACGTTACATCTGCACCCAATATTATTAAGTAGTTACATATTTGAATACGTTATTGTAAATGAAATAATACGAGTGTAATACAAATGAAATATAAAGTAACAAAGCAAGTTCAAAAATGGTAAATACGCAACAACTTAACTAGCTATCATTGAGGCAGATTATTGTTCCAAAGCCATGCAAATTTGTTTACTAACTAACGTAGTAAGAGTAATTGTTATGTAACCTAACAAACAACAACTCACACGGCACTCTAACGAACAATACCGGTTTAGTTTGGATCGGCACTGACTGGAAAGATCAAACGTTTTCGATAGTAGCATAGTTACTATAGTTGGTCGCAACACATGTGTAGCCCGGACTTGATGTTCATTATCAGGTCCCCTTCCGAAGTTAGTGTTGGTGAAGGGATATGTCTGCTCTTTCCTGACTTCAGTTATTCTCTCTTAAAATTATACCATCAATTTATAATTCCCTATTTCCGAATTTTTGAATTTTTCTTTAACAATAAGTGTAATACTTGTAAGTAAAAAAAATACCAAACCAAAATGCAAACAAAAGAGCTCCACGGGGATCCGCCTCTACGTGGTGCTGCATGGGCAACTATGCCCGGGGCCTCAGCTGCGTAGCAAGATGTCTCTATGCGGTCAGGGGTACTGGGTAAGAGGTCTGTGTCGATCACTATGGCCTGCATGAAGTACACTACTGGCCATTAAAATTGCTACACCATGAAGAAATGCAGATGATAAACGAGTATTCATTGGGCAAATTTATTGCTCTAGAACTGACATGTGATTACATTTTCACGCAATTTGGGTCCATAGATCCTGAGAAATCAGTACCAAGAGCAACCACCTCTGTCCGTAATAACGGCCTTGATACGCCTGGGCATTGAGTCAAACAGAGCTTAGATGGCGTGTACAGGTACAGCTGCCCATGCAGCTTCAACACGATACCACAGTTCAACAAGAGTTCTGACTAGCGTATTGTGACGAGCCAGTTGCTCGGCCACAATTGACCATACGTTTTCGGTTGGTGAGAGATCTGGAGAATGCGCTGGCCAGGGCAGCAGTCGAACATATTGTGTATCCAGAAAGGACCTTACAGGACCTGCAACATGCGGTCGTGCATTATCATGCTAAAATGTAAAGTTTCGCAGGGATCGAATGAAGGGTAGAGCGACGGGTCGTAACATATCTTAAATGTAACGTTCACTGTTCGAAGTGCCGTCAATGCGAACAAGAGGTGAACGAGATATCTAACCAATGGAACCCCATACCATCACGCCGGGTGATACACCAGTATGGCTAAGACGAATACACGCTTCCAATGTGCGTTCACCGCGAAGTCACCAAACACGGATGCGGCCATCATGATGCTGTAAACAGATCCTGGATTCATCTGAAAAAATGAAGATTTGCCATTCGTGCACCCAAGTTCGTCGTTGAGTACACCAATGCAGGGGCTCCTGTCTGTGATGCAGCGTCAAGGGCAACCGCAGCCATGGTCTCCGAGCTGATAGTTCATGTTGCTGCAAACGTCGTCGAACTGTTCGTGCAGATGGTTGTTGTCTTGCAAACGTCCCCATCTGTTGACTCAGGGATCGAGACGTGGCCGCACGATCCGTTACAGCCATGCGGATAAGATGCCTGTCATCTCGACTGCTAGTGATACGAGGTCGTTGGGATCCAGCACGGTGTTCCGTATTACCCTCTTGAACACACCGATTCCATATTCTGCTAACAGTCATTGGATCTCGACAAACGCGAGCAGCAATGTCGCGATACGATAAACCGCAATCGCTATAGGCTACAATCTGATCTTTATCAAAGTCGGAAACGTGATGGTACGCATTTCTCCTCCTTACACGAGGCATCACAACAACGTTTCAACAGGCCACGCCTGTCAACTGCTGTTTCTGTATCAGAAATTGGTTGGAAATTTTCCTCATGTCAGCACGTTGTAGGAGTCGCCACCGGCGCCACCCTTGTGTGAATGCTCTGAAAAGCTAATAATTAGCATATCACAGCACCTTCTTCCTGTCGTTTAAATTTCGCGTCTGTAGCACGTCATCTTCGTGGTGTAGTAATTTTAATGACCAGTAGTGTAATAAGATGACAGGCGCTAGTAGTCATAATATAGTTTGGAAATGAAATGTAATACAGCAGTGTGAGTACAATCTGAGGTTTATATGGGAGTTTTCTGTGTATAACCGACAGGCTGGCTGCCAAACTTTACTATCGAGATTGTTTAATCTTTTCGTACTTATCCAATTACTTAGCATAGGTTGTTGGAACAAATGACGTAGATATTTTACCTCCTTGGTGCAGGTCTGCGTGCAAATGAGTGCGATTACGAGTGTATACTACGTATTTCCATGAAAATTTTAATCTTAAAACTTTTTGGAGTATATATTTCTGGAAGGTCATTAAGGACCTCCAGGACGTCTGCCCAGATTTCATCCTTTCCAAACGACTAAGGTCTTGAAATACGTATTTTTATGACACCATTTTGTAATTATATTTAGCCACCTACTTGTTATTTGCTTTCTCGTATCAGGTTATCGTATGATCAAGGACGAAACTAAAATCATGTCTGTCTAAATAAAAAAAGTGGAAGTTTGATATTATGAAAACATGTACTTTCAAAAACATACTCCGAGTTATGAACACGACGAATGAAAATAAAATATCACCTCGTACGGATCGGATAGAATATTAAACTTCCCTTAGAAAAAGTGTGTTCACTGAAATAAGAATTTCTGACAGTCTGAAATAGCCTGGTAGTGCGCAAAAACTCGGCTATTCACCCTTAGCGACGAACATTTCGCCATTTGAGTGATCTGAGCTGTCTGCGTGATCTCGTGACAGGTTCTGCCGATGTGTTTCTTTGTTCTACTTGTCAGAGGAGCACAGGGACTCTGCCATGCAGCAGCTTTAATTAGCCGCTGGTAGAGTGAATATCGGAAATGTTTTCTGCGGGTAATAGCACAGGGACGCTGACTCAAATAGCCAGACTACTCCAACTTTGGATAAAAGGTAAAAATTTCATTTGAAATTTCAGCTTAGTGACGTTTTAGCAGGAGCAGTGTTACACACCACACAGAACGTACAAAAGTTTAATATCTGCAATGACACGATTGCCACAGTTAAATGCAGAGGATTCAATGGAAACGCTTCATTTGTATCTGCCCTAGTTATTAGCACCATGATGTAACAATTAAAGCCGTTTGATAAACCATTTTTTCTAACCCCTTTTTACGCAACAACTCACTTTCATACCTCTAAAGTTGAGGCTAGAGTTTTCAATACCGTGTGAAAATGAGAAATACGTTATGTTGACATCTATAAATACGCTGTCTGCAAGTACTGAAAAAGTAATTAGTAATGAATGGGAATATTAGGCACACAACGAATTTGTGTATATCGGACTATAGTTTACTTTTTCATGTATTCTTGAGCCACAGAAATAGTGCTTAATGGATGCTATACACTCTAGCTAACAGTGTTAATCAATCCAGTATAGTTAAACGGTGACGTGTCGCTGCGATACTATTCATTTACGCTTGTTCGCTAATATTCATTTCGAGGTATTAGCCCAAAGGTACGTTTGAACGGCAGTTTACTGTACTAGACATGGTCCTATTGGAGATGGAATGGATACAACCAAAAAACGCCTCATGGAGTCAGTGATGAAATGTTTTACATTATACCCCAGATTTAGACACACGATGAAACTTCATTTTATTTATAAATCAGGAAAAAGCAAGTGAGCTAGCGAACAGATAATGAAATTTCTCATTTACCCTACAGCTGTCAACGAAACGTTACACATAACAGAGCTTAATTGTTTGTTACGTTGAAAGTGCTACCAGAAAGTGAAAATCGGATTATATGCCAGAAAAGCACATAAAGGGGAACCGAAGATTCAATCGTGGCCTTTGTGATACGTACTGCGTTGGGCTATCTGAGTGTGTGATTTTTTTTTCCATGCAATGAATAGTATTACAAAGTTTGGGAGCAATTTATTAAATTGGGACCAAATACAATACGTATAAGTTGAACGAAATCTATGTCATTAACACTACCGTCGCTGGTCAGAGATGAAGTACAGCAGATAATCCCCGTATTTTTACCGTTTAACCTGCTGCAGTGCTTTGCTGTAGATTCTAAGTTCATAAATCAGTGTGAAGCTTCTCACTGAAATTAATTTAGTATTTATTTTCGCAGTAACGACAACAGTTCCCTTTCTATCAAACATTACCACTTCGCCTTCTGATCATGCATATTTCCACAAATAGCATGATTAATACAGTGTTTACATAGAAAATGCAGTGAACTGAAATAACAGGAACCGTTGCGGTCAAACAGAATACTGCAAACAAAATACACGAACTTCGTCAGAAAAAGCGAACGAGACATGTCTAAACCGTAGGCATGATTAATAGAGAAACGAATGTTGAAAATTAGATGCACAGATAAGGTAAGGAAGTAGGAGGTTCTACGCATAATCGGGGAGGAAATAAATATGTGGAAAACAGTGACGAGAACAAGGGACACCATGACAGGACATCTGTTAAGACATCAGAGAGTGACTTCCATGGTACTAGAGGGTGCTGTAGAGGGCACAAACTATAAATCCACCAAATAATTGAGGACGTAGGTTGCAACTGCTACTATCAGAGAAAGAGTTTGGCTGGCCGAGTCAACCAATAACTAAAAAAAAAAAAAAAATCAAGCTAAATGTGAAAGCTTCCACGTTCAATAGAAGCAGTGTATACTATACAACATATCGCTTATTAATTGGTTTGATTCTTAGTTTTACATGTACAGCTCTCAATATCTTATTTCAAGCATATATACGCTATTCCTTCTACAGAAGTGCTCGTGTTTATAAAGAAATTAGAATAATTATCGAATATGTTGAGAGGTGTTGACACAAATGGATTAAAATAATATCCAGTGTTGGTCCGGAAAAACACAGTTTCCGAAATATGAAAACTTGTTCATAGGAATTGTTCAACGTGGCGCTCATCCCACGAAATGCATTCCTCTGCCTTTCGGCCATGTCGAATCACGTTCTTCTTTGAAGTTGTACGTTTTAGCATACGTTTAACTTATGTACATTTTCTTTCTCTGTCATTTGAATTTTCTCCGCCTTTACCAACCGATACCCCTGTCAGTTCAATATGTTTCGATGTTAAATCAACAAAAAATGTAGAAAAGTGAAGGTGGCAGGTTTAAGTCTTCGTGTGCTCTTTATAGTCTTCTCACCTATCCGGAGACACACTTTTCAATAAGTATTACAATAACTTCAAAAAATATTAAGAACACGAACTATTGTACAAATAATGACGGTAGTCCTAGTGGACGCAAAAAAATATAATAAAGTAAATACAGTGAATAGGCGCAACTGTACTTCCTTCACATTATGACTGGAGTAGAGCAGATAAATTCCCTTAAGTGTCCTCATAATATAATGTTGAGGGGATTAATGTATCGTGAAACGTTCATTAACAAATCTGTCACAGTTGCGGAACATACGTTTGGCGACTAGCTACGAAAGAACTGCTTCATTCTCAAAGTAAGTTAGTTAACTTGCGAACTTTCGGGGTAGGGCCATGTTGATGTGACAGACATCTACGATCACTGTGTAAAGCATGTACTGCCACTGTGATGTTCGCTATTAAAATCAGGCACCGTTAGTGCAGCCACAGTAGTTTTGACTTGAGAGAGAACCAGTTGGCTCGAAACTAGTTGCCAAATACATGTGCAGCAACAGTGATATATTCATTAATAAACTTTTAAGATTTGACTGCGTCTGAAATCTGCAAGTGCTCAGCGACTCTACTTATTTTAACTGTTTAAAAAAGGCACAGTCGCAACTTTTGTTTACTCTAGATTTCGGTTACTGAGTGACTATCTTCAAAGTAGTAAGTAATGTTAACATACGCAGTGCAATTTGAACTCCTGACTGTATACTCCTACAGGGTCCATGGCAAATGAAGTCTAAAATGTGTTAACTTTAAACCCTGGATTGAAGATGGTCCTGCAGTGACCGAAATCTAGACCTGCTACAATAAACAAAAGTTAGGACTTTCTGCTGTTCCTCCTTTCACCAACAAATAATTGACGCTTCATGAGATATTAAAAAGAAGGTTGCTGGTCCTGTATCTACAATGTTGAAACTGAAAAAAGTGTTGATATCTTCTCAAAAAGAATTACAGGGATAACGACCAAATTTAATTTACAGTTTACTTTAGACACTGCTGCTTATTTAGTTTTAATTTGCGAGGAAGCATACTACTAACGAGGGTAACGAGTTTTAATCTTTCCTATTTTAGTTATATTTTTGTTAATTTAATTTACTTATTTTTCTGAAAGAACACTCCATCATTTGTATATTTCCTGTGTACTATCTAGATTTCGGCTTTCACGCCATTATATAGTGCAATCTTCCTGAACTGTTACATCCATTTGCTATGTACCGTGCAGGATGACAAATACACAGTTCACCACACTTGCTTAACAGGATACAAAGGGTACAAAATTAATGTCTTTACTTTAGGTCGTAGTTTGCATTTCTAGGCAATTGGACAAACACACACAAATACACACACATGTACACACGCACACGTACACGCACACGCACGCACACACACACACACACACACACACACACACACACACACACACACACACTTAGGTTCAAATGGTTCAGATGGCTCTCAGCACTATGGGACTTAACTTCTGAGGCCATCAGTCCCCTAGAACTTAGAGCTACTTAAACCTAACTAACGTAAGGACGTCACACACATCCATGCCCGAGGCAGGATTCGAACCTGCGACCGTAGCGGTCGCGCAGTTCCAGACTGAAACGCCTGGAACCGCTCAGCCACTCTGGCCGGCACTGAGGTTCCAGGAGAGTTGGAGTATGGTACACATTCTCTACTAACTTGGATGTGGCATTGGGCGAGGTGGCAAAGTCTGTGGCTGTACTGGCGACGCCGTGGCAGAAGTGCGTCCCATCTTCATGGCCTATTGGAACTCGTGGCCACAGCAGGCGTGGCGTTGGCAGAATTACGCTTTATAGTGCGTCTCAGAGCTTTCATTTTGACTAAATTTACGTAGCGTCGTAGTTACTCGGCCTGAGTTCACGTAACAGCATTTCGGGGTCGTTCGTTGTTACCTTAACGCAGCTACCGTTCAAAAAATGGCTCAAATGGCTCTGAGCACTATGGGACTTAACATCTGTGGTCATCAGTCCCCTAGAACTTACAACTACTTAAACCGAACTAACCTAAGGACATCACACACATCCATGCGCGATGCAGGATTCGAACCTGCGACCGTAGCTACCGTTCAACCCTAACGGAAAAGGGCATCGTGTTTCCGCTTATATACTGTACATAAAGTACTAACAAACAGCAGAGATTGAAAATACCGCTTCAGTTGTAAACTGAAGCGGTATTTTCGACCTCTGTTATAATGCACAGCTGCGGGTGTTCTTCCAACAGGATTGTTTCTACTAACTAACAGTTTTGGCTCTTTCAAAAAGCACACGACCACGTACGTCTCAAATTCGGTATACAACTCAACAGAAAACAAGGAATACTTGACGAATGTCAATTCCACTCTCCGTATTTCCTTGGAAATGGGCGTATGGCATTGTGGGCTGGGTGTCCCCCATTCGAGGGCAAGTACTTATTGCATTCGACGCCACACTGGGCGACTTTCGCGTCGGTGATGGGGATGAAATGATGAGGACAACACAACATCCTTTCCCTGAGTGGAGAAGATCATCTGTGCCAGCCGGGAATCAAACCCTGGCTCCTTGGCGTGGCCTTCCGCCACGCTGACCACTCAGATAAGGTGGGCGGACTTCCATATTTCGTGTATACATAACTCAGACTACATAGAGATCGTACAAGCCAAAGATTTGGCTTCATTTTATCAATCATTTTAGTAGCTGTGGTGGAGGGACTGTACCAGCATAAACTACAAATTATTAGCAGAAAATACTGAACACTCCATCAGGTTGTTTTCCGCGACTCTTTTTACCTGAAACTATCTCATTCTCAAACAGACAATCAGGCCATGTTGTTACGGAATTCTTTGTCTTTTCAGCTACTTTGCAGTGATCTGTGAGCAGCACAAAGCATCCAACAGCAATGGCCTTTCTGTACAGGAAAATGTATTGTTTCTCTTTTCTGAAAGCTTTGGTCAGTCTTTCTTACATACGTAATTTCTTACTCCAGTCAAAGGGAAGACTCATCAAAATCTCAGTGAGCCGGGAGTGATTCGAAAGGACCTCAAGTTCGGAAAATGTAGGGGTGGGAGGTGTTGAAAGAGGCATTATACGGATCTATGAGCACCCAGCTACTTTTTTTTCCTTTGGAGAGTCATTGTTCACAACAACAATACGGATGTCAACATTACTGAGAATTCTACAATGGATGTGGTGAGATGGAAACGCAGTTCACATCCTCCAATGCAATTGAAAATTTTGCCATTTGTACTGAGTTCTAACTGGTCACAATTCTGAAGTCTCCACACATTTCGCTGTGGTAAACTATTGTATTAAGACATCCATTTTAATTTGTTTGCGGTATGGTTGGCAGAGAGGGATTGAAAAATTCTATTATGATAGTACTCATACGGCGTGGAAACATATAAATATCCCTAGAAACGCGAAACATATTTTCAGGAGTGATGCTGTTGATGATGGATTATGTCATGGATCTTAATTCAGCGTTCTAATTTATCGTTCGTAACATAAAACATTCCATTACCAGTCTCAGTGCTTTTGAAAGATGCAGCATTTCTGTATATTTCGCCTGGAGACAACCGTCGCCAGATCTCTAAGAACAAAGGTCGGAACGTTCTACAAATCCCTCATCTCCTCAACAATGGAATTCCGCTCTTTGGTCACGAAATCATTCGACAACCGCTGTGTCGCCACCTTCACCGTCGGAAAATCTACGATTTCTTGTAATAAGTTCATCAGTTGCCTGGAGATTGTCATCTGTGGGTGAGGTCAATGGCCTTTCTTGCCGACCAGCATCACCCAGGTTTGTGTGCCTTTCTCCAATTGTTGACATCCTTTCGATATAACTGGGAAAGATATCACATTTGATCCACACACTCATTAGATCCACACACCACCAGAATTTAAAGCATTTTTTGTCCGCCCTTTTGACAGGAGGTCTTGAGGACGAAGGCCGTTTACTACTGTGAGAACATGGAATGCCTACAGCCGTCCTTATGATTTTATTTATTTTGTAGCTACTAGTTACGGTTCTTCAGTGGTCCATCTTCAGACTGTCGTTGATGCTGAAGGGGTGGTATTGCATCAGTGGCCAACATAACTGGTTACGCAGACGATGCGAATACTTTGCTGTCAGCACTTCAACCATCAACTGCCAAATCAAGGCTGCCAACTCATGGCAGTTGATGATTCATGGAAGCATGTAAATAGGGTTCGTGTCAAGCCTTTCAGCATCAAGATGGCACACTGAAGCACCGAAACTGGTAGCTTTTTTAAAATAAATAAAATAATATAGACGTCTATAGGCATTTCATTTTCTCACAACATAATTTCATGTTGTACCTGTGCGCAATTTAGACGTTTCGCCAACAAAAATCGTATCGTCCTGCGTACGTCAGGTATGGACTAAGTTCCACTTGGGACCTGTGGAATGGTACATTAGCTTATTTGTTTTAGTTGTAAATATTTGTCATGTGTTGTTGTTTTTCTGACATGTTCCACATCCTGGAGGACCTCCTCACTACGGATCAATTGGAATGAAAGTAAATCTAATCTAATCTAATCTAATCTGTAAATGCCGCGCCATTTCACTCCCAGACCGTGGTACACCTGTTGTCCATAATGTAGCTGCGCTGTGCCTACAGGAAACCCTGAACATTAATCTCTTCTGACAATAAGCACTATTACTGCGCAATACCTTCTGCACCATCCAAAATATTTCGGCATTTATATACTTTTGATTTATAATATGTAAGCTGTTTTATGGAAACAATAGTTAGTAAGTATTGGTTGTAATAGTTTATTTATGTCTGATCGTATACAATCGATTGTAATTATGAGTAAATATTGTAAATTACTGGGTAATTGCCGGGGGAGCTTTATTATGATGTATCGATACAACGACGAAATGTCAGTGGCTGTGCCTTTGTTCATTTCTGTGTGTAGAGTGTCTCCGTCACGCTGCCAGCAGAGAGCCGCGGAAGTGTTTGTTGGGCGGTACCGCAGACACGGTGTGCAGCTATGATCGTGCAGTGTATGGGCCACTAATTCGTATTCAGAGCACGGCGGTAGTGGACAGGCAAATGATGCTACAGTTCTAACTACTGTCTGTCCCATATTTATCCGCGGCTCTGAAGACGACTCTGGTTTCTCAACCTGCATCAGTAACAGCGGCAGCTCAGCATTATCGTCAGTTAAATTCTTCGTCGCCCGCACAGCTATAATATAGTAAAGCCGTAAAGTAACAGATATAGTATTGTCGAGGCATTACCCAGTCACATTTCTTTCACAAAGTATGACTAACTTGAGTAATAACCCGCAATAGTTAGAACTTGTAGCGCAGCTCTTCAGTTAAAACTTCCGGGCTGAGAGGCCGTGGTCGATGTATAAAATTTCCACCTGACGTTTCGTCTCCATCTGCGGGAGACATCTTCTGAGGTCGTCCGGCTACTGCCACTGGGGCTGCTGGTCCTCTCGCATCTATAGAGCGCATAGAGGGCACCACCATTCGTCACGTGATGCCGACGGTATGCCTATCTTTGGAAGGCGTCATCATTCTCGATTAAGAGTAATCGATTGTCATTCTGCGGGCGCAACGTCGACATCCATATTTTGTCCAACTTTAAAACTTCCTCTTTTCTATTGAAATTGTTGTGGTGCTTGTGAATTTCTATTGCTTCTCTATACATGCGCGTATGATAATGGGATGTTCGTGCTAGAACGCTTGTCTCATTAAATTTAATTTCATGATTCCCATCTCGAAAAACGTGCTCAGCTACGACCGATTTTTCGATGTGTCCTAAGCGACAGTTTCTTTTATGTTCGGCTAAGCGGGTGTCTACACTTCTTTTCGTTGTTCCAATATATACTTGTCCACAACTGCATGGAATTTTGTATACCCCAGGTGTTGCTAGGGGATGTCGGGCGTCTTTTGCAGTTCTTAAATGTTCCTTAATCTTCTTGGTGGGTCTGAAGATTGTTTCGATCCCATACTTGGCCAGCACTTTCCCGACACGGTCCGTAACCTTATTAATAAACGGTAGGAAAACTTTTCCAGTAGGTGTCCGTTGTTGCTCTGGACTTCTGGCTTCTTTTCTTCTTTGATGGAGGGCTCAATCAATTTCCTTACTTTTATATCCGTTTTTGATGAAGGCTGACCGTAGGTGATTCAGTTCATCTTATAAGTAAGCCGGCTCGCAGATTTTGTTGGCTCTGTCCACCAAGGTTTTAAAGACACCTCTTTTTTGTCTAGGATGATGGTTAGATTCCTTGTGGAGGTATCGATCCGTGTGAGTGTTCTTTCTATATACCTTGTGGCCCAGCGTCCCATCCACCCTTTTAATTACCGACACATCCAGGAAACTGAGTTGACCATTGCTCTCTTTCTCCATCGTAAACTGTATCTTCGGGTTAATGCTGTTCAGGTGCACCAAGAAGACATCCAACTCTTCTTCACCATGAGTCCACACTACAAATATGTCATCAACATAGCGGTACCATTTAGCAGGCTTTTTACTGGCAGTCTGCAGCGCTCGCTGTTCGAAGATCTCCATAAATAAATTGGCAACAGCTGGGCTGAGAGGGCTTCCCATCGCCACCCCGTCCATCTGTTCGTAAAACTCGTTGTTATACTGGACATAAGTTGTCGTCAGGCAGTGTTTAAATAAAGCCACTATGTCAGTCGTAAAAATATCTGCTATATATGAAATAGCTTCGTTTACAGGCACCATGGTAAACAATGACACTACATCGAAGCTCACAAGAGTATCACTTGGGCTGACGTTAATCTCCGTCAGTTTTTCAATAAAATGCGCCGAGTTTTTAATGTAACTGTCCGTTCTGCCGATGTGTGGTTGCAGCAAGCAGGCCAGATAACTGGCCACCTCTTGTGTTGGAGATCCTGTGGCACTCACAATCGGTCTCAACGGGACCTGTGTTTTATGCACCTTTGGGAGTCCATAAAGTCTGGGTGGATAAGCTTCCGTTTTGCAGAGTTGTTTTTTATCATCCGAAGAAAGAGAAGATTTTTTCACCAGTTGATTGGTATTTCTCAAAATTTTGGTTGTAGGATCCTTCTGAAGTTTTTTGTACGTAGTGGGATCCAAAAGGTCACTAATCTTCTTGTGATAATCTTCGGTGTTCAGCAAAACCGTAGCATTTCCTTTATCAGCTGCAAGTACAATAATGTACTTATCCGCATTGATCTCCCTCAGTGCCCTCCTTTCCGATTGAGACAAATTGCTGGTAGGTGGTTTCGCTTGGCGTAATATTCTGGCTGTCTCAGCCCTGATTTCATCCGCGGGGTGCGATGGTAACAAACGGATTCCTATCTCCACATTCGCTATAATGTCCTCCGTAGGAACCTTTAGTGGCGTGACTGCAAAGTTGCCTCCTTTCGACAGAACTGAATGTTCCTCTTTTGTTAATTCTCTCCCAGACATGTTAATCACAGTACGAGAGTTGCCAGCGACTAATGTTTCACCTCTGCCTTTCTGTAGGCCATCGAATTTCCTCTTTTGCCTATTAGTTGCCATTTCTGCACTGAGTTCCATGGTCCTGAACGTTAGACAGTCCACCTTATTCCAGTCATAACACTGCATTATGTTACTGATATATAAATGGAGATGTAACAGCTTACTGCTTGTTTCCGCTAGTTCTCGCCGAGAATGGTGAATTCGTTCCCGTAGCATCGCTAGTTCCATGCGGTTGTAAATACGGTGCGCTTGCACCGAGTGAAACATTCTCCTCGCCTTCAGAAACTTCGGCACTGTCGCAGTGTCCCGGCAGCGTAGCAGGAACAAAACTGACACTTCCTCCCCGTAGAGGCGTTTAATCATACAATGTAAGCTTTCACGGCCGGTGTTGTCTTCAGTTAAAACTTCCGGTCTCAGAGGCCGTGGTCGATGTATAAAATTTCCACCTGACGTTTCGTCTCCATCTGCGGGAGGCATCTTCTGAGGTCGTCCGGCTATTGCCACTGGGGCTGCTGGTACTCTCGCATTTTTATACATCGACCACGGCCTCTCAGCCCGGAAGTTTTAACTGAAGACAACACCGGCCGTGAAAGCATACATCGTATGATTGTAGGGCAGCTGTTTTGTCACTGTCCTCAGACATTATTACCAAGCAGGGTCCATTTCCTTTCCGTGCAATCACCCAGTGCTGTAAGAATATGAAAACTGATTAACTATTAACGGCCACTTTGTGTGTTTGCTTATGACCACTTTCTGTCTAAATTTTCTGTGACAAACTGCCTATTGGCTTCGGTCTTGGGTTCTACAGCCGACGTTCGTCTGATGATTTTTCTGACGTTTCGCCCACACGAGTGGCTGGCATTGTCAAAGCTTCACCCTCCATCGCCGTTGGTGAACTGGAGCGGAGCTCGCGGCCGCAGACTATATGCACCTGGCGCGACAACGTCCGAGGGCTTCTCCGCTGTCATTTCCGGTGCGGTTCTCCTGTTGCTACCTGCGACGGTCGTTCGCTGCGGTACGGGAAGCCACGATCCTTTTACCTTGTGGCTTTCCTCTTTCTTGTTGCAGCTATTCGCGTGTTTTTGTATTTCTACAGCTTCTCTGAAGACGCGGGTGTGATAGTGCTTCTCTACAGCCAGAACTTCCGTGTCGGCGAATTTTATTACGTGGTCGGTCTCATGCAGTGCGTGCTCTGCCACGGACGATTTCTCCACCTGCCCCAACTTGCAATGTCGCTTATGTTCCTTGATCCTGGTGCTGACTGATCGTAGAGTCATCCCGATGTAATCTTTTCCGCATGTGCATGGTATGCGGTATATTTCCGACATTGCAAGTGGGTTCGTTTTCTCCTTTGCCGATCTAAGACACACTTTGATCTTTATTGTCGGTTTGAAAATCGTCTTTACGCCGTGTTTGCGCAATATACGGCCGATTCTGTCCGTCACCCTGGGAATATATGGCAGAAAGGCCGTACCCGACATTTCTTTCTCTGATTTCTTACTTCGCCGAGTGTTTGGCTCTGTTGCACTTCTAATATAATTTGTGGAGTACCCATTGCTCCTTAGATCACTTTCCAGGTGTTGCACTTCGCGTCTTACGTGCTGCGGCTCACATATTCGTCCTGCTTGTGTTACGAGCGTATTCATCATGACTCTTTTTCTGACTCGGGTGGTGGTTTGATGGTTTATGCAGGTATCTGTCCACATGTGTCAGTCTTCGATATACGCTGTGTCCCAGGTTTTCGCCATCTCTTGTGACCAGCACATCTAGAAATGGCAGTATTGTTCTTTTCTACTTCCATGGTACATCGACGTGTCTGTACCACACCTGAGGTTTACAAGTCGCCAGCTCCAGTGCCTGTGCTTCGAAATGTTCCACGAAGAAGTTGGCCACCACTGGACTAAGAGGACTACTCATAGCGACGCATCCAGCTGTTCGTAGAAATTGCCATTCTACGTGAAATGGCGCATGGTGAGACATGTATGAAAGAGCTTTTTGATGTATTTCAGGAAAATGGAACCGATGTGCTGCAGAGTGTCACTGAGTAGCACATTCGTAGACAAAGAACCAACATCAAAGCTGACCAGAATGTCGTTTGGTGCAAATTTCAGTTTCTTCAGCTTCTCAATGAAATGTCCTGCGTGCTTTATGATCTCGGATCTTTTGTTCATAATCTTCGGTCTTCATTACGACGGTCGCATTCCCCTTATCGGCAGGCAGTACCAATATACTCCAGTCGGAGTTAAGATTCTGAATAGCTTGTTCCTCTTCTTTCTTCAGGTAGCAAGCTGGTGGTTTTGCTCTGCGCAGTATCCTGGCTGTTTCAGGGCGGATTTCCTCTGCATTTTCACAAGGAGGGGTCCGAATGGCTGTTTCGGTGTTAGTAATGATGTCCTCCATTGGAATAGTTCTCGTAACGATTGTGAAAGTCTCTCCTTTTTGAAGAACAGACACTTTCTCCTGTGTCAATTGTCGTTCAGTGAGGTTGACCACTGTGCATGACATGTCGGGAATCACCTTGTCGGTCTGCTTCCAGCATCTTACAAATTTTTTCTTCTGTCGCTCAGTGCAGTGCTCGAGTTCGTTCTGCATGCTCCTATGAGTGATGCTGTCGATCTTGTCCCATTCGTCTAGACGCATTCTGCTACTTAGTTGATAGAATATGTCCAAAAGTTTGTGATACGTTCTTGCCAAGTCTCTCCGTGTTGTATGATTTCGCTCACGAAGAAAAGGTCGTCCCATTCTGTCGTAGATATGATGTGCTTCTGTAGAAACACAAAAACACGCGAATAGCTTCAACAAGAAAGAGGAAAGCCTTAAGGTAAACGGATCCTGGCTTCCCGTACTGCAGCAAACGACCGTCGCAGGTAGGAACAGGAGAACCGCACCGGAAACGACAACGGAGAAGCCGTCGGACGTTGGCGTGCCAGGTACATACAGTCTGCGGCCGCGAGCTCGACTCCAGCTCACCACCGGCAATGGAGGGTGAAGCTTTGATGATGTCAGCCACTCGTGCTGGCGAAACGTCAGTAAAATCATCAAACGAACGTCGGCTGAGGAACCCGAGACAGAAGCCAATAGGTAGTTTGTCAACAAGTGGCTACGAAAGCCTTAAGAATTTTGTAAATTTTTTGTAATGTAGCGTTTCAATGGTAGAGTTAGTAACGAAAGACATAGCACAGATTAGGAGGGCTCCATTTCATGTATTCTTTAGCTCAGCGAGTGAATTCTGATGGCTTGTTATGTACTTTATTGTTGTTATTCTAAACGTAAAATGAGTTGCTCCTTTGCTTAAAGTACAGTCAATTCAGTCTTTCAGTAACGAAACGTAAATTGCTTGCTTTTTCCAAATTTTGCATTATGTTATGCTCAGGTTACTGATAGTCGTCTTTTTAACATAACCAAATTCTAGTTGGATTTATTTAACCAGTAACTTCATTCATCTTTACTTTCAAAATGTAGTATTTCACAGTAAGTAAGTGCAAACTCGGGATTTCTCATTCATCTATTTTCTCGTGAAGTATTGTGTTGTGCAACCTGGTGTTGCCAAGCCAGCGATTATTTACTTAAAAGTTTATTGGCATACCTTTCTTAATATACTGAAGATTCATTGTCCTAGTGTGCAACCGACCGGTTATATATCCCTTTTATTTTGTATTAAAAATAATATATTTCGTATTAAAAATATTACTTGGTACATTTTTCCTTCTGTGTGGTTCGTGAGCGATTGCACTACATTTCCATCCATTTCAATATTATCAGCAATGTTAGATTAGATTTAGACTAGATTCTTCCTTCAGAAGGGTCTCTTGTACAATTTCCTCCTACTAACCGGTATTATTTTCCTTTGCTAGCGATAACCTACTTCATTAGGGATGCGCGATGACCGCCATTTATATTGCAGTCCATTTGGAGGAATAGTAAGGGGAAGCTTACACGTGACGACCGTGACAGGACAGTATCAATCAGTTTGGAGTTTGGACTGTGCAGATTCGTAGCGAATTAAACCCTTTCGCTACGAATAAAGTCGCTAACGCACAGCACTAGTAAGAAGGGAAAATAAGCCACAAAGCTTCTAAATTTGCATTAATCAGTAAAACAAGCAACATAATGGAAAAACATAAAACTGATAATGCGATTGCACATAACGGGGGACATCAAGCAGAACAAAAGGAAACCCTGGAAGCGGAAAAAATTGTTCGGGAACCGGCGGCTAGCATCACAGACGCTACGGCTGAAACAAAGGAAAAGAGGAAAATTGAATTTCATACATTGGCAGATGCTACACATTTAAAAAATCAAAACCGTTATTCATTGACGGTGGATACGAGGAAACCATTAAGAAAGTGTTTGAGTTAGACTCAAAACCAGCAATAGCTGGAAATGTAAACGATCTGTTAGGCATATTGATCAGGACAGCTTATGTTCAGTCCAAATCTATTAATACTAAAATTAACTCTCAATCTGAATCAATAAAAGTTCAATCCGAATAGATAAAATGTCAATCTTAATAAATTAATGCTCAATCCAAATCAATCAATGTTGTTAACAATGATATTGTAGTTGAGATCTGAAGGTAGATGAAATTAAGGAAGAAATAATTTTACTGAATACCGAGATCGGTAATCTTAAGCAGAACATGACAGAGGTACAGTCAAAAATAATAATCATAGAAGTCGTTTTGAAGACAAACGTATAGAGAAACTTGAACAGATTGTTGATCCCATTCTAGAAAATAAAGTAATCGAAAAGGAAGAATTATCTCGAAAAGACGATAGGGAAAACGTTATGAATTTGCAAACTTTAGTGTCAGACATAGATACTAAAGTGAAGAAACAGTTGACAACGTGTGATGAGGAAAAGAGGGATGCGGAAACGTTAGTGGCGACCACTTGCCAAGTTGTTACAAAAGTAATGGAACTAGAAAATGGATTAGACGAAAGGCTGCACTATGTGTCAGGCCACGCACATAATACTGAAATTTTAGTGAAGGAGGATCGTTTCGATCCCCTCAAAGTGCAGGATGGGTTGTACGTTACCGACTTTATCAAAAATTGAGAAAGGGTATTGTCTGAATCCCCTGCGGATAAGAGAAAAATTAACACTGTAAACGATGTGTTAGCAGCTGAGCCAACGCAACGAGGCTTAAATTTCGATGTTGCGAACTTCAGCTTTCAGGAATTTAAAAATGCGTTCTTGAAAGAATATTGGTCGGAACAGAAACAGAAGAGTGAATGGCGCGATTTCGTAGTGTCAAAACCCTACGACGCAAATTGTCGCCGCTCGAAGAATTTTGCGAAAATTTGATGCGTAAAGTGTGTCGCGTGATTGACGGATTGAATCGTAGATTTTCTTGGAGTTGTGGAAGAAGCTTCCAGCTGATTCCCAGAGATGCATAGGCAGTAGCTACAGATCAATTACTGCATTCTTAGAAAAGGTCGAAGATGAAGCCAGTTGGCAGAATAACCACGAATATTTTAAGAGTCGCGGGAACAGTTACAATTACCACAATGACAACTACCACAATGACAATAACCGTGGCAATAATGGCAACAAGCACCATGGAAATTATAGCTCACACCACTATAACAATAACAGTCGTAGTGAGAACAATAATAGTAGGAAGTACAGAGGCCAGTATCATTTGAATATGGTACTTGGTTCTCAGCAGAATGTTAATAGTAAAAATGAGCAACTGCGACAGACGGATAGAAGCGGTCCAGTAGTACGTAATCAGGGAAATCATTAGCTGCGCCGGTTCTGGGCCCACCGGGCATGGGAAAACATTGACGGCCGAGAAGAAAGCCTAGGCATCGTCTGCATGACGGATCAGAATGGACAAATCGGCAATGAGAGAAAGTGCAAGAAGACAGAGAAAGTAATGCATCCGCAATAACGATTGAAGCGGTAATCGACAAAGCAGTCACTGTCCATAATAAAAATTAAAATAGATTACCGGTCGTTGAGGAAGAGGAAGAGGCAGTAGCTGTTAAAGCAGCAACGGTACCCACAGGCTCCAATACTGCGTGATTCGCTGGCGGAATCAAAGAAGATAATATCGGATAAAACCTCCGTTATCGCGCAGGGCAATGCGGAATGCGAGGGGGTGTGACGAGCTCTGTTCGGTCGGAAGGTGTTCCAGTAGGGAGAGCGGACAATATTTGACGCTTCTCAACCCGCATGAAATTACCGTTTGTGAGGAAACGGAAAGCGAGAGGCAGGCTTGTCCAAATGTTGTAGTAATTGAAGTAGCCAATACCAATGACGCTGATCCTAAAGAAAAACGAGGCGAAAATTCTGAAGAGGGGCAGAACGAGATCGCCGAGGGTGACCGGATGCAACTAACTGAAAGCGACGTATATTATAGCATCCGTGAGGTTAAGGCTGACGTTATAATGTCAAACAAGAGTGATATGGGTTGCATGAGGAGAATTAGAAGTAGAAACACAGGAAGTTTCTCCAAGCAGTCTGGTAGATGATAGCATCCTTCCGAAGAAAATTACCTGTCTCGACAGGTAGCGAACTGTTGGTAATACAAGTTCCGTTACTCAAAGAAATCGATTAAAGGGTTACAATGTTGGAAGGAAAACGGCTTCAACAACAGCAGAGGAGGCAGATAGAAATTAAGAATGTCCAAGAACAGAAAATTGAAATGAAAAAAAAACATCAGATAAACCGCTACTGGTACCAAAGCCGGACGGATTTTCTGGAATGACATTGATGTGAATGAGAACACTTTACAGGTAAAAGAATTCGAGGATGTACTGATAGTACTTGTAAAAATATACGTCGTCAAGAAAGCGAGGACCAATGCTTGAAAATAGTAAAGGCCAGTTATGACGAAAAGAATAACGACGGAGAAAAGTTGAGAACTTATTACAGTATGTGCAACAATATCCTGTACGTAAGCAAAGATGAGAATAGAGAAACTTGGTGGGTGTGGTGGTCAACCAAGTCCATCACCGAAATGGTAAACTTTGCATTTATCCTATGGTAACTGCGGAGCCAAGAAATGTGCAGAGAAAATGGCTGATGATGTGAGTTTTAACAACACTTTAAAGAGAACAACAGATAGGATAAAGTCTTGCGATAAATGTCAGAGGGTCAAAGTAACAAACTGCACTGTTTGGGATCCTACGCAGAGCGTTAACCCCTGACGATATAATGGAGTTAGTATGTGCGAACCAATATAGCCCCCTCCCGAAGACCTCAGGTAATTTCGCCTACGTATTGGCAGTGCTGGCAGCCGTTTTGAAGTTGGTTAAGTTATATACTATAAGAAAAGCATCAACTCAAGCGATTAGTTTGTACATATCGGCAAACCAAAAGCGATATTGACCGATAACGGGGCATAGTTTACTTCCAGATTGTGGAATGAAGGTATGGAAAGCAATGGAGTTGAGGTGATACACATTTCAGCCTATTGATCGTCCGAATCGTCCGGATATCCAGCGGAAAGAAAAATTGAGCTGGAGCAACTTCATGAAACGTGTTGACACCACAGGCACAGGGCGTGGAGCAAATATGTAAACGATTTTGAAAATATTATGAATGCTTTTACGCAGGAATGTACAGGGTTCACTCCGGAGTATACTGCATTATACCACAAGTCTAAGAGTGTGGTGGAGTAGATAACTGATTCCCTAGCCGCGCTGGATTAGCCGAGCGGTCTTAGGCGCTGCAGTCATGGACTGTGCGGCTGGTCCCGGCGGAGGTTCGAGTCCTCCCTCGGGCATGGGTGTGTGTGTTTGTCATTAGGATAATTTAGGTTAAGTAGTGTGTAAGCTTAGGGACTGATGAGCTTAGCAGTTAAGTCCCATAAGATTTCACACACACACATAACTGATTCCCCTAAGCGAGGTAGTATTGGCAATGAGATCAAGAAAGAACTTTTTCGAGAGGTAATGAAAAGAAAGTCGACATGCGAATGCGGCGTAATGACGCGAAATCACGGTTTGCTAAGTTTGCAATTGGTGACCTCTTTCTCGTTAAGACGATCAAGAAATCCAGCGAGATTAATAATAAGGTTTCAAAATTTAAATTTATTTACAAAGGACCATTTAAGACTGTCAGTATACCTTTCACTAAAGCTTTGTGTTTAGCTTTTCCTATTTCTGGTAAGCTGTTAGGTGTACGTAACATTGCTGGCTTGAAGTTGTATCAGTCAAGAACTGGCTAATCTGAGAAATAATTTCCAATAAAAACTTAACTTTTATTATAGTTTCTAAATTTACTCCATTTTTTTTCTTGGATCAAATGGTCATGAACTAGAATGAGATTTTCACTCAGCAGTGGAGTGTGCGCTGATATGAAACTTCCTGGCAGGTTAAAACTGTGTGCCGGACCGAGTCTCGAACTCGGGACATTTGCCTTTCACGGGCAAGTGCTATGCCACTGAGTTATCCCAGCACGAATCATTGCCCGTCCTCACAGATTTAATTCTGCCAGTCGAGTCTCGGTCCGGCACACAGTTTTATTCTGCCGGTCATGAACTAATTTGCGAAAGGTATACCGAGAAAGTGGATGTTCTAAAAGAAACTAAAATGAAAGGAAAACACAATCCATGACCAAAGTGAATAAATGTCACTCTGATGTATGTATCATTTGTAACGTGGTAAATAACGTGTTATTAAAATTCTTTTATACCATGTATTATGTACTGTAAGTGAATACCGATCAACTCAAACAATGTATAAGTTTCAGGTCTGTGAATGCATCTGAATGTGGGCAATGCTTTATTATCCACTGACAGAAATACAAGGACTCCTTGAGATTGTCCGAGAGTGAGTTTTCAAAGATTTCAAGGCAAATGGACATTCTTCAATGCCACTGCACGAACAGAGAGATCAAGCGTGGTACTGTGGCACTGTGGAACACGCAACGACGTCATGTCGGGACTGAGCCGCTGCCTGCTCACAGAATGCTGCTGCGTCCTTTCTAAATAGGCATGCGGAACGTGGCGTTTTTCTTTTCAGCGAAACCAGTGTAAAGCTTTGTTGTAAATATTTAAGTTTTATCTGGATGCGAGCTTGAAACACACACATTCCTCATAAAGAGGAAAGGAATCTGTTATTGATTATGATATTTATGAAAAATATTAAAAGTAAAAATTGTAACTAGTGATTTCTTATCCCGCTTCTTATCCTTTTACTCCTTTTTTGATTACCTTTAACCATGTTATTTATGTTTTCTTGTACAATACTGACGCGAAATTTGCTTTTCAAAGCTAATGACTTTTCGAAAGATGTAATTCTGTCTTTTAAAATATGTTATGGTAAGCTATGATGATTTGCGTTATAATGACACAGTGTTATCGTCCTAATTACGTACCACACTTAGTTACCATAAGTAATGAGACTAGTAATGAGGAAAATCTTATGCAATGTGGGGCACATGTGAAACCGAAAATGCAGATAAAATACCTTCGGCACCATCCAAAAATTTTTCATCGTTTAATAACCGTTAATAACTATGACTGTACTTCTTATATTGATTATGTACGCTTTATTACAGAAACTATAGTTAGTATGAAATGGATGTAATTGAGTATTTATTTCTGACTTCATATAGTTGTTTGTACTGATAATGTAAGTATTGTAAATTGCTGGATAATAGCCAAGGGAATTTAATTTTAGTGTATCAATAGCAACGACGAAATGGCCGTACCTGCGCCGTTGTTAATTTTTGCGTACGGAGAATCTCTGTCGCCTGCGAGCAGAGAGGAAGCTGAGTAGCTTGATTGATGAAAGAATGCGAAAGTGTTTGTTGGGCGCTCACACACAGGCGGTGTGGAGCTATGACCGCGACAGTGTAGGCGAAACTAATTCGCTAACCCTAGAGCATTTGGAGCACGCTAGTAGTAGACAGGCAGAGGAAGCGGCCATTCTAACTACTGTCTGTTCCATGATTAGCCGTGGCTCTGGAGACAACTCAGGCGTTCTCATCCAGCAGCAGCAGCAGCAACAACGGCAGGTCAGCATCGTCGTCGGCTATATTCTTCGTCACCCGCACAGCTACAGCATCGCAAGACTATTAATTGAAAAATTATAAATTTACCTAAGAATTACCCAACAACATTTCTTTCACAAAGTGTAGCTAACCTGAACAATAACCTGCAATAGTTAAAACTTGTTGGACACCGGGTTGTCATTGTCCTCTGACATTATTACTAAGCAGGATCCCTTTCTTTTCCATGCAATCACCCAGTGTAGTTAGACTATGAAAAACAACTATTTACTGCTAGTTTTGTGTGTTTCCTAATGACCAGTTTTAGTCAAAATTTTCTGCCTCAGTTATTGTTCATTTCTGTATCGTTTAACAGATGCTTAACTAATTTGCAGTTATGAGTCTTAACTTGATTTACTTAAAGTGAAGTAAAATTTCACTGGCAAAGCTAGTAACCAAAGACACAGCACAAATTGAGAGTGCTCCATTTCATGTATTCTCTATTTAGCTTACAGAGGGGCTTGTGCTGGCTCATTACGTATTTTATTGCTGTTGTTCTAAAGGAAAATCAGTTTCTCATTTGATTAAAGGATACTTAATTCAATATTTCAATAATTAAAAGTAAATTGCTTGCTTTTATCCAAATTTTGCTTTACGTTTTGCTCAGATTGAAAGTAATTTTTTTTATAACCAAGTTCTAGTTACAATTTATTTAAACAATAACTTCATTTACCTTTAGTTTCAAAATGTAGTATTTCAGATTATGTAACTGTACACTCATTGCCTTCTCATTCTTTTATTTTCTCGTGAACTGTTGTGTTGTGCAAAAGCATAACAAACCTCCTGTTGCCACGCCAGTAATTATTTACATAAATTTCGCTGCCTTTACTTTTCTTAAGGCGTTGAAGATTCATTGCCCTAGTGAAGAGGCGACCATTTAATTACCCCTTTTTCAGCTAATCAATACTTTTTTGTACTATCAATAATTTTTGTATAAAAAGTGTTATGTGGTACTCTTTTTCCCCTTGTGTGGTTTGTGAGAGATAGCACTAAGTCTCCACCCATTTCAAAATTAACATCAGTGCTTAGATTACGTTTCGAATAAATTCTTCCTTCAGAAGAGTCTGCTGTACACTTGAAGGGTCTGTTTCACACGTCCCTTCTACCAATTCCATTAGGCTTACGCGATCGCGGCTAAATACATGGCTGTGCATTAGGCCGTTAGGAAGGGGAAAGGTACAAGACGACATGTGTGACTCACTTTTTGAAATTCCCTCATACATACACGTGTCGAATCGGGTTATTAGGAATAATTATTATCAGATGAAGTAGGGACAAGTGCCAGCTCAAAAAAATTTTTTAGGGTAATGTATGTTAAAAATTGGCACTAGGACGTACAGTGGTACAGTGATATGTACGTATCTCAGAGCCATTTGACGATAAATGAAAAAGTTTACAACAGAATCAGTGGAAATTACTTCCTAAGGCAATAAAAAGTTGATCATACCTCGAGCAATGCTGTTATTTATTCCAGAAAGCGATAAAGTGAAACAACGTCGCATCAGTTCTGCTAAGCAATTTCCACTCGCACTCGTTGACATAGTCAATGCGACGCCTGTAGAGCAAAAATGAATTTTAAATGAGAGACGTGGTGATCAGAATGAAGTAATTTCTACTCTGATAGGAACAATTATGAAAGGGAAAGATAAACAATTCGAAATGTTAGAGAAGAAATTCAGTGAACAGAGTGAGACACGACACATTCAGCTGGCTGAATGTCGTGACGAGAAAGGTTAAGGAATGACGGGAGCGTTTAAATTGTGGCGCAATCTTAAATTTAAAAAAATAAAAAATGAAGCCGGAAGAAAACAGAAGAATGGTATCATATACATTGTGTGGCATGCTATCTACAGGACACCGCCGAAGGGCAGTGAGGCAACTGCTCATTTTCAGAATGTATCACATCAAGTCCGCGGGAAGGCAAGTAGAGGTACTAAATATAGGAATGGTACCAGAAAAGTGTAAACAATTAATGGATTTGTGCTGGAATATTTCTTTTACTTAATCTATTTAATAGAAGACGGTATGATATAAGGTATTTTAAGTACCTTCATGTAGCACCAGATAAAAATGATGTTCTTCTGATTCCTTTTGTGAAGTGAGAGAAAGGTGTCATGCCTAGATCACGTACCTGATTCGATTTATGCAAAAAAAAAACCTGCACAAAGCTCACCGGAAGTCTCCAAACGATAATACATTTACAAAGAGAGCGAAGGTAATTTCCTGGTAAAACTCTTTGGAGAACACGTGAAAACGAGAAATGAGAAAAATTAACCGTGAAAAAAAAAAAAGCGATACATAGGGTCCGATAAGGTTCTAGCGACAGAAGCCATTGCTATGGGCGCAGAGCTGGGATCGGCGTCCCTGACGCTCTAGTGCGAGATTAGGTTTGTATAGAGAGCGTATTACATTTAGTAGCGTAAACTGACACTGCTTAAGGTGCACGAGGGAAGATGGGTTGCTGGGAGAGGGGAGGGTGACAAATTTGGGTCGCTTGTGTGGAAAAATTTTCTCGAACCTACTCTGGAAATATAGGCCGTTTGTGCAAGTTATATTGGAAAGTATCTCAATAAGACTACATATTAGCATCAAGAAATGTCGTAATCAGACATACTGAAAAGCAAACTACCGTTCAACATTAGTAAAACGTTGATGACTTTTTTTGACAACAACGATGGAGAGATCTTAGCTGTCACTGATAGCATTAATATGGAAGTCTCAGAAGCAAAAAGCGTTTGCTCGTCAGTTAGCGAGAATTAGCATACGCGCAGCATGTTAACATTGCATTACGTCTCGTTTACACGGTGTGGAAGCGAAGCGAACACAAGTCAACGTGCATTCACAGACAATTCACCAGGGTTCAGTTTACTTGTCTCTGTTAATGGAAGTTTATACAAGACTGAAGGGAATTCAAAGTACGCGAGACCAGTCGTATAAGATAGGCAACTGTCTTAACCCTGTGTTACTGTTTTTCTCTTTGCTGCTAAGGTCATTGACAGACAACTGTCTTCAAATACATGTAGTCACGATTCAAAACAGTATAGTAAAGACTAAATAATTTATCTGATCGAGCATGAGGATTTTTGACGGAAAAGTAAAATAGGGTAAGGGAGAAAAAACGTAGGTTCCAGGATTTTTGTATAAGACTAAAACGTAACTGATGCTTCAGCCTTTGTTCCAAACCCTAGTTCTCATGTCGGTTGACACTTATAACGGGTTTTTACTTGCACATAAAAGGTAAGCCACGTGATGGGACCAATCTTTAATATACTTTAGATTTCATATTACTCAATATTATAGATATATTTTAGTATTTGTTTACTATTAGGGAAAATGGGCAGTTCGTTTTAATATAAATACAATAGCTTATGCCTCTTCAGTCATCTTCCATCATGGAAACAACTATGAAAGTATCGACTTTCTCCATTTTTCGCTATGACCTTTGATACTTCGATAATTTCCCTCCAAGAATATCTCATTCTGCTCTGCATTCGTTGCTGTCGATCTCTTCGATCCTGCAACCACCTATGATATCTGTGTTACTGAATTAGGAACATTGAATTCACATCTCAACACACCATAGTTTCACCAATGATATCTGTGTTACTGAATTAGGAACATTGAATTCACATCTCAACACACCATCGTTTACGGAAATGGTGGTATGCACAGAAAAAAGAAAATCGCCCGCAAACCCTAGACTTCCGTAAAGGAACGCTCTCTGCGCTGAGGGCGTCGAAGGGGAGTTCAAAGGAACGCCCTTTCGCGGCTCGCTGGAAGATCAACAACCAGCAGAGTACGGACAGGTTCCTCTGAATGTAAACGTGATGCTGTACGATCGCCCTCGCCTGTCGCTTACACCAGAGACAATGCCTCTTCGCTGGTGATTGTTCACCTTTGTTCAGTCAAGTGTAAACTGGGGACAACGTGTAGTCAGACAAACGCCTCCCAAAAGCGGAGCGGGATATGAACACCGCGAACATGCACAAAGATCATACTGAACAAAGAGTACACTTGTTAGGCGAGGAAAAGTGCGAGCTATCTTTCGAGTCATAGAAGCAATGGAAATTGGCGCAACACAAAACTCAGAAGAGAGAAGAAAGGACTATCGCGAACTAACAATGCGTTTGGTCCACAAAAAAGCACAAGAAGAGATGAGCGGGAGAGCTAAAAACAGCAAATTCGACAACCGCACAAATCGTCAGCATGCAAAGCAAACCCTGTCATTGGGCCCCTTCCGGCCTATCCAGCACTTCGTTTACAGTGAAGTTCAACCAATCGCGTACTTGGCTATTATTTAAAATTTGTAAGGTTCTTGATAAAACTGTTGGAGTTGCTCTTTCATTTGACATGTCATTTAGAACTGTAAGTTTAATATAATAAAGATTATAAAGCTTTAAAAGCCCGATATTCATTTACAAACACCGTGTATGTTAGATCGTTGCACGTTATTGAAAGATGAACTCTGTGAGGATAATTCAAACAGCGCAGACATCGATTAATACCAGAACTGGTGCATTTATTGCTGTTGCCGTAATTAGTACAGGTATGGAGAAACGTTTGACTTCCCTAAACCTAGAACCGAGCGTTCTAATAACAAAATAATATTGGTGCGCTGTATACCTATGCTTCCTAATTACACAGTCGTAACTTTTCAATGGCCTTGCAGAAACAAATGAAAAATGAAATGTGTGTGAAATCGTATGGGACGTAACTGCTAAGGTCATCAGTCCCTAAGCTTACTCACTACTTAACCAAAATTATCCTAAGGACAAACACACACACCCATGCCCGAGGGAGGACTCGAACCTCCGCCGGGATCGGCCACACAGTCCATGACTGCAGCGCCTAGACCGCTCGGCTTATCCCGCGCGGCCTTGCTGAAACAAATATTACTTCTATCGTGTTGGGAAGTTAAACCTGTAGTTACGAGCTTCGGTGTCACATCGCCTTTCAGTGAGCGGTATCTTTTGATATGTACTTTCGCAGGGCTTTCTGGAGTTCAATATTGACTTGAGGGGTATTGGAAAAGTTTACTATTTAAACGAACTACTTTCTGCATTTGTTTGCTCCTTGGTCTGACAGTTTGCTGTATAAGTTCATGGTTGTGACCATAAACATCAGCTTCTATCTGAGACCCCTTTTTTCAAAGTTCAGATAAGAAAGTATTTTTGCTGAAAGTTGAGTGTAATACATGTGATAATGTGCGATATGAGTGCGATCATTAGCCATTCACTCTGTAGATAGCCAGAAATAATGCCAGGCTGTCCCCCAGGCTGTCCCTCTTTCTGCGACGTTAGTGTTCATCGTCTGACTGCTGCCAGTGTTTCTTCTACTGCAGCTTCCTCTCCTTCTTTAGCTTTAGACTCTGCACTACTGATTTAATTCCTGGCGCCATAGAGACAGTGACAACTCTTCCACAGCTGCTGTTTACTTCGGTGCTCCTATTCCGCTCTTACTGGGTCATCAGATGGGGGAAACTGGTGTTTACTCATGAAGTTTCAATGGCTGATCTTTCTGACAATAGCATAACTGCTTCGACTATTTCAGTATTTATTAACTTTTTTGTGTAGATGTATGCTATTTTTGTTATACATCAGTGACGAGAAGAAGTTCATAAATGCAATTGGAGTTGACTGATACATCCTTCTGTAGATACTCTTAATCTCTCTGTATGCCTTTTACACAACAAAAAAATTATGGATCACCTCCTGAAGTTGTACCTGTCAAGAAAATTGCTTAATTTAGCCAGAGTAACTCTGAAAGCTCCAAGTAACTGGTTTAGGTAAATTCTGTAAATCTCATTCGCTCTTAAGTCAGGCTTAAAATCTATATATTTCATATCATTAAAATCTTTTGGGTATCACCTCCAGGTTTTGTGAAGCCTGTATTTTTCAGGCTATATTAATTATATAAAGTTTCAGCAATTTATTTTCCTCAGTTTGCTGAATATTTTAAGTAGTCTGTTGTATTAAAAATCAGAAAACCAGGCTTTCTGCTGGACTGTTAAAAGTTAGCATATTTTTTCTTATTTATAGTTGGTTCCTGACGCACTCTTCGCTCTAAATAAGCGTTAACTTGAAAGTTTTTTCACGTATACATCGCCGTGGTGAACCTTACTGACTCTTGACATCCCGAATCTGCAGATTTAGTGTCTATACTAATAAAACAATATTAACTGTAATGGAGAAACGGTTTTATTCTCACATTTGTTTATTTATTTCATTATTACGGGACCTCAGAAGCTATTTTTACCCGTGAAGCTATGCATGAAAAGCGTCTGTGAATTAACGATTCTGGAAGAGTATTGTATGAATACTTTTTTTGCGTTACACTTGCTGCACGTCGGAAACGGACGACGGCTTACGGTTTTATTTTCTGATTTTGTTCAAATGGTTCAAATGGCTCTAAGCACCACGGGACTTAACTTCTGAGGTCATCAGTCCCCTAGAACTTAGAACTACTTAAACCTAACTAACCTAAGGACATCACACACATATATTCCCGAGGCAGGATTCGAACCTGCGACCGTAGCGGTCACGCAGTTCCAGACTGTAGCGCCTAGAAAGGCACGGCCACACCGGCTGGCTTTTTTTTTATTTGATGTAAGGTTCATTTTTACCTTTTTGCTGTTAGGTTTCTAGTACACGTTCCTCTCAGTGGAGAGATTTGTCTCCTGAATGAGTTTCAAAGTGGAAATATGCACGAGTCCTACTGGTATTACACAAACTGTATGAACTCCGTATACCTTACGCATAAGAAGCAGTAGTGACATGGTCTTCTAACTACCCAATGTTTCTAATAACATTTACTAGTGTAGTTTGTTAATTTTCGTGTCGTGTCTTCTCGCCTCAGTAAGAGAGATATCTCAGCAGACTTGGCCGCAGTATGGACGAAAAATGGCCACCACGGCTGTTTTGGTCACTCGCTTAACACACATTGCCAGATAATAAAAAAGAAGCACCCTCGAGGAATAATTTGATTTATTGACATTTGATGTGACAGGTTGCAACGCTGGAAATGAAATTTCCATCTATTGTACTATAAAATTTTTTCCTTATTTTGTTGCTCGAAGATATGACATTTCTGTGTCTTTATATATTGTAATTGTTTTACAATTTGTAAATATATGTTTATGCATTTATGTCGATGGATAATTGGTTTGTTTTGTAAATGTTATTTGTATTTTTACGCTGAGTCTGGCCTAGGGAAAACTATGCTATCGAACGATTACATCAATAGGTCGTGTGGAGACCCAAAGTGTTTAGGACCTTTGGTAGTGTTAACTCTGCCGCATGGAGCGCGGGCAGGGGGGTCGGGCTGGAGTAGGGCGGTGGAGCAGATGTGTTGTGTGACGCTCCTGCGAGTGGCCGCGCTTTCGGGGTTTGGCAGCATATAATTGCGCTCAACTTGCTATGTTAGTTTTTGACATGGTGTCGCAAACGGCAAGTATCAGCTGGCACACATCAAGAGCCCGTTTCGCCTGGAGACCGTGTCGAGAAGAAGGCACGCCAACGTCCAGCTTCTGCAACAGCTGCGGTCGACAATGAGTGATTGTCGCCACCTCCTCCATCAACGACTTCAAACCTTCAATCAACCAACAAGGAAGACTGAAAGCACGTAAAGTTTTAGAACTGTATGGCATACCTCAACTTTTCGAACTAATCCATTATTTTATGGAAAATACAGCAACTTAACATGAACCTTTGTTGGTCATTGACCCAATTGCATTACCAAGCAGGGTCCCTTCCTTTTACGAAATGAGCCCGAATGTCGTTGAAATTCAAACACCAGCATTAAAGTAATATTATTACAATTTATTGCTTAAATTTCAAAGTTCAGTTAAAGTATTCACAGCTGGCTACAATATTTAGATTACACAATCTCAAATTAAGAGCGAGTTTGTTAGCATATTTTAGCTTACCTGTGACTGCAGCTCAGCTTGGTACGTACTACATTTTACTATTGTTAATTGTTCAGACTCATCTAATTCAAGTTCAAAGTTAATTCTCTTATTTCTAAATTGCATAGATTCAAGTGGCTTTTGAAATGATTGTTGAGGTGGCCCAAGGCTAACCTTATTTTATTGAATTTCGTAGTGCTTCAGAAACAAAGTTCACTATTAATTTGAGGCACTATATTAACTCTCAGTTTTCCGGTTTTATTAATTCTTTTGCTAAATTAAGTCAGAGTGTAGGGAAATTTATTACTTCTTGCAAACATTAAGTACTCACACAACACGTGTCAACCTTCAGGTGCCACACTTTTTGTGCTAGTTATAGGTGCATTAATCTTTCATTTTCCGTTATTATGGTAGTTGTCCATAGGACTGACGACTGTAATTTTCCCCAAATCTCAAATATCTAATTAACGCCAATTAATTGTTAACATAACAATCGCAGATCTACTTCCTTTATTAACTTTACCCCTTTTCAAAATTAATTTCCACCAGTTTCATTTCATTTAGATGTAACCCTTTCCTTTCTCCTTACCGACAGATTAACTTCGGTGATGATTGCTTTTCCCAAATTTCATTTAGGTACACATGGTTTAAATTTTCACAGTCATTAAGGTCGATAAGTGAGGGGGAGGTTGTTCTGGAGACGAATTTTGCATTGTGCAAGTCTCGTAACAAAGTACTGGTAACAAACAGGTAGTTACGTCAGCGAGAATAATTAGTGGAAGGAATCCTAATTAGGTTTGAGATTGGGCATTTATATTGAAAATTATTAAAATGAGTGAAGGCAACAATTACCGGAAATTGGTAGACTAGCATACGGAACAATCGGTCGAACAGTGGGAAACGCGCATCGCGGAACCCATTGTTCAGGGGCTGGCGGCTAGCATGAAAGATGCGACCGCCGAAACGCAACAAAGAGCAAAAATGTAACTCCAAACTTTATAAATCAAATCTGAACCCCTTGATGACGAATACTCGGGGACAATTAAAGAGGCACTCGCTACGGAAGTAAAACCGCTGGTTTCCGGGAACTTAACTGATTTATTGAATGTTTCGATTATTGAAATCAAGGCTCAGTCTAGCAAGATAGAAACTCAATCGGCAGAAATTAAAGCTCAGTCTGCCAAGCAAGAAGCTCAGTCTGAATAAATTGACGGGAAGCTAGACAATCAGAACAAAGCTATTAATGTTGTTAAAAACAATGTTGGAGTTGTTAACACGAAAGATGATAAAATCAAAGAAGATATTGTTATAATTAATACCGAAATCGGTAATCTTAAGCAGGAAAGGATAGGCGTTCAGGCGGAAATTGCGAGCATAAATACTCGTTTTGATTCCGAAATTAGCAGCATCGAGAAAACTGTTGGACAAGCAGATGCTCCAATCATTGAGAATAAAGTGACGGAACAAATTCAATTAGTGAAAAAAGAGGATCAACAGAAGGTGGAAACTTTAAAGGCTTTAGTGTCCGAAGTAGATACTAAAGTGAGGAAGCTGGCTAATACCTGCGAAGAGAAAAAGAGGGAAATGGAAACGCTTGCGACAACCACTTGCCAAGTAATTACGAGAGTTTGGGAATTAGAAAAGAAACTTGACGAAAAACAGAGCTATGTGCCAATCTGTGCACATGGTTTGGAATTGTTGACGAAAGAGGGGCGGTTCGACCCCTTGAAAAAGGGCGGTATACACGCGACGGATTTCATTAAAAATTGTGAAAGAGTTTTACCCAGATCATCGACTAATGAGAGAAAAATTAATGCGGTTATTGATGTGTTGGCTGGTGATGCCAAGCGTTAGGGCTTAAACCTCAACATTACGAACGTGACTTTCACCGAGTTTAAAAATTTGTTTCTGGCTGAATACTGGTCAGACCAAAAACAACGAAGAGTCTGGCGCGAATTTGTCGTATCAAGGCCTTTCGAAGCGAATTCGAGCGGCTCGATGACGGAGTTCTGGAATATTTGCGTCATCGCCGTACGGAATCCGAAATAGTCTGGGAACTCTACAAGAAGCTTCCAGATGATACAAAACGCTATGTAGGAAGCAATCACAGGACAATCAATGATTTCCTGGAAAGAGTTGAGGACGAGGACAATTGGCACAATAATCGCGACAATGGTAGAGGCCGTGGTAACAACAACGAGTACCACAACAACCACAACGACGATAACCATGGGAATAATGCATACCGCCACCGTGGCAGTAATAACAATAATGGTTCAGACCGTAATAACAATCGGTACAATGCAAATAATAACAGTAATGACGGAAACCAGTATCATACTAAGGTGATACGGGCTTCACAGAATAGTAATAACGCCAAAGAGTGTGATAAGCCGCCTCAGCAGCATCCGGGGAGCAGATCTGCTGGGACGAGACAGCGAAACCATTAGCCGCGCCGGTGAGGGGCCGACCGAGCGTGGGGAAACTTTGGCGGTCCAATAACAGGAGAAAACCCAGGTGTCGTCGTTAAGAAAATTCCGTATGGAATAATCAACGACGGGAGAGTGTTCCAGTGTTAAGAGAAAGGAGTGCGCCCACAAGCAGTAGATCAGTTGTAGACACGGCAGTAGAAAATACATTCACTGTCAGTGAGAACAATTTAAGTAGTGTTCCGGAAACCGATTATAAAGTGGCAGCTGTAACACCCGCAGTGGAACTGGAGATTCAGTTTAAGACTGATTCGCAGGTGTTGAGAGAAGATCAGATGTCGGATAACACGTCCGTCATCGAGCGAGGGGATGCAGAGAGAGATGAGGCCTGGTTAAGGCAGTTCGGTCGCTTATACGACGAACTAAGAGATTATAGGGGCCTGTACGGGAGAAGTGTTTATGGGGAGCGCGGGCAGGATTTACCGCGTCTCGTCCCGCAGGAAGATAGTGTTTGTGAAGTGATAGAAAGTTCTGGCCCTAACCGGCAGACCTTACCGAAAGTTATAGTGGTAGAAGTAGCCGACCCATCCGACGCAAAACTCCAGGTTAAAGATTGCGAGAGTATTAAGCAGAAAGATCAGAGAATTTTACTGGTAGCCGGACACGACTGGTAGAAAAGCACGTAGATTACAGCGTCTATTAGGTTAGAGCTGACGTTATACGGTCGGACGGTAGCAGTGTGGGTTGCGCAGATCCTGAGGAAGTAATTGCAGATACTACTGGGCACATTCTTCCAGGTAGATTGGCAGATGACACCAATCTGGCCAAAGAGGAATCAACGAAGGTGACAATTAGTGAAGTGGTAGCAAAGCAACACTTACTAGTTGACGAGTTACAGGAAAAGGTTTCGGTATTGGAGGCGAAGCTACAGACTAAGCCTCAGGACAAACGTGTTGAAATTAAAACTGTATGTGAACAGAGGCTGAAAAAGCCGCCAGATATGCCGGATTTAGGATCAGAGCCGGATGGTTTTTTCTGGGATGACCTGGATATAGACGAGGATTTATTCTGGGAAAATAAAGAAACAGTCGAGCATAAGTGTGAACAGATAGTAGTGTCTGTTAATATGCACGACCTACAACTAAACGTGTTGATTGACACCGGTGCAGAATTGAGTGCTGTAGCTGGGAAAATATTTCAGTTACTGAAAGACAGACCTGGTATCGTAGTTACGCCAGTAACAGGAGTGTAAATTATCGGTGCTACTGGTAAGACCAGTAAACTTGTCACAAAACAGATTTTTGTCAACATCGAGATATGTGGGGCACGATTTGAACAAGAGTTTGTCGTCGTGCCAGACTTAACTACAGACGTAATTATCGGGTTAGATTGGCTATTAAAGTGCCGTGCAGAGTAAAACTTGCAATTTATGTCTGAACGTGAAGGTTACCAACTGCACGAGTCGTGGTCCTATGCGAAGTATAAAGCCTAACGACACCTTTGAATTACTGTGCGTGGACTTGTATGGACCTTTGCCCAAGTCATCAGGAAACTCTGCTTACATTTTAATAGTGCTAGAAGCATTTTCCAAGATCATCAAAGTATACCCGATTAGGAAAGCTACAGCCAAAGTGGTCTATAGCAAGCTTGGTAAGCCCAAGGCGATTCTATCAGACAATGGGGCACAATTTACTTCTAGGTTGTGGAATGAAGGCATGGCAAGTAATTGGGTCGATATGATCCATAATTCAGCTTACTGTCCGGCTGAAAATACCGCTGAGAGGTATATGCGCAAGCTAAGCCGACTTTGCTGTACCTTATGCCACCACACCCATAGGGCATGGGGCAAATACGTAGCAGAATTTTAGAGAATTATGAACACCTTGAGACATGAGTCTACGGGATTTTCTCCAGAGGAAATCCTGTTAGATGACAAAAGTAAAAGTTTAGTGGAAGAGATAATCAAATTCCCTCCACGGATTGACATTAGTATTGGTGTGAAAAAAGATCGTTTGTGAGAAATAATAAAGCTAAAAGCCGATGCTCTCATACGTCGTCATGACGCTAAAGCGCATTTGCTAAGTTTGCAATCGGAGACTCAGTATTTGTAAAACTCATGAGAAGTCGAGCGAGATAGACAATGAAATCTCTGAATTTAAGTTTGTTTATAATGGACCATATAAAGTCTTTGGAATACCTCACACAAATGCTTATTGCTTAGAGTATCCAAGCTCTGGAAAACTATTAGGTATACGGAACATTGTAGACTTGAAATTGTACCAACCTAGGATTGATTAATACCACAGAATGGGTAATTTGCACAGTATATGAATATAGAGTGTAAGATTTAAAGATTTGCTAGGTTGCCATGCTTTTGTCTGACCAAGAGGTCATTAAAGAAGTTGTAATTAATAAGTAATTAATTTTGATTAAATGATTTAAGAGTAACTGATTATTAATCAATTGAAAAATCCAAGCTGCTAGTTTAAGTTTTCAGCTGAATTACAGTAGATTAAGGTTTGTAAATATGATATTGTAACTAGCTGTAAGATTTCACGAATATGTGATTTACTAGTCATTGCCGATGTACTTAGACGATGTTTTTAAGTTTCAGGCTAGTACATGCGTGTGATGATGGACAGTGTTGAGTTATCCACTGTGATAGTGTTAATGGACTCCTTGAGATTACTCGGGAGTGAGTTTTTCTGAAAGAATTAAGTGAAACGGACGTTCTGGAAATGCCGATACAAGGGCGAGTGAGATCAAGTCTGCCGCACAGGCGGGCGCAACAGTACTGGTGAGGCGGAGCCGCTGTCGGCTCTTGTGACGGTCGGCATTCTTTGTACTTACGGGTATGGAAGGCGAAGTAGTTTTTCTTCCCAGACAGCTGATAGGAAAGAATTCGGCTGTCAATATGTATGTTTTTTTCATCTGCTGTATATTATTTTTTTGTTTAGCGTTAAATGGACTCTTATGGCGAGAATATTAATTATGTAAAGGTTACATAAAAATGTGTATTCTATGTAATTAATTATTAATTTGCGTATTTTGATATATCTGTTATCTATGACAATGTACTCTGGTCAATTTTGTAAATAGTATTCCACTTTTTGATACTGTTAAGAATTTTTCTGATTTAGAATAGATGAACCATTTTCTATGTTTTCTATGAATTTTAATATGTTGTCAACCTGTTTTCTTTTGTGTAAGGTGACAGAGTAGGATAGGATTAGGAGTGTTGCCACTCAATTATTATGGTCTAAAATTGGTTTATGGTTAATGAGCCTAATGCTAAATTTTCTTGATGTTATGGGCATATGCATTTCCACTGTTTTTTTTTTCTTTTTTGGGACATTTTCTGAGTCTCTTTAAGTTACATGAATATCCTCAGACAATGTGGGGCATGTGTAACGCTGAAAATGCATATCCTCCTATTTCCACCTATGGTACTAAACTTTTTTCCTTATTTTGTTACCTGAAGATATGACATTTCTGTGTCTTTATATATTGTAATTGCTTTACAATTTGTAAATATATGTTTATGCATTTATGTCGATGGATAATTGGTTTGTTTTGTAAATATTATTTGTATTTTTACGCTGGGTCTGGCCTAGGGAAAACTATGCTATCGAACGACTACATCGATAGGTCGTGTGGAGAACCACAGTGTTTAGGATCTTTGGTAGTGTTAACTCTGCCGCATGGAGCGCGGGCAGGGGGGTCGGGCTGGAGTAGGGCGGTGGAGCAGGTGTGTTGTGTGAAGCTCCCGCGAGTTGCCGCGCTTTCGGTGTTTGGCAGCATGTAATTGCGCTCCACTTGCTATGTTAGTTTTTGACATGGTGTCGCGTACGGCAAGCATTAGCTGGCACACATCAAGAGCCCGTTTCGCCTGGTGACCGTGTCGAGAAGAAGGCGCGCCAACGTCCAGCTTCTGCAACAGCTACGGCCGACAATGAGTGATTGTCGCCACCTCCGCCATCGACGACTTCAAACCTTCAATCAACCAACAAGGAAGACTGAAAGCACGTAAAGTTTTAGAACTGTATAGCAGACCTCAGCTTTTCAAACTATTCCATTATTTTAGGGAGAATACAACAACTTACCATGAATCTTTGTTGCTCATTGTGCCAATTGCATTACCAAGCAGGGTCCCTTCCTCTTCCGAAATGAACCCGATCGTCGTTGAAATTCAAATGCCATCATTAAAGTAATATTATTCTATTTCACTGCTTTAATTTTAAAGTTCAGTTAAAGTATTCATAGCTGGCTACAATATTTAGATTACACAAGCACATATTAAGTGTGGAGTTTTGTTACCATATTTTAGCTTACCTGTGACCGCAGCTCAGCTTAGTACGTACTAAATTTCACTATTATTAATTGTTCAGAATCATTTAGTTAAAGTTCAAAGTTAATTCTCTTATTTCTAAAGTGCATAGATTCAAGTGGCTTTTGAAATGATTGTTGAGGTAGCCCAAGACTAACCTTATTTTATTGAATTTCGTAGTGCTTCAGAAACAAAGTTCACTATTAATTTCAGTCACTAAACTAACTTTCAATTTTCCGGTTTTATTAATTCCTTTGCTAAATTAAGTCAGAGTGTAGCGAAATTCATTACTTCTGGCAAACATTCAGTTTTCACACAACACGTCTCAACCTTCAGTTGCCACACTTTTAGTGCTAATTATATGTGGATTAATCTTTCATTTTCAGTTATTATAGTAGTTGTCAATAGGACTGGCGACCGTAATTTTCCCCAAATCTCAAACATCTAATTAACGCCAATTAACTGTTGACGTAATGACCGCACATTTACTTTCTTTATTAAACTTACCCCTTTTCAAAGTTAATTTCCACCAGTTTCATTTGCATTTTCCATTTCATTTAGATGTAACCCTTTCCTTTTCCTTACCGACAGATTAACTTCGGTGACGATTGCTTTTCCCTAATTTCCATTAGGTACAAGCGGTTTAATTTTTCACTGTCATTAAGGTCGATAAGTGAGGGGGAAGTTACAAGATAGGCCAGATTCGTGCACTAACCAAATTTGACGCCGTTCAAAAGGCTGAAGTTGTTGGAGTATGTACTCGTCGGAAGTGCCAGGTTGAACAGTAGGATGAGTGTTGCACACACCGTTCACCTCTGAACTCAACACACTTACATCCAGCAGAAACAAAACAGACAGACCTCCTGAGACTCATCCGATCGCCGATGACAATGACTATGACAAAAAGATTGCTAACACTGCAATCCCTCATTTTTCACACTTAGGAACTTGCGCCACTTTCGGGTGTTGTATTTCTTTTTCGGTAGTGTATGTTGGTTTTCTGACCAGACTTATTGCTGTGATCTGCACTCTGACGACGACTAGGCGAACTACTAGCGATGTGTGAAGATGACTTGGGACGCCGGAGGTCACTAATGTAACAACACGTTATACACGTTATATACGCGAGTTTGGCGACAACAAACAACTTCACCCACTGTATTTCTGACATATCTGCCTGAAGTACCAGACAGTAAGAACATGGCCTGGCGGTACTAACGTTGTTCGTTTCTCTTTCGCAAAACGCGTTCAGAATTTGGTTGTTCATTTGCGAGCTGCTTGAATATTGAGGGTACGTCGTTCCTCTGTTATTCACAAGCTGTATGTGAATGTTAATGGAAAGATATAGTCCATCCACTAAGGAGTTTCTCTGCAGAACTGACTAAATACTTACGTTTGTCGTAAAACTTGTATTTGACAGCTGATTTGTACGCAAGGGAATCGCTGTAAGAAAATCAAGTAATATATAAAGCGGAGGTGGAAAGGGGTAGAATGTAAAGGAGAGCGGAGGGATCACTACGAAATCGGCGGTGAGGTGTAAATTGTGATCCGCACCAGGATTCGAACCCGGGACTTTCTGCTTACTAGGTAGGAGCTGTAACGCCTGAGCCACCCAGGACACAGTGTTATCGCAATTGCACGGATTACCTGGTTCGCCTAACAGGCCGATCCACATTCCCATCGAGCATCATCTATACGCGGCCCCTGTCCAGTCCCTCCAAATTCGCTCTTTACGAGATTCCCACAAGGGGTGGGATTGGTTTGTGCATCCGCACTCTAGAAGGTGAATCTATTGCTCAGCTAGGCCTGCCAAAATGTACGAATGTGTCGTGTCTGTTCTTTTGGACGTGTCCGGAAGAACAGACACCACACATTCATTTAAAATCCTGTGAGTCTTTCTTCACTAATTTGAGATACTCTCCCAACGTTATGCGAGATACCATCTAGAGAAAGTATGACAGTGTATTGAAATTTACGTTTCCTGCGTTTCTATAAAAATATAATTTCACGAAACATTTTTCCTTTCCTCTCAGAGACATACCTATTATACAACATTCGTATAATATGTGGTGGACATCCTATGTTCCTAACACTGAATATAAACGTTTGAGGTCATCTGTTTGTATTTGATCTGCAGGGCAGTTTATTCGTTTGCTTATAGTTGAATGAAAATGCACTATGTTTTCCACCGCGAGATACGGCGAAAAGATGTGAATATTTTGTAGTGCGTCTACAAAAATTAACAAATGAATCTCTTTGACGAGCATTCTTTTTATAGGCAACGAAGGAAGTCGTATTTTATTAAAGCTCATAATGTAAACGTTATAACTCACATTTTTCTTTAACACCTTCCGGCTACTTCCGGTCTGCAAGTTACGAGTATATGTTCTTCATATCTGGCAATGTCTTTTATTTTGCTGTCCAGAAACGAAATCCTCTGTAGTCCCTTCACTGTTTCGTTTCCTAACTTACACTCCTGGAAATGGAAAAAAGAACACATTGACACCGGTGTGTCAGACCCACCATACTTGCTCGGGACACTGCGAGAGGGCTGTACAAGAAATGATCACACGCACGGCACAGCGGACACACCAGGAACCGCGGTGTTGGCCGTCGAATGGCGCTAGCTGCGCAGCATTTGTGCACCGCTGCCGTCAGTGTCAGCCAGTTTGCCGTGGCATACGGAGCTCCATCGCAGTCTTTAACACTGGTAGCATGCCGCGACAGCGTGGACGTGAACCGTATGTGCAGTTGACGGACTTTGAGCGAGGGCGTATAGTGGGCATGCGGGAGGCCGGGTGGACGTACCGCCGAATTGCTCAACACGTGGGGCGTGAGGTCTCCACAGTACATCGATGTTGTCGCCAGTGGTCGGCGGAAGGTGCACGTGCCCGTCGACCTGGGACCGGACCGCAGCGACGCACAGATACACGCCAAGACCGTAGGATCCTACGCAGTGCCGTAGGGGACCGCACCGCCACTTCCCAGCAAATTAGGGACACTGTTGCTCCTGGGGTATCGGCGAGGAACATTCGCTAGCGTCTCCATGAAGCTGGGCTACGGTCCCGCACACCGTTAGGCCGTCTTCCGCTCACGCTCCAACATCGTGCAGCCCGCCTCCAGTGGTGTCGCGACAGGCGTGAATGGAGGGACGAATGGAGACGTGTCGTCTTCAGCGATGAGAGTCGCTTCTGCCTTGGTGCCAATGATGGTCGTATGCGTGTTTGGTGCCGTGCAGGTGAGCGCCACAATCAGGACTGCATACGACCGAGGCACACAGGGCCAACACCCGGCATCATGGTGTGGGGAGCGATCTCTTACACTGGCCGTACACCACTGGTGTTCGTCGAGGGGACACTGAATAGTGCACGGTACATCCAAACCGTCATCGAACCCATCGTTCTACCATTCCTAGACCGGCAAGGGAACTTGCTGTTCCAACAGGACAATGCACGTCCGCATGTATCCCGTGCCACCCAACGTGCTCTAGAAGGTGTAAGTCAACTACCCTGGCCAGCAAGATCTCCGGATCTGTCCCCCATTGAGCATGTTTGGGACGGGATGAAGCGTCGTCTCACGCGGTCTGCACGTCCAGCACGAACGCTGGTCCAACTGAGGCGCCAGGTGGAAATGGCATGGCAAGCCGTTCCACAGGACTACATCCAGCATCTCTACGATCGTCTCCATGGGAGAATAGCAGCGTGCATTGCTGCGAAAGGTGGATATACACTGTACTAGTGCCGACATTGTGCATGCTCTGTCGCCTGTTTCTATGTGGCTGTGGTTCTCAGTGTGATCATGTGATGTATCTGACCCCAGCAATGTGTCAATAAAGTTTCCCCTTCCTGGGACAATGAATTCACGGTGTTATTATTTCAATTTCCAGGAGTGTATTTCCCTCGGTATCCCCTTATTCAATTCTACTGCTTTCTATTAAATTTTTTTTCTATTTTTATTGATGTTTATCTTATCAAACCTACTAAAGCACAAACCATCTCGTAACTGACCTCACAAGTCCTAAAGCGGTCGAAACGTGGTTTAACTAAAGCTGGTAGGGATATATGCAGACTGAAGCGATGAATGTAAATTTGTACTAAGGCCCGTATCTCTTGCTCACTAGGCACATGGGCTAACTACTACGTCACTCAGGCACAGTGGCCTTGCACAACTGCTGGGACTTACATAGCGCACCCCTTTCCTGAGCCCAAGTTCCCATTCACGCCTCACCCCAGTAGGTCGTCACCCTAAACTAGAAGAGTATTGCAGAGGCTCCCAAACAGTACCAAAGTAACATCACAGCACTGGGGATCTCGCCTGAAACTAAGGCATAGGCGCTTTAATCCCTTTAATACCATTCTTTCACATTTTAGGTATGAGCGATGGGTCAGCCGCCACGTTTCTCAATCATAACTCGAAAGATTATCTCTTCACTCGCTATTATTCTATCACTGTAGCTCTGAGTTGAACTGATGTCAGCTCAGAACTAATGTGCTGCCAAGTCTCACGACCCCACTTGTTAATAAAAGTTCACACACACACACACACACACACACACACACACATTATGAAAATGTAACATTTCAATATCTTTCACGTGTATTTATACAGGTAAAAATGGATTCCATTGTTTCGGGCAGAGTTACTGTGCATAAAGTCACCAATGAAAATTTTCCTTGGTGAGTTCTAAATGCCTGCCCTTTTGTGAATCTTTCCAAACTATATTAAACAATCTGCGTAGATATTACTGTGAATGATGTGAAAGTTTAAGGTGAAACAGCTATAACAATGTTGCTATCTTTGTATACAGGGTGTTACAAAAAGGTACGCCAAACTTTCAGGAAACACTCCTCACACACAAATAAAGAAAAGATGTTACGTGGACATGTGTCCGCAAACGCTTGATTTCCATGTTAGAGCTCATTTTAGTTTCGTCAGTATGGAGCACATTATCATGATTTCATACGGGATGCTCTACCTGTTCTGCTAGAACATATGGCTTTACAAGTACGACACAACATGTGGTTCATGCGCGATGGAGCTCCTGCACATTTCAGTCGAAGTGTTCGTACGCTTCTCAACAACAGATTCGGTGACCGATGGATTGGTAGAGGCAGACCATTTCCATGGCCTCCACGCTCTCCTGACCTCAACCCTCTTGACTTTCATTTATGGAGACATTTGAAAGCTCTTGTCTACGCAACCCCGGTACCAAATGTAGAGACTCTTCGTGCTCGTATTGTGGACGGCTGTGATACAATACGCCATTCTCCAGGGCTGCATCAGCGCATCAGGGATTCCATGCGACGGAGAGTGGATGCATGTATCCTCGCTAACGGAGGACATTTTGAGCATTTCCTGTAACAAAGTGTTTTAAGTCACGCTGGTACTTTCTGTTGCTGTGTGTTTCCATTCCATGATTAATGTGATTTGAAGAGAAGTAATAAAATGAGCTCTAACATGGAAAGTAAGCGTTTCCGTACACATGTCCACGTAACATATTTTCTTTCTTTGTGTGTGAGGAATGTTTCCTGAAAGTTTGGCAGTACCTTTTTGTAACACCCTGTATGTAACCATATACGGGAACCATCGCTTTCATTACCACAGCAACGTAATTTGACATTTGAACTAACCTCCACACAAAGATAATATTGTAAATGAAATTGAAATTATCCTACAATAATTTTACACTTTTCTTCCAAAGAAACAAGAAAGAGAAGGGATTAACGTCCCGTGGACAGCGAAGTCGAAGGACACGGATCACAGGTCTGTGTTTGTGTTTGGAGGTTGCGGGTGCCCAAAAGCAAGATTATCAGTGCGATTACAAATTCTGAAAGAAACGAATGTGGCCAGAATAGCTAAAAATGTTGTCACTCAGTGAGACGTGATCCTGCAAAATATATCCCACAAGCCGCAAGACAGCGAAGAAAGTGTGAAAGCTGCTATAGCTGGGACTAGAACATACATAAGTAAAACGACAGAGGAGCTAAAATAACAGCAGAGGAAAATATGACTGTCTGAGCTCTTACAAGAAACAGTGATGAGCCAGTGTGTAAAACTCTTCAATGATAATAAGACAGAGGAGAACCACAAAGTCTAGAGAAGAGCTGAAATAGCATCATAGGGAAATGTGACTTGAGAAGCACTTACAAAAATAATGGTTAATCAGACACCCAGTTAACACTTTAAGAACGTCTTAGGAAACAAATTAGACATATGAAAAAACCTCCAAAGAATCGTGAAGATAGGTAATAATTCGGCATCGAAGGCAGGTGGATCTCGAAGCAATCGTATCTTGAGGACACCATCATGGAAAACAACAGAGCAGCCAAGGGAACCCTTCTGTTTACACCTATCGGTGAATATATCTACATAGTTCTGGCGTTGGGTTAAAATGTCGGAAAAAACAGCACAGTAAAAACATACCCCGACCGCAATCTCCCCTATACTTCTTTAATTCCAAGATTATCCTGCACAACCAGGATGGTAGACGGTTAAGACTCTGCATGGGAACGTGCACCTGCAACGCACCAGTGGCCGGCTGCTTTAACCGAGAAGCTCTAGGCGCTTCAGTCTGGAACCGCGCGACGGTCACAGGTTCGAATCCTGCTTCGGGCATGGATGTGTGTGATGTCCTTAGGTTAGTTAGGTTTAAGTAGTTCTAAGCTCTAGGGGACTGATGACCTCAGATGTTAAGTCCCATAGTGCTCAGAGCCATTTGAATTTGAACGTAACAGTGACTCCGTTTCTCGCTTCATCCGTAGGAAATTGGAGGAAAGGCGTTCTACATGTGGACGAGCAGCCGTATGAAATCGGAACAATGAGAGACTTACACGCTTGACGCAAGATGAACAGTTCCCTCCAGAGGGCAAGCGACAGTTCCCTAACCTCAGAACAGATACAGGGTACGAGGCAGGATCTGTATGCATCAGGGTTGGTACTCTCATGGTAGATAAGACCAGGCATATTCAAGGACGAAACTCTCGCGAGACGTACACCGAGCACCAATATTCTAGTCCCTCTCTCACGAACACACTACAAATCCGAAGCAGTCGCAGCCAATCCGCTGCGCAAGGACTTTGGCTAAGGCACTTTAAATTATTTAGTGCCATCTGAGCCTTTGTATCATATCATTTTGATGTGATTACCTCAAAAGTTAGTAATCAAAATGAGGGCTAGGAATCTCACAAAGCCTTCAGAAGGTAGAATTGTGTCCTGCATATGCTGACCAGTCAAATTAAAATAACGCCGCGAACGATTAAAATGAACACATAACACTTATCTAAAGAAAACTCAAAACCTGTCTTTGAGGACCATTCTTCCAACTTCTTCACTGTAGGCTGCAAATGGACCTTATATTCTTTATGGCTGTGGCAAAAATGGGTAACTCAGAAACACTGCCATGACGAACACCACGCTCCTGCTCAAAACCGTCCAACAACGCTTCACCAATATGTGACCAAAACAGGTGCTTTGAGAGGAGGGACCGAATGAAGATGGTTGGCTGACAACGAAAGCCCGATTTTGGAGATTACCTAGATTAATTTCTCTCCAGGTAGTATCGAGCGCCTTACTGATGTTGAAGAGTACACCGATAGAGTGGTGTTTATGCTGGAAACCATGCTGGAAAGCAGCCTCTATCAGCGTCCTGCCATCGCCATTGAATCTAAATCTCCTGAATCGACTTTCTAAACGGTTATGGAGTTGCCTGATTCCTAACATCCAGACGAGATGACGGTTAACCATTCGTTCCAGTGTCTTTCCTACAAAGCTCCTTAAGGGAACGCTTCCGAAGAAACTGTGAAACATTTGGGCCTATCCTAGTTGTAAGAGAGGTATTCTGACTGTCTCTACACGTGTTTGGAAATAGACATGTATGTCATGTCGAATTAAAACATTCGAATTTAATTTCATTTGACGCTGCGTGAAAATGCCTAAGCATGTTTTTCTGGGTTTGGTCGTGATGGTCTGATTACTGCTAGCCATAACCGTACCTAATCCAGCTCCCACTTGGATAAAAGACAGCCTTAAGACTCATAATTGTTGGATCTGAAGTCCAACTCGTCCTCTGCCATCGCTTGGGCGATGTCTCCGGGCGTTGTTTGAAGACAGCCTTGTTTTATCAACGCTGCTCTTAGTAAACGACTGTGTTTACCGAAAATCTCCCTATTCAACAGAAAGCTCACAATAGACTAAAACTACTAAAACTACTATCGGTTGGAACATAGAGATTGTATCCTTCCACAATGCTCAACATCTATAAATCCTTGATCCGATCGATCCTCTGCTATGTAAATGTAGCTTCTACATTCGATCCTCCCTACTAGATCCTTGAAAGCGAGCACTTCGTGTAGCCTTTCGAATCCGCTTACCCTCCCATACTTGCATCCTCTATCAACTTACAAACTTTCCCTCCATCCTCGTCCGTCTTGAACACTTCTAAATATTTTACATATATTCAACATTTTGTGGCCCTGTCGGCAACTGAATAAGTATTAATTTTAATATTAAAAATCAACAGCCTCAGTTGTACCGATTACCTTATTCTGAAAAAGTTTGTGTTATCCCCACTGAAACCCTGGTAAATCTAGGTAATCTGTGCAACTGAGGCTGTTGACTTTTAAAATTAAAATTAATCTGAATATTTTTTTATTTTTTTTAACGGAACACACCGCCCTTTGTTTTATTGTTCATTTAATTACAACCAAGGTTTCGGCGTTTTATGCCACTTTCAAGTATTTGATTTTATGTCGTTAACGTATATTGTAGGACACGTAACGTGCCAAGCTCAAAGTTAGCCATAAATTAAGAAATTTATTTGCTTCTCATGAAATGCCACGAAATGACGGAATCACCATCTTGTAACAGATCAGAAAATAATCATGGGAGCATGTCATATTTCGTGAGGAGCCAATATATGTCTTAATTTATAGCCAACTTTGAGGTTGACAGCATGTCAAATGTCCTCCAATATATGTTAAAAATATAAAATTAAATTCTTAAAAAGGGACAAAAGGGTGAAACCTGGGTTTTACTTAAATAAGGTTAAGAAAATCAAATTTCGGTACGTTCCTTTAAGAAAATATTGTATGACTATCGCTCAGCAACATCAAAAACAGGTTACCTCTGAAGAACCTACGTTACCTGTAAAGGCACTATCCACCCCCTAATTTCCGCCACGGTCTACGACCACATTTCGCAAACGCTACACTTCCTCACACTCCATCTGGTGTCCTAACCAAGTTTTTATTACCTTCCTTGACCTGCCCATGAAATCCGACCTGACATATACCCATCCTGCCAGATCTAAACAGAATCCACCCCATCTCTCCCGGTGAGGGCTCCCTTCCTCGTCACACCTCTCCACACATATCTTGTTTTGGAATCACATTCCTCTTCAACCTCTATGATTTCTTCCCCAAACATCCACCCACACAAACACCCTCCTACGCACTTCTCCAACTCAAATGGTATATTCCTGTGATACTCCTCTTCCTGGCAGTCGAGACCCACTCAGCACTTCACTCATTTATATGTCTATCTCAATCAGTCAACACACTGGCTTTTCACTTTTTCTAACTTACATAACTGTCCCTCTGTCTTCAATTTTTTGTGAAACATTTATTTGTGAAACATTCATTTATTATTTAATAAGTATCAATCTTTACTGTATCAAGAAATCAATTTTTTACATTTTAAATTATGTAACTGATTTATGACTTTTTATTAGGTAAAACATATTGTCAACTGTTGTGTCAAATTTTAAAATATGCCTTAAACTTTTTACTCTCATAAGGTTGAAGAGCGCGACTTCTTTCTGCTGACATTCCACACCCACGTGAGGGGAGTAAAATACGCAATATATTTCGTAGCAAATCAGCGTTAGTGGTACACAGTTCTGCCAAGAATACGTTATCCCTGAACTGCGTTTAATATCAATGTAAATAAACGTGAAAATTTTCGGAAGCTGCCATCGTCCTTTGAATACGAGTAATTTGTACCGAATCGGCGTTTCTGATTCAGTTACTGGAGTAGATTTTTTTACATATTATAGCTTGTTTTTCCTTAAAGAGGAGTAGCCCTCTATACTGTATTATCTACATTTATCGTAAATCAATTCTATTTTCAAGTTATCTAGCAGCTGTAAATAACTTCAGAACGTTTTACGAAACTAATAGTTTCTTACCATTGGTTTTTGTGTTGCCTTAATAGAAATACGGTTTTGTGTATTTGCTTCAGTTCTTATAGGGAATTAGCAACTTCTTATTTCTACAGATTAAGAGATAATCAACGGGATTAATATAAAGTTCTTTGTTCACTGCGATGTAATAAATTGTACCAGCCAATGTGCAGCCTCTTTGTGAACGCTGTTCTGGAACATGGGGTGAGTTGGTTGACGTTCGTAAGCAGCTGTCAAATGGTTGGCAGTTGTTGCAGACTGGTGTGCTGTGAGAGTTCTGGAGAGTCATATACCAGTAATACCGGTATCTATAGTATCTAGCTCTTGGATCCTGCCTCCTCTGCAGAAAGTACCGGATCTGTCATTATTCGTCTACTTGTCAGCGAGCATTGAGTCAGTGGTATACCTAGGCTACATGTACAGGGTAGACAGGGTCCAGGGAGGACTCAGGGTGTTGTACCAGACCTCCTAACAAATATGTATGAGGTGCTGTCTTTCACTGAATATGAAACCGAGTCAGTGGGACGCACTTCACCTGTTTTGGGGAGACATGTTTCGTCCAGTGTATGGGGGAGGCCATGACAAAAGGGTATGGTGTGTCTTAATCGTCGACAGTTCAAATGTAAGGCACGGTAAATGTAGGGACATGGCAGCAAGGGAAAGGAAAGGACCCCGGGTTTATTCAGTGTGTATGACTGGGGGCAGTCAATCGATAACTATCACTCAAATAAATATACAAAAGATTAATATAAGAATTCATGTAAGGAGTGCCTTAGTGAATATCATAACAAACTGTATAAAAGTAAACAAAGTACGTGAGTATGTGGAAAATACGTTTCTATACGTTATAACAAAAACACTTTAAAAAAGTACCAATCGAAAAACATTATTAACTGCTGAAAAATGAACAAAATTTATTCAGAATAAATGTATTGGTTGTCAAGAAATTAAAGAGTTCAGTTATTTTTTCCTTAAGTCGTACATCTAGGGACAAGGTGTTAAGTAAATGCTAGATTTGTCAAATAGAACAAAAGGAATAAAAGACATATGGAGTGGAAAAGTGAAAAAGAAATAATTAAAAGCGAACTTATAACACATTTGTAAACAGAGAAGAATGCTTCAGTAATCACCAAGATGCTTGTGACATATAAATGTGAAGAATGTAAAAATATGTGTTTAAGATCTAAAGAACACAAATGTGGATTTAAATTCTGTAGAAACTACGGTCAAGTAATAAAAATTAAGTGTCACGTATGTTACATGCAATACAAATTGCAAAAAGTTAGTATTTGTGAGAGAAAATTTGGTGAGGATATTATAGTCCAAGTATGTCCTAATTCTAATTGTTATCTTAATGGAGATTTCCCAGATTATTATACATACCAATGCTGGGATTGTAGAAAAAGAGATGCTGGTAAACAATTTTAGTGATGTGCAGATGGATTCTTTATGAGAGTGAACTGTATCACTATAGGAAGATATATGTGGTAAGATTATGAAGCTCTGCGAGCAACTGGTATACATATTCCACATCTCATAACAGCTCACAATTTTAATGACAACACATATAAACGTAAAATAAATGATGGATATGGTAAGCAGATGATATCTGATAGCTCATTATTCTCAAAGATATGGTTCAAAATTAGTTTTCAAGAACTGTGTTGAAAATACAATAAAACCATATACTGTCTACACAGTTATTGGAGATAAAACGATTCTGATTCCTGATCTGAAACATTGTTGTGTTTCCACTATGAAGCCAAAAGGTAGAGAAATATTTCTCAAATGGTATAGCTGCAGAGTTAAGGAAAATTACGTGTTCAATAAGAAAAAAGAGACTGTTGAATATTGTTGTTTTGATGTAGATGTTCTGATAAGAGGTTGTTTAGAATTGAGAAAGCAGTTCATAGAAATAGCTAATATTGAACCATTTTGTTATTTGACAACTGCTGGAGTTAGCATGGCTATACACAGATCTAAATATATGACTAGATCTCCAATTGATCTTTTCAATAAAGAACAGAAACAAAACCATGCAAAGAAGCCACAGGTTGATTAAACAGTTTAAACAATAATAATATTCAACGAGATCTTAAATGCAGTGAAGTAAAAATATTTGAAGCAAAAATAGGTGTATTTGATAAAGAAAAAATGAAATGATCAGTTGGCATTTAAAGGCTAGGATATCGCCTCACAGAGTTCGGCCTAGTCTTTTTAGTTGACACCAGTTTGGTGAATTCTGTGTCAATGATGATGAAATGATGGACAAACACCCAGTCCCCTGATGGGAATCAAACATGGGCCCCCTTGTATGGTAGGCAGTAACGCTACCACTGCGCTGTGGAAGTTGGCCAATAATAAAGACACAAATACTGTTTCTCAATATTGTCGCTGTTTTTGGCATGATTGTAAAAAAGTTTCCAAAGTGAGACAGTTAACAATAAAGATAAAGAAGTGAAAAATACGAAATGCTGAACATAACTTAGAAGAGAAATTCAAACTGTTGCCCAAAGTTGTAAAACCATTGAATCCAAGTTGTCCATTTAGCAAAAAATAAGATTAGATGACATGTGCTTTCCTTATGTAACTGATTAACATTATGATTATTATGATTAGTATCCCAAACGAAAGAAACAAAAATATATAAACCAAGATATTATACTCATAAGGGTTTGGATTCAACAAATGTAAAGTACTGGCACAAAGAGGATTATGATTGAGTTTTGCCTGTAAGAATAAATGAAAAACTGTAGTTTCATTTGTGTGTCAAATGTGTAGAACACAAAATAAGTAAATGTCATCACAACAATGAAAAAAGAAGTTTTGAAGAAACTTCGTTTCCTCATGAAGTAAAGAAAGCTGTGGGAAAAGGATATAAAATTTGAGGTGTCTATGAAGTATGGATTTTAAAAATAAAAGGAACGTGTAAATTAAAAATTATGTGAAAGACTTTATGCAAATAAAAGTAGAAATCAGTCCTTGGAAAGACAATTAAAAAGCAAACGTGAGTACATAAAAGCAGCAAAAGAAAAATTAGGTACTCTATGTAGAGTATAGAAAGAATAGAGGAAAATTCTGGAAAAAGAGCAATTGCTAAAATATGTTTAAACAGTTTATGGGATAAATATGGAGAATGGAAAAATATGAGTAAACCTGAGTATGTTATAGATTTACATGATTTTTAAGAGATAATGTCAGATGACTGATTAGATAATACACATGTAAATTTTATTAATGAATTTATGGTACAGATCAGGTACAACCTCAAGAATTATTATGTGAAAAATAATGCAGATAAAAATATTTTTACAGTAGCAGTCACCACATCGAATGCAAGGCTTAGATTGTAAGATCAGTTAGGTAATCTAGAAATAAAAGTTATATAATTTGATATCTATTCTTTAGTATATACTAATGATGGCAAAGTCAATTTAGAAAAATTTTGTTTGTTGGGTAAATGAATAGATGAGTTATATAATAATAAATGGATAAGAAATTAGGCTTCAACTAGAGATAAGCTATTATTATGAGAAAAAAAGATAAAAGCACAGTGATGAAGGTGTTTCATTTTAAACTATAAAAATACACAAAAGCTGAAGGGTGAATCAACGATAGGCTTCATAAACAGTGAAGTGAAGGAAAAGATACAATTAGTGCAAAATGAGGTAACTACAAAAGTAGGTACTGAAAATCTAATAAATGAATTAGTTAAGAAAGAATTCTCAATTCAGTATGTCGGAAGAGTAGTTTTAGAAAATTATGATACAGTGGCTTATGGCTATTAAACTTATTTATTATTTAATAAACTTCAATAAGTTTAAAATATTTTTCTATTTCTTCAAATGTAAGAATAAAATCCATGCTACATTTGTTAAACTAGTGGTATAAATTTATTCGTTGAATTTTATTGTACACTGTGCATTCTACATCTATAATCACTGAGAGAGAAACTATTATAATTAATGAATAAGCTTCAATATAGTTTTATATTAGTTTTTGTAACTTATTTATTTGGAAATTATAATTCAATATTTTTGTTATAGACATAAAAAAGAGAATCTGAGTTTCCTATTTCTTGACAAACCTCTATATCAGTTTCGTCATTACTACTAAATCTTATTTGCTATCTCTCTTCTCTGTAAATTTGTTTTAATACATTGATACTATCATTATGGTCCTAACTTTTCAAATGTTCTATAATTAAGGACGATTTGAAATATTCTATGCAAATATTACATTCAATTTGTTTCTCTCTTGGCTTAATACTTCTCTCAACAATTTGTCCTACACATTAGTCATAATTATTTGGATTAATCATTTTTAACCTTAATAAACATTATTTTATGAAAATGGAAGCTTTTATGAAAATGCTTTACAATGTTAACAATACCAATTCGTTTAAAATGATTAGTGAGCTACAAGTAAATGCTTTATATAATATTACAGGCTATGATTATTTTAAAACCAGATATGGAGAGAAAATGAACCATGGACCTTGTCGTTGGTGGGGAGGCTTGCGTGCCTCGGCGATACAGATAGCCGTACCGTAGGTACAACCACAACGGAGGGGTATCTGTTGAGAGGCCAGACAAACGTGTGGTTCCTGAAGAGGGGCAGCAGCCTTTTCAGTAGTTGCAAGGGCAACAGTCTGGATGATTGACTGATCTGGCCTTGTAACAATAACCAAAACGGCCTTGCTGTGCTGGTACTGCGAACGGCTGAAAGCAAGGGGAAACTACGGCCGTAATTTTTCCCGAGGGCATGCAGCTTTACTGTATGATTAAATGATGATGGCGTCCTCTTGGGTAAAATATTCCGGACGTAAAATAGTCCCCATTCGGATCTCCGGGTGGGGACTACTCAAGAGGATGTCGTTATCAGGAGAAAGAAAACTGGCGTTCTACGGATCGGAGCGTGGAATGTCAGATCCCTTAATCGGGCAGGTAGGTTAGAAAATTTAAAAAGGGAAATGGATAGGTTAAAGTTAGATATAGTGGGAATTAGTGAAGTTCGGTGGCAGGAGGAACAAGACTTTTGGTCAGGTGACTACAGGGTTATAAACACAAAGTCAAATAGGGGTAATGCAGGAGTAGGTTTAATAATGAATAGGAAAATAGGAATGTGGGTAAGCTACTACAAACAGCACAGTGAACGCATTATGGTGGCCAAGATAGATACGAAGCCCACACCTACTACAGTAGTACAAGTTTATATGCCAACTAGCTCTGCAGATGACGAAGAAATTGAAGAAATGAATGATGAAGTAAAAGAAATTATTCAGATAGTGAAGGGAGACGAAAATTTAATAGTCATGGGTGACCGGAATTCGAGTGTAGGAAAAGGGAGAGAAGGAAACGTAATAGGTGAATATGGATTGGGGCTAAGAAATGAAAGAGGAAGCCGCCTGGTAGAATTTTGCACAGAGCACAACTTAATCATAGCTAACACTTGGTTTAAGAATCACGATAGAAGGTTGTATACATGGAAGAACCCTGGAGATACTAAAAGGTATCAGATAGATTATATAATGGTAAGACAGAGATTTAGGAACCAGGTTTTAAATTGTAAGACATTTCCAGGGGCAGATGTGGACTCTGACCACAATCTATTGGTTATGACCTGTAGATTAAAACTGAAGAAACTGCAAAAAGGTGGGAATTTAAGGAGATGGGACCTGGATAAACTGAAGGAACCAGAGGTTGTAAAGGGTTTCAGGGAGAGCATAAGGGAACAATTGACAGGAATGGGGGAAAGAAATACAGTAGAAGAAGAATGGGTAGCTTTGAGGGATGAAGTAGTGAAGGCAGCAGAGGATCAAGTAGGTAAAAAGACGAGGGCTAATAGAAATCCTTGGGTAACAGAAGAAATATTGAATTTAATTGATGAAAGGAGAAAATATAAAAATGCAGTAAATGAAGCAGGCCAAAAGGAATACAAACGTCTCAAAAATGAGATCGACAGGAAGTGCAAAATGGCTAAGCAGGGATGGCTAGAGGACAAATGTAGGGATGTAGAGGCTTACCTCACTAGAGGTAAGATAGATACTGCCTACAGGAAAATTAAAAAGACCTTTGGAGATAAGAGAACCACTTGTATGAACATCAAGAGCTCAGATGGAAACCCAGTTCTAAGCAAAGAACTGAAAGCAGAAAGGCGGAAGGAGTATATAGAGGGTCTATACAAGGGTGATGTACTTGAGGACAATATTATGGAAATGGAAGAGGATGTAGATGAAGATGAAATGGGAGATACGATACTGCGTGAAGAGTTTGACAGAGCACTGAAAGACCTGAGTCGAAACAAGGCCCCCGGAGTAGACAACATTCCATTGGAACTACTGACGGCCTTGGGAGAGGCAGTCCTGACAAAACTCTACCATCTGGTGAGCAAGATGTATGAAACAGGCGAGGTACCCTCAGACTTCAGGAAGAATATTATAATTCCAATCCCAAAGAAAGCGGGTGTAGACAGATGTGAAAATTACCGAACAATCAGTTTAATAAGCCACAGCTGCAAAATACTAACACGAATTCTTTACAAACTAATGGAAAAACTAGTAGAAGCCGACCTCGCGGATGATCAGTTTGGATTCCGTAGAAAAATGGGAACACGTGAGGCAATACTGACCTTACGACTTATCTTAGAAGAAAGATTAAGGAAAGGCGAACCTACGTTTCTAGCATTTGTAGACTTGGAGAAGGATTTTGACAATGTTGACTGGAATACTCTCTTTCAAATTCTAAAGGTGGCAGGGGTAAAATACAGGGAGCGAAAGGCTATTTACAATTTGTACGGAAACCAGATGGCAGTTATAAGAGTCGAGGGACATGAAAGAGAAGCAATGGTTGGGAAGGGAGTAAGACAGGGTTGTAGCCTCTCCCCGATGTTATTCAATCTGTATATTGAGCAAGCAGTAAAGGAAACAAAAGAAAAATTCGGAGTAGGTATTAAAATCCATGGAGAAGAAATAAAAACTTTGAGGTTCGCCGATGACATTGTAATTCTGTCAGAGACAGCAAAGGACTTGGAAGAGCAGTTGAACGGAATGGATAGTGCCTTGAAAGGAGGATATAAGATGAACATCAACAAAAGCAAAACTAGGATAATGGAATGTAGTCGAATTAAGTCGGGTGATGCGGAGGGAATTACATTAGGAAATGAGAGACTTAAAGTAGTAAAGGAGTTTTGCTATTTGGGGAGCAAAATAACTGATGATGGTCGAAGTAGAGAGGATATAAAATGTAGACTGGCAATGGCAAGGAAAGCGTTTTTGAAGAAGAGAAATTTGTTAACATCGAGTATAGATTTAAGTGTCAGGAAGTCATTTCTGAAAGTATTTGTATGGAGTATAGCCATGTATGGAAGTGAAACATGGACGGTAAATAGTTTGGACAAGAAGAGAATAGAAGCTTTCGAAATGTGGTGCTACAGAAGAATGCTGAAGATTAGATGGGTAGATCACATAACTAATGAGGAAGTATTGAATAGGATTGGGGAGAAGAGAAGTTTGTGGCACAACTTGACCAGAAGAAGGGATCGGTTGGTAGGACATGTTCTGAGGCATCAAGGGATCACCAATTTAGTATTGGAGGGCAGCGTGGAGGGTACAAATCGTAGGGGGAGACCAAGAGATGAATACACTAAGCAGATTCAGAAGGATGTAGGTTGCAGTAGGTACTGGGAGATGAAGAAACTTGCACAGGATAGAGTAGCATGGAGAGCTGCATCAAACCAGTCTCAGGACTGAAGACCACAACAACAACAACATGAGTTTAAGATTATTTTACCTGCCAGAAATTAGAAATTAATTTCTGGTTGGGATTTTCGAGGTATTAGAGATGGTAATATTAAGCTAAGATATAAGGGAATGAAGACATTTGAATATAATAATAATGAATTTCATGATATGTGAAGTCATGTATAACTTAGAGTTTTGTAGTAATTTGGGGGGGGGGGGGGGGTGGAGTGTGTTTGCTTGGTAAATGATGTCCTAGCGTACTCAAGCTGCCTGCTTACTACTGCTTCGTTTAGTAACTGCTCTGGCAGCACTGTAGTGGATCGTATTTCCACTGCTATCTCTCAGAAAAGGCACTGATTGTGTCTTGCCACTAGCATGCTTTACATGTGACCAGAATCTCTTTCGAGGAGGAGGAGGAGGAGGAGTTTAGTAATTAACGTCCCGTCGACAACGAGGTCATCAGAGATGTAGCACAAGCTCGGATTAGGGAAGGATGGGGAAGAAAATCGGCCGTACCCTTTAGAAGGAACCATCCCGGCATTTGCCTGAAGTGATCTGGGGAAATTACAGAAAACCTAAATCAGTATGGCCGGACGCAGGATTGAACCGTCGTCCTCCCGAATGCGAGTCCAGTGTGCTAATCACTGCGCCACCTCGCTCGGTAATGTCTATGGATTTCTGCCAGGTTTCCAGATAAGGTTTGGTTGTGCAAACTATTATAAACATCTTGTGTTGATGTCTGTGGTGAATTTAGAGCTTTCGAACTTCTGTTAAGGACAGCCAACAACTCAGGTGTGATCATAACAAGTGCTTGATCTCTTAAGGATAGAATATGTTTGCTAGAATTATGAACACGTGTACTAATGATTTCATATGTGTATGCAATATGTTAAATATCAGACCCACCTTCTTTACAAACTAATTTAAATGTCCTCTAACAAATAATATTCTTTACGGTCACCCTTGAGCATATAAAATAATTCCATACTTAACGTGCGAAAACAGTGACCATGCAATAACATACGACAAACATGTCCTCTCCTCCAAACCTTCAGGGAAAATTTAGTGTACCTTTTTTATGCAACAGAGACTTATCTATAGGTTTTGGTCATAGCGTTCGAACACTGTTGGGATGTGTAAGATCTAATTTTGTTGAACTGTGTTGTTTGAAGTATAACTCTATATGGAGAATACTTCTATGGTTTAACGTTTGACTTCGCCATTCTATATCACTGCTGACTTAATGTTTGACTTTCCACTTGTATCACTGTTAACAGTTGTGTAACGCTCCTTCGATGCACAGTGACACAAGTGAGAAATCTTTATGAAACGTGGAATCCTTTATGGTGTACATGCCTTGATTTTGCATATGTTTTGTACCTCACCTGATACTGTGTAAGTGTCTGGAGTTTCATGCATCATGAGCTGTGTATGTGAATTGCACGATGGTGTACTTTCAAGAGTCTTACTATGTTTGCCGTATCTTAAAATATATAACTTCAGAAGGAATGAATGGGTTGAAATATTCAAATTGTTTTTAAATGAAAGTGATAGATTAATTAATGTCTGAAGAAGTATGATTGAGCCTAAGCCATCAGTGAGTGAATGAGTGTGACAAGTAATGACGCATTTTCAATCAAAGTTGTTATTTGCATATGTAAGTTAAGACAAGAGTAGAAATGACCATATAGACTTTAAAAGAAAAAAAATTCGGAAGCTGGTCCCTAAATGAAGATCGTGTTCATAACAAAATAAAATAACCGTTTTACACTTGCAAAAAACAAAACAATGAATGCATGATGGCTTGTTAGATTGTTAAGTAATCTAACAAATAACGAAGTGTACCCTTGGAAAAATCGGATCCTTCAGCAAACAGTCAGTGTAAAAGATGAGCGCACAATCCGAATACCACCCTAGACCACGTTTCTTTGAGCGCAATAGCATATGTATAAATTTTAAGAATCCAAGAAGGGATAATACCATGTGATCTTTCCCCCAACTATCCCATAACTTCCGTAAAACTGAGAATAAGGAGCCAATTTTAATCACAATAAATTCATCCACACCGGACTGTTTGATCTGGAATGTCATTATGTGGAGTAAATTGTCTTCACTGATAGGCTCCCTTTAAATTGAGCCCCGATGACCAGCAAATATGTACCTGGAAACGTCCCAGTTAGCGTTTGGATATCATCCTCTTTGTGGCCCTCCATACGGCCCGACAACGAAGAGTGACGGCTGGAGTGCAATTCCTTTTCACTGAAGACCCCACTGGCTATTTATTATCCACGGCATTCTGGCAGCACAGTGGTACGCCGACGATACTGTACGCCCCGTTTTCTTGCTCTTCAAGGGAAGTGATCCTGGGCTTACGTTCAAGCAAGATAATGCCTGAGCACAAACTGTGAGAGATTCTACTGCCTGTATTCGTGTTTGCCAAACACCACCTTGGCCAGCGAGGTCGCCCGTTCTCTCCCAAATTAAGAAATTTTGCGCCTTATATACACTGTTCTCTAACTACCTAGGTATTTTGAAGATCTAAAGCGACAGCAGGAGGGAATTTGGCACGATATCCCTCAGTAGAAAATCGAACCACTCTTCAATGAATGCGAAGCCGAATACCTGCTTGCATAAGAGCCAAACGAGGACCAACGCAATAGTAACTTTCTCAATTTGTGACGCTCCTTATCTTGAATAAGTTAACCAGTGTCTCTGAAACTGTAATCATCTGTTTGTCTGTACATGTACATCGCATTTACCGATATTCTTCCTATTCTGATAATTCCCTCGAGGCGCTCCGGGCTTTGTTTATTTATTTATTTATTGTCTTAGATGACATAATTCAGCCAATAAAAACTAATCAAAGCCGAAAAACGCAAAGCATCTAGCTGTTTTCCCTGGAAGCGCTCTGTAGAAATTAAACTGATGGGCCGGTTTCTACATCGGCAGACTTCACTTCTACACGCCAAGTTCCCATCCGTCCGAGTTGAACATGGACGAAGACAGTGACCGTTTGTTGGTACTGATCCAATGACTCATTCTGCAGCCGTTTCAGCTGCCATTTGCAGGTTATAAGTATGGTCAGATCTTACTAAAACAGCGAAGCGATCAACGAGGAAAAAAACTAAATATTTTTAACGAGCATTAGTAATTTCAAGTTTCATTCTGAAGACTAGTTGGCTGTTTAACATGTTTTCAGCTACGGCTATAGTTGCAAACTGATATCGATCTGTAGTATTTTCAGTCTTAATGCAATAAACTTTGACAGTTACGTTACGACTCGTGCGAGTGTAAATCGTTTGCTCAGCTATGTGACTTGAATCGGATTCCAGACCCCACATCCATTATTCCAACACTTTTGCCTACGCATTTAACGGTAGTACCATTTGGTTACTGAGAATGTAATTACGTACATGTGTAAATATCTTATTTCTTTTGAGACCTTTGTCCAATTTCGTAGTGGGGCGAAATTCTTTTTCATAGTTTTGATAGAAGATGTTGTTACCTACAACGAATAAATAGCATCACCTTTTGATATTTAAATTAAGATTCAAATCAAAGTACTGCACCCACAACGCAGAAGGTTCACATAACCTCACGCCAGCCCAAAGACCTAACGTGGCTTTCGTTTGACCCATTTCGATGACTAACTCCTTTACCTTACCTATCTTATCTTCCGTTAACTAACTAAAAGAAAATACTCTATATTTGTCTCCCCAGATTTAAAATATTCGTTTGAAACGTTATGGAACTGTAGACTGTTTTTCAAACGACAAACCTAAGTATTCCAGATTGTGTCTGCCTTATAACTTTCGATTATCATCACTATCCTATGCATATCACAGTCACACCTGATCCTACATTTCTTATCACACTGAAGGCATGTCTGTATTCTGTCCCGCCAACTTTGTATCCTGTAAAGTATAGACATTTCTGGCCATCACCTCCACCTACCTCCTGCTATGCTCTGTCCACTGTGTAATTCACCTGTATCTCTTTCAGGTGCTACTTTAAACTCTCGGGGAAACTTCAAATCCATATACTCGTCAAATGCTAGCCATCACCTCTAATCTCACCATTCGGCGTTTCCGTCGTCCAGGTATCCATTTCTCTAACTAAGTATTTGGGACAGACTAACATGGAATAGCACACCTTCTTACCACGCAACACAAAGTCGCAACTGTATCAAACTACTGGACAAAGTAGCAGACGCGCTCCGAATAAAAAAAAAAAAATAATAATATCGGATTTAATCAAAATTACATTTATAGGTGCAATGTGTCACTTGTTTAGATGCACAAAGATTATTAAAACATTATTTTATTAACGTTGGGAGCATACCATCACGTTCAAGTTTACCTCTGAGCAATTGGCCACTGAATGCTTCCCCAGAAAGCCATTTTGAACAATTAGTTCTTGAGCCGACTCCAAGTGTAAATGGTGGCGAAAGCATACTTGACCTCTCAGCAACAAATAATCCTGGAGTATCGTGACGAATACAGGGATTACGACCATAAGGCTGAATACTGTAAATCCTACAACCATCAAAAAGAAACGCAAAGTATATCTATTTAAAAAAAGCTGATGAAAATGCTCTTAACGCCTTTTTAACAGACAGTATGCACTCCTTCCGATCTGATCATGAGAGCGTAGGAAAGTTGTTGAACGATTTCAAAGACGTAGAATCGACAGAAATTGAGAGATATATACCACACAAATTAATAAGTGATGGTACTGATCCCCCATGGTACCCTAAACTGGTCAGATCGCTGTTGCAGGAGCAGCAAAAAAGCGTGCCAAATTTAAAACAACGCAAAATCCGCAAGACTGTCAAAGTTCTGCAGAAGTTCTAAATACACCGCGTACTTCTGCCAGATGCTTTCAATAACTTCCACAACGACACTCTGTTTTGAAATAGGGCAGAAATCCCAAAGAGATTCTGATCATACATAAAGCACAAGACGCCATCAGTACCTTCACTGAGCGATAACAATGGTGAAGTCATTGATGACAGCTGTGTTATTAAACGCGATTTTCCGAAACTCCTTCAGTAAATATTCCTGAATTTCAGTCGAGAACAACTGCCAAGATGAGAAACATAGAAGTAGATATCCTCGGTGTAACAAAGAAGCTTAAATCACTTAATAAAAGCAAGGCTTCCGGCCCAAATTGTATACCAGTCAAGTTCCTCTCAGAGTATGCTGATAAAATAGCTCCATATTTAGCAATTATATACCACCGCTCGCTCACAGAGACAGATCCGTACATAAAGACTGGAAAATTGCTCAAGTCACACCAATACCCAAAAAGGGAAGTAGGAGTAATCCGCCAAATTACAGGTCCGTATCACTGACGTCAATTTGCAGTGGGGTTTTGGAACATGTACTTTAATCAAACATTATGAAGTACCTCGAATAAAACGACTTCTTGACATATAGCACGGATTCATAAAATATCGTACTTCCGCATCACAACTAGCTCTTTATACTCATGAAGTAACGAGTGCTATCGACACGGGATGTCAAATTGATTCCATATATTTAGATTTCCAGAAGGCCTTCGACACTGTTCCTCACAAGCGTCTTCTAACCAAACTGCGTGCCTGTGGAATATCGCCTCAGTTGTGAATCTGGATTCGTGATTTCCTGTCAGAAATGTCACAGTTGTTAGTAATAGAAGGAAAGTCATCGAATAAAACAGAAGCAATATCCGGCGTTCCGCGAGGAAGTGTTATAGCCCTCTATCGAACCTGTTTTATATAAACGACACAGGAGACAATCTCAGTAGCCGTCTTAGATTGTTTTGAGATGATGCTGTCGTTTACCGCCTTGTAAAGTGATCAGATGACCATAATGAATTGCAAAATGATTTACATATCTGTATGATGCGAAAAGTGGCAATTGACCCTGAATAAAGAAAAGTTTGAAGTTATTGACATGCGTACTAAATGAAATTAGCTAAATTTTACCGCGTGGGATTAGCAGAGCGGTCTAGGGCACTGTAGTCATGGACTGTGCGGCTGGTCCCGGCGGAGGTTCAAGTCATCCGTCGGGCATGAGTTTGTCCTTAGGATAATTTATGTTAAGTAGTGTGTAAGCTTAGGGACTGTTGACCTTAGCAGTTAAGTCCCATAAGATTTCATACACATTTGATTTTTTGAGCTAAATTTTGATTACGCGATAAGTCACACAAATCTGAAGGCCGTAATATCAATGAAATTCTTAGGATTACAATTACAAATGCCCTAAATTTGAACGATCACATAGATAATATTGCGCGTAGAACAGACGAAAGACTGCGATTCATTGACAAAACACTTGGGAGGTGCAACAGGTCTACCATAGAGACTGCTTACACCACTATTGTCTGCCCTATTCTGGAGTATTGCTGTGCGGTGTGGGACCCGCATCAGATGGGACTGACGAACAATATCGCAAAGTACAAACAAGGGCAGCTCGTTTTGCACTATCGCGAAGTAGGGGAGATAGTGTCACAGATATGATACGTGAATTTGAGTGGTAATCACTGATATAAAGGCATTTTTCGATGCGACGGGATCTTCTCATGAAATTGCAATCGCCAGTTTTCTCCTCCGATTGCGAAAATATTTTGTTGGCACCCACTTACATAGGGAGAAATCATCGTCACAATAAAATAAGAGATATGAGGGCTCGCACAGAAAAAGTGAAGTGATCATTTTTCCCGCGCGCCATTCGAGAGTGGAACGGACGGGAGACAGCTTGAAGGTGGTTCATTGAACCCTCTGCCAGGAACTTTATTGTGAATAGCAGAGTAATCACGTAGATGTAGATGTAGATGTCACTGCATACAGTCCAGTACGCTGTTAAACTTATCTGTAGTGTGGTACCTATCTGCTGTTCACAAAACACGCGTTATCATGTGCTTCAATTTTAAGTCTGATAACGCTGTGAAATATTTTATTACGAAAGGACTTCAAACAGTAAGTGACACATTATTATGACACGAAAAGTAACTTATAATGAATGCTGCTTGACAGTGCAAACTGTCACAAATACATAACACCCATTTTCAACATAAAAATATTCTGTAAACAACAGTTTCAATGTTCAATCGATTTTCTAATCCCTCGATCACTGAAGACTGCTCATAGGACTCCAAGCACTTCGAGGACCATTGCGTAGACGTCTTCAACGCTGGTACCCCCTCCTCCCCACGCCACCCCCCCCTGGATGATCTTTAAGCTTACCGAAAGATGCAAGCGACAGGGTGCCAGATCACAACTTCCCGTTCAGCACCACCGACACCTGCGCCGCCTTGGTCAAACTCTTGGCACCATTTCACAACTGATGGACACGAAATTTCATCTGGTTTATATACTCTCAGAATATCAAGGCCAATCTGTTTGTGTGTTATGTGTTTTGCGGGAGAGAATCGCACCGGACCGCGTGAGTAAACACTAGACTGCTTTCGGTTGCCGCTCCATTTCAAACGCACACTGTGATGCACCTGTTAACCACACCATAGCGAAGAGTGTTTGCAGGAAAACCGTAATGTGTACTCTCTAATTGCAACAAGCCACTTTTTCTGCACACTTGCTTTGGCGTGGAACAACAAGTGTAATTTACTTTCTGAGGTTTTTACACGTATGATGTCCGCCCTTGTTGACTACCTGCCATGTTTTGAAATTCAACTAGTGTTTGCTTTTAGCCCACTTTATGAGTTGACGAACATTTATCCTGTAATGTACAGGACGTCACTAACTTATTCCACCTAGGATAACTCCGAAAGTATAATAGTAGCTGAAATGTTTGTAGGACAAATGCTGCATGGGACAACTGGGGCCATAATATGACGTTGGTTCTTTGTTGCTGGGTAGGGTCGCGTCATAGATATGAACGTCAATTTTATTCTTTTAAATGGGATGTACAGTCTGGTACTTATTTGCTGATAGTGCCTATAGAGACGAATTCAACAGTAAGGCCTTTAAGGGCCAACGAAGATCACAAAGGTGGCATGAACGTCCATTTACAGAAGGTGTTCGAAATAATGACCATTGGTATCAATGCAGTGCTGCAATCTTCTTATCTTGAACTGAGTGGTATTCCTTATCACATCCGCAATTATTGAAGCACATGCTCTGATAGTTCTCTCTCTTATATGATGCAAATAGTAAATATTCGCCGAATACGGCGTATCCATAGAACGTGCCATTGACATGTAAATACCATTCGACGTTTTCGCAATACAATACTAATAGGGACGGTAAGACTAGTAGCGTCGAATCAAGCGAACGTGAAAGATGTATTCCAACGATGAACCAGTCGATATGCTTCTAATTTAGGTAGAATGTCAACGAAATTCAGTGAGAGCTAGAGACTTATACGCTGAAAGATACCCCCAACGTACTTACCCTACACGTCGTACATTTGAATATGAGTGTGACAAATTGAGATCAACTGGATCTTTAACGCATCGGAAACATATCCCAAAAGGAAAGTTACTACCGAGGAAACGTAAATTGGTACTCTTGTCGCTGTGGTTCGAGATCCTTGTGTTAGTTCGCGTTTAATCGCAAGGGAATCGTGCATAAGCCGAAGTAGTGTTGTTCGTGTTCTGCATTGCAATAATTACCATCCTTACCATATCAGTCTCTACCAAGAATTAACTGGTACGGATTGTATGCGTCGCATTGGATTCTGCGGATGGGCTCAGCTTCAGATTCAGAAGGATGACACATTTATTAATTTGATTTTGTTTACTGGCGAGGTTACATTGATGAGGAATGCAAATTTCAGTTTTCATAGCACACATTATTGGACAACTGAAAAATCCATGTTGGCTGCGGCAAGTTTCACACCAAAAACCATGGTCAGTGAATGTATGGTGTGGGATTCTGGAGAATAGAATTATATTCCCCTATCTCATCGAAAGAAATCTTTCGTAGAAGGTACACCACATTAGGTCTGTTATTGAAAGAAACAGCTTTACGAACAAGGAACAGAATGTGGTATCAATACGATGGGTGTCCGGCACATTTTTCGCTCATGGCTAAGAATGAGTTGCAGAGACAATTCCGAAATCGTTGGACTGGACGCGGAGGAGATGTGTCGTGGTCGGCTCGTTTACCACACTTGACACCTCTGGATTTTTTTCTTGCGGGAATTCGTAAATGACATTGCTTGTAGAGACGTTCCAGCAGCACCTGAAGATATGCGAGAGGGGATTGTCAGAGCATGTGCTTCAATAAGTGCCGATGTGTTAAGGAATACAACTCAATCCATGATAAGAAGATTGCAGCGCTGCATTGACCCCACTGGTCATTCCTTCGAACACCTTCTGTAAATGGACGTTCATGCGACTTTTTGTGACCTTCACTGACGTTCAAAGACCATAATGTTACACATCACTGCATTCGTCTCGATAGCCGCTGTCAGAAATTAAGTACCAAACTATAGCATACCATTAAAAAAATCAAAGTTGTCCTTCATGCCTCTGATGCGACCCTACCTAGGAACAAAAAACCAACGTCATATTATGGGCCCAGTTGTCCCATACAACTTTTGTCCCACAACCTTTTCAGCTCCTATCTTTCGGAGTTATTGTTGGTGGCAATAGTTCTTGACTCACGCCGGCCGATGTGGCCGAGCGGCTCTACGCGTTACAGTCTGGAACGGCGCGACCGCTACGGTCGCAGGTTCGAATCCTGCCTCGGGTATGGCTGAGTGTGATGTCCATAGGTTAGTTAGGTTCAAGTAGATCTATCTTCTAGGGGACTGATGACCTCAGATGTTAAGTCCCATAGTGCTCGGAGCCATTTGAACCATCTTGGCTCACCGTGCACACCGAGGCGGCAGAAAGGCATGGGATAGCAACGTACACACATACTGTCGACTGTGATGTATCGTATACAACGTATAAAAGGGCAGCGAACTGGTGGAGCTGTTATTTGTACTCAGGCGATAAATTTCGAAAGGTTTCTAACGTGACTATTACCGTACGACGTGAATTAACAGACTTTGAGCGCGGAGTGGTAGTTGGAGCTGGAAGCATGGGAAATTCCATTTGGGAAATTTTTAGGAAATTCAGATTTAGGAGATCCAACAGCGTCAAGAGTGTGCCAAGAATACAAGATTTCAGGCGTTAGCTCTCAACGCGGAAAACGCACTGGCTGATGGCCTTCCTTTAACAACTGAGAGCATCGGAGATTGCGTATAGTTGTCTGTGCTAACAGACAAGCAATACTACGCGGAATAGAATCAGAAATTAACGTGGAACGTACGACGAACGTATCCGTTATGGCATTAATTGGCTATGACAACTGACAATCTACGCGACTGCCTTTGCTAACAGCAGGTTATCGCCTCTAGCGCCTCTCCTGGCCTCGTGCGCGTATCGGTTGGACGCTAGACAACTGGAAACCCGTGGCCTTATCACATGAGTCCGGATTTCAGAAGTTAAGAGGTGACGGCACGATTCGGGTGTGGCGCGGGTCCCACGAAGTCATGGAAAAACTGTCAACAAGGCAGTGTACAAGCTATTGGTGGCTCCTTAATGCTGTGGGCAGTGTTTACGTGCAATGGATTGGGTCCATTTTTCATACTGAACCGACCACTGACTGGTAATGTTTACGTTCGGCTGTCTGGAGACCATAGACCATTTTCATCCATTCATTGACTTCATGCTCGCAGCAAACGATGCGCCATGTCACTGAGCCACAACTGTTCGCGTCTGGTTTGAAGAACATACTGGACAAGAGGAGTGAATGATTTGGCAACCAAGATCGCCCGACATGAAATCCATCGAACATTTATCGGGAGTCGAGGGGAAGCAGTGGTTGGGAAGGGAGTGAGACAGGGTTGTAGCCTCTCGCCGATGTTGTTCAATCTGTATATTGAGCAAGCAGTAAAGGAAACAAATGAAAAATTCAGAGTAGGTACTAAAATCCATGGAGAAGAAATAAGAACTTTGAGGTTTGTCGATTACATTGTAATTCGGTCAGAGACAGGAGATGAACATTAACAAAAGCAAAACGAGGGTAATGGAATGTAGTGGAATTAAGCCGGGTGATGCTGAGGGAATTAGATCAGGAAATGAGACACTTAAAGTAGTAAAGGAGGTTTGCTATTTGGAGAGCAAAATATCTGCTGATGGTTGAAGTAGAGAGGATATAAAATGTAGACTGGCAATGGCAAGGAAAGCATTTTTGAAGAAGAGAAATTTGTTAACATCGAGTATTGATTTAAGTGTCAGGAAATCGTTTCTGAAAGTATTTGTATGGAGTGTAGCCATGTATGGAAGTGAAACATGGACGATAAATAGTTTGGACAAGAAGAGAATAGAGGCTTTCGAAATGTGGTGCTACAGAAGAATGCTGAAGATTAGATGGGTAGATCACATAACTAATGAGGAAGTATTGAATAGAATTCGGGAGAAGAGGAGTTTGTGGCACAACTTGACAAGAAAAAGGGAACGGTTGGTAGGACATGCTCTGAGGCATCAAGGGATCACAAATTTAGCATTGGAGGGCAGAGTGGAGGGTAAAAATCGTAGATGGAGACCAAGAGATAGATACACTAAGCGGATTCAGAAGGATGTAGGTTGCAGTAAGTACTGCGAGATGAAGAAGCTTGCACAGGATAGAATAGCACAGAGAGCTGCTTCAAACCAGTCTCAGGACTGAAGACCACAACAACAACAACAACATGTAGAGGTCAGTTCGTGCACTAAATCAAAAAACTTCCTGGCAGATTAAAACTGTCTGCCGGACCGAGACTGTGTCCCGAGTTCCAGTCTCGCTCCAGCACACAGTTTTAATCTGCCAGGAAGTTTCATATCAGCGCACACTCCGCTTCAGAGTGAAAATCTCATTCTCGTGCACAAAATCATTTCGCATTTAGCTATAGAGTTAGCATGGCTCAACGTTTCTGCAGGGGACTTCCAGCGACGTGATGAGTCCATGTGACTTCAAGTTGTTGCAGTACACCGGGCGAATCCACCACCGAGACCACACAGGAAGGTCTACGACTTTTGGCATCTCACTGTAAGTACGTCCATCTGGTTGGGTGTATTGCGTAATTCATTTCATTACTTTTCGACTACACCACCAACGGTTTTTTATGATTTCTTTTATGTTGAGTTTTAGTTGTGCTACACAAGGTATGAATTTCAGATTCACTTATAAACTACCACAAAGCCGAAACTTCATAGTAGCATTCATTGAAAAATAGTCGTAAAGACATCCTTTAAACCAAACCAATGACAGCAAGCATGACACCCATCTTTCAGGAGAAAGAAAACGAAATGCTGTCTTCTTGACGAAGACTTATACAAACTTGTACTCTTTTCCAGTAGTTAGAAAGTATCTGGTGTTAACTTTGAGTCCTCCGCGTTCCTGATTGTTGAGTAAGTAATTTCACAACTGTCTGTTGAACTATAATAAAAGGGAAGAGCGTACGCGTAGTCAAGCGGAGCCTTTAGAGACGAAAGAAGCGTTCGAGGAAGATGAGTGAAATGGAGCGTGAGGAGGAGGAGGAGCCGGTGATGGAGGAGGAAGAGAGGAAGGAGATGGCTTAGGCAGAGGAAAAGTAGGAGGCCCAAGTAGAAAAGTACGGGGCGAGAGGAGGAGATGTCCCCTGCACTCGCCGGAGATTCCCCAAGTCTGTCAGCGCCGTAAGCCGCCCGGCCGGGTGGCGCTGTGTGCCGCTAATTGGGTGCAATTTCGCGACGCCCTCTGCGTCAGCGCCTGGCCTGGCTGGTCCGCCCGTCCCCTTCCCGGGGGATGCGCAGCGTCTTATTTACTTCATCATTCACACCGGCGCCACTCACTCTAGAAGCCATTTTAGTTCACTGACTCATTAGAGAATATCAACGAATCGAGAACAAATTATTAGGCTCGACACGTAGTGCACGTCCTGCTTCTACACATGTGCTCTGAATGTCACTGTACTCAACATAGCGGAAAGCACATCGTACCACTGATGTCGGTTTTATTTTCTATTTCCTTCGCGTACTCACTGGAAGAAAAATGCCCAAATATTTCACAATATTAGCAATTTGAGGTAAACGTATTTCAAAAATTTACAGTAGTATTTCCCACATCTAAGCAGGAATTCGCATATTTCGTCTGGGACCATATGACACTCAGATCCAGACAACAATTCAAACTCTTCGTCTTCCACGGACAAACAACGTCGTACTACACCACTGGCCATTAAAATTGCTACACCACGAAGATGGCGTGCTACAGACACGAAATTTAACCGACAGGAAGAAGATACTGTGATATGCAAATCATTGGCTTTTCAGAGCATTCACAAAAGGTTGGCGCCGTTGGCGACATCTACAACGTGCTGACATGAGGAAAGTTTCCAACCGATTTCCCATACACAAACAGCAGTTGACAGGCGTTGCCTGGTGAAACGTTGTTGTGATGCCTCGTGTAAGGAGGAGAAATGCGTACCATCACGGTTACGACTTTGATAAAGGTCGCATTGTAGCCTAGCGCGATTGTGGTTTATCGTATCGCGACAATGCTGCTCCTGTCGGTCGAGATCCAATGACTGTTAGTAGAATATTGAATCGGTGGGTTCAGGAGGGTAATACGGAACGCCGTGCTGGATCCCAACGGTCTCGTATCGCTAGCAGTCGAGAAGACAGGCACCTTATCAGCATGGCTGTAACGGATCGTGCAACTATGACTCGATCCCTGTGTCAACACATGGGGGCGTTTGCAAGACAACAACCATCTGCTCGAACAATCTGACGACGTTTGCAGCAGCATGGACTATCAGCTCAGAGACCATAGCTGCGGTTAACCTTGACGATTCATCACACACAGGAGCACCTGCGATGGTGTACGCAAAGACGAACCTGGGTACACGAATGGTAAAACTTCATTTTTAGGTTGAATCCAGCTTCTGTTTACAGCATCACGATGGTCGCATCCGTGTTTGGCGACATCGTGGTGAACGCACATAGGAAGCATGTATTCGTCATCGTCATACTGGCGTATCACCCTGCATGATGGTAAAGGGTGCCATTGGCTACACGTCTCTGCCGCCTCTTGTTCGCATTGTTGGCACTTTGACCAGTGGACGTTACATTTCAGATGTGTTACCACCCGTGGCTCCACCCTTCATTCGATCCCTGCGAATGCCTACTTTTCAGCAGGATAATGCACGGCCGCATGTTGCAGGTCCTGTACGGGCCTTCCTGCACACAGAAAATGTTCGACTGCTGCCCTGGCCAGCACATTCTACAGATCTCTCACCAACTGAAACGTCTGGTCAATGGTGGCCGAGCAACTGGCTCGTCACAATACGCCAGTCACTACTGTTGATCAAATGGTGTATCGAGTTTAAGCAGCATGGGCAGCTGTACCTTTACACGCCATCCAAGGCTGTTTGACTCAAAGCCCAGGCATATCAAGGCCGTTATTACGGCCAGAGGTGGTTGTTCTGGGTAGTGATTTCTCAGGATGCACGCAAATTGCGTGAAAATGTAATCTCACGTCAGTTGTAGTATAATATATTTGTCCAATGAATACCCGTTTATCACCTGTATTTCTTCTAGGTGTAGCAATTTTAATGGCCACTAGCGTACTTCTCCACAGAAGCAATACATTTGTCATGTTCGATGACTATATACATATATATTTGCCTCAGCCCAGAACTCCTGAACTTAGATGTTGGCTATGGATATTTTATCACGGCCAGAGTCCCTTCGACTGTTCAGAGATGTCCCTAAACCCGACCAAAGATGTAAACTACCGTGCTTGAGCAGCGCCAACTAGACAGAGAGGGTCCGACAGCCGATCAGATCGTCATTCCACCAGCAAGGAGGTACATGGCTCGCGTTGTCTGTAGTTCATACATGCCTAGAGGAACAATACCGCGCTTCGATCGCGTCCCCATTGTTACTTCTTGCCAGGAAGGGCGCTCAACAAGGGAAGTGTCCAGGCTTCTCGGAATAAAAGCGATGTTGCTCGAACATGGAGGAGATACAGAGGGATAGGAACTGTCGGTGATATGCGTCGCTCAGGCCGCCCAAGGCCTACTACTTCAGTGGATTACCGCTACCTACGGATTATAGCTCGGCGGAACCCTGACAGCAACGACTCCATGATGAACAATGATTTTCGTGAGCCACAGGACATCGTGTTACGACAGACTATGTGCAATAGGCTGCATGATAAGCAACTTCACTCCCGACGTCCATGGCGAGGTCCATCTTAGCAACCACGTCACCATGCAGCGCGGTACAGATTGGCCCAACAACATGCCGAATGGACCGCTCAGAATTGGCATCACGTTCTTTTCACCGAGGAGTGTCGCATATGCCTTCAACCAGACAATCGGCGGAGACGTCTGAGACACACTGTCCAGAGAGTGCAACAAAGCCGAGATTCCCTGATGTTTACGGATGGCATTATGTCGGGCCGACGTACGGCACTTTTGGTCATGGAAGGAACCCCAACGACTGTACGATATGTGAACGCCATCCTCCGACCGTTAGTGCAACCATATTGGCAGAATATTGGCGAGGCATTCATCTTCATGAACGATAATTCTCGCCCCCATCGTGCACATCTTGTGAATGACTACCTCCAGGATAACGACATCGCTAGACTAGAGTGGCCAGCATGTTCTCCAGATATGAACCCTATCAAACATGCCTGGGACAGATTTAAAAGGGCTGTTTACGGACGACGTGACACTCGAACCACTCTGAGGGATCTAACTCGTATCGCTGTTGAGGGATGGGACAATCTGGACTAGTAGTGCTTTGATGGACTTGTGGATAGCATCCCACGACGAATACAGGCATGCATCAGTGCAAGAGGACGTGCTACTGGGTATTAGAGGTACCGGTGCGTACAGCAATCGGGACCACCACCTCTGAAGGTCTCGCTGTATGGTGGTACAACATGCAGAAGTGCCGCAACACGTAGTAGTACAGGGATGTCCACAAAGCAGTAAGTGTAGGAGGCAGTGGGGATGTCTTCTGAACAGCACACTGCAAGACACCTCAGTTATGCTCAATATTGTTCATGTCTGCAGTGTTTAGTAGACAGTGCAAGTGTTTAAACCCAGAAGAGTGTTCCTGGACCCACCCTGCGTCAATACTGGACGTGTGGGGTGTCGCATTGTCCTGCTGGAATTGCGCAAGTCCGTCGTAATGTACAATGAACACATGTGGATGCAGGTGATCAGACAGGATGCTTACGTACGTGTCACCTGTCAGAGTCGTATCTAGACGTAACTGGGGTACCATATCACTCCAGCTTCACGTGCCCCACATCATTACACAGCCTCCACCTGCTTGAACCGTCCCCTGCTGACACGCAGGGTCCATGGATTCTTGAGGTTGTCTCCATACCTGTACATGGCCAACCGCTCAATACAATTTGAAATGAGACTCTTCCGATCAGGCTACATATTTCCAGTCATCAATAGTCCAATATCGGTGTTGACAGAGTCACGTGGGGTAGCCTCTCGGTCTGAGGCCCTTTGTCACGGTCCGTACGGCTTCCCCCGTCGGTGGTTCGAGTCCTCCCTCGGGCATGGGTGTGTGTGTGTCGTGCACAGCGTAAGTTAATTTAAGTTAGATTATGTAATGTGTAGGCTTAGGGAGCGATGATCTCAGCAGTTTGATCCCATAAGACCTTACCGCAAATTTCCAAATTTCAGTGTCGATGGGGCCAGGCGAGGAATAAGGCCTTGTGTTGTGCATGCATCAAGGGTTCACGTGTGGCGTTTCAGCTTCGAAAGCCCATACCTATGATGTTTCGTAGAAAGGTTTACATGCAGATACTTGTTGATATCCCAGCCTTAAAATCTGCAGCAATTCGCGGAAGAGTTACACTTCAGTCATGTTGAACGATACTCTTCAGTCGTCGTTGTTCGCGTTTTGGAGGATGTTTTCCCGGACGCCGCGATGTCGGGAATTACATGTTTTACCGCATTCCGCACAATCACCGTATACTCGTGAAATGGTCGTTCGGGAAAAGCCCCATTTCATCGCTACCTCGCAGATGTTGTGTCCCATCGCTCGTGCGCCGACTATAACACCACGTTCAGACTCATTTAAATCTTGATAATCTGCCACTGTAGCGGCAGTAACCGATCTAACAATTGCGCCAGACACTTGTCTTATATAGACGTTACTGACCGCATCGCCGTATTGTACCTGTTTGCATATCCCTGTATTTGAATACGTATGCCTATATCAGTTTCTTTGGATATATATATATATATATATATATATATATATATATATATATATATATGTGTGTGTGTGTGTGTGTGTGTGTGTGTGTGTGTGTGTGTGTGTGTGTGTGTGTGTGTGTGACGGAAGTATCTTATTCGAAATTTTTTATTAGAGCTAATACGTTTTAAAAATGATAGACTCTTATTAAAATCAGAATTGACAGCAGCTAACCCCTTACATCATTCACAACCTCTTCACAACGATTGGAGTCGAAGTTTGCGGATACAAGTCACTATATTACCACTTGACACTTCTTTGATGTCTGCTGTGATAACACCGTCTTTAGGCAGGTACTGCCGTTACACGCCATTTTTATGGATACAGAAACTTCCTCTGCCCTTCCAAACTGTCTCTACAAATGGAGAATTGTATCAATTTCCGTTAAAAACTTCTGGGATTTGTACACGCGAGTGAAAACATAATATTTTTAAATAGGAACCCATGTCCAGAAGCGTACCAATTACGTGCTACAGTGCGTTTGAAATCATATTTGCTGGTGGGTTTGCAATAGGGCACACATAATGTCCCTTCTCCTTGTCAGTGTTTCCTTTTCCTCTCCGATTCGCGCAGAACCTCCTCATTCATTTCCTTAGCAGTCTACCTAACTTTCAACATTCGTCTGTAGCACGACGTCCCATATGCTTCGATTCTCTTTTGTTTCGGTTTTCCCACAGTCTATGTTTCACTACAATACAATACAGCGTCCCAAACTTTTTCCTCACAAATTTTTTGCTGAGATTAGTGCCTGTGTCTGATACTAGTAGACTTCTCTCGGATAGAAAAGTACCTTTTGCAGGGCTAGTGTGAGTTTTACGTCCTTGCTCCATCTGCCACGGGTTATTTTGCCACCTAGGTAACAGAAAACCTTAACTTCATCTACTTCGTAACCATCAGTTCTTATGTTAAGTTTCTCACTGTTAACATTTCTATCGCTTCTCACTACCTCCATATTTCTTCGATTTGCTCTCAGTCCATATTCGGCACTCATTAGAAACTTAATTTCATTCACATATTACATAATTCTTTTTCAGTTTCACTGGGGATAGCAATGTAATCAGCAAATCGTGTGATTGATATCCTCTCACCTTCAATTTTAATTCCACTCACCAACCTTCCTCTATTTCCATAACTGCTTCTTCGATATATAGATTGAACAGTAGGGTAGAATGACTCCATCTCTGTCGTACACCCTTTTTAATCCGAGCTACATATTATCGATGCATGGAATATGAAACTGACTGTAAGGTAATTGACTCATTTGTCAGGTCTTCTAATGTTCACCGAACATGGATCATATTTTTTTGCGAAACCCAGATGGTACATCGCTAGGCTCATACATTCTGCGCATGAGCGTGAACAATCGTTTTGTTGCCACTTTCGCCAGTTATTTTAGAAAACCTGATGGAGTTTTACCTAGCCCTCTCGTCTTATTTGATCTTAAGTTTGCCAAAGCTCTTTTACATTTTGACTCTAATACTGGAGTCTCTATCAATCCTAAATCTATCCCTGTCTCTTTTACAATCACATGAGACAAACCTTGACCCTCATAGAGGCCTTCAGTGAACTCATTCCACCAATCGGCTCTTCCCTCTTCACATAGCGGTGGAATTCCTGTTGCACTCTTAATGTTACCACACTTGCGATTAACTTCAGCGAATGATGTTTTGACTTTTCTCCATGTTGAATCATTCTTCCGACATGCACTACTTTTTCGATTTCGTCTCATTTTTCTTTTAGCCCTTTCGTCTTAGCTTCTCTGCACTTATTTATTTTATTCCTTAGCGACTTGTATTTCTGTATTCCTGAATGTCCCTGAACAGTTTTGCACTTTCTTTCTTCACCGATCAAGTGAGGTGTTTCTTCTGCTACCTGTGGTTTCTTCGCAGTTACCTTCTTTGTATCTTTGTTTTTCATTCTACTATTTACTGAAATATCTACAGACCTGTTCAACTTCAAGTGTATCTCTTTTGCCTTGGTATTTCTGTATCCCACTTATTTGCATATTTATTCTCCCTGATCATTCTTTTAAACATCAGATTACTCTTCATCACTACTACATTGGGGTCTATTTCTGCTCTTGGGTGTCTCTTATAATCCATTGTCTGATTTCCGAACTTCTGTCTCACCACGATGTAAACTACCTCAGATTTTCCCGTATCGCCTGGCGCTTTCTAAGTACACCTCCTCCTCTTTTGATTGACAGAGCATTCGTTATTACTAGCTGAAATTTGCTGCAGAGCTCAATTGGATTTTCTCCTCTCTCATTCCTAGTACCAAACCCATACTCCCGTCTAACGCTTTCTTCTGTTACTTCCCCAACAACATCTTCTTGTCTCCTGTGAGTATTAGATTCTCATCTCTTTTTACGTACTGAATTACCAGTTCATTTTCCTTATATTATTTCTTTATCTCCTCATATACAGCTTGCGATGCCGGCGTGTATACCTGAATTATTGTTGTCGGTGTTTGTTTGCCGTCGATCCTGATGAGAACTACCTGTCACTGAATCGTTTACAGTAACATACTCTCTGCCCTACCTTCTTATTCATAACGAATTATACTCCCGTTTTACAATTTTCTGTTGCTGTTGATATTACCCTATAATCGCCTGACGAGAAATCCAAGTCATCTCTCCACTTCACTGAGTCTTTGCTTTTCCCCTTTCAGATTTTCTAGTTTTCCAAGCATGTTTAAGCCTCAATCATTCCACGTCCCGACTTGTAGAACTTTATACTTCGTTGGTTATTCAACCTTATTTTTATGGTCCCTTCCTGTAGATCCGAATGGGAGACTAGTACGGAATCTTTTGCTGTGGAGCGATCATCATGAGACGTTTTGAAGTACAGGCCACATAAGTTGTGAATACAAGTTGTGTGTCTTTAATGTGGTGGATTCGATTGCCTTCTGCATCTTCATGCCGTTGATCACTATTGATTCTTCCGTTTTAGAGGCAGTTTCTCACTCTAAGGACAAGAGAATGCCCGTTAACCTCTGTCCGCGCGTCCGCCCTCTTTGACATGGCAGAAATCTACGGCTGCCAATGTTGATTTTTATTCACAATTCAATAAGCGATTTGGTTCAGTCACAGGACCGAGGACGTTTTGATTACTAACCACATGTGGCAAAAATTCCAAATTTTCTCAGTCACGAATTTTGATGTTAAATTTCTCGCTGTTCTTGTTGCTGATACTTCTCATTACTTTCGCCTTTCTTCGATTTACTCTCAGTCCAATTCTGTACTCATTACACCATTCCATTCAGCAGATCCTGCAGATCCTGTATCCCACTGGGGATAGCTATGTCACCAGCGAATCTTATCATTGTAATCCATTCACTTTTAATTTAAATTCCATCCTTGAACCTTTTTTTATAACCGTCATTACTTCTTCGATGTGAAGAGCTAAATACTATATCCCTGTCTTATATCCTTTTTAATCTGAGCACTTCGTTCTTGTTCTTCCACCCTTACTGTTCCCTTTTGGCTCATGTACATATTGCGCGCACACACTTGCATGGCGAGAAGGGCACAATAACGCCACGTAGATATACGTAACACGGAGATATAACATTATGTTTCATCTGCCCATTAATAACCAACAGCAGGGTTTCCAGTGTGCTTAACAACGTGCCAAGCAACCAATAACAACATCCTCGTATGCTCGGAACTAATATCAACACAGAGTCTCGTGAATCATTTGTGTAAGTGAAGAAAAAATCACGTGTTGCTTACATGAAGACTGGTAATATAAAGTATTCCTATACACTATTTATGTGTTCTACAAAGTAAGTGGAAGCTCATCAGTGTATAAGAAATAATAGAAGACCCAATATTGAAATCTGTGGCACCTACCATGCCTGACTTCTTCGAATCGATTTATTAGTGTTATGGAGTTGAAATGCTGTATCTGCTTTTCTATTATAATTTAACTCTTGCAGGAGGACACCACTGGTCACATTTTTGTCATTTAACGAATTCACAAATTGCTCTCAATGGTGATAATCTCAAATTTTTCGATTACAGTATTTAACACATGTAGATTATTCCGATGTATGAGAAACCACATATGACCAAATTTTCAGTCCTGTGGTACTACGTCTGGTGTCTTCAACCTATTTCAGTATTATATTGCGTGACTGACGACTCGTCACAGAACGTGAGGTAGGTGTGTGTGTGTGTGTGTGTGTGTGTGTGTGTGTGTGTGTTTGCGTGTGTGTGGCGGGGGGGGGGTGTTGTCTGCTCTGCAAAGTTGGACAGATGGTGATCCGTGGCATCTCTGCCAAAAGAGCACAGTGCTGGTGCACACACAAGTGTTTCGCAGCAAGTCGTTTGTCGTACATTGTTGAACATGGAGCTCCACAGCAGACCAAACCCGCGTGTTCGCATGTTAAGCCAACGGTATTGTCAATTACGATTGCAGTGGGCACAAGACCATCGGGATTCGACCGTTTATCAATGAAACAGTCTCCACAAATGGTGTCATCGAGGTGAACGGTGGCTGAAAACGTGCAATGTTCTGTAGGCCCAGGCTTATAGTAGCAGTATTATAGTGTGGGAAACTTCTCCTGCGCTTTCAAGGGACCTGTGGTAGTAACAGTCTATACGCTGACAACTGCGAACCACCTGCATTCCTTCATGCCTGAAGTATTTACCGATGACGACATCATCTTTCAGCAGTTTAAATGTCCATGTCTTGGAGCCAGAGTCTTGGTATTGTAGTTTGCTGCGCATTGCAGTGAACTCATGGTGATGTCTCGGCGACAAGATTCGCCTGATATAAATCCTGTGGAACGCATCTGCGTTGCTATCGGTCGCCGCCATGGCGTACCGAAATCAGCGGTCCGTTATTTACACGAATTACTTGACGAATGTTAGACATCTATTACCATATACATTCACAAAAGTACCAACAAACTGTCGAATCCCTGACACGCAGAATCAGTGATGTATTTTTCGGCATGGACGAAAAAATAAGCTGTTAAGCAGCTGTAGATAAAGTTTTGGCTCATAAGAGTATTTGGTTGTGGTAAAGAAGCTAAAAAGTCAGGAAAGGGGTAATTGGACAGGCTCAGTCTAGATACAGTGGGCATCAGTGAAGCGAAATATCAAGAAGACATGAATTTTTGGAGAGATAAGCATAGGGGAGCAACAACAGCACTATAACGGCAATAGGTTTCGCTATGAATAGGAGGGTAGGGCAGAGAGTGAATTATTGTGAACTGTTCAGTGATATGGTTCGTCTCATCAGAATCGAAATCAAACCAGCAGCGACTATAATGGTTTCGGTATACTTGCCGATGTCTGAAGCAGAAGATAAAGAGAGCATAGTGAGCAAACTGAATGAGTAATTCAACACCTAAAGGCAGAAGAAAATATAGTAGTTATGGTGGGGAGAGGGGGGGGGGCGTTGTAGGGGAAGGAGTTGAAGAAAGGGTTACGGGAGAAGATGCGCATGGTTGTAGGAATGAGTGAAGAGAAAGGCTAATTGATATCTGTAGTAAATTTCAGCTAGTAATAGCGATTACTTTGTTCAGGGATCAAAAGAGGAGGAAGTATACCTGGAGAAGGCCGGGAGTTACGCGAAGATTTCACCTAGACTATATCACGGTCAGGCAGAGATCCCGAAATCAGAATTTCGATTGTACGGCGTAACCCGGAGCAGGTATAGATATATATCACAATTTAGCAATGATGAAGAGTAGGTTCAAGTTTAAGAGACCAAGCAGGAAGAAACAGTTACGGAAGTCTAAAGAAAGAAGGGATATGCTTGAAGTTTTTCTGAGGCTACAGTTAATGCGATAATGAATAGCTGAGAAGGCAGCTGTGTTGAAGAGAAATGGGAATCTCTAGAAAGGGCAGGCGCAGAAGTTGGAATTAAAAACTTAAGTTTAAAGAAGGTAACTGCGAAGAAATCATGGCTGACAGACGAAGTACTTCAGTTGATCGACGAAAAAAGGAAGTACAAAAATATTGTTAGGAAAATTCCGAAATATGAAATACATTTCCCTTCGGAGTGAAATATATAGGAAGAGTACGAAACTAAGGCGAAATGCCTGCATAAGAAATGTGAAGAAATCTAAGAAATAATTGTCAGTAGAACTGACTCGACATACAGAAAAATTGAAAGAGACTTCGACGAAATTAAAAGCAAGGGCTATAACATTAAGATTGCCACTGCAAATCAACTGTTAAATGTAGTGTAGAGGGCGGATAGGTGGAAAGGGTATGTTGAACGCCTGTATGAGAGTGAGGCCATGTCCGATGACATGATAGAAAGAGGAGTCGATAGGTAAGGGATAGAGAATCCGGTATTTCAATCAGAATTTGAAAGAGCTTTGGAAGACTTTGACTCATGCAAGGCAAAAGGGTTGATGACAATCCATCGGAATTTCTAATGTCATTGTGGGCTGTGGCAACTAATCGACTAATCACGTTGGTGTGTCGAATGTATGAGACTGGACGTACACTGTGAGGCTTGGTGAAAAATATCGCCCTCACAAGTGCTAACAAGTTGGAGGATTGTCCCACAATCAGCTTAAAGGGTCATGCATTCAATTTCCTGAGAAGAATAATATGGAGTATAATAGGAAACAAAACGATGATCTGTTCAGTGTTCTTCGAAATTCTGTGAATATTATGAGCACTTTATAGGGAAACATAGATAATATGCAATATGTAAATGTACCAAGAGGGAACAATAAGACCGTAAGACCAAGGACTAAGTGTTCGGATTAAAAAGACTACATGACAGGTATACATTCCCTCGCGCCCGCTGTTCAATCTCTACATCGAAGAAGCAATGACGGAAATAGGAGATAATTTCAAAATTGGGATTTACAGGTCAAAGGACCACAATGTCAAGTTCCGCTGTGACAGTCCTAGTCCCAGTGAAGATAAAAATGAATTACAGCATCTATTGAATGGTATGAACAGTTTAATGAGTACGAAATATGGATTGAGAATAACCAACAAAGAGACCAACGTAATGAGAAATAGCAGAAATGAGAATAGCGAGAACCTTAACACATGAATTAGGTGAGGAACTGTGTTAACGTGGAAGCAAAATAAGTCACATTTGTTAAACGAAGGATATTAAAAGCCGATTAGCACAGTCCAAAATGGCACACAAGGCTAAGAAAAGCCTACGGTTTAAAACATATTCTTACATGAGGAAGAAACCCCTGAGAATGTACGTTTGGAGTAATGCATGGTAGTAAAACATGGACTGTGGTAAAACCGTCACAGAAGAGAATCGAAGCACCTGAGATGCGATGTTGCAGAAGAATGTTGAAATTTGGGTGGATTGATAACGTAAGAAAGGAGGAGAGACTCCGCAGAATGGGTGAGGAAAGGGATATGTGGAAAACACCGACAAGAGGAAGGGAGAGGATGGTACGAAATGTGACAAGACATCAAGGAATCATTTCCGTGGTCCAGAGGGAAAAGCAGAGAATAAAAGCTATAGAGGACGCCAGAGATTGGATTATATTCAGCAAATTAATTGGGGACATACATTGCATGTGGGAAGCTGAGATGGAAAGCTTGGTACTCGAGAGGAATCTTTGGCGACACGCACCAAACCAGTCGGAAAACAAAAATATACATACGACACACATAAACATGTATGGAGTCAGTGCCAAGTTACTCTTTATGTGTTGCAAACTGAAACACGAACGGCAATGGACAATGGATAACTGAAGATGAATGTGTGTGTGTGTGTGTGTGTGTGTGTGTGTGTGTGTGTGTGTGTGTGAATTTTAAAATTTTCCCTACAAACTGAATAATCGTGGAATTTATTGTACTACGCCGTGATGACTCACGCAGTGGCAATCCTATGATTTGGCGAATATCTTTAGGACGTTACCCGTCTTGACAAAAGTGCGGAGGAGGTGGTGTTACCGTGTCGGGGGTGATTCTCGTGGTGGAAGTGTGGTCCACTTACTGTGCTTGAAATAAAGCTAAACGTGAAAGAATGCGAACACAATTACGGCTTGTGGACTGTGTATGCTGAAGGAACAGTTCGGAGATAATGGTTAATTCTACAGCGTCACAATGCACCCTGTGATTAAGTGGTATCTGTGAGGGAATGGTTCGTGAACTGTGGACATTAACATGCCTGAAAGGTACTGTCTTGGTCAAAGTCCCGACCTGAGCCCAGTGGAACACATTTAAGATGCGTCGCAATGTCTTCTTCGCTCCAGATCCCGTCGTCCTATTTAACAACATTCTATGGTTTTGGGCTCTTCAGGAAAAGATTGGGAATGTCCACAGTCCACTACAATCCGGAATGAAGCGAAGTGTGGAGAAACCTCATAATAATGTCCACTAGTAGGATAGCTAGTAGTATGGCGGTCTCGATAATGATGGAAAAACGTCAGCTGCTGAAACGTCTTGCAAACTGTCGCATTAGTTCGTCGCGACTATTCTTTGTTGAATTAAGGGTGTGATTATGTCAGGCAAAACTAACCTGGGCTAGTGAGAGAATTTTAGTACCCAGTTTTGTCGTTGTTTTGACATTTTTAGACTGTTTACAGAATGCTTGTAAACGAAAGGCAGAGGCTGCAGCGGTCGAGATAGAAGGGAAGCACGTTCACAGCGCCAGAAAAACCAGGAGCAGCTGAAGCTGTCTCCATGGGGAAGGACGGTTGGAAATTGCCAAGCGACGCTCCCGCTTTGACGCAGACGGCAGTTTTATGCTGTTTGAGGCAACGCTCGTAACAGCGGCGTATAACCAACGCGAACGGCCGAAGTAAAAGCACACACCGTTCGATGCGTAGCAACAAAAATAAAGGTAAGAGAAAATAGACAAAACAGAGCCTCTCCTTTACCGAAAACACATGCCACCTTCTTGCCAAATTGTGCGAATTGACCTTCTGTACAATGTATCCGAGTGGAACTGAAAAGCAGCAGGCAGGTTATGCTATTCGGCTACAGTCTCGCATATTCGGTAACTTTACATGAAGAGTGGACGCGGAGTTCTCGATTTTCACACAAGTGGTTGCATTGTCTAGAATTTGACACTTGAATTTCGTAAAAGTATCGTATCATGTAGGTTGAATGAAAACACAGTTTTCATTCTCGAAGAAACCCATCTATCACGATCTAGTGTAAATGCCGTAAAGCATGTGTTACCTCTTACAAATGCATAGCCAGACGGAAGCAAGTGTATTCTGAGGCTTATCTCAAGTGCGTAAAATGAGTCTAACGTTACGGTATAGGATATTGTTGAAATTGGTTTCATTACTAAAGGAGAACTGTCTCGCTATAAAGGGACAGTGGATGAAATCAGCTGTCATTGTGCTAAAGGGACATTTATAGCATTTTTTGCACATTTTGCTCCTGTGTTTGGACAAAAGAAATTTTTATGCAGCCATCAAAACGCTGCAGAGACATTTATTATGCTGCTATTAATTGCAAATATTTATGTCACCATCTGGAAGATCTTAATATTTAAACTGATGTGTACCAAATGTCCGTTCTCAGATAAAATGTTTCGCTAAGTATGTTATAAGTCTAATTTATACTGTCTAATGCAATGTAATGTATTTTTAAATAATGGACAATTGGTATACACCATTTTCATCTTCAAATTTTTTAAACTGGCTGAGTCATTAAAAATAACTTAGCAACTTTTTGTTCTTCACATAAATAATTGAAACCTAGCTTTCACTTGACGTACAGAAACTTGATCGAATGCCTTTTATCCAAAAAATAATTCTTTCAAGAATTTCCACACGATATTATTGTTTTATTTTTCATTTTTTACTCAACCACTATTTATGAGACAATCATAGCCATTTTCGGCTTTCTGAGGCCTTCTTCAGATGCTATGAGTGATGTTTGATGAACAGTTGTTCATGAAAGACTTCTTCACCAAATGTCACCCATAGCGTCCAAATGGCCGGTGAAGGCCGAAACAGGTTATGGCTATCTTAAGAAAGAGATTATGTCTAAATTAATGAACGATATCTTACAATCAGTGAATTACCATCTTCGAAAATGGAACGTCGTTTCCTTCACTATAACCATACCGACTTGTGCCTTTGGGACAGTGAGGTTCAGAAGATACTTATTATAAATTGGCGTGTCTTACGGAAAACAAAAGCGAAGCCTAGACAACCAGATTCCAATACGTGGGCTAACATATACGATGTTAAATACAGACAAATGAAACACATGCTTTATTCATTTTTTGATCACGCTATCATTGCGCCTATTCGTAAGTAGGAGTCTACCTGCTACGTGATTGATGACCTGTGCAAAACGTACTTCGTGCTGGAAGAATGGTGTGGGGGTTGGGAAAGGGGCGGTGGCGGGCGGGGGTGGGGGATCTGCAGCTGTGGGCAGCAGCTCCCTCGACGAGCGAAACTCCGAGCCAAGTAGTCCGCGAAGTTGGAGCAAATTCTGTAAGCCAACACCGCTATTTAAATAGCCACCAACTAATTCAGTTAGCAAATTCTGGAAGGTCATCACGCTCCTGGTGCTGCGAGTCGGAAATATTCTTGACTTGGTCGTGTATAAATTGCATACAGAGTGACATCACAACATGCGGAAACTACATGTAGAGTCAAAGTGACACACTTACAGGGGTACTAACGTATCGAGAGCTGATAATTTAGTGAATTCTAACTCACAAATTGTTCAGAACCAAGAAATGAAGTGTGTACCTTTTAGAAACCTATCGATATTGTAATGAATATACTATTTTCTCCAACTTATGAACAATTATTAAATTATATTGACTCCGATAGAACAATAGAGGAATTGGAAAATGAAAGGTGCTATACACTTTCCTATGCAACCTACCTTTGTCTTCTAACCGTATTTTGGCACCGACGCAAGTCTTTAGGAGGTTCCATTTCAATCGAAGTTTCAGAGAGTAGTTATGAAACTTACCAAAGTTCTGCTCAGTTAACAACTGAAACAACGTGAAAGATGATTTTCACTGATTAAAAATACTAATTCGTTGGTATCAAATTATATAACAGCTGACACACTCTATCTTTAACGCAGAGTTGTTTTTAAGAGATGCCTGAAAAGACATAAATGGTCAGTCGAAATTACACACATCAAAACAAGGTTTGCATCACCTAGGCTCCGAGAGTTCCCGAACCTGAACGGAAAATTTGAATAGAGATCAGCGTAAACATCATTTCCGCCCTTTTTATCGCTCATGAAAACCACACATTGTATGTTGCACCACCATGCAGTGAGACCTTGAGAGGTGGTGGCGTGGATCGATGTACACACCCGTACCCTTAATACCCAGCACCACGTCCTCTTGCATTGATGCATGCCTGTATCCGTCGTGGCATACTATGCACAAGTTCATCACGGCACTCTTGGTCCAGATTGTTCCACTCCTCAATGGTGATTCGATGTACATCCCCCAAAGTGGTTGGTCGTTCACGCCGACCGTAAACAGCCCGTTTCAATCCATCTCAGGCATGTTCGGTAGGGTTCATGCCTAGAGAATATGCTGGCCACTCTTGTCAAGCGATGTCGATATCATGGAGGAAGTCATTCACAAGATGTGCACGATGGGGGCACGAATTGCTGCCGATATGCTGACACTATCGTTCGGAGGATGGCAGTCACGTATCCTACAGCCGTTACGGCGCCTTCCATGACCACCAGCCGCGTACGTCGGCCCACGGAACCTCGACTTTGCTGCACTCGCTGGACAGTGTGTCTAAGGTGTTCAGCCTGACCGGGTTGCCTCCAAACACGTCTCCGATGATTGGCTGGTTCAAGGCATATGCCACACTCCTTGGTGAAAAGAAAGTGATGCTAATTCTGAACGGTCCATTCGGCATGTTGTTGGGCCAATCTGTAACGCGCTGCATGGTGACGTGGTTGCTAAGATAGACCTCGCCATGGACGTAGGGAGTGAAATACCGCATCATGCAGCCTTTTGTGCACAATATGAGTCGTAACACGACGTCATGTGGCTGCAGGAAAAGAATTATTCAATATGGTGGGGCTGCTCTCAGAGTTTCTCCAAGCCGTAATCCGTAGGTAGCGATCATCCACCGCAATAGTATCCCTTGGGTGGCTATCGAGGTACGTCATCGACAGTTCCTGTCTCTCTCTGTATCTCCTCCATGTCGAAACAACATCGCTTTGGTTCACTCCGAGACACCTGGACACTTCCCTTGTTGAGAGCCCATCTTGGTACAAAGTAACAAGGCGGACGCGATCTAACAGCAGTATTGAACGTCTAGGCATGTTTGAACTACAGACTACACGATCCGTGTTCCTCGTTCGTGGTGGAATGACTGGAACTGATTGGCTGTCGGACCCTCTCTGTCTAATAGGCGCTGCTCATGCATGGTTGTTTACATCTTTGGGCGGGTTTAGTCACACCTCTGCACAGTCAAATACACTGGGTCTGTGATACTATCTCCACAGTCAACGTCTGTCGTCAGGAGTTCTGAGATCTGGGGCGATGCAAAACTTATTTTATAGGTTTATTTACTGATTTAGTGCTTTATAAAACGTTCATCGTGTAGTTTCTTACATTTCATTCTCATTTTCCTTTTTAAACGGCTTACTAATCGTGAAGAACGTAACCAGTGATGAAAGCAGAGTTTAAAAGGTATCGTGTTCTAAAATGGCCGATAGTTCCACGAAGGGCTCGGTCTATGAAGCTGTTAGTGCTGCATGTAGCTCTGTGAAAGAACACTGCGATAAATTCTGTTGACTTGCATCCATTCCATCCATCAGTCGTTGATCTGCGTCCAGTTTTAAAAGGCCAACCTATTTCAGGTCACCGTACCACTCTTATTGGCAAAGGTTTACTGCATTGCCTTTGCCAGTTTCGAAAAGGATCAGATAAGGAGCTCAAACATCTAAGATTTTGACAATAATAATGTATAGAAGAATGGAAAATGAAACTGACAATCTGTTAGATGGCGATCGGCCAGAGTATAGGAAAAGTAAGGGGCCCAGAGAGACAGATCTGATGTTGGGATTGAATACAGAAACAAAAACATAAACAGCCGCATAACAGTGTTAGGCAATGCAAAACGGAGCAAAATTTACGATTCTCAAAAAATAGACACCAGCTACAGGAAAACACATATAATATGACCTAGGCACAAGAGCGAAGACGGAACAAAGGTAGCAGACAAAGAGCAAACTGCTCGTACTCAAAACGGTGCTGTGTCTTCTTACACCCTCTACTGTGAAATTTCTCTATCGAACAAGCCGTCTAATTGCCGGGCGGTGTGGACGAGCGGCTCTAGGGCTTCAGTCTCGAACCGCGCGGCCGCTACTGTCGTAGGTTCGAATTCTGCCTCGGGCATGGATGTGTGTGATGTCCTTAGGTTAGTTAGGTTGAAGTAGTTCTAGGTTCTAGGGGAGTTATGACCTCAGATGTTAAGTCCCATAGTGCTCAGAGCCATTTGAACCATTTTGTAGTCTGATTAAAATTCAGGTTGACAGAATATCTATGATGAGATTCCCTGAAACAACTGCTTTCCTCAGTTGAAGCGAGGAATTATTGAATTGAATGAAGACTGTGATCTAGTTCGAAAATACACCGTTACAAAACTAATGAGGAATAGCAGAAATGAGATTGGTGATAAATTTGCCATGGTCCATGCCAACAAGTAGACTAATCGGAGGAATTCTGCTACTTTGAAAGCAAGGAGGATACTCAGAGCTGCTTCGTGCAGCCAACAAGATTATTGCTGACGAGAAGGAGTCTACTTGGCCTTAATGTCAGATTTCTGAACATAAAAGTTTGAAGAATAGCACGGCGTGTAATTCATTCACGGACTGTGGGAAAATTAGAAAAGAAGAGAATAGAAGCGTTAATGACGTGATTCTGCATTGAAAAGGACTGCTAAAATAATAAATCAGTGGTTTCTGCGAAGATTCGGCGAGGAAATAAACATTTGGAAAACAGTGACAAGAAACTGTGACAGGCTGATAGAACCTGTGTTACGACAGCGAGGTAGTTACGTGGTACTTCGTGGAGCAGTACAGGGAAAAAATGTAGTGGGAGTTGGAGCGAGTAATTGAGATTGCTCGGAGCAGGCGCTATTCTAAGATGAAGGGGTTGGCACAGGAGAAGAATACGCGGTGCGTCGCATTAAAAAAAGAAGAACTATGACTCCAAGAAATCGACCCTTATCTCACGAAAAAGCTTGACGTCACACATGATCCAGTGCAGCGTACTATTTAGAGCACAATCTCTCTCTATTTTCGTATGTTGTACACTGGCAGTTTAAATATAACGTTAAGGTGGGTAAAAAGCATTTTAGGCGAAATCCCGAACGATTTATTATTCTTTAACGTGTAAACCGTAAAAAAATTATGACACACAACAATTTACACACAGGCCAATGACGACATGAACTATCCTTATCAGAGTGGTAAAGGTGGTGTGAGAAACGCCATGGTCAGTGTATACAGGGTGAATCACCTAAAACTTGGACCGCAAGTAATGCTGAAATGAAAAGTGCTATTGATATGCGTTTTTGACAGAATTGATTGGTAGTTAGGGGCTCGTATTGCTAGCCGATTTACCGATTGCAATAATACTGGGTTATTACAAATGATTGAAGCGATTTCACAGCTCTACAATAACTTTATTATCTGAGATATTTTCACAATACTTTGCACACACATACAAAAACTCAAAAAGTTATTTAGGCATTCACAAATGTTCGATATGTGCCCCTTTAGTGATTCGGCAGGCATGAAGCCGATAATCAAGTTCCTCCCACACTCAGCGCAGCATGTCCCCATCAATGAGTTCTAAAGCTTCGTTGATGCGAGCTCGCAGTTCTGGCACGTTTCTTGGTAGAGGAGGTTTAAACACTGAATCTTTCACATAACCCCACAGAAAGAAATCGCATGGGGTTAAGTCGGGAGAGCGTGGAGGCCATGACATGAATTGCTGATCATGATCTCCACCACGAGCGATCCATCGGTTTTCCAATCTCCTGTTTAAGAAATGCCGAACATCATGTTGAAAGATGAAGTCGGCCCTATAGGTCTCCAGTTGTAGCATGAGCCAATTTTCCAGCATGTCCAGATACACGTGTCCTGTAACGTTTTTTTCGCAGAAGAAAAAGGACCCGTAAACTTCAAACCGTGAGATTGCACAAAACACGTTAACTTTTGGTGAATTGCGAATTTGCTGCACGAATTCGTGAGGATTCTCTACCGCCCAGATTCGCACATTGTGTCTGTTCACTTCACCATTAAGAAAAAATGTTGCTTCATCACTGAAAACAAGTTTCACACTGAACGCATCCTCTTCCATGAGCTGTTGCAACCGCGCCGAAAATTCAAAGCGTTTGACTTTGTCATCGGGTGTCAGGGCTTGTAGCAATTGTAAACGGTAAGGCTTCTGCTTTAGCCTTTTCCGTAAGATTTTCCAAACCGTCGGCTGTGGTACGTTTAGCTCCCTGCTTGCTTTATTCGTCGACTTCCACGGGCTACGCGTGAAACTTGCCCGCACGCGTTCAACCGTTTCTTCGCTCACTGCAGGCCGACCCGTTGATTTCCCCTTACAGAGGCATCCAGAAGCTTTAAACTGCGCATACCATCGCCGAACGGAGTCAGCAGTTGGTGGATCTTTGTTGAACTTCGTTCTGAAGTGTCGTTGCACTGTTATGACTGACTGATGTGAGTGCATTTCAAGCACGACATACGCTTTCTCGGCTCCTGTCGCCATTTTGTCTCACTGAGCTCTCGAGCGCTCTGGCTGCAGAAACCTGAAGTGCGGCTTCAGCCGAACAAAACTTTATGAGTTTTTCTACGTATCTGTAGTGTGTCGTGACCATATGTCAGTGAATGGAGCTACAGTGAATTTATGAAATCGCTTCAATCATTTGTAATAGCCCTGTACTTAGAATGTTTATTTTTTGAGTAACCGTACACTTTTTTAAGTTGAACAATGCCTATTGATAACAATAAATTAAAAGTAGGAAACATTAAAATGTCAGTTGTGTTTGTAGCAGAATTCTAGTGCCGTTTTCGCAATATCATATTCTGAAAAGCTGCAACACCAACGCCCAACATGCGTAGCTGCTAGGTACGATGTAGCTATGATTCCTTCTGCGTAGCCTGAGTGCAGTTCGACTTGTTAATCGGTGCGTGAAAGTCCAAGCAGTAGGTTGTGGATGGCCGATGGGATTTATCAATGCAGAAGATGTGGACGTGCTTATGGTCTATGGAGAGTGAAGGAAGAATGCAGTTCGTACCTGTATCGTGTATGCGGCCAGATATCCCAATAGACGTCAGCCATCTCAGCAAATATTTATCAGTCTCTCAGTTACATGAAAGTGGTAGTGTAGTATCTAGACAACATGACGGAAGGAACAACTGAAGACAGAGGAGGGTGAAAATAACGTCCTTGCTGCTGTAACAGTGAAGTAACAGGATGTGGCGTGAGTCAGGCAAGTTTCGTACGCGTTCTCCACCGACATAGGTTCCATCACTATCATATCCCCATCAACATCTGAATGGAAACGACTATGAGAATCGTGTTACCTTTTGCGCATGGGCACTAAGACGAGATACTCTAGATGTATCATGTATTTCGTTTAGTGGAGAATCCTCATTTACCAATAATGGCCAAGTATACCACCGAGACATGCACTCTTTGTCTGTTGACAATCCTCATCAGCTTCGTCAGGTGGAAGCCAGAGTCCGTACAGTGTAAACGTATTGTGTCAGATAGTGTACCATCAGCTCATAGACCGGTATTCCATAGACGGAACAACGAAAGCGCACAAATATCGCGGTTTTCTAACAGATTATCCTCCACGGATGCTAGAAGACGTTCACCTGCATTGAAATCCGCACATCAGTAGTACTTTCCAGATCCGCTATATTTGTCTTGCACTCTGCATAGTGTCAGACGATTTCCGCTCTCGTCCTAAAACGTATGAAGGCATTGCTACAGTCGTATTGTGAGCATATGTGGTGTACTAATTCCCCTTATTCCTTTGCGATATTATTAATGGTACTTATTTACTGTTGTGAAACTGTCTTTCGGAATTTCGCCCACTCTGATAATCAATATCCACATTTGCCACGTGAGGTTTGGTGTTGCTTTATGTAAGTCCGCAGAAAATACTTCTGTGAACGAATGTCTTTGAAACTCCTTGGACTTAATATGTATTTATTTATAGAATATCTATAGCTCTTTCTTCATAAAAAGTAGAGATAGGCATGTATCATTGTTACAGCTAACGTTGTCTAGTACGTATTCCTTTAACACGTTAGGCGATTACATGGAGTTGTCCTTACTTAGTCAGCTTGATCTTGGATTTGCAGTTCATAGCTGAACCGCCTCCACTTCTTGAGTAAACTTGTTGAAATAGTGTGGTACAAACAAACTGTTGTTTTCCTGAACTGTACATAAGGCCCTACACGCCAAATCCATGTTATTGGCCGACTTTCACTGAATCGTGTCCCCCCGTGTAGTTTAAGTGCGTGTTCTCAAGGAAAAAAGTCTCACAGTACATAAATTATCGGAGACAGCTGCAGAATTTTATCTTATTGACGCAGCATCCTGCTCCTATCGCTGAAGTCACAAAGTCTAATCCGTTTATGAGCTGTGAACAGGAATCAGTGGCCACGTATTGCTGTTGCGACCACTGGCTTATAACGGTGCTATCGATTTTACCGAAACCTACTGCTATAAAATACCCACCAAAATCGTGACGGCCAAAGCTTTGAAAAATCGTAAAATCCTTTATAATACTTTTTACTGCAAGCAATTCCAAGAAACCGTAGAATTGACTCACAGATACAATTGGTCGTTTATCTAGTTACACACAAAGAGAAAGAGGGGATGTTTTCCTAAGGATGTCTCAAACGCTACAAAAATAAATCCGTTTTCGTGAATGTGTTGTGGCGTATTGTCTGATGACATTTTTCTCAGTTGTGCAGCCGGATTACAAAATATTTCCACGGTCCACCTGGCCGCGATCTTCAATTGAGAATACTCTATCGTGATCTCCCTGGCACTCTTTTCCATTTCGAAACTAAACGTTACGGAAGCATCAGCCGTTTTCTATAGCTGTGCTCATAGCAGACATAATAGTGCTCCGAAAATATCCAAGCGAATCTTTGTTAAGTTTCAAAAATTCGCTCTTCGTATTCATTGCTGCAGTTCGTTTTTCATCTTCATGACTTGGGAATGTCAAAACGAATAAAATGGTATCCTCGAAATATATACTGATATAACGAGAAACACGAAAATACAGACAAGCGTAATACGGACAGAAGTAGTTAACACTACATGCAACTACTCTACTTCAAACTTCGATGTGCGAAAAAGGCTGCTGTTTTCCAGTTAACTCGTCTACACAAATAAAAATGATTACATTATTATTAGATAATATTCAAACCATTATAATATGTACGTTATTAAATTTTCCCTGTAACGTAGTAATGATATCATTCAGCTCGACACATCCCTAAACAATAGAGTAGAAGATTCATTAGTACCGCAGTACTTTACGATAGTTGTAGACATTCCGCTAGTATTAATTATGTTTCAGATTAAAATTTAATTTCGCAGATTGCTAGTGATCCAAATTACGATTTACTAACTTTTAGGGGATAAGAAGGGCAAATTGGCTCAAAATATCTATTTTTAGATCTTTGCGTATCTGAAATTGCCGCTATTTCCTGCGTAAAAGAGTTTTTTTCAATATAAATATCATAATTTGTTCCTGAGTCCTTACGCTCTGTGAGAGCTGAAATTTAAATGACATGCCTTCTTTTTTGCACCATGGAGAGATAATCTACAGATTTCTTTTGTTCCTTGCACGTTGTTTCCTACTTCTAATGTTTTATCGTGTGAAGGTTTTCTACCCTGTATCTACTATCGATGCTTATCGTTCCCATCCGTGTTTGTTATTGTTTTCGAGCGTGGTAAAGATCAAGTGAAAGTTGTTCAAACAGGTTACAATATTATAATGGCTTGGTCATAAGAAGAAACGTTGGGAATCCTCAGCAATATCTTTGTCCGAATGATCCTGACATCCTGACACTTGGTGCATCTACAGGAGAAGTGCCACATATGACCACAAACACTCTTTACCTGCAGCAGTAATGAATGAAATTCAAACTGTGCTTAGAGGTGTTTGTAAAGTTACATTGCTGAAGAAATCTCTTCATGGGAAAACTCAAAATTTAAATGAATGTGTGAGTTCTGTCATTTGGACCCGTTCACCGAAAACTATATTGAGTTAGATAGCAACCCACAAATTTGATGTTCATGATGCTGTTTTATGCGTCAGTGATGGTTTACAAGAAAACTGGATGTTTTGGAGCAATTGGACATAACATCTAGAGCAAATATTGCCAAATTCTTAGAATGCTTGGTGCAAATGGATAAAGAGAGAGTCCGCTAAGAAGAAATTGCTATTTTAAAATTTACAAATGGAGCTAGATAGAAAACACTCGGGACCAAGAGAAGAAAAGAAGAAAAGTATGGTGCAGGAAAGTATTAGTGGTAAATAACTTTCATCAACAACTATACTAAAATTACAGTACTAAGCTTTAATATTTTTTTAAAAAACGTCTTTTGATTTTCAGGTAACATTATTTTCTAAAGTAATGGGATTCGAAATATTAATTTTTATCATTTTGTACTCAGGATGATAATTTATTACAAGTACATTGAGAACCATCAACCTAATGTAAACATAGTAATTAATGTATTTTAAAAAAGTGAAATTTTACTAACGAAAGAATAAAAAAAATATTTTTCTTAAAATTCATAAGTAGTATTTTGTTCATTTTATTTGCAATTTGAGGCGTATATGTTATATACATTCAGCAAACGTTTCACTGTTATAATTGCAGTTGTTTTGAAAAGTGCACCTATTTAAAAGGGTGAAACAGCATTGGCAGAATAATGGTGAAAATTGCCTTCCGTCTGCACTTAAACGCTAACCGGGACTTTATGAACGTGGAACGTAATGACACCATACCCGGCATTAGTTTTGTCTCTGAGCACTATGGGACTTAACATCTATGGTCATCAGTCCCCTAGAACTTAGAACTACTTAAACCTAACTAACCTAAGGACATCACACAACACCCAGTCATCACGAGCTAGAGAAATTCCCTGACCCCGCCGGGAATCGAACCCGGGAACCCTCACGACCACGAGCTGCGGACAGGAATTAGTTTTAATACGTTTAACTACTTGGGTACACATTTATCTAATTAAAAATTTTTAATAGTATATCGCTAAATGGCCCCAATTCTCTCGTTGTCATAACATTTTCCAAGTTAAAATTCTACTTTATTATGGTGGGAGGATGTTCAACAGATATAGAACCATCATTACACGGACAACCATCCAAACGCTTCACACAAAAACATTTAATGTCTGCAGGTAGAATTTTTTATTCGTATTAAAATTATTCGCACTATTATTACTTTGATGTTTATCCTAATTACCTAACCAGTTATCCTTCACATTTTACAAGAAATTAAACATAACGGGAATATAATATGGAACCTAACATAAGGAAACAGTTACCACGTGAAAAATGGAATCAGAACTTAAATATTTTACATTTCAGCATCAATGTTTCACTCCACAACACAGTATTTATCACCGGACTCGGATTTGAAACTGGATGGTGGCGTTTCCCAGTTTCACATATGGCAGTTCGCCTCCCCTACGTTCCACAATTCACAGGGCTCCCCTACCTACGTTCTTGGACAAGCACACTTGACCGAATGTATACAGAGGAGAAATGAAGTTCCGCAGGATTGTTTCGAGAACGAATAATCTCTGGTGCAGACTCTGCTGTGTTGTAAAACTAATTGTCACATTAAAACTGTCCGCTATTAGGGGACTAGAACACGGAAACCTGTTATTCGCTGGAAATCCTCTTTCTAAGCGGTCTATGCGAGACTAAAAACCCGACCTCACAGGTCCACTTCTGTCAATACTTCTTTCGTGTCTTCCTCACTTCGCAGTAGCTTTTCTGTTAGGGGATACTCATACACTTATTGAGGTCTGATGACAAACGTAGATCTGTAAATTAGTTGTAACCCTGCTTAACGAGCTAATACTCTTTGGCAAGGCACACACTGAATTAATTTAATAAGTTTTCCTAATAAATCATACATTCATGAACGGAAAGTTAAAAATGGACGTTTTGTTTCCTTACTCAGTTTAAGCACCAGGTATCCTGCTGAGACTTCTACGTGTTCATCATTAGAAAGATAATTATAGTCCTGTGCGAGAGTGTGTAACTGTCGACATGTTGACAGCATAAAGACTGTGACGTGATCAGTAAGGATGAAGATGGGAAAGGGATCGCACTGATTATAGCTAGCCCCAGCACCGCACTTCATTTTTCATTTCAATCCATAGAGCAGGGATTCTTTGTCATCTGAAGGAATAAAACCACTTTAACTTCATTGCGTTAAGCTGATGGCTACAACAATACGAATATATGTCTCAGGATGCGTTACTGTATATTCAGTATAGGTACTCTGCTGAGATTTAGCTTACTGGGTAAGTTTGATAGTGCTAAGTTAAGCTCTTCTCGTTAGCGATTTCTAAAGATGCAATACTAGTAACTTTGCTCATCTCCTCATTAACATGACTAGAAGACAGGCCAATGAAAGTTTCGGCAGACAACGCATTACACATAGAGGAGGTTGCATTATAGTAATTTAATACACTACTGGCCATTAAAATTACTACACCATGAAGAAATGCAGAATATTATCGGGTTTTCATTGGACAAATATATTATACTAGAACTGACATATGATTACATTTCCACGCAATTTGGGTCCATATATCCAGAGAAATCAGTGACAAGAGCAACCTCCTCTGGCCGTAATAACGGCCTTGATACGCCTGGGCATTGAGTCAAACAGAGCTAGGATGTCGTGTACGGGTTCAGCAGCCCATGCAGCTTCAACACGATACCACAGTTTCATCAAGAGTAGTGACTAATGTATTGTGACGAGCCAGTAGCTCGGCCATCATTGACCAGACGATTTCAGTTGGTGAGAGATTTAGAGAATGTGCTGGCCAGGGCGGCAGTCGAACATTTTCTGTATCCAGAAAGTCCCGTAAAGGACCTGCAACATGCGGTCGTCCATTATCCTGCTGAAATGTAGGGTTTCGCAGGGATCGAATGAAGGGTAGAGACACGGGTCGTAACACATCTGAAATGTAACGTCCACTGTTCAAAGAGCCATCAATGCGAACAAGAGGTGACCGAGACGTGTAACCAATGGCGCCCCATACCATCACGCCGGGTGATACGCCAGTATGGCGATGACGAATGCACGCTTCCGATGTGCTTTCACTGCGATGTCGCCAAACGCGGATGCGACCATCACGATGCTGTAAACAGAACCTGGATTCATCCAAAAAAAGGACGTTTTGCCATTCGTGCACCCAGGTTCGTCGTTGAGTACATCATCGCCAGGCGCTCCTGTCTGTGATGCAGCGTCAAGGGTAACCGCAGCCATGGTCTCCGAGCTGATAGTCCATGCTACCGGAAACGTCGTCGAACTGTTCTTAAAGATGGTTGTTGTCTTGCATACGTCCCTATCTGTTGACTCAGGGATCTAGACGTGGCTGCACGATTTGTTACAGCCATGCGGATGAGATGCCTGTCATCTCGACTGCTAGTGATACGAGACCTTTGGGATACAGCATGGCGTTCCATATTACCCTCCTGAACCGACCGATTCCATATTCTGCTACCAGTTATTGGATCCCGACCAACGCGAGCAGCAATGTCGCGAAACGATAAACCGCAATAGCGATAGGCTACAATCCGACCTTTTATCAAAGTCGGAAACGCGATAGTACGCATTTCTCCTCCTTACACGAGGCTCACAACAACGTTTCACCAGGCAACGCCGGTCAACTGCTGTGTGTATGAGAAATCAGTTGGAAACTTTCCTCATGTTAGCACGTTGTAGGTGTCGCCACAGGCGCCAACCTTGTGTGAATACTCTGAAAAGCTAATAATTTGCTTATCACAGCATCTGCTTCCTGTCGGTTAAATTTCACGTCTGTAGCACGTCATCTTTGTGGTGTAGCAACTTTAATGGTCAGTAGTGTACGTTGTAAAGTGCGTAACACTATCTGATATAGACGACTCGGATTATAAATGTTATATTACAGGAAGAAATGGAAATAACTGAAACGCAGATTACGGAATGAGGCTCCCGATCTTAATCTCCACCACTTGAACTACTCAACTAAGACCTCAAGTTTACCAACCCGCGGTTCGTACGAAGCAGCATTAAACGTGTTCCACGCCTCCACTATAGAAACCTCGATGCAAAGACGGAGGATTCTGTCGGAAACACAAGCATCGTCAAGTGAATGCATAAAGTCACTATTTATATTTAGAGACAGTTAACCACTAAAATTTCAATGTCATGAAAGCAACAACCATCAGTCCTATTACCAGAAAGAAATATACTACGTGCTAGGATATTTAAATGATTAGCCTTTCAATGCAGTGGCAGATAGTAGAAATGCCATTTACAGTCTGGATGTAAGTAAAGATTATTAAGCGAATTTCTGATTTACAAGCTGTATTTGAATACTGACACGTCGTACTAGGCCTAACGGAAGAAGCAGATACTTCTACCAACATGTGTCGGAATTCGGCATTGGCAAGAATGTTGTCTATCGAGACCGCGATTTGTCGTTCCGCGAAACTGCTGCTCGACAGTTATTTGATAACTGCCGATGGACTCACATCACATAGTGTCAATCACTCCAAGTGACTAGCGTCAGAGAAGGCATTTTGTTTCCTCGGCTGGAAGTGTTTATACAGCCATTCACGTAGCTTTCGTAAAGAAAGGGGTGCCTTTGTAACAAAACCCCCATGGACAATCATTATTGCAGCTTTCCTTGACTATACGTCAGAGAGGGACGTGCCGACAGTAGTACGTCGAATGCCGACAATGGATTCAAGAGTGGAATTATGTGTTTTTCAGACTCTTTTTCAATGAAAAGATCTGTCGAGGTTGTAAAATAGTTTTATTCTATGTCGCGACTGGTATCGCGTCAACTGAAGACGCATCCTAAAGTGAGATCGATTCTATGTATTCTCCATCACCTCACGAGTCGTCTTCAGATGACGTGAAACGGGTCATGACTTCGGATAAAAGTATTTTATTGCCACCGCGGATCATTTCATTCAAAATGTGGAAATTAAGCTGCGGCTGGCTGCCGTTTAAAATAATTTCGGATTCGACCTGCCCCTTTCTATAACATCGCGGTGAACCTACCAGTAAGTGCAGACTCTGAGAACGAAAGTGGCCAGAATGTGTTCGTCATCGTCGTAGATGCCGATCGCCTGGGATGATGGTATGGGGTACCACTGGGACCAAAACACTATCTCCTCTGGATTACACAGTCACTGATTTTTACGAGAGCTGTTTCATTTTTGAGGCATTGAGTCCCTACCTTCGATGTACTCGAGACCCTTTCAACAAGACAACGGAAGACCACCCTTCACCCGTGCCTTCCTAACCTATCTCGTTGCAGAGAGTGTTATCAAACACTCTCAGCTACTGAAAACGTCTGGTCACAAGTGGTCAGCTAATACGATTGGTAAGCTCAGCCACAGAGCTCAACATGCATGCAATGACATACGTGGAGCTCCATACAAACTTAGACTCGATGCTCATACGGAATACAGTCATCCTTGCCGCCATTTGTGCAAAATTTGTCCGCTTAATTTCGCACCTTGTATACACAAAATCACTTAATAAATTAAAATGAATTGTTCATAAATAAAATTCCGCTATTTGCTTTCATCAGTTAAATTTTGCCATTTGCATTAATCTTCCACAATGCAAATACTATACCATTTGATTTGAATAAAGTTCTCTGCACGAAACAAACAATCTCTTATGTTTACTAAAAGTGGTCATTAAGTGTAAATACAAAATAGAAGTGTCACATGATATACGAAATTAAAGCTTTAGATCGTTACGTCTCAATAGTAAACCGAACTCAGATATAAATTTAGTAACACATATTTCAGTTATCGCGGAGAGCGGCGAAGCAGCACGAAGCGGTATTGTGAGGTAATGATCATCTCACCCCGTTAAGGCTCAGGGATACCGTTGTCCTTTGTTATGACGTAACATTACGATTGTTACGTAAAGTGAGCAGTTCACGATATTATTTTATGGTCTTGGAACGTAATAGTTCATTTATGGGTGTTTCCAAGCTCGTACAGGTAATCTGCAAAGCCATTATGACAATATTTATGACAGAGATTACTTACTATGGAAGTTGGAGACAATTTATAGCCCAGTGTGCTGTGAATGAGAATTCTGACAAGGATGGGGCGCAAAAATTTCTTACAGAAATAGCCATCCTGTAGTCATGGATAGGAAAGAACTTCATGAAATGGTAGAATAGTAGAAACCTACTTGAAAAAATTTGAATAGGAAAGAACCTGAAGAAAGGAAAACACAATTAACGACAATGGGGGAAGATAATAACGTAACAATAATGTAGAAGGGGCGGAAATACTTTAGTACTGGTGTAGGTACGCTGAAAACGACGTTATTATATACATAAACTGAAATATGTGCCAGATTTTAAATAACTAAGAAGTGGAACCGTAACAGCTGAAGGTGCTACATTTATTCCAAAGCGAATATATAAACGATAAATTGACTGTAGAGGTTTCTGCAACCATATGGAAATACGATTGAAGTAAAGAGTGATAAAGTGTTTTGTCTGGATCCCACAGCTTGCTGCCGAAATTTTGATTAAGAGGAAGGAAGACAGGCAAAGTCTGCTGACTTCTGAAATGTGGACGTGGTGGAGAATGGAACAAGTACGGGGGCGTGCTGAAAAATAACGGATTCGAATTTATCTTGAAAATTTTGAAGCTTTTTAAATAAAACTAACTTTATTAAAATTCTACACTTTTGTTCTCATTGCCTACATATTTATTCCTCCGTACAGACGGCCTGGTGACGAACACATTTTTCCCAACGAGAGACCAATTTGTTGATAACACCACCGCAGAATATTTGACTTGGAGCCGCAATCTCACCTCTGCACCCCTTCATCACTTTCAAGTGAGGCCCTCGAACACGTGCCTCAATTTTTGGAAAAATGTGAAAATTGGATGGGGACATCTCGGGACTGTATGGTCCGGAACATTTGATTCGAACTTTATAAGCGAAAATCTTTCTAATACTTCTAAGTGTGGACCAATTCTACACAATCATATTTCCTTTCCATATTTAGTTAGAATGTAGTATGGATCAAACGAAGAAGAAAACCTTGACAACCATGAGCACTTGTTCACCTTTGCTCCTGTGGAAAACGTCTCTTCTACTTAAGAAGTGATAATGGCTATTAACGTAGGCATTTTGGAACCCTTTGTTTCGCAGACAATTTTTTCCTGTTTCAGTCTATACTACCCCGTCTCAAAATATGGAAAGAAAGAGCTTGCAGTAGACGTTCATTGCCAGAGGTATTAGAGAGAACTTTGTTTATGACTTTCGTGTCTGCAGTTTCTGAACCAGGGTCCATTGTCTCAAATTGGTACATTTGCCCTTCTCCATCCATCATGAATGCTACATCGTTTCGGAATCAACCTGTATGATGATACACCAAAATATTGTGACACTACCCAACTTGAGATTGAATGCTGCCTGGTGGCATTATGCAGTATAGAAAGCTTACAGGCAGATTAGAAACGGAATTGAAGTCGTTCTAGCGACAATACGGCCAGCAATTCAGCAAATCCAGTAACATAAGTGACTCCGACAAACAGCAGATGTTTGTGACACGGAATCTAAGAACTAGGATCTCTGAAACAGCGAAGTTCGTGGTCTGTTCGTGTGCTACTATCGCGAGCATCCAAGGAAACTGTTTGAAGTGCGGTGAAACGAATAGCAGGCCTAAGATGTGCGTGCGTCTCATCACAGAAATGGAAGCTTACCAGTTCAGTAAAGCAGGAGAGACAGCGATCTATGGAAGATCTAGTGACAGTGTACACGGCTAGTGCAAGCACAGCCATCTCTGAGGACAATGATCGGAGCACATCGTGGAACATGGCGCTCTGCCACAGACTATCCGGAAGTATTCCAACGTTGACGCAACGGCATCATCTATTAGAATTCCAATGGGTACAGGATCATTGACATATGACTTTGGGTCAATGATAAGAAGTAGACTGTATGGATGAACCACGTTTATTGCTAACTAGACCGATGTCTGTGTATGCGTACGCCGTCATCTAAGTAAATACTCGGTCGAAATATGTAACGCGCCACGTGCTGGTGGAAGCAGGATTATGTTCTGAGCGACATTCATCTTGGCTTCTATGGTATCAGTGGTAGTAATCAAAGAAAGCTTGAGAGTTGTGGGGTATATCAACATTACGGCACACTACCTTCATTCCTCCACGGTAGGTAAGTTCTCGGAAGGCAACGGCATTTTCCAGCAGGATAACTGTCAGTGTCAGAGGGCATGATAGTTCTACAGTGTTTTGAGGATCCAGGAATTTTAGCTGATGTTTTAGCCACCAAATTGCGCTGGTGTAATAACGTTTATATCATATTAGAGGTATCTAAGACTTCATAAGGTTCTACAACACTGCGCAAGTATTCGGCATACAGGGACAATATGGTGTCAGAGAGACAAGGAAGTTTGAGCGTGGCTCATTGGTGAGGCGGCCTGGCGTCACGGTGTCAGCATCTCAGGAGCTTGCTACTGGCTAAGCAAGACTCCAATACAAGTAGTAACACAATATTTCCGTAGCTGAGATTGGCTGAAACGGGCGACCATGAAGCTCCCTCCGATCGACAGGAACTCGACGGTCAGTACTGGCAGCGTCTGTCTTGTAGTGAGGGCCACAGTGAACACTCGCCAGTTATGTTAATTATTGCATTACAAAGGCATTCTGGGAGTGGTGGGCCACAGGGTCTGGAAGAAACTAGAGTCAAATGTCCAACAAATGCAAAATGATACCAACAGGTAATAAACTGTACAACGTACTGTGCGCACAGAAAACTGTCATGCCTTTAAAATCACAGGAATCACAAAACAAAAGAATTTAAACTGTGTGCTCCACGCTGAAAGCCAAGTAAATAAAAGATGTACTTCGGATATTATCATTACAGCGCTAAATCCGCAACTTGTGTATGAGCCTACGACTAAGAGCTTGCAATGCAGCGAAGCGACATCTCTGAAGACGCCGAGTTGGGGAGTTAAGACAACCTGCGAGATGTGATAAATTTCCAACGACAACCTCGCATGTACAGCTAGAGGCAGGGACAAGAAGGGTGTTGTAATGTCATTTCAATTGAACGCGTATGAGACGCCAACAGACACCAGCTCTGCCGCAGAAAATTTACGCAAATGGCTTTACCTATGCGCAGACGCTTGGTGCGACGTAATTCCACAACCCTACAATGGAATCGTCGGAAGCACGCCACTCACAATCACTGCTACACTGTGTTCCACGTGTGGACCAATACGCTAGACGGCGATAAAGGTTTGGCTCTTCAGAGTACGGATAGCACTGCAAACGGATATCTCTGCCATATGTGAGATAACTTCAGGCAAGCATCATCCTTTTATCCTCGCGTTTGGTCCTTGGAGACAGTACGGTTGCTTCATTTCTGGGGCTAAAATGAAGTTCGGTCCTTCAGATTTATTCTATTGTCCCCGGGATCATTTCGTGACCAACAGGGGAGTTAAGCTTGGTACTATTGATAAGCTAGCTTACGTTAGTTTTGTTGAGCTAAGTACGCAACATATTTCAGAAACATAAATGACAGCAGAAGGTAAGTAGCATCCGTCAAATGATGACGATTGTCATTCCATTGCACAATTCATTGTGGCAAACAAGAGCAAGTACAGTTAACGTGTACGCCATGTTGTGAATAACATCGCTGTAAGAAAATTATCTCGTCACCGGAAGTGACTGAAGAAGCCCAACAATTTCAGCTGTAGTACACAACGTAAACAGAACACTGTGACTGAAGGTTTATTAATAATTCGGGCCAAACAGGGTGTCAATATTGCATTTACGTCTAACGCATGCTGTCCTATCGACGCGAACCGATAACGCTGGTATCCATTCAGTGTGTTAATAACATACACTACTGGCAATTAAAATTGCTACACCAAGAAGAAATGCAGATGACAAACGGGTATTCATTGGATAAATCTATTATACTAGAACTGATATGTGATTACATTTTCACGTCATTTGCGTGCATAGATTCAGAGGAATCAGTACCCAGAACAACCACCTCTGGCCGTAATAACGGCGTTGATACACCTGGGCATTGAGTCAAACAGAGCTTGGATGGAATGTACAGGTACAGCTGACCATGTAGCTTCAACACGATAACACAGTTCATCAAGAGTAGTGACTGGCGTATTGTGAGGAGCCAGCTGCTCGGCGACCATTGACCAGACGTTTTCAATTGGCGTGAGATCTGGTCAATGTGCTGACCAGGGCAGCAGTCGAACATTTTCTGTATCCAGAAAGGCACGTACACGACTTGCAACATGCGGTCGTGCATTACCCTGCTGAAATGTAGGGTTTCGCAGGGATCGAATGAAGGGTAGAGCCAACGGATCGTACCACATCTGAAATGTAACGTCCACTGTTCCAAGTGCCGTCAATGCACGCAAGAGGTGACCGAGACTTGTAACCAATGGCACCCCATACCGTCACGCCGGGTAATACGCCAGTATGGCTATGACGAATACACGCTTCCAATGTGCGTTCACCGCCATGTCGCCAAACACGGATGCGACCATCATGATGCTGTAAACAGAACCTGTATTCATCCAAAAAATGACGTTTTGCCATTCATGCACCCAGGTTCGTCGTTGAGTACACCATCGATGGCGCTCCTGTCTGTGATGCAGCGTCAAGGGTAACCGCACCCATGGTCTCCGAGGTGATAGTTCATGCTGCTGCAAACGCCGTCGAACTGTTCGTGCAGATGGTTGTTGTCTTGTAAACGTCCCCATCTGTTGACTCGTGGATCGAGACGTGGCTGCACGATCCGTTACAGCCATGCGAATAAGATGCCTGCCATCTCGACTGCTAGTGATACGAGGCCGTTTGGATCCAGCACGGCGATCCGTATGACCCTCCTGAACCCACCGATTACATATTCTGCTAACTGTCAATGGATCTCGATCAACGCGAGCACCTGTGTCACGATACGATAAATCGCAATCGCGATAGGCTACATTCATACCTCTATTAAAATCGGAAACGTGATGGTAGGCATTTCTCCTCCTTACACGAGACATCACAACAATGTTTCACTAGGCAATGCCGATCAACTGCTGCTTATGTATGAGAAATCGGTTGGGAACTTTTCTCATGTCAGCACGTTGTAGGTGTCGTCACCGGGGCCAACCTTGTGTGAATGCTCTGAAAAGCTAATCATTTGCATATCACAGCATCTTCTTCCTGTCGGTTAAATTCCGAGACTGTAACACGTCATCTTCGTGGTGTAGCAATTTTAATGGCCGGTAGTGTATTATATCCCTTCGAGCGGTAAACCGTAACCCACGATGTTTTTGTACTTTAATACATCTTAATACAACATTCGGAGCATGTGTTGCTAAAAAAAATTAACCTTTCTTAACTGATTCGTATTTTTAAAGTGCTACAAAACAGGAAACTTCAACGTTCTAGTCAAATTTTGAGCATGTTTTTAATACTTACGTGCACGAAAATAAAACCCACTTTTAATGTTTTCATGCTCTATTCAGATAGTAAGGTGCGCTTCGACAAACTTTCGTTACCCAATTCAATTATCCAACTTTTATCGAGAAAATTAATTCACCCAGTCCTACCGCTCTTTGAAACCTGCTTGGAATTTTATCGGCAGGTGAAAATTTTCAACGCTGGAGTTCACAATCACACATATCAGCAAATGCGAGAACTACGAAACAGAGGACATCCGGTGAGATCATCGCACTGGCCCGTAATAAGTTGTCCGTATCAGTTTTTTAACTGCACCTATATGCACTCTGTATGCTTATTTTGCATCGGAGTTGGTAACCCAAAGCGCGTTTCCAATGATGTCAGTCAGGTATGTTTACGGAATATTGAACTGCCGGACGTCTGCCAATTCCGATCAGTGTTATTCATTCAAAGCTTCGCTCCTCTGCTGATTTTACGCCCAGGCGCACTCGACGTTTGTGGAACACGTTAAGTACAGACAGTGTTTAATGTTTTATGCTAATTATGTTCATGTTAATAACAAATAAAAATTTTCGGATTAGACAAAAGAAATTCAAATTAGCTACACAGAAATTTGTATATGTGTGATACAGAAAAGAAAATTATTTTGTGAAATTTACACATTTTTAGTAATGAAAACTTTTTCTTCATAAGCTTCTAAATTTTAGGACGAGAGGTAGTTTGACACGTCGTTGTCACTACACACTGTACAGGGTTCAGGCACTTCCTTCCCTTAAACTTAGGTTTTATGCAAAACCACTCTTCATCCAAGAGGTGATTTAAGTATTATCTCTTATCACTGACATATCTTAACTCTCATCATGTACCATAAGCTATCTATCTGTCCAACGGGAATCTGTCACTGTGAAAACTATCTGAGCTTCTCCATTCCTTTCTGTTTACGAGTACTTCCTTACATCTCATCAGCTAATCCTATCCTATTATTCCTCTGTCTTAACTTCTTGCCCATCTTTGACTCCTTCTGCACTGTTGCCTCCCATTTCTATTAGATGTTAGTACCTACATTAGAGATGAAATTAACAAGGAAATTACTTAATAGGATATTAATAATTTTGTAAGTTCTATGTATTCATTACTGTACATAGTTCATTTTTTCATTATTATTATTATTATTACTGTCATTACGTATTGCTCCTGTACTATACAGTTAGTGGTACTGACTGACAAAGAATGGCTGGTGGGATTATTGGTAGCCGGCCGCGGTGGTCTAGCGGTTCTAGGCGCTCAGTCCGGAGCCGTACGACTGCTACGGTCGCATGTTCGAATCCTGCCTCGGGCATGGATGTGTGTGATGTCCTTAGGTTAGTTAGGTTTAAGTAGTTCTAAGTTCTAGGGGACTGATGACCATAGATGTTAAGTCCCATAGTGTTCAGAGCCAAGACAAGGAACCTTGTTACAGAGTTAAGTGGAGAGTTTGTATCTGAGGCTCAGACGCTTCTGCGACCGTATCCAGAGTGTAAGAAACATGTATGACACAAATTGCAGAACACATTCTTCACACGTAGGCGAAGAAATTATGTTATTTGAAAATAGGTCAGGGAACGTTTTGTTTCCAGGTTACAGCTCATTTTCTCCAACTCATTAACCATGGGAAACACACATGGACAGAAGGCATCAGCATGTCACACGCACCTCTTTCTCACAGGAGATGGCATTGATACGTGCATCAACCCGCCGTCATACATAACTTCTGATGCAATGATGCATCCCTGGACTATTGAGTATGGTTTCGTAGCCTTCCGTAACACGGTCAGGGAGACTCTGAACATCTTGTACTGGGGTTCCATACACAAAAACTTTCACATGTCCCCACAAACAAAAGTCCAGTTGGTGTAGGTCCGGAGAGCATGGACGCCAGGAAATTGGTTCAGCTCTACCTATCCATCTGTCACCGAATCTGTTATTTACAAGCCCACAGACATTCACACTAAAATGAGGAAGTGCTCCATCGAGAGTGAAGTACGCTTTTTCTCGTATAGCTAAAGGTAAATCTGTTAACAGATCGGCTAGGACATTTTCTTCAAAATTATGTTAACTTTGTTCATAGAGTCTTCGGTAGAGGAAGTGAAGCCCTAACAAACATTCACCAACAATGCTGGCTGAAACATTGACAAAAATTTTTTTTAAAAGCTTTGTGAGGTTTGACGCCTGTCCATACATGCCGATTTACTTACAATCTGACCTCGTTGACTCTCGGAGAAAATGAGTCGTAACATGGAAACTAAACGATTCCAGACACATGTTCATGTAACATACTTTCGTCGTTTACGTGTGAGGAATGTGTCCTGTACATTTTTGTTGCACACATTAGGTTTGCAGACACCTGGCTTGCCTCACTTGGCGGTGTGATACGTTGTTCCGCTTAGTTATGTCAGGGGTCCATTACACACAGTGGATTGTTACCGAAATATTAGAAGAAGAAGGTGAATTTATGAGGCTGCATGCCCGAAATTTAATGGAATAGTATTTACGCAGCGAAAACACGAAGATGCTGAACAAAACCTCTTTTCCTCTCGATGGGAGCGGATGAAACAAAGGACGAGGGTAGACAAGGATCCTTAGATCTTAGTACGTTTTCGTAGCTATGTCGGGAAAGAAATATAGCTCTAAGCACTTACAGAAAGCAGTGAAGCTTAAAACGGTGTGGATACTGAAATTTGGCTAAATCCGAATGTAAGTTCAGCCGAAACTTATGGAAAGGGCCTAACGATGTTCAGAAAAGCAGATGGCGTGTTTATTGCTGTTATAAGTAATTTATCTTGCAATCAAATTGAAGCAGGTAGTTCCTTTGAGTTAGTATTGGTATAGGCTATACTCGACAACCAGAAAGATTCAGGTGATACATTTGCTGAAAGGTTCAAAGGAGACCTGAGTATCATTTCAAATAGGCAATTCACTCATACAGTTATAGTTGGTGGTGACGTAACTATACCTTCAATATATTGGGTAAAATACATGTTCAAAGACGGTGGTAGGTATAAAACGTGGTTTGAAATTGTACTAAATGCTCCCTCCGAAAATTATTTTGAGTAATTATTTCAGGAGCTAACTCTAAGAGTAGATGGTTGCAGAAACATGCTTTACCTACTACCAACTAACAGTGCTACACAAATACCAAGCTTCACGACGCTGCAAGGTTTTACGAGCACGTTGTCGTACCAAGACTGAATATCGTAACATACAAATCTACCAAAATTCAATAAAAAAGTGTATCTACTTTTAAAAAAGGAGGTAAAAATTCATTTGATGTATGATCTGCTGAATGGAACGTATAGTCTAATTAGTACACAATATGGATTGAGAGTAAATCGAAGAAAGACGTAAGTAATGAGAAGTAGCAGAAATGAGATCAGTGGGAATCTTAACATCAGGATTGAGGGTCACAAAGTAGATGAAGATAAGGAATTCTGCTACGTAGGCAGCAAAACAACCAACGACGGACGGAGCAACGAGGACATCAAAAGCAGACTAGCGCTGGCAAAAAGGGCATTCCTGGCGAAGAGCACACTTTTCGTGTCAAACATAGGCCTTAAGTGAGGAAGAAATTTACGAGACTATACGTTTCGGCCACAGAATTGCTTGGTAGCGAAAAATGGACTGTGGGAAACCGTTACAGAACAGAATCCCAGCATTTGAGATGTTATGTTACTGAGGAATGCTGAAAAATAGGTGAACTGATAAGGTACGGGATGAGGAGCTCTGCACAGAATCGGCGAGGAAATGAATATATGGAAAACACTGACAAGAAGAAGAGACAGGACGACAGGAAATGCGTTACTGACCCCATGGTACTAGAGGAAGCTGTAGAATGCAAAAGCTATAGGCGAAGACAGAGATAGGAATATATCCTGCAAATAACTGAGGATGTCCGCTGCTCATGGTCTAGTGGCTAGCATTGCTGCCTCTGGATCACGGGGTTTCGGGTTCGATTCTCGCCGGCTTGGGGATTTTTCTCTGCCCAGGGGGTGTTATCCTTTCTCATTTCATCAACATCATCATCCGTGACCGTGGCTTATTTGGACTGTGTAAAAACTGATCTGTGAAAAATTTGGGACTTTGGACGGGCGCAGATGACCGCGCTGTTGAGTGCCCCACAAACCAAGAATCATCATCAAATAACTGAGGACATTGATTGCAAATGCTACTCTGAAATGAAAAGCTTGACACGCGAGATGAATCTGTGGAACGCAACGTGTATGTATGAAGACTGATGAATCGAAGAAAAAGAAAGATAGAAAGGACAGTATTTGGCGTGATGTCCCTCAAGAAGGGACCCAAAAACTCAGTCTGAAGCCAAAGTACTGCTTCCATCACTGCGAGGTGATCCAACGCCTTGTTGACTTCCCCAGTTTGTAAAAGTATTTATCTTTAATAAATCGTTTAGTTTATCCGAAATTGTAATAATCTGTTTTTCTGTAATTCACATAATTTCTTCGTCTTGCATATTTGTATTTAATGAATCATTTAGTTTATCCGAAATTGTAATGATCTGTTTTTCTGTAATTCACATAGTTTCTTCGTCTTGCATCGTGTTTTTCTTTATTTTTATTTATTTATATTTTCTTTTTGTGTATTATACAGTTCTTGTATGCAGAACTCGCAATATTCACCAATACTGCATGAAACACAACCTCATTTCTAGCAACAACAAAAATTTTAGAAAAAGACGGAAACTGTTTATAGCGATCACTAGTGCACATTTTCATCATGCGATTGGAAAAAAATTATTAGTCTGAAGTATCAAGTTCAAGGAACATTGCATAGTAATTCCGAATAACGCCGGCACTACAATATCGTATTTATCCGCTGACACCTGGCAAGCGACTCCCTGAACAGGAGTATACATAATAGATGTGCGAGTACAGGTTGTAGACACATGGTTCACGACATTTGAGAGTTTGGGTGTGGCTGTAAGGCCTGCTCGAATAACAAAATGGTAGCTAGCACGGTAGCTCAGCGAGTTCGGTCAGAGGGCTACCTACCGTCTGTAACCGTCCGGAAAAAATTCCACGAACAATATATGACAAAATGATATCACAAAAAAAAAAAAAAAAAATTAAAAAAATTGTAAGGTTGCCGTTCGCGATAAGTGGGATATCCGGGTTCGAGTCCCAATCCGGCACAAATTTTTGTTCGTCTTCATTTCATTATTAAGCTGATGGTCGTCCGTATTCGCAACTGCATATACGTTTCATGCATAAAAACACCAGGTGCTCTTAGGTACAGTATCTTGTAGGTACAGTACTGTACTATTCATTATGTTCCGTCGTGTAAATGAAATTTCGGTTTTTCATGTACTCTAGTATCAAAACAACGGAAACGCGGCTCACCAGGGTATCTCAATAGGGTGTGCACATTTAATTAATAAATTTTATGGACGCCATGATCCACTAGAGCGAAAAGGCATACGTAGTTGGCCATGTATATTGCAGGTCACAGTAAGATAGTTTAATGCTTTTACAATTAACTTACAGCAAGAGAGCTCCATGTGTTGTAATACGGAGTCGGACAACTTAATTCTCATATGGTATTCTTGGAGTCAGATCTCAGTGCATTCATTACATTCGTCTAGAAATAATTAACAACTGTGTTAGTAATTGTTACAAAGTCACTCTTTCTGCCGGAAATAGTGCTACATTTTACTTCAAAAAATTCGACAAATTTACCCATTTCAACAATATATTATACATTAGGACGCTCCACAAACTGGTCACCAAAAGTTGCTGGTTTGAATAAAAGTCTAATGGTCCGAAGATGTGAATTTGAAACTCTCACATTCAAAGTAACTGACGATAATATTAAAACTAGCGTTACTACATTCTATTGAAATCAGTTATCTGCGTCAAAAGATAAGCTCTAGAACGATAGAAAACATGTAGTAATTCTAGCAAAATTACCTAAGTAATAATGAATTACATTAGACACAAGTGTGTCTGATCTCATTGCTAACAGTATTCCAAGACACAAATAACGTATAGTGCCACTTCATTGGAAGTACTTACAACATTAGTTTAAGCCGTTAAAAGACTTTTAAAATTCATCATAAATTTGTAACATTCAATTTTGTATTAAAATTACCTGCCCTCTTCGTGCAACATATATTTTTTTACGGTCTCCTTATTTTTCTTAAAAAGGCGCGACGTATTCCTCAATGCTGTTGTCAGTTTTATCCGATTCTTGATCGTTGCGAGCACTTTAGTTACCTCATGTCAATCGGCCGAGCTTCTGAATACCAATCATGCGCTGCAATAAAATCTAACTGTGAATGTGATGCACATCATGGGTACTGAAGTCGACTTAAATCCACAAATGATGTAGAAGTGAAGAGAGTGAATGCCTTTACGTTGTTTACAGGCTGTTTTGGAAAAAAAGGAAAAAATCAGTTAACAGTGCTCATCGCCATTTTTAAGCATAGGCCGTGTTGAAACACAGGCGTCAGTTTTAAAAGGTAACACACTCTACTCTGTTGGCAGTGTAATCTAAATCCATTTTATCACTCGACTACACGAATAGCATTTTATGGGTTACGCGTCAGCTGTGATGAAATAAAATATCTTGATCATCCTTAATTGGAAAACCGTTTTATCTCTACTTCGTTTCGTTTAATGGGTCTCCTCATTTCCTCCGGCCGAAGAATGATGAAATACAGGAGACAAAAATCTAGGTATGAAGTAAATTGCACGTTAGATTTAACAGGTTATTCAATCATTTCTCCAATATGAAATGGAACTTCAAAAAACGTTCAATCAAGCACTCTTAGCACTTCACTGAAACGATGGCTCCAATGTTGATTACACTTCGAAACATCGTTTTTATGGTCTGACGCTTAGAGATGCTGGCTGCTGATACCGACCTTCTGGTATCAAGTAATGGAGACTTCTCCATACCAAAAATTTTAACCGGTGGGATGTGATCGTGGGATCTGGGATACATTTAAAATTCACTTTCTATGTTTTTCTCGTGTGACTGGAAAGCATGGCATCCAGCGAAATTGTTTCACAGTACAAAACTGCACTCCATTAAATTTCCTGGAAAAAAGTTCCTACTCTTTTTTCTCAGAGACAAATATTTTCGCGTTTCAGGCATGGGGAACTAGCAGATTATTGAAACTAGTGCCTTTAAGTGTTAACTTAACGTTTACTTTTAATGTAGTGGGTTACAAACAAATATGAAATATGTATAACACATCTAAATGCAGAAGAACAGTATTAAGCGATACATTGTGGTCGGGCCCTTTCTTCCTTCGTAAGCTACCTGAAGAGCAAGCAGGTGAGTTTAGACCCCACCACGTAACAAGAAGCAGCTACTACTGTCATATTGAACCTTCTCCAACATGTCTTATGAATCACTAGCGATGCCATGTGCAGACTTGTCTGCGGGTGTTTAATGTCCACTGTGCTGTCACTACATGTAATACAGATATGAGTTACTGATAGGGGAAAAATGCATATGGAAAAATTTTCTCTATACTGCTAGAGAGAAAATTAACTCTTTTGTCATCCGTTACGGCGGTTTTAGTGTCCTTCAAGGGGAGAGTGGCTTTCACCACCCCGAGCGGTGCAACGCCGAAGGTATTAGTTCCAAAATAAAGATGTATCAGACATTTTTTCTGGGAAATTTGATGTAGTTTAATTTCGTACCTGGAAATATTTTCGGCAGAAACCGCGGTCTTCGAGTTATTCGAGGAAAACATAGAAAGCCAACTTCAAACGCACTGTAAACCGAATGCTCACACCCTCCCTGCCAGAATTTTTAGTATGTTCTTCATGTACTGTACGAAAATGTTCGATTAAACGTTTTCCTTCTAAGATTCCGTCGTTGACTGGACTGCAGGCAGATCTCGGACAGCGTCAACTCAGACACGTAAAGCCAAATGAGAAGCTGGTGGCGCGAAAAATCTGAAAATCTGGTTAGCCACGAAATGGCTTGTATGGAAAACCTTAGGGGGGGGGGCTATAGCTGCTAATGTAGTCGAGAAAGGGAGTTCAAATCGCAATAGTACGTTCACTTTCTCATAAAATAAGCTATAATGGCCTTATGGATATACGCGAGCATTTTAGACATTATTTTCTCTCTCGATGGCGTCGTTTCTTCTCTTGATTCTAAGTTAATATGTTTCTGTATCACCGTCATGAAATTACAGGAAATTGTATAAACAGCTTAGGAGTAATCAGTGTCACCAACCGCGATCTCATAATTAGTACCAGAATCATTCGAACACATATATGATCGTAAACATGATGGGACACAATGCGAAAGTAGGATACGTCAGTGATATTACTGTAGTGTGTCTGTAATTATGCTGTAGATATTCAGTAATGGCACCGGAGGCTGTAAACAGTGGAAATAATTATAGTATTGAAGCCAGCAACTTAATTCACAAAGTTGAATGAATATACCGCCTTATCCGTAAGACTTTCCGCAGATATTGTCACATTTCGAAACATACCGGCAAGTGACAGAACAAGATTATGCAAAGGATATCTGGAGGATATATCTTTCGTCCAGGTAGTGAACTGTTAGAGAAGAGGTGCTGTACACATTACGGAATACCACGATCTGTAAAATGAGTATAATTTTTTTTCCATTAAAGGTATTTCTTCATACATGTTAAATATATTCATTTGTTATCAACATTTCACTTACACAGCAAATTTACCTGTTTTATTTAAGTCTAAACACTATTTTAATGTTAACGATGGACTGTTGTAGTGGAGTATGCATCTCCTTGGCTGCAGTTTATCTTTAAATGGCGTATAAAGTACCTTGAATGAAAGTTTAAGTTCGTTGTGACCTTTACCATTAATTACATTACTTATTGTGATATCACGAGGAGTGGTCGTCCGGATAATCAGTGGCAAAATTACTGGGAATACGAATCCATGTTGAATAAGCTTTCGACAGACACGACCAGTGGATACTGTGTACATTTCCTTACTGAAAGCCCTTAAACTGTTCAGTTGTTTCTTGACGCATTGCAGAGTGGAAACTTCATCTATAGGGTCCAGAAAAATGAATCTCTTCATCTTGGTCTCTCAATTTTGATAATATTGTCACTGACAGTCTCGACAACCACTCTCTATAAAATTACAATGAATAAAGCAATGAATTGTAGAGATAACTATGCCATAATACCGCACCGAACTTAAAATCTCTTAAACTTTCATATATATACGCACATGAATATTTTAGTGGTTTCTTCTCAGTTTCTGTGTGGTCGTAACTGCACCACTAAGTGTACTATGTCTGTCAAAACTGACTAACAGTTTTGTATTCACTCGAATAACTGACGTGCTGCTAAGGGGAAAATAAGTATTAATTTCTTAGTGTAGCCACGCAAAATTGAAAGTATTGACCAACTTCAAAATATACCACTTCGAATACCTATAATTTGTAGTATGCAAGTGACGTGAGTACTGACGTAATGTTGCTCATTACACTAGTCACCAATACAAATCTCTGCACTTACACTCTTTGCACACTGTATATACATCTTTGAAATTATTTACTTTTCTACTGTGGCTCAGCATATTTGAATCTACACATTCTTAGAAGTTGTGGCTTCACCTATTTGCGTGTTCATATTAGGTCTAAGGACAATTATTCTCCAAGACTCTCTCAAGACTCAAAACTGACGTCTCAGTAAATACAGTCAGAATACTCATGTCTGACATCAAAACCTGGTACGTATAGTTACGACCGAAAGTAATTGATGATCATCGTTGTAAAGAACTCGTGTTTACATTGCATACAGATCATATGAAATTAAGAGAAAAGAAGAAATATGGAACTGGCCCAACAGCGGTGTTGTCTAACCTGTGAACATCATTCGAGAACCAGTGAGATGCATCAGCAAAAGGACGCAAAAGTGTACCACATTTGCAACAATCACACTGGATCGGCACTTGGAGCCGTAGGCTTGTCTCTAGCGAGCAGTGGATTAGTGTCTGATTGCTCATTAGCCACAAGTGGCATAGGTCGCGGTCGTATCCTCTTTTATTACCCGCTCTTAATTAGCCACTAATACCTGTCGCGGCTGAAGACTAGCAAAGCCTCAGTTGAAGACACTCAATTGAGGAACGTGCAATGCATATAGAAGGGGAAGCAAACTAAATAATAAAACTGATTTAGAGTCTATGCGGAGTAACAGACTGAGAAACGAAATGATCGTGTGGCATTGGCGCACTTGAAGCTCCACCAGGGGAAGATCGGCTGCCGAGTTGCAAGTCTAATTTCAGGTGACGTCACATCGGGCGACTTGCGTATCGGTGATGATGAGATAATGATGAGGACAAGACTCAGTCCACGAACGAAGAAAGTCTCCAACGAGGCCGGGAATCGATCCCGGACCTGCTGCATGGTAGGCAAACACGTTGCAACTCAGCTTGCAGGCTGACTAACAGATGGAGAGGAACGTTGAAATAATTTGTTCCTGAATATATCAACCGCGCGCACCGAATTACGGTTGTAGGACATTCGTTCATTGCTTTCCTGGCCATAATTTCACGTCGTTTCCTGGATAGTAGATCTCTTCAAATTTACCATTAAACAATAGTCTGAAACGGATAGTGGCAGATTATAGGATTACTGGTACAATTTTGGTGCCTGCCACAGCACTTAACAGCCTAGGGACAATTCTAAAACTATAAAATTAATGATACAATTAGAATCAGTGGTAGAGGTTCCAAACGAAGGAATTTTTGTTGAAAATTCTACACAAACAGTACACCTGTCACGAAATCTGCATTGTAGAAGCAATGACGTCCGATGTCCTTATCAAGACAATTTGATAACAGAAGTTCAAATGGTTGAAATGTGTCTGACCACTATGGGACTTAACATCTGAGGTCATCAGTCCCCTAGAACTTTGAACTACTTGAAGCTAACTAAACTAAGGGCATCACAAACATCTATGCCCGAGGCAGGACTCGAAACAGCGACCGTAGCGGTCACGCGGTTCCACATTGAATCGCGTAGAATCGCGCGGCCACTGATAGTAGAAGTTGACGTACATAAGAGGTAGTAGATGGCATAGCATAAACGGAAGTGTAGCCACAATTGTCAAGAACCATACATGGTAGACTGTCCAATAAGTTTGTTTCGTTAGTAACGGACGTACAGTACTGTGAAATGATCAGTTAGGACAGTTGCAGTCATTTATCCTCCGGCCAACGCGCAATAAAAATACGGAAGGATATAACTGTTATCGATACAAAGCACTTTTCGCCAGTTGATTTTGGAGTGTGTGCCTAGATGTAGATAACAAATTTCATGTTAAAAAATATCGTCGACTTTAGCAAAATGTAGGCACATTATTTTCTGAGTAAGCATCGGCACTGTTTCTTCGTACCTCATTATCACCATAATACGTTAGACCTTCAATCAGAATCTACCTAAATCTTCGGAATACGTATGCATGGCAGCCTCTGTCCCCCTTCACGTGAATACGATTACACCACCTTGTCCGGCACAAATGCAGAGAGCGCATACACAGTGTAGGACTGCCAGTTAGCGGCATTGATACAGATCATGTGTCTCGCTTACTTGGCGTTAAACAACTCTTACAACACAAAGAGTGAACAAAATGTTTATTACGATGCAGCATGTTTCTTTTTATCTCCCACTAAAGTATCAAAACTAAATTTCGCACAAAATTGAAGTAACATGTTTCACCGATACATACTCTACCGTTGACTGTCCCAAGGCTCAATATTATCCCTGTCTGGTGCACAGAACAACATTTGTACCTCCGTTGTCTAGCCGATGTATTCATTGCAGCAGATTACTGTAAATAACGGTGTATCGTCATACAAATACGCCCAATCTAGTTCGTGTGAGTATTATTTTAAAACACAAGTAATTGAACACACTGTTGAACTTCCGATCGCCTCTTTATTCTACGATTCGAAGAATGAAGGACCGCAGAAAATGAAAATGAGGAGACAAACTGTGGGGAAGTGGAGTAGTGGGAGACTAGGAAGTGCATGCAACTTTCCTGTGGTATTTTCGTTATACAGTAATTCGCAGTCAAGAAGTAATCTAATGTGAAAAGCTTTTTCTCAGACTTTTGCTCTAATGCTGATGTTCAAAGCATCACCCCACACCTAATATGATTCACGTGCAAATTAGCACATGCATATAATGATCCTGGAATCGTCGAATTACGTCTTAAAAAGTCTCTTTCTCCGTACTTTCCTTCTTCCTGAGCAACATTGTCTCCATAGATACAAAAGTTTTGGATTCTGTCGACACTCAGTCCTCGGTTATTTCGATGATACATCTATTCGACTACCATCCATAGTTCTTTGGCCTATAAGTGGGTTTTCAGAAGTTTAGTGGCCAAAAGGAGAAAGGTAAACACTGCACCATTAAGGCAGTGGCTAATAAAGTGCTGTGGCACTCTGATCAACATTTGGACGGAAGATAGCTTATATATTTGGTATTCGGCTTCGGAACTAGCTAATCTTTCATCAAGACATAACATCATCTCAATAAATAAATTACTATGCCCAGGAACTCTGTTGTTACACCGAAAATCGTTTTCTCTTGTTTGTGATTCAAATGTGACCACTCCATTGGGATGGCGTCACAGTTTTCCTAGTATCAAAAATTTTTGTTTTGTAGACGTTGACAGCCGTTATTGGACGGCACAGCGTTACGAGCAGAGTCCCACATTGGCAGATGAGTAGCGGCCACTCTCGCACACGTGTGGACGGAAGTTTAATTAGTCTGTGCGCTGTGAGAGATCCGGAGAATGAGCGCTGCACAGAATGCCGGTCGAGCTGTCGCGCAGAGGTCGTTAGGAGAATTGGAGGATTAATTATGCATGTTCGCAGGTTTCGAGAAGTACGGAAGATGTACGGGCTCATAACGCCAGATTTCACACCACACCACAGAGCAAACCAGGCGCACTAACCAAACTGAAAACTATTACAGGATCATGTCGGTGTGTATTAATGAACCACCGGAAACTACCTAAACATGTCTCAAGCTCTATTATGTATTTTTCTTTGAATGATCCTCTAACCTCGTGTCCCTTGACCATATACATTTTGCTTAAAAATTTCTACTGGTACAGATAATTGGAATACAACTTACAGAAACTGCAAATACCTGTAAAATAGTGTCCGTATGAAAAATGTGCATGCTGAGTAAGCGACAGATATCGAAGAAAGACAGAGAAACTCAAGAGTATACCGTGTGTTTCAGAAACCCTCTCAGCTAGGGATAACCGTTGTGTGGTTTCCATGGTTTCAGAACAGCTATATTTACTTCAGGAATCGATGGTCTAATTCTTCTTTACCACGAGTGGGAAACTATCACAGAGTGGATACTAACACTCTGCAAATAATTCACAAAAATTCTTCATATCCAAAGTGCTCTTGTTCAGTCAACCTCGACTATTCAGTGTTTCGAACAAAGTAGGAATACCAGACTACTCTAGTGTGCATTGCCTCTTGAACGTGACTTTCGTTTCAGTTACTCAGATTATTCTGGGTTGTATTTCGTGTGGATGTATGCAGCACGGATACAGTAATGAGCGCTTGTACAGTGTAATAAAATACTAGTGAACGAACGCGGTCAGGAAAGGACACGACGAAAGTGTATAGACATGTGACCTGCTCACTTGCTTACTTTCAAAGCAAACCACGTTAAGTGGTAAATGTAACGTCTCGCTCCAGCGGACTGACCAGGTCAGCTGTGACTTGAGACGTTGTCGAGCAAGAACTTTTACAACGTTTTGTTTAACACGGACAATTAGCTCATGATCATACGGCGCTAATTCTCGTTTCGCCGGCCTCATTCAGGAATGAACAAATCTTCTGCAATCAGGGTTCGAAACTTGCGCCTCCAAATCCAACTTCGCCAACTTTGCAGCACTTTAATCACCTTTAATAGCGATCCTATAGATACAAATCCTTGTCAAGTAATGTAAAGTCCTATCTACCGGGGTGCCTGTACTGGCGAGATATTGTTGTCCTTGATTCTCTTCAAACCATACGTTGATGGAGTGGCTAATTCAAATGATACATCGTTATCCCTTTCCATCTGCACCATCCTCCAAAATTAGCTCGTGCTTCCTCTGTAATTACCTCGTCGTCGATGGTACAAAAACTCGACCTGTTTTTCAACAAAGTCAGATATCATTCGTTCAAGCTTCCTCTTATTTTACCATTTAAGACAGTGTATCGAATCTAGCGATATCCTTCAATCAATGAACAAGACCAAGGCCATAATTAATGCACTTCTACTTCCTGTTATGTAACCCAGAGACATGATTTCGAAAGCGGTAGCATTTTATTTGCGGAGGTTTTATATTCGACTAGTTTTCAAAATATGACCTTCTACAGAGTAGGTTAAATCTATGGAATAAAACAGTATTATCTCTAAGCAATTTTCGGTAACTGGGGTATGAAGCAGTTTTCGTTAACTGGAGTGTGACGCCTTGATGTAGAATATGAATGAGTTCTAATACTGATCGATGTAGTACAATCTCTTAGGAGACCCTTGCCTACGGACGGATACGTGGTATTTTGGTTCAAGAGCTCTGTCCTAAACTATCAAACTCATTTTAATGTACTTTCACCTCCAATGTCATCAATTGCTTCACTTTACGTTGAGTCATGTTACGAATTCGGAAGAAGAGGGATACGAAATGTGCAAGTGGGACAAAATTAAAAGGTAATTTAAGCAAGTCATCGCCTTGAATATCAATGTCCCCGTTGCGGTGTGAGCACCAATTAGGGGGCCATTACCGTGTCATCAGCTGTGATCAATTGCCTGGAGTATGCAGATAGGGGCCTTATCAGGAGGAAGCGTGAGCCATTGGCTTTCCTGTAATAGTACACGGTTTCTGAAGCAAAAGTAGATAAATAAATTTTAATAATCATTCTTAAAAATTCTCCATTACTATGTTTCAGAAGACGGCATTCGTAAGACCACTCAACCAGATTTACGTATTTTTGTCTCACATGCAGCTTAATTTTGCTGCTCACTCGAGGAGTCTGTCAACAATGTGATAACGGTGGATACTGCCGCATGTTAGGTGATTCATAAATGATAAAAGTGACTGAGTTATCTGACACGGTAAACTGTCATCGAAAAATGACAGAACATCTTGCCACTTCTCCTGTAACTACAACGAAAACAAAGTTTCGCCCACTGGAACACTTCGGTGTGCTTGGATTTCAGGTAAGCTTTAAATTTTCAACGCTGTCGTGCATTCAAAATATAACAATAAGTTTAAAGAAATCAGGTAGGCTAAAAAAGGCATTACGGTTTCTGAGGCGGTGGATGCGCACGCGAAAAATACAAGAAAACGAAAGTGTTTAAAGGAAACAGGAATATTCTCAATAATATCACAGTTTTCAACCTAAAATAGCGACAAAAACATGCATGCTGCCCATACGGCATCTTAAACAACACCGAAGCTCGTCTTACGCTATCCAAACATTTGTATCGTTTAGAGACCTGTCACTGTTTAGCGATTTAATATAGTAGAGTAGTAATCGGCACCAGTCATACTCATTTCGCGCACACCGCGTTTGAAGGGCATACAACCTCCCATTCGGGTGTAAGGGGTAGGATTTCACCGCAGCGTACCTGAAATGAAACGTCAGCCGTATGACGTGAGGTATCGCATGGAAACAATCTTGTACGCCTCAGCTTGTAGAAACACTACAGGATCACACCCTCCAAATGCTTCCTGCATGATACGCGAGTAAAATAAGTGTTCGTTTGGTACCATTGTTGCTTAATTTTTATCTTCTGTTATTGAAGTTGGCGTCAAATAATATTATTTTATTTGAATGAGCTATTATTGATAGTTCCCGAAGAAAAAATATTTCGGTCATCTGTAAGGTGATTTTTTTTTTTTTTTTTTTTTTTTTGTATGACATGCTCAGGTATTTTACCTGCAGGGAAGAAGACCATTAACAGCGAATGGGACGTGTTCCAGTGCGGCGCCGCACGGTGGTTCTCCCTTGCGTCGCCGACGGAGCGGCCCGTATGACGGCGGAGCAGAGTCGTGTGCGTGGCGACGCGGCGGCGGCGGCGGCGGCGCCTGCTCCCTGCCGGACCCGTGCAGCACGCGAACGTCAAGGCGCGCTGCGCGCTACTGCCGAGCCGCGGCCGGCTCAGCGCTCGAGTCGCGACTGCAGGAGCCGACTGCGCATGCGTCGGACGCAGCGCCAGTACTGGACAGACACGCTGGCGCCGGACGTTCCGTCAGGACGTAATTCAAACCGCTCCCTGCTGCAAAGGAAGTCCTGTGTTAGCAGCGACGAGAGCCCATAAATATCTCTCGTGTTGGTACTCCGAGTTTTTTAAAAAATTTTATTTCAACTTCTATAAAAGTATGAATGTTTTCGTTGCACACACCATATCTGTCGGACGCAGCCCATCTCTCTGTCCCTTTCAGCATCCCTTCTGGATTATTCTTCTGAACTGAGTATGCTATACCTGCTGCAAAACATTGATAATCTATTGTTGTTGTTGTGGTCTTCAGTCCTGAGACTGGTTTGATGCAGCTCTCCATGTTACTCTATCCTGTGCAAGCTTCTTCATCTCCCAGTACTTACTGCAGCCTACATCCTTCTGATTCTGCTTAGTGTATTCATCTCTTGGTCTCCCTCTACGATTTTTACCCTCCACGCTGCCCTCCAATACTAAATTGGTGATCCCTCGATGTCTCAGAACATGTCCTACCAACCGATCCCTTCTTCTAGTCAAGTTGTGCCACAAACTTCCCTTCTCCCCAATTCTATTCTGTACCTCCTCATTAGGTATGTGATCTACCCATCTAATCTTCAGCATACTTCTGTGGCACCACATTTCAAGAGCTGCTGTTCTCTTCTTGTCCATACTACTTATCGTCCATGTTTCACTTCTATACATGGCTACACTCCATACGAATACTTTCAGAAACAACTTCCTGACACTTAAATCAATACTCGATGTTAACAAATTTTTCTTCTTCAGAAACGCTTTCTTTGCGATTGCCATTCTACATTTTATATCATCTCTACTTCGAAAATCATGTTATTTTGCTCCCCAAATAGCCAAACTCCTGTTCTACTTTAAGCGTCTCATTTCCTAATCTAATTCCCTCAGCATCAACCGACTTCATTCGACTACATTCCAGTATCCCCGTTTTACTTTTGTTGATGTTCATCTTATATTCTCCTTTCAAGACACTGTCCATTCCCCTCCACTGCTCTTCCAAGTCGTTTGCTGTCTCTGACAGAATTACAATGTCTTCGGCGAACCTCAAAGTTTTTATTTCTTCTCCATGGATTTTAATACCTACTCCGAATTTTTCTTTTGTTTCCTTTACTGCTTGCTCAATATACTGATTAAATAACATCGGGGATAGCCTACAACCCCTACTACTGCTTCCTTTTCATACCCCTCGATTGTTATAACTGCCATCAGCTTTCTGTACAAATTGTAATTAGCCTTTCGCTCCTTGTACTTTACCCCTGCCGCGATAATCTAGTACTCTTTGAAAAAACAAAACACATATCAAGAACGCCGAAGGACACCGTTGAAACAAATCGTCATTCGGTACCAGATTCAAACTTCTAATCATTTTCGAGTATCACAAAAAATTATTTGTAATAGCCCAATGTACAATCGCTGTACTGACTGTTGTAAATATTTTTATGAACATACAGTAGTGTCCTATATTACCAAGAAGAGTGGTTCCTTAGACTCTGACAACTATAGCTTCTACACATGGAAACTTGTTTATCACAGAGGTCCAACTCAGATTTAACGTCATTAAGATTTCGTACTCGACAGAAACGTCTTTAAATACTGGATGAACATTAATAAAAGCCGGCCGAAGTGGCCGCACGGTTCTGGCGCTGCAGTCTGGAACCGCGAGACCGCAACGGTCGCCGGTTCAAATCCTGCCTCGGGCATGGATGTGTGTGATGTCCTTAGGTTAGTTAGGTTTAAGTAGTTCTAAGTTCTATGGGACTTATGACCACAGCAGTTGAGTCCCATAGTGCTCAGAGCCATTTTTTAATACTAGGAGTCGTCTCAATATCCTGTACAATACGGTTCTCCAAATCTGGTGTACGCACAGTCCGCACTTTCCTCTGTCTGAAAGGATCCATGATAACACAAACGCACAGAAAGTACGTGAAAGTAGTATGATGTGGTTAGAGTTCGAGGGTACTCGTTTTGACATAACTGTTCTGTCATCTGATTCACTGTACACAACTCAAGTTGTATTCGCTCTTGACATTAACAGTCCGTTAGACGTAGATGTACGTTTATAACAGCATTGCCCAGTTAAAGTAGGTTTCCAACATGAATGCCGAGCCACTCTGCTACTTACAGGAAGCGGCGTCAATCACACGCAAAGATTACATGGCATGTGGTCAGAGCAATTTTTACTCGTCTGTGCCAAGTACAGTGGCAACGATGCATTTCCGGACACATATTCACAGGACCTTTTCCCCTAAATTTCCAGTCAGAAATCCATCCCTACAGTTGGTCGGATTTATTAATGTTTATCCTGTTTAAAGGGTGTTCAAAAACAAGTGTTCCGTATTCTGAGAGGTGATAGTATGAACCGAAAACAAGAAAGGCCATTAAACTTGGTATCTTAAATGCAAATATTGACAGCTATGAGCACCTGCGAGAAACATGTATTACACAGACGCCTTCAAGTACCACTTACAAAATGCAGTAAGCAAAACAGAAAACAACTTAGTGCAAATTATAGTGTCACTGTCAATGGACACAGTGAAACATCTACTTATGAACTAAAGTAACTGACAGCAGCCTGCAATACAACAGTCAGAAAGGGAATGGCATGCGAACATGTACTTTACCTCGTCGCTTATGCGGTTTCCCTTTGCTGAACTTCACTGACTACGATAATGTAACCTGTCAATAACGAAACCAAAATTGCTCGAATTTACATAACACAAGAAACTGAATCTAATGCAACACTACCGATTCGAAATTGGCTCTCCTACTAAACTTGCTCACAGAGTGATATTTTCACTCTGCAGCGGAGTGTGCGCTGATATGAAAGATCATGACAGATTGAAACTGTGTGACGGATGGAGACTCGAACTCGGGACCCTTGCCTTGCACAGGCAAGTGCTCTATGATCTGAGCTACCCAAGCACCTCACAATTTTCCTTCCTCCAGTACCTTGTCTCCTACCTTCCAAATTTCACAGAAGCTCTCACGCGAACCTTGCACAACTAGCACTCCTGGTAGAAAGGATTTTGCGGAGACATGGCTTAGCCATAGCGTGGGGGATTTTTCCGAAATGGGATTTTCACTCTCCAGCGGAGTTTGCGCTGTGGCGAAGCCTTGTCTTCCCAATATCCTTTCTTCCAGGAGTGCTAATTTTGCAAGGTTCGCAGGAGAGCTTCTGTGAAGTTAGGAAGGTAGGACACGAGCCACTGGCGGAAGTAAAGTTTTAAGGAGTGGTCATGAGTTGTGCTTGGGTAGCTCAGATGATAGAGCACTTGCCTGCGAAAACCAAAGGTCCCAAGTTCGAGCCTCGATCTGATACGCAGATTTAGTCTGCCAAAAAGTTTCAAAACTTCATAAAATTTAAAATTATGGTTCCTGTGCTTTTAATGAATATTGTCCCTGTAATTAAAGAATTTCTTACGTTTATCTGGACAATGATAATTCTCTTCCCACTGCTCCGTGTTAGTACTTTAAACTGGATTACTTTAAACTGGATTCACCTATTCTACAAGACAGTTGTTTAGCATATATTTTAATCAAATCGAATGTGACAGACAACAACTTCGTAAGCAAAATAGTTAATCAAAAACGAATGGCACTAACATTAAAACTTTTACTTTGCCTTTTTGAAAATTAATAACGCTGACTATTAATGCACAATAAACTGATTATACGTTAACAATTCGCTTTACAAAATCACCTTAAATGATTTCTATACATTGTCTGAATCATCACTTTTAAAAATGCGCATTGCATTCGTCGCAAAACAACTGTATTTATCTTAATTATATCCTGTATAGTATCTTGCAAATATAAAGTAAGTACTGCCCGTAGCGAGTAAGTATACAGGGTGTCCCAGCTATCTTGTCCACCCAAAATATCTCTGCAACAACAACAGCTATTGGAAAACGACTTTCACCGGTATCAATGTACGGCTGGGGCCCATGAATGTACATATTTGTAAACATTCTAAAACGAAAGTATATGAGTTTTTTAACACAAACTTATGTTAATTATTAAATGGACCTCCTATATTTTTTCTTCAGCAATCCGTAGCATGACAAAGCATATACACAATGGCGTTGATTGCATCGCAATATTCCCATTACATCCCGAGTTATTAAGACGGGAAGTTGACGCTTGAAACACCCGACATGCGCTGCTAGCGTGTGTTTCAAGCGTCAACTTCGCGTCTCAATATCTCGGGATGTAATGGGAATATTGCGATGCAATCAACGCCATTGTGTATGTGCTTTCTCATGCTATGGACTGCTGAAGAAAAAATATAGGAGGTCCATTTAAAAAAACATAATTTTGTGTTAAAAACATATATGCTTTCGTCTAAGGCCGCTGTCAATACTATCAACCCGATCGTTTATGTAAATCGTAAAAAGCAGGGGACCTATTACGCTGCCCTGGGGCACACCTGAAGTTACTCTTGTTTCTGTTGAAGGTATCTCGTTCAGGACGACATACTGCTCCCTGTCTGTTAGAAAACTTTCTATTCATCCGCATAAGTCATTGGATAGACCGTAAGCACGCACTTTTTGTAGCAACCGACAGTGCGGAACTGAATCGAACGGCTTTCGAAAGTTGAAACATATAGCATCAACCTGGGAGCCGATATCAAGAGCCTGTTGTATATCATGCACAAAGAGGGCCAGCTGTGTCTCGCATGACCGCTGTTTCCTAAAGCTTGCTGGTTTCTGCAGATGAGCTGCTCAGATTCTAGAAAGGTCATTATTTCTGAACACAAAATACGTTTCATGATTCTACAACAAATCGATGTCAGTGAAATTGGCCGGTAATTATGTGCATCCGATTTTCTACCCTTTTTATAGATTGCTATGACCTGGGCCTTCTTCCTGTCCCGTGGAACTTTCCGCCGTTCCAATGATCTCTGATAGATGGTGGACAAGAGTGGTGCTATATTTGTAGCACAGTCAACATAAAATCTTACAGGGATACCGTCTGTGCCAGATGCCTTTCTGGCGTCTAAGGATCTTAACTGTTTTACAATCCCGGATAAACTAAACCTTATGTCAGCCATCGTTTTGGTTGTTCGATAATTGAAAGGGAGGTAACGTCATGTTCTTCTACAATAGTTAAAAAAATATTATCTGTATCTCCATTAATCCATTTTTGTGTTCTCACTAACTTAAGATTATCATAAAACCATTCTCATTATAACAGTGTGACCTCGGTGTCATCAGTATCCTTTACATTATCATTTCAATATAATCGTTATTACCATTAGCAGAACATCATTTTGTATTCATTATCATCACTTCGTAGAATATTACAGCAATCAAATTAAAACTGATATCTAGCACACATAGGAAAATCGTTAGTGCATGTAATTCTTGGTATTGCTGTAAAGAATTGATTAGCTAAACAATGCAAATGAATTTTTAGTATACAGATATTACTCTTAAGTTTTAATTTGTTGTTTCTTGTAAAACCGGCAAGAATAAAATTGATTGCTATATGATGAAGGATGAGCTTTGTTACAGTTGTTTCCTTCATTTTCTATTACCGTGTTGCAGATCCTCGATGCTTCTAAATGTACTTTTGTTTACTTCCTTTTATTTTACTTTACGTGGTAACACCTTGTTCTGAACAGTCAATGATCAGGATGATAAAATAGTAATGAGAATATACAGCAAGCATGTGGAATCTTGTCTCCACCTCAAAGATGTTATCTGTAAAAACATAGTAGTGCCTGAGATGATTCTGAGTAACAAGACCAATAACAAATACATAGTGCATGGTGTAATTGAAAGTGCTAAAACTATAGAAAAGTGCTAAAACTATAGAAAAATGCAAAAGTAATTATTATGTCTCACTATGACAATGTAGTGCCAAATACCGTCCCCATTTGGAAAAAAATTATTACATTGAATAAAATGTTTTACATTACAAATACGATAGTTCCCTCGTGACTTCTTCGCAAGCAACGTTTATATATGAACAACATTTGGATGCGGAAAGTGTCTTATTCTGTACGGACTACTCCACAGTAACTCGAACTTGTTGCACCCATTTTTGGCTTTTCTAAAAGATGATGAATACGTACTAATAATTTTTGAGCGATTTTAAACTCCCGCAGATGGCTTACCTGTTTCTGTTCTTTCTTCGTTGAGCATTACGCTTAATATTATTGATTGCAATGTGGATGAGTTCATGGTGACGTAGTCGTTGTGAATCAGGCAATGCTACTAATTTCTTAATTTTGTTCGGCTGTTCTACCTTCTTTAATCCATGTAAGGAGAAATCAAATTAGAATCATTTGAAAAAGAGTTAATAATTTCTTGAAATGTGCAGACATATTAATCCCATTCGGTGTATTTCTTTTAAAGTATAGATGACAAAACTTATCAAATTCTTTCATAGTGATTACATATGGGTTTGATGAAGCACGGTAACAGAAAATGTATATAGATGTAACCCTCTCAGCTTTCAGAGTACGTATCCATATAATTGATCTGAATTGTGGTCTGTTATCAGAACTAACTTTTCCTACACGACCAGCGATCGGTAAGATATTTTTTTTTCTATAGAAGCTGCTGAAACAGTTTTGGCAATAGTTTTACATGACGGTGAGAATGTTAGAAAATTGTAAGTTAGTTCTACTGGTACTAAAATGTAAGAAATTATTATTTTATTTCTGGGAATTGGTCCATAATATTCACGGCGATCATGTGACGTAATCTGATTGGAAGAACGGGGTATAATGGAGCGAGATAAGAAGCCGTCGATGATTTCGCTTACTACAAAATATGTTTGTTGCTAGTAGAGATCGTATACGTTTTTCCGTATTTTGCAAAGTAACAATTCTGGCTGAGAATGACGACACACTTTCGTGAGCCATAACGTGCATAACGTACGTGTATGTACCAAAGCAGTTTGTTGACTATATTTTCAGGTCTACATAGCACTCAGTTGTCACTGTGTGGACGTATACGTTGAAAGAGAATTCGTACTAAGTAGTGAAGTCTGATTGTCGTATTGCACTTGTCAGGCCAAAGTTGCTTAATATTTTTTTTCAAATACTGTCCTTATCCGCTTCATTGGAAATGGCTTTAGGAGATGAAAAAACAAAGATTTCAAACGCTGCTTGCTGTACGTACTAAATACGTGGCAATGTCCTGTTGTCTGCTAGTAAGAGACCAGGATAACGCATTAGCTAGCACGTTCTGAGAATCTGGAGTGTGGATTACAGTAAAGTAAAATTCTTGTAAATATAACTTCCATCGTCCAAAGCGGAAGCAAGAAAATTTGCGGAAAGCTCTAGTTGAATAGCACGGTTTTTAGTTTGAATGCCGGCCGAAGTGGCCGTGCGGTTAAAGGCGCTGCAGCCTGGAACCGCAAGACCGCTACGGTCGCAGGTTCGAATCCTGCCTCGGGCATGGATGTTTGTGATGTCCTTAGGTTAGTTAGGTTTAACTAGTTCTAAGTTCTAGGGGACTAATGACCTCAGTAGTTGAGTCCCATCGTGCTCAGAACCATTTTCTATTTTTAGTTTGAACACTGGTATGTCTTCAGTACAAAAAGCGTGTAATTTTAGTAAAAGCCCAAACGACAGATAAGGTTTCGAACTCTGTAATCGAATTATTGCGTTCTGCAGCAGCCAAATGCGATTTGCAAATGCAAAGCTTTTAATAACAATGATGCCATCTTCTTCTATCTCTAGGAAAAGGTATACGCTGTTTGAAACTGTCACTGGCGATCGAAAAGTTCTTAGTGGGTTCAGAGTGTCAGAGTATCGGTTCTTTTAAGAGTGCATGTTTAAGGTTCAAGAATTCGAGAAGAGCTTCTTCATTCCTTGTCCAGATAGTATTTGTGCCGGTTAATTGAGATAATCTCGGGGTGTCCAGTGCAGAATAATGAATGAAGCGATGAAAAAAGTTGACCAGTCCTAGGAAGCTACGAAGCTGCTTTTTTTGAAGTAGGAATCTCCAATTGTTTGAAGTTTCTCTGGATTGGGCGCTATGCCGTCAGCAAAAAAGACATGGCCCAGAACTTTAATAGAAGCTCTACCAAAGTATGGTTTACTCATATTAACTGTAAGGCCATGCTGAAGAAAAGTTTGAAGTAAAGCTTGAAGAGTATTGTTAGTTCCGAAATTCAAATGTCACCAACATAAGTTGTTTCTCTGTCTTTCAATTCAGTCGGTATTACTGTATTCATACCTTGTATGAATGCAGCACAGGATACGGTCAAATAAACTGGTAGTTAACAAAACTGATAGAAATTAACAAAACAGAGAATTTCCGTGGACTTTGCACATTTGGCGGTGATGTTCAAACTTCCGAAATCCCGATGTTAGAGCTAGTGTTGAATAAACAGATGTACCATGATATTTCTGAAAACGTTAGTCTAAAGTCTGTGGTAGATCAGCTTCCGTTAATGTACTGCCGTTGCTCTGGCGTGAATCGAGAACAGGCATAATGATCCATCCTTTTAACTATGTGTAATGACTAATAGTGTACTGGCTCGTTCTGTGATTTCTTGGTCAAGCATGGCATGAAGTTCCTGTCTGACCTGTTCACTATTACAGTGATGGGGTGTGAAGCTATCTTCTTAGTTTGATTGTTTTCTTATAAAAGCATTTCTGTAATGTCGTCGACAGTGATCACATTTTCAGTGACTGTTTCGTGAGGTTCTAATAGCTGATCGTTGTTGCAGGCTATAGCAACGGGATTGTCCTATTGTCTTTTAGTATTCGGAATTTGATTAGGTGACGAAGCTTGTTGTGGCATCTCAATTATTTGTACAGTTCTGCTGTTGTGGTAATTACAGTTTTAGGGCGTGTGTAAACGTACGTGAGGTTAAGTCAAAGTAAGTGGAGGTTGTTCTTGAAATTGTCCGTGATTCTGTAAAAAATTCTTATGGCCATAATTACGCTGAACGGTTTTGCTGTTATTGCTTTGCTGTTGCGTGTTTCAAAAGTTTGCGGCGAACCATTGAAGTGGGTTTCACCTTGCTGAAAATATTGTTGTCTGAAATTCCCAACTTGCTGCTTTTGTAGTTTAAAATTCTGTTTGTACTGTTGGTACTGTTGTGGGTTTTGTGAATAGTGATTATTAAAATTCTGATGTCTGATAAAATTATTCTGAAAGTTGTTGTCATTTCTAAACCTCTCATTAAGTCCGTCATTAAAATATGTTCAGTAGGTCGCGTTACTTGTGGTTCAAAACATCCGTTAATTTGTTGTACTGTACTTTGAGTCAATTCCTCTTGTTTTTATGAGACTTGGTTAACTTCGTCACTACTTTGAGTGACACGTCAGTCTTGTTTCTGCTGTGACTTTTTGTTGTTATCCATTATTTCTTGAAACATCATCATAATGTCATTATTGAATAATCGACCATCAAAGTTTGAAGCATTTTGCTTAAAATGTTCAACAATGTGAGCAATTGACATGTCTGTAGAGGTTTGGTTTCGTCATAGTGTCTGGATGTTAAAGGTTAATGATCAGACTGCAAATTTTGTACATGGGAAGTACTTGTATCAGCAGCTTACGTATTTATTTGAATGTGCCGTCTCATAAATTGCGACACCGGTAGGTAAAGTAGAATCAAAGGTAGTTCCACTGTTCGGCTTTGAAGATGCACTTTCACTTAAGTGTCGGGTGATACACTGCCGTCTACGCAGTATTCTCATGATTGGTATTCATTGCAACAGAGTTATTTGGAAAATGAGTATTTTCAGTGTTGTCCATGACTCAGCTAAGCGCAGTACTATCAATCGTTTTACGCGGCGTGATGCACAGTCCAAATAAATAAACAGGAATTAAAGAGCAATTTACCGCAGACTTGTTAGGAGCAACTGACGTAGATTATTAAATGCGCAGCCCAAAACTGCTAACTAAACTTACTTAGTAGCAAAAAGCAGATCATATGCCTGACTGTATTATTTCAATAGATCCAAAAATTTAGCCAATTTGAAAATCATGGTCCCTGTGCTCAATGAATGCTATCCCTGATATAACAAAATTTCTTACCTTTATCTGCACAATAGTAACGACTTTCGTACTGCTGTGTGTTACTACTTTAAATTGTATAATTAGCACGTACCTACTGTGCAAGACTGTCGCTCAGCCTTTTTTTTTAATTAAGTTGAATATGACAGACATTAGCTTCTTGAGCAAAATAGTTTATCAAAAACGACGTGTATCTGGGAACTGGTATTGACTTGTGGTAAGTAACAAAAAGGCGCTAACTCTAAAACTTGTATTTTGACTCTGTGGAAATTAATAATGTTCTCAATTAACACACTATAAACTGATTATATACTAACAATTAGCTTTACAAAATCATTGGATGTGAGTGCTACACATTTTCTCAAATTAATAATGTTCTCAATTAACACACTATAAACTGATTATATACTAACAATTAGCTTTACAAAATCATTGGATGTGAGTGCTACACATTTTCTCAATCATGATGTGTTGTTGTCTTCAGTCCTGAGACTGGTTTGATGCAGCTCTGCATCCTACTCTATCCTGTGCAAGCTTCCTTCATCTCCCAGTACTTACTGCAACCTACATCCTTCTGAATCTGCTTAGTGTATTCATCTCTTGGTCTCCCTCTACAATTTTTACCGTCCACGCTGCCCTCCAATGCTTAATTTGTGATCCCTTGATGCCTCAGAACGTGTCCTACCAACCGGTCCCTTCATCTTATCAAGTTGTGCCACAAAGTCTTCTTCTCCCCAATTCCATTCAATACCTCCTCATTAGTTATGTGATCTACCCATCTAATCTTCAGCATTCTTCTGTAGCACCACATTTCGAAAGATTCTATTCTATTCTTGTCCAAACTACTTATCGTCCATGTTTCACTTCCATACATGGCTACACTCCATAAAAATACTTTCAGAAACGATTTCCTGACACTTAAATCTATACTCGATGTTAACAAATTTTTCTTCTTCAGAAACGCTTTCCTTGCCATTGCCAGTCTAAATTTAATATCCTCCCTACATCGACCATCTTCAGTTATTTTGCTCCCCAAATAGCAAAACTCCTTTACTACTTTAAGTGTCTCATTTCCTAATCTAATTCCCTCAGCATCAACCGACTTAATTCGACTACATTCCATTATCCTCGTTTTTCTTTTGTTGATGTTCATCATATACCCTCCTTTCAAGACACTGTCCTTTCCGTTCAACTGCTCTTCCAAGTACTTTGCTGTCTCTGACAGAATGACAATGTCATCGGCGAACCTCAAAGTTTTTATATCTTCTCCATGGACTTTAATACCTACTACGAATTTGTCTGTTGTTTCCTTCACTGCTTGCTCAATATACAGATTGAATAACATCGGGGACAGGCTACAAACCTGTCTCACTCCCTTCCCTACCGCTGCTTCCCTTTCATATCCCTCGACTTTTATAACTGCCATCTGCTTTCTGTACAAATTTTAAATAGCCTTACGCACCTTGTATTTTACACCTGCCAGCTTTAGAATTTGAAAGAGAGTATTCCAGTCAACATTGTCAAAAGCTTTCTCTATGTCTACAAATGCTAGAAATGTAGGTTTGCCTTTCCTTAATCTATTTTATAAGATACCTCGTAGGGTCAGTATTGCCTCACGTCTTCCAACATTTCCGCGGAATCCAAACTGATCTTCGCCGAGGTCGGCTTCTACCAGTTTTTCCATTCGTCTGTAAAGAATTCGCGTTAGTATTTTGCAGCTGTGATTTATTAAACTGATAGTTCGTTAATTTTCACATCTGTCAACACCTGCTTTCTTTGGGATTGGAATCATTATATTCTTCTTGAAGTCTGAGGGTATTTCGCCTGTCTCATACATCTTGCTCACCAGATGGTAGAGTTTTGTCAGGACTGGCTTCCCAAGGCCGTTAGTAGTTCCAATGGAATGTTGTCTACTCCCAGGGCCTTGTTTCCACTCAGGTCTTTCAGTGCTCTGTCAAACTCTTCACGCAGTATCGTATCTCCCATTTCATCTTCATCTACATCCTCTTCCATTTCCATAATACTGTCCTCAAGTACATCGCCCTTGTATAGACCCTCTATATACTCCTTCCTCCTTTCTGCTTTCCCTCCTTTGCTTAGAACTGGGTTTCCATCTGAGCTCCTGATGTTCATACAAGTGGTTCTCTTTTCTCCAAAGGTCTCTTTAATTTTCCTGTAGGCAGTACCTATCTTACCCTAGTGCGATAAGCCTCTACAACCTTACTTTTGTCCTCTAGCCATCCCTGCTTAGCCATTTTGCACTTCCTGTCGATCTTATTTTTGAGACGTTTGTATTCCCTTTTGCCTGCTTCATTTACTGCGTTTTTATATTTTCTCCTTTCATCAATTAAATTCAATATTTCTTCTGTTAACCAAAGATATCTTCTAGCACTCGTCTTTTTACCTACTTGATCCTCTGCTGCCTTCACTACTTCATCCCTCATAGCTACCCATTCTTCTTTTACTGTATCTCTTTCCCCCATTCCTGTCAATTGTTCCCTTATGCTCTCCCTGAAACACTGTACAACATCTGGTTTAGTCAGTTTATCCAGGTCTTATCTCCTTAAATTCCCACCTTTTTGCAGTTTCTTCATTTTTAATCTACAGTTCATAGCCAATAGATTGTGGTCAGAGTCCACATCTGCCCCTGGAAATGTCTTACAGTTTAAAACCTGGTCCCTAAATCTCTGTCTTACCATTATATAATCTATCACTTACCTTCTAGTATCTCCAGGATTCTTCCATGTATACAACCTTCTTTTATGATTCTTGAACCAAGTGTTAGCTATGATGTCTCAATCATCACTTATGAAAACTCGCATTGCATTGGTAACAAATTGTCTTTACCTTAATTATTTCCAGTATGGTATCTTGCAAATGAAAAATCGTTACTGCTTGCAGAGAGGAATTATATATTCAGCAGTCATCGGACAAAGTAGCTACGTATTTACACTTGAGAGTAATCCATACATCTTTTTATCTAAAGTTACACTAACACATCTTACTAACTAAAATTAAACACTTTATCCGTATTACTTTGAATCAGCGATCGCTGTTGAGCAGCAACGCTACTACACAATCTATAGTACGTTTGACCATCTCTGATTCAATATAAAATGTTCTCCAAAAAAAATTTCCGTGTGTGTATATGCCTTTTCACAGCATGTTACTGTCCTTCACGTAAGCTGGTTAAGTGCAGAGCATGTGTTAATTATAATAGAACACGTTTGTTTTTTCGTAAGTTTGTGAAATAATTTTACACTGTAGAATCATCTTGGCACTTGCCAGCGTAATCGAGGCCAATTGCCCCACAGGGGAAACAACAATCATCCTTCTCTGTTAAGGTATGTGTGTGAGGTCAAGGCATGTCTGTGTAGGCCTATTGTAAAGCAGTTTTGTCGGCTATGGAAATACTCGCCCTTAAAGCTTTTTTCTACTGGATACACACCAACCGAATTAATTATGGATGAAACAGAAAGAAATGAATGGACAGACCCTCTATCTAAATATGCAGCAACCAACAAACAACATGAATTTCATCCTTGACACAGACGCGTGCGAAAACGAAATGACTGTACCGAAAATTGTGTCGGTACAATCCTCATTAAGTCCAGTGCAATCGTCAATTGCTGAGAATACCGATTTGTTATCCCAACTGATGACAAGTTTGACTGTCATAACACAAGGGATTAAAGCATTGGAAACCCGGGTGCACGCACTCTGCCTCTGGCCGCAGGTCGAGAGTTTCTTCTGCTCTGCCTGAAACTGTTACGGCCGTGGGCCGCGTGGTCGCCGTACGGTGTTAACCTGTGGTTTCAGACAAGATGCCCATCACGCGTGGGATTTTTCGCGAGCCCGTGACGTCAGTGCCCAGGGTCCGCTGGAAAGTCTCGACTGCTTTGTTATCATCTGTACATGTTCAGTGCGTACCATACTGTCTACAGAGACACACGAAGCTACATATGAAAGACGCTTTAATTATGTATCTCATTACACAGAGACAACGTTTGACCGTTTACTGCAAATGAAGTTATAGCGACAAAGAGAGTCACTTACAACGTAAGCACACGTTAATTTGGAACATTTTATATAGGTGCACCGCCAAAGAATTGGAGCAATCGTATTGTTGCTTTTGATGCGCTGCATCGACTGAAATAATCATCAGATCCATAACTCTAATAATTAAGACGACGGAATCACTTTAACTGGAAATTAATCAAATTCAGAAGATACGCTGACAGCAAAGAAATACGTGTTTGAAACGAACGTTAAGAATTATTTAAATTGTAGAACCTTTTACAAACCATTTTTATTGTTTGATGTTAAAATTACATAATTTTAACCACTGTTTGAGTTTAATCCAAGATACTTTAATTCTGAACAGGTAATGAAAAAGGACGCAAAATCCGATGACTATAATACACTATGTGTAACTTTTAATTAAATAACAACGATGCCTGAAGCTTAAAAATGTTTTCGATGTTGGAAGCTCAATACGTGAATAATTAAACTCTGATTTACCGGCAAACGATGGAAATTAGAAGCTGCTATCATAAATGTATTTGAAGTAAAATTTTACCGCGCAGTCCATGGTGTCATTACAATTTCTACAAAAATTTTCAATTTACACTGTTGATCACATGAGGAACCTGTATGACGTCACGTTGTGCACTTCCCGCCAATGGGAGATGCTCAGAGTGGGAGAAGGGGTCAGTTTCTGGAAGAAGCAACCCAGGCTTTTGCAGGCCTGTAGCCATATTCCGCGTGCTCTGTCTGTCTGTTGCTATCTCGTGCTCGATGATCGGATTTTGGGTCCAAAGACGATCGGTTCGGTCGGTGTCTTAGGTGTTTGAAAACATTTTGCATTCTGTATGCACTCTGACAAATCTTGTGCTACATCTAGACAGTTTTTGGCAATCACAGGACAGAATTATTCGGGCTCTGTTTGGACCTTCATTATTTTGCAGTGCACCACAACATTTAGTGGGGAATGTTATTTGAAGTCCATACCTAATTGACCTACAGGGCTATACATCGTTTTGCCTGGTAGCTAGCTTTGAGCAAGGACGTTTTTTCGTAATTAGTGGCTGTGAACAGAGTTTGGCGTTTTCCAGCTAGTTTATTAGTTTTATTAAATTTATGGTGTGCTGTTATCCATCTGTGCGGGCTTCAACCATTTCATTTATAGCTGCACAATAGATAACTATAACGTTTATTAAATGAACAATATATTTGATTTGGGAAAAGTTAGTTCACATGTAGTTGCGTTAGTCGTTTAAGACCCGCAGCTATTTTTCAACTTAGCAGTTAGTAGAATTCTGACCAGCTGTCAGTATCCATTCTATAGTTTTATTTTAAATTGAAGTGGAGCATTTTAGGTAATAAAATCTGTCCTTACACACACAGAAGCACAGCCTCCGTTAAATTCGTTTAATTAAATTTTATCGCGATAGTTTCGCATCTGGCAAATGGAAGCAACCTGTCAGATGAAAAATATCCAGAGCACAGTAACCGAATAATATGATCTTACGTGATTACTCATTTCTTTACTGCATTCTATACGTCGTTCCTGACTTCGAAGGAAATGCAGATGAAGAGTGGTCTCTTACAGTAGCGAAGATGAACAAATGGCATGCATTTTAGAGAATGTGTTGAAATGTCCCCTTAGAAAACTTAATGAATGACTGTGCTGATAAACCTCTTACATTATTTGATTTTCAAACAGCTGAGCAGAACTGAACGTACTCAGACATTTCGTTCTTTACCTATTCTTATCAACACTAAACTGACACATAATACATTTAGCGCAACGCAATCTGACTTTCAACAATCCCTACAAAAGAATGGCCCTGACTAACATTAACCTATACCTTTCACAAATGACTTACCTCACAAAAATCTCCGTTACTCGAACTACTGCAATACAGCGAGGGCCACTGTTGCCAGCTAAATTAAAGATTCAAACTACTGAAGGCACTAACTACTGATAAACATAGTTAGCAAATGAAAGATTTTGATAGAAACAATGTATTTACCTTAATAGTGTCCAAAAATCGTAATATATATATCAGTTCATGACATCCAGTTTTACAAATTTACTGTCTCTGATGGACACACGTCCAGATCATCCGCTCTCAAAACTCCGCCAGCTCTCTCCCCACATCCACCACGGTTAGCGGCTCACCTCCAAACTGCGCAACACTATGACCTGTTAACAGCCAACTGCCCAACACTAAAATAGCGACTATTCCAATAATGCCACTCAGCCACAGACTGCACACAGCACAGCCAGTGATTTTCATACAGAGCGCTACGTGGCGGTGGCGTTACCAATATAAAACCCTGCTACTTACAGTGTTTATGGACTTGTTCTTTGTAAACATACTATATAGTCGCACACAGTATGTGGCGCTCATGATATACTGCATGCCCAACTACTCATGTGGCTGTAGAAAGTAACGAATTAATTTAGCTGAAGTTATTTTTTAAATGTGATTTTTTCAAGTGATCAAGAACAATGGGACACCGCCTACCCAGTAACTTTGTAGTGCATCACTGAAATTTCATTAATATGCAACTTGTTGATACTTGAAAGCAGATATCTTACGAAATCAATATGTCTTTTTGATACCACGCCGACAAAGATCGATGTAAATATAATTTATTGTTTAATGAAAATGAGTCACTTGAAGTAAAATACTTACATATCAGTTTTATGCGTTATGCGAGAGCTTCGAAGATAGAATAGATAAAAATGATATGTTGTTCTGGTGGTATAATTTCCTGTATTTTATGAGCCGATACCTATATCTGTTAAGAAGGAATTAATTAATGTCAAGCCTTGCTTGGAACTGATGGCTTTTATGGTAGAAAAACTTCTGAAAGCTGAAACATACCGTTAGATGACTCCATTGGCAGGCTGTTTAGCGATCCAGAGTGGTCCTTCCGAAATATTACAACTCAGGCCGGCCATATAAATTTTTACCACTTTGGTGTGTCTACTGTTTACCTTGACGTTTCAGTGACACCCGTAATAAGCCATGGTTGTCGCTTGAAACTTCCTGGCAGATTAAAAGTATGTGCCGGACCGAGTCTCGAATTCAGGACGTTTTCCTTTCCCCAGCAGGTGCTCTCACTTATTGAATGCCTTTGACACCCGGTGGCCTGGTCAACAGGCATTTCCGCGAATAGTTCACCCATCCTCCACTTCACGTGGTCTTACGTTTCAGGCATCCTGTTGTAACAGCACCCTGCAAACTGAAGCATCAGACGTGAATGGAAGTTTGCGATTTTTCGACGATCAAACTTTTTAATGACGATAACTCGATAGTAAGCTCGAAGCCGAACCACAAAGTCATCCATGCTGCCACTCAGGCAATGATAAACGTATTGCGTCCATTTGCTTTTAGGTTTCATATATATTTATATCCTCCTTTCATCTTTTTGTGTATTCCACTATGTTCTCTCTGTGATTTTCTCCTGCTGAATAGTTTAAGAAAGCTGTATCACTCAGTTCAGTACTATCATACTAACTGACTCAGCGACTTTCTCGTGTTTTCAGTTGAGATCTTCCTTAAGTGTAGCTTTCTTTTCAGCTTTTGTTTGATTCCTTGTTATGTCTTTAGTTTCTGTCACCAGTCTGTTAGTAAGCAGAGTGATTAAACGAGAGGCTGTAAGTCCGAGATGAGTTCATGTCTGGGTGGCGGTCAGAATAAGATGCTGTAAGAGCGATGCCAAATTTTATGTGAGTTCACAACATTACCTTGAAATCTATTACACTATATGTGGGAGACATAGATAAGGACGAGTATCGCGCAGTGAGAAAAGAGTGTACATTACTCATGTGAGTTTTATAAAATATTTGTGAAATCTCAATCAATCATCGAACTAGCTTATTTCTGGACTACGCAGCTTAACAGCGATTTTATAAACACTGTCGATACAGGCCGTTTAGGTTTCCCTTCTATAAATTGGAGATACAATACACGGTATCGCTACATAAAATCGCTACATAAAGCTTCGTTTCGATCGTGTTGCAGTAACAAATATAAATAAATAGGATGATAAATCCCCTTACGACTGCGTCTGCGTTGTGCGGAGTGTGTGTTGACTCTACACGGGCTGTGTAGGGTGTTTCGATGAAAAAATCGAAGATAGAAACCCGTGTCTCAGAACGTCATCCAACGACGCTACAGAAACTCGAAGATATAGTTGGCAGCACCTGCTACTAGGCGACCCCTCCGGTAGCAAACGTGAATTCTTTATGCTGACGGACCATAGGCAGTACGTCTCGCGATGTTGTTTATTATTCAGCGATCGTCACTAATTGCCACGATCACCAGTGAAGAAGAGGGAACTAATTGCCCCATAGACAGCCCTTCTCGCCAATGAATGCGATGCTCATTTACCTTGGTGGATGACGGTTAGGTCACTGGTTTCCATCTTTTCTCGTCCGTACTGAAAAACATAGGAGATTTTAGAGGTTTCCAGAAGAAAATTAAACAGCGGATGGAAACACGTGTAGTGAAAGCGTCATCCACCAAGGCAACAGATCATCACGTTGATATGACACGATGCCTTTCTACTCAGCAGGTAGCTTCTGCTTCTGCACTGGCGATCGTGGCATTTAGTCGAGATCACTGAGTAACAAACAACATAGCGAGGCCGCCCGCCTATGGTCCGTTAGAGTACAAAGTCACGTCTACTGCCCAGTGGTAAGTGGCTGCGTCGTTGGATGACCTTTACGAACACGGTTACCATTCTAGATTTGTTTCAAATTGCAAAATGTCGTGTATTTATCATATTTATATTGCTGAAGCATGGTAGGAGCTACTGTCAGGATACACAAATCTTGAAAACAAACAGCAAGGGGCCAACAGACTGCAAAGGGCGAGCTGGAAGTAAGGCAGTTGGGTACACCTAAGACGACATTTCCAGCTCCAGTATTTTCCTTACTATCATGTGTAATTTCTCCTAAATTTTGAAAGGATTTGGTGAGGTTATGATAATGTATTTCTGTGTTCATTAAGCCCATCAATCTGCTCTTCGATGTTGGAGCGGTCAGACAAGATGTTCTAAATCTTATCACAAACTATACTTTAGTCGAAGATGGTATGTCGTTTCAGTTTATTGTTGATGTTGCCAATCAGATCATCAGTACTTTCGTGGGCTGAAAGGCTTTTATATCGTCCCAGTCCCTCAGGATCCGTCTTTGTAAACTTTGTGGGAAGATCTCTATATGAAGAGAAAAATACGCCAACGAAAACAAACAGCATCGCTTGACGAAAAAGAAAAATATAGCAGCAGTAGTACGATATCGACAAGTGACTACAAGTCGGCTGAAATGTACAAGTGGGATGGGCAAAAGTTAATTCTGCGAATTCTACATTTTACCGCGTTTAATATTTTTCACATCTTGTGCCGTCAACATCTACGTGGAAATTAGTTTCAGAATCGACTATAGATCCAAACAGTGGCACCGAAAAATAAGAGGTAATGTGGTGTATTTCAGCAGTATTTTGTCTCCACTCTAGCAGGCATACGTTCAATCAGGTGCTGGAAAGTTCCTTGGGGAATAGAAGCACATTCTTCACGGAGTGCTGCACTGAAGAGAGGTATCGATGTCGGTCGGTGACTCCTGACACGAACCCGGCGTTCCAAAACATCCCAAAGATTTTCTATAGGTTTCATGTCAGGACTCTGTGCAGGCCAGGTCACTCCACACAACGTTTTTCCACTGTTCAATCGTCCAATGTTTACGCTCCTTACCCCAAGCAAAGCGTCTTTTGGCATTTACCGGCGTCATGTGTTGCTTATGAGCAGCCGATTGACCATGAAATCCCAGTTTTCTCACCTCCCGTCTAACTGTCATAGTATTTGCAGTGGATCGTGACGCAGTTTGCAATTCATGTGTGATGATCTGGATAGATGTCTGCCTATTACACATTACGACCCTCTTCAATTGTCGGTGGTCTCTGTTAGTCCACAGAAGAGGTCGGTCTCTACGATTTTGTGCTGTACATGTCCCTTTACGTTTCCACTTCACTATCACATCGGAAACAATGGAGCTTGGGACGTTTAGGAGTGTGGAAATCTCGCGTACAGACGTATGACGCAAGTGACACCCTATGACCAGACCACGTTTGAAGACCGTCAGTTGCGCGCACCATTCTGCTCTCTCACGATATCTAGTGACTACTGAGGTCGCTGATAAGGAGTACCTGACGGTAAGTGATAGCACAATGCACCTAATACGAAAAACGTTTATTACATTATATCACGTGTCACCGTTGGAAGTTAGCATTTTGAGTGCTACGTACACCTCTTCGGAGGGTATTTCCAGCGCCACAGAGAGACGTACGTAGTTTCAATTTAAAATAATGATTTCATCATTCGGCAGATGTAAACATCGAGACCTACACTCACGTTTTTTTTAGAAAAAAAGACCTTGAACTACTAGGAATAGGACGTTCATAATCACAGGACGTGTATATTTGCTTCTTCTGTAGCAATAATTAGCGTTTCAGCCATGTCGGCCAGTGGGATCGGGCAGACGTACGGGATGCCTCGCAGACGTATGCGTGAACCGTACTGTCAAATCAGTGACTGTGAAAGTGGGCTACTCGTTTGGGACGAAGTGTTTCGCCAGTGCAATGGCAGTGTGTGGAGTGGTTTACGGAAGGCCATAGAGGACGTCGAGATTGGTCAGCTCGCATCTGCCTCCTCCTCCGCTCTGGTGCAACAGTGGTATAGTGTAACACATCGTACACTATCACAGGTGACGCCCACCTGACTAGCCGTGCGGTCTAACGCGCTCCTTCCCGAGAGGGAAGGCGTGCCAGTCCCCGGCACGAATCCGCCCAGAGGATTAACGTGGATGTCCGCTGTGCTGGCCAGCCTGTGGATGGTTTTTAAGGCGATTTTCCAACAGCTTCGGCGAATGCGGGCTGGTTCCCCTTATTCCGTCTCAGTTCACTGTGTCGGCGATTGCTGCACATACACTGTCTCCACGTATGCGTACTCCATAATTACTCTACCGCTCAAACATTGGGGGCTACTCTCGTCAGGTATGGATCCGAGACACGGATAATTACACTGCTGAAAATGTCATCGCCGACGGATAAGGCGTCATGCATGAAGGGATGCAGGTGGTTCGCAGCTATCAGTGTGTCTTAGATTACCACCACAGGTCCCACGAGAGCGCAGTTGAATCTCTCACGGCATAATACTGCTCCCACCAGCCTGCGTCCGTATCGCGCTGCACGTTCGAGCTGCCGTTCACCTCGAGGAGACGACCGTCGACTTAGTGTAGCAAAAATGTGATTCACCCTAATAGCCGACATGTTTCCATTGATCGACAGTCGAATCCTGATGGTCCTGTGCCCACTGCAATGGTAACTGGCGATGTCGTTGGGTCAACATGTGAACACGTAGAAGTGGTTTGCTGAGGAGCTACATCTTCAACAATGTACGTTGAACGGTGTTTTCCGAAACAATGCGCGTGCACCAGCATTGTGCTCTTTCGGCAGAGATGCCACAGATTCTCTCACAGATACTCTTTATAGAGTACAAAAGTCTGCGAACCCCACTTTCTGCGAAGACTCATGGACGTCCCAACACTTAGCGCCTAAGTCCACTTTCTCAGTCTTTCTACCTCTTTCCGTAGATGCTGAAGACAGTAGCACATGAATATTTGACAAGCTTCGCCGTTTTCGAGATACTCGTTCCCAGGCTCTGAATAGTAATAGTCTTCCATACGTCGAAGTTGTTTGTCTCAATGGATTACGCAATTTGCAGCCCATATCTTCGCTAGTATGATCCCTCGTCTGCGTCTATTCCACTTACATGCTTCTGTTACCGCATCACGTGACCGCAGCGCCACTTGACGGCATCGAATATCGCAGTGGGCAGTGGTCATAATGTTCTGGCTTATCATTGTATTAATAATAGGAGTTCATGCAATATATTGGGTTAGAAGTAATGACAGTCGCCAAGCGGAGCTGCCGTCGGGTGTAGAGTTGTAACGGTGGTAAAAGGCGTAAAATTCAAATAGTATTGAATAAATTAAGTAATAAATAAAACATTATGGAGCATATGGGAGTATACGCAATGTAGCACATGTCAGATCGGAACCAACGCACAGAGACACAGATACTCTTGCACTGTAAAGTAGTGTAAGATAATGATGACGTAAATACGTACATCAACAAAATACCACAAATATATGGCTGAAAGGTAACAATGCTGTAAAGATAAAATACAACTGCATACATATGACAAGCGACCAATGCCCTGGTAATAATAACCCAAAAGTTAATAAATTATTTAAAGATAGGAAACATGCAGTAATAGAAAACCGGGTTTTTGCATGATCAATGATGATTAACATATCCATCTTAGAGTGTGAATGTTTAACAATTTCAATTTATTGAAGAAGACCAAGGCTCTTACCTTTGAGAGAGTAAGGCAAAACTCAATTTCACGATCGCATATGGCTGGCATCTGAATTTCAGGTCCCCAACGAAGGCGGAAATATGCTTAACCTGTCCCTACTTAGTGAGAAAATTCTTCTAAATCCTAATTTTAAAACCCCTGCGGGTCTGGTCAACATAAACTGCTTGGCATTCATAGAACCAGAACGTATATACGTCAGAGATAGTGTATTTATGTTCCTGGGGACGCGAATTGTGAATGTATTGATATCTGATTTTATTAGACTTGGTGTACACTCTCCTTACATTTTTATCACACTACCCAAAAATGGAATCTTATCAAACCTAAAATTTTGAGGTGCAGAGCTCAGAGTGGATTCTCGGTCGATGTTTTTAGCACGTGTAATTTGTAGATGAAGGAGGGCTGTAACCATTACAGAAAGCGACATATTTAAAGTTTTCCATTTCGTTTGTAACATATTCAACGCTAAGTGGAATTTCAGACGTACACTGTATTATTGATCTAAAGTAAATCATCTTCTACTTACAGTGGTCACACGAAGTAGTTTGTGAAAGTGGGTCGCTTGTAGAACGCTTGCGATAATGACAAATTTGATGACATTATGAGTGAGACAAAGCTACAAATCAAGGAAGCTGAGAATACTATTGCTATTCATGGCTTCATGAATGGAGATTATTTTTCTATGGGGATTGTTAAACTGTTAGACCGCAAGCATAATATCCGATCCTTAACCGTCAAAAACAACTATTTCGTCATCGGCATATCACCTACAAAATCAAAGTTTCTGTCTTGGAAATGGTCAAGGCCCGGATGAACTAGTCACACTTGATGTAGTTCAGTAGTGTATCAGCAAGAAACCCTGGGAGACAATTACCCATGGCGAAGCTGTTTCAATTCTTCTAGAATTTGTTATTAAAGGTGAAGTAGTTGTATGATGTTAAGTGCCCGAGAAGTTATAACATCGACAATTGTGTCTGAAAATTTTATACTGAATAATTGAAATAGTCTCTTCTGGCGGAAAGTTTGTTTGTAAATTTTTAATGCCAAGCGACGCTGAAGTGCCGCCGGTGGGGGGGGGTGGGGGTGGGGGGGGGGGAAGCATTTATCACATTAAGTGTCGTACGACTTCCTTTCTATCAGAAATGTTAAGACTTTCAGGAAACTTGCAGTCTTTGCGAATCAATTGAAGCAATGTAGAGACCAGCTCACCTGGGCTCCCAAAGGAACTTAAGTCCGCAGCTCGTGGTCGTGCGGTAGCGTTCTCGCTTCCCGCGCCCGGGTTTCCGGGTTCGATTCCCGGCGGGTCAGGGATTTTCTCTGCCTCGTGATGACTGGGTGTTGTGTGATGTCCTTAGGTTAGTTAAGTTTAAGTAGTTCTAAGTTCTAGGGGACTGATGACCATAGATGTTAAGTCCCATAGTGCTCAGAGCCATTAGAACCATTTGAACCCAAAAGAACTTGTACAAGTCACCACCACGCCAAGAAGAAATAGAATTATTATTTGGATCCGAATTAATCCTCTACAGTACTGCATAATGAAATCAGTCTAAATATAGACCGTCCGTCTTACTTTTTCCTACAGGCCAGGATTAAACATCTCACTAATGCAGTGTCAACAATTCAAATCCTTTTGCAGGGCTAATACTTCTGGGGAGATTCCGCACTCCGAGAACTCGAATGGAAAGCGAACACCGCTAACACTTCAACCGCTGCATCCAGTTGCCCCCAAGGAACTTCCGACGGTAGTCACCACAAAGATATAACTGAAATTCCGTTCACACTCAGTTGGTCAAAAGAGATACAAGAACACTTCACTTCCAGTTTTCACAGAGACAGATGTATTATATTACATTCAATTAAACCTCGCCAATTCCGTCTGTTTCGCAATATTCCACCGTACAGCTAGTAGCTCTTTTCCACACACTAGGTTGGGACTTTTGCCAACTGAGATATGTTTTCTCGTTAAAAACCAACTCTTTGCGCTACACACTTTGTAAAAGCTTTTGCTTGTTGGTGGGAAACTGTGTGTGACAGAACTTGTCACTAGCCAATACGTTTTAAATTCTTGTTACCGTGCCAACCACGTATTCTCACCTAGAACAGCCTTAGCTACGCTATTTTAATAAATCTGTGCAAATTCCTTTCGATTTGGGAATTGCTAATTAACATTTATTGGATCCGACTATCTGTAACTGAGACTGAATATGAATCGTTTCAATAGTACTCCAAGTTAGGTGGTCATCAAAGACACACGATAGGCAACTACTGCTTATTAAAATTATGTAATGTTGGAAAAACGCATATTGTGACCTTATACTAAAGTTTTATAGATGGCTACAGTTTCTAATTTCGTCTCAGAAAGTTCATTTAGGCCCTAAAGCCATTTATTACTTAGCAACGAATAACTTGTCTCTACTCCTTCTGCACACTGCAAGAATGTGAAGTGCCGATCAACGTATCTGATATAAATCACTCTGAGCAAAACGGCTTATCTTACTTTATTTTAAGCTGCTTTCATAAATTACACTTTGTCCTCTTTGTCAAAATGCAGGTCACTATCCACACAGTAGTGAAATATACAACACTGCATTTTTTATCGTATTTACGTATCATTTGACAGTTATTATATGCTTTGGTGAAATGTTTGCAAATAAATAAAAGGCTATTTGGAAGTTATATTTAATACCACAGAGGCTAATCGAACTATCATGAACTATAACTTTCCCTCAGAATTGCCATGCATAACAAAAATTAGTTTTAGCGCACAATATTTAATTTACTTAACATTTACTCATTGTTTTTGTAATGAAATAGTTTTGGGTAACAGAGGAGACGTGAAGCTATTTAGAATATTCAAAACGTGGGTGATAATTCACCCTGCATACCAACTGGTAGATATTGTTAAAAAAAATTAAATATTTACAGCAGAATAATTGCTTCGCAAGTGTTCGCAGAAATTAAACTCAATTCAAATTACCTTTCTCCAAGAGTGTGCTCTCACCATTAAATCTTCTGAAAAATCATCCGTTATCCGTAATCAATAATGGGCTGCATCTCAACCAAAGTTCCACTAGGTAACTCGTGTAAATCATTCGCATACTATGCTGATCATTCAACGATAGATAATATATGTAGTATCGGAGAAATAAGTAAGGGCAAGTATTTATAAATAAAACTTATTATATTTTGAATAGTAGTAATAAGTTTTAGACCCACTATAAAAAGTCGACATCATCTTGTACAATACGGTTCACTCAAATACATATATATCATCATCATCATCATCATCATTTAAGACTGATTATGCCTTTCAGCGTTCAGTCTGGAGCATAGCCCCCCTTATACAGTTCCTCCATGATCCCCTATTCAGTGCTAACATTGATGCCTCTTCTGATATTAAACCTATTACTTCAAAATCATTCTTAACCGAATCCAGGTACCTTCTCCTCGGTCTGCCCCGACTCCTCCTACCCTCTACTGCTGAATCCATGAGTCTCTTGGGTAACCTTGCTTCTCCCATGCGTGTAACATGACCCCACCATCTAAGCCTGTTCGCCCTGACTGCTACATCTATAGAGTTCATTCCCAGTTTTTCTTTGATTTCCTCATTGTGGACACCCTCCTGCCATTGTTCCCATCTACTAGTACCTGCAATCATCCTAGCTAGTGGTTCATGGTGTGGGTTCCTGTAGTCGTATCCTAGTTCATGAACCACGGGCAACGTATGAGTGGCCAAGTAAGTGGTCCTGACAGTCGGGATACCAGTTACTTTGGAATAAGGCTGGGCATCTCGGACATATTCTGAGTCGTGGTCACCTTTGTGCTCATACGGCAAAGACTACCAAATCCACCGGTTAGTCCCTCAGCCGTTAGGGGTAAAACCCAATGGGACTCGGGGCAAGTAAGGCTAGCAACCTGCTTCCCTGGTACTTTAAATATGATGCTGGCAATAATCAGAGCAAAATACATATATAAACAAGAAATTTTCTCTGTGAGATTAATTTCATTCTTTTAAAATTTATTTTACAAAATGTCTTTGAAAATATTGTTAGCAATTACAATACGATCATCGTTACTTTTTGCTCCTCGTATCTTTAGCACAATAATAAATGTAACTGAATGTGCGAACTTGTGGAAAAGCATCATATAACTGTTTAAAAAAAGCAGTTACTGCTAAATACTATCGTGCCGCTTGGAGCGTTTGAACTTATCTTTTATTAATAGTCATAGCGAAGAATACCTTTATTGGGAATTGTCTTATCATCAAGAAAGGCATGGTTGGATCAGAAGGTGTGAGATTAATGTGGGGTATGAGCACAGTTTTATAGGAGTCAATAAATTTAGCAGTGGTGATGTATTCGTCTGAGTGATGTACCATTAATCTTCCAACATTATTTAATGCCAGATTATCTTCAATATTTCAGATTAATATAATGACTTTTTCTTTGGAAACAGGTGATGTGTGGTTTAAAGAGTTCAAAAATTCTAAGAGTTTCAACTGAATGTTGTTTATTTCTTCAAGTTGGACAGATTCAAAAGTGTCGTGAACCACTGCCTCTGTTGGTGACAAATTCGAATTGTCATATTCATTAACTATTAGACAATCACTATCTTGGACAATGAATCGCCGAATAATAGAATTGCGAAACATTTGGTTCATTGATTTGTGTGGCATTGGATATGATGGTTATAACACTATCGTAATTACAATAACATTGTTTAGGAATTTTTATGCAGAATAATGGTACTGAAGTTAGGAGAAGTGTAACGTAAGTTGCAAACGCTCTAAAATAATAACGACTTAATAGTTACAAATAGATGAAGTTAGAAATTAAGTTTTAAAAGTAAACGGTACTTACCTGCGATGATGAACGTTGATATAATTCAGTTTATTTCCGCCGTACACAATACTTTCTTAACGAAGGTAGGGAACTCCCTCCGCTGTTGTGCATGATAGTATACTTACGATGTCAAAAGATGGCGACCTCAAAATTCTTTCCGTCTACTTGTATGACAGTGATCGCGTGACAGACTATACTTGCATAAGGAATCCAAACAGATGAAACATCTGTCATGCATGTTATTGAAGCAGATTGTCAACACATGACACATTCTAAATGGGCTTTATAATATTCTTTTCAAAATAAAATTTTTGACGAAAACAGTAACATTAGACTAACTGCGCTTTCCTTGAGTAATAAGTACGGGACATACGGCGTATATATATTCTTTGTATGGCATGTCTGCGTCCACTCTGAGAAGGCACAACACACAGTCTCTCTCTCTCCAACTGATTCAGTCGCTCGGTCGTGCTCTGCTCAATGATATACCCTCTGGCAGCAAAAGAATAAGTATCACCCATGTGTTTAGGCTTGCAAAGGTACTTTTAGTGGCAAACATACCAAACAAACAGATATATCTCATGATACCTTCACCTTTAATTTCCATTTCTTATGATACGTTCATCCATCTCTTTGAAAGCCGGTAACAGCACTGAAATTCAAGCTTGAGAATATCATACGGCAGTAAATTGTCCATTACTGAGGACCACTTACGTCCAGCATCAGAAATGCGATAGAATAACACGATCAGCGCCCAAGAAGGCACATTTCTTCTGATTCCCACAACGCATGACGACTCCCCCGTTTTTCAAATTTCAGACTGCTCCTGGTCTGCCTAGAACACTACCCTTTCAGGAGAATTAGAGCAATACCATACCATCATTCCGAGACTGGCAAAGGTCTGCTCCTCATGCAATCGAAAGCAGACGTAGGCGTTCACAATAGCTGATAGGACGAAAACATTGGTGTGAAGGGGAAGCGATATTCTACACTTTGTACAGGTTTAATTTTTTTTTCGTGAGAGGAAAAAAAAATTATTTCCCTGTAGCTTGAAAATCTTTTCTCCACTTACATTACGGCACCGACGTAACCATTTTATGCTGATCTAATACTTGCCCTTGAGCAGAATGAACTTTTGTAACTTAATCATTTCCAATCCTATTTATAATGGCACAATATCTAGTATCACTCAATGTGGAGTTCCCACTTATCACAATTCACGTTACTCATGACTAAGTTGAATAACTACTTGCAGATAAAACAGTAAATATGTGTCTCGCATGGCGAAATAAATTCGAGAAAAGTATCAAGATAATTCTCAACTTTACCATGTTTGTCCAGAAACGCTTGATAATGATTATGTCCTTCATTTGATGTGTCATAATACGATATATCAGTGTATCGTTGAATCGTTTAGAAAAGATGTGTGTGTGTGTGTGTGTGTGTGTGTGTGTGTGTGTGTGTGTGTGTATGTCTGTGTGTGTGTGTGCACGCTACAGAACAAGAAGCGAACGCAGTGCATGATCACCTTCACAATCACGGTAGCTGACATCATGCAAGGTAGCGTTAAAAGTTCTCAGACGTTCCTGAATTGTTAAATAAAGCTGAGGAAGACAAGAGGAATAATAAAATATATTCCCTAGAATATGTGGTTAGAGACCACTTACCAGAAACACAGCTGAGCCAACCATACCGATAACACTTTAAAAACGTCGCTCGGAAATTTTAGGGAACAGGTAGGACTATTTACAAAGCTTTAAGAACACTTGTCATCAAAACTAGAGGAGAAATCTGTCGGCAAACGAGCTGGTGCCCCATAATTAGATAATAAAACGCAGTCTAGTAAAATGTGGCGGACTGTGATACGTACGCCACAACCATAAAAATTGAACAGTCCTCTCATGGGAACAACAAGCCACCTTACGCCAAAGGTCGATGGCCCATGCGAAGACAAGTAAGAAGGACCTCATCCCCCCTGCGTGCCTGGAAACATACGCTACGGCTACATTATGGACTTTACTAAACGCAGCTTGTTGCCGGTCACTTCCAGCAAATCTTCTTCCCATCGAAGAAAGACTCGGTACCTCAAAGTGAGGCGATAGCAGGCAGGGGGATGGGACACTGAAATAACTGTGGATCACTATACGCATCCTTAGCTATTACAACCGCTCTTCCATTTCCCGTATTATACGTGTGCCCTGGAACCCAGTCTTTGCGTTTGAAGCAGGGCGTCCTAGATGTTGCGGACTACAGTACATACCGCGTACAAGCGTTGTAGGGAGTGAAAGGCACTCGGAAAATTGTCCCCTCTGATACAGTCCTATCCAGATCGCGGATAACTCCGCTTCGAGACATGTAAAGTCTTGATGCTGTCGGATCTTGAGAACACCATCGGGAAAAACCACATAGCAACTAACGGAGTGCTCATTATTACAACCCTCTGTAAAAACAGCTACAGAGGTTTTAGGCACAGAAAAAGGTCATAAAAACCTCTTCTGTACTGTACCGAATCTCAAATCGTTCTGGGCCTCTGCTTAACCACAGTGGCAGGAGCCTGAAATTCAGGACTTGGGGATAAACAGGGTGATCAAAAAGTCAGTATCAATTTGAAAACTGAATAAATCACGGAATAATGTTGATAGAGAGGTACAAACTGACACACATGCTTGGAACGACGTGGGGTTTTATTAGAACCAAAAAATACAAAAGTTCAAACAATGACCGACAGATGGCGCTTCACCTGATCAGAATGGCAATAATTATCATAAGAAAGTAAGACAAAGCCAAGATGATGTTCTTTACAGGAAATGCTCAATATGTCCACCATCATTCCTCAACAATAGCTGCAGTCGAGGAATAATGTTGTGAACAGCACTGTAAAGCATGTCCGGAGTTATGGTGAGCCATTGGCGACGGCTGTTGTCTTTCAGCATCCCTAGAGATGTCGGTCAATCACGATACACTTGCCACTTCAGGTAACCCCAATGCCAATAATCGCAGGGACTGAGGTCTAGGGACCTTGGAGGCCAAGCATGACGAAAGTGGTGGCTGAGCTCACGATCATCACCAAACGACGCGCGCAAGAGACTTTTCACGCGTCGAGCAATATGGGGTGGAGCTCCATCCTGCATAAACATCGTACTTTCCAGCAGGTGTTTATCAGACAGGCTGGGGATGACGGCATTCTGTAACATATCGGCGTACCTCTCATCCGGCACAGTAGCAGTTACAAAACCAGAATCATGCGTTTCCTCGAAGAAAAAAGGCCCGATAACGGTAGATGTGGTAAATCCAACCCATACCGTGACTTTCTTGTCATACAATGGAGTTTCCACGACAGTCCTAGGATTTTCGTTAGCCCGAATTCTGCAGTTGTGGGCGTTGGCAGATCCTCGGAGCGTGAAATGAGCTTCGCCGGTCCACAACACGTTACTCAACCGATCGTCATCTTCCGCCATCTTTTGAAACGCCCACACCGCAAATGCGCTCCGCTTCACTAAATCACCAGGTAACAGTTCATGGTGCCGATGGATTTTATACGGATAGCATCGGAGGGTACGCCTAAGTGCCAACCAAACAGTAGTGTATGGAACGCCGGTGCGACGTGCGACTGCAAGAGTGCTGACTTCCCCGTGCATAGACGAACTCGCTACAGTCTCCATTTCTTCCTCAGCTGTCCCAATAGCATCACGCCTTGTGCTCGGTCGGCCACTACGGGGTCTATCGTTTAAACAACCCGTGGCTTCGAACTTCGAAATCATTCTCGCCACAGCTGCATTTGTCATCGGACCTTTCCCCATTCGAATCTCCTTCCTATGGCGATAGGATCGTAACGCCGAACTAGCACATTCCCCATTCTGATAATACAGCTTCACTAAAACCGCCTTTTCAGGTAACGTCAACATGCTGCGACGGCTGGCGCATCTGATTCTCTCTGTCGTTACAGCTCCAATTAGACACGATTGTCATGCGCAGTAACTGATGTTTTACTGTCCAGCGCCATCTGTCGGACATGTTGTGAACTTTTTTTTTGTTCTCATAAAACCCATGTCAGTCCAAGTATGTGTGTCAATTTGTACCTCTCTATCCACATTATACCGTGATTTATTCAGTTTTCAAATTTATACTGACTTTTTGATCACCCGGTACTTGCTCCACACCGTCTCCAGCATACCCTGCATATGGATGCCCAAAGGCCTTGTTGATGGTGAACAATTCTAGAAAAGGCGTTCCAGAGACTGAGTGCTGGCCACGGTGGCCGAACGGTTCTAAGCCCTTCAGTCCGGCATCGCGTGACTGCTACGGTCACAGGTTCGAATCCTGCCTCGTGCATGGATATGAGTGATGTCCTTAGGTTACTTCGGTTTAAGTAGTTCTAAGTTCTAGGGGACTGATGGCCTCCGCTGTTAAGTCCAATAGCGCTCAGAGCTACTTAAACCATTTTAGAGACGGAGTAGTAACAGTATGTTACCAGAATGAGATTTTCACTCTGCAGCGGAGTGTGCGCTGGTATGAAACTTCCTGGCACATTAAAACCATGTGACGGACCGAAACTCGAAATCGGGACCTTTGCCTCTCGCGGGCAAGTGCTCTACCAATTGAGCTGCCCAAACACGACTCACCTCCCGTCCTCACAGCTTTACTTCAGCCAGTACCTCGTCTCCTACCTTACAAACTTTACAGAGGCTCTTCTGCGATCCTTGTAGAACTAGCTCTCCTGAAAGAAAGGATATTGCGTAGACATGCCTTAGCCACAGCTTGGGGGATGTTTCCAGAATGAGATTTTCACTGTAGCGGAGTGTGCGCTGATATGAAACTTCCTGGCAGAATAAAACTTGGAAGGTAGGAGACGAGTTACTGGCAGAAGTAAAGCTGTGAGGACGGGGCGTGACACGCACGTGTGTAGTTCAAATGGTATAGCACTTGCCCGCGAAAAGCAAAAGTCCCGAGCTTGAGCCTCGGTCCGGCACACAGTTTTAATCTGCCAGGAAGTATTGTATCAGCAAACACTGGAAATCTCAATATGGAAACATCCTCCAGGCTGTGACTAAGCCATGTCTCCGCAGTATCCTTTCTTCCAGTAGTGCTAGTTCCGCAAGGTTCGCAGAAGACCTTCTGTAAAGTTTGCAAGGTAGGAGACGAGGTACTGGCAAAAGTAAAGCTGTGAGGACGGGGCGTGGGTCATGCTTGGATAGCTCAGATGGTAAAGCACTTGACCGCCAAAGGCAAAGGCCCCGATCTCGAGTCTCGGTCCGGCACACAGTTTTAATCTGCCAGGAAGTTTCAACAGTATGTTATATAGGTGATTTCGAAGCCGCGAGGAACTAACATGCCTGACGTACTGTGAGGAGCTACCACCAGATGGAGAATGACGCTTCCTCAGCGTCATCACGGTCGACCGTTATTTCATCTCGACGACCGACGGCAGCCTAATGCCCTCCTGGTGGACGGCGTCAATGATCTTCGGATAAGAGGGCTTCGCTGAGCCAACGATTGTGTACCTGTAGTCTAGCTGCGGTAGCCTGGAAGCACAATATAACGACCAGACACACCTTTCCCACTCCCTACCAACTGTGGCCAAGGCACTTCAGTATAGTCATTGGTTTCTGGGTGCTGGCTTCCAGGTCTCTCGTAACCGCGACAGTTTGAAATAAAAAATGAGTTCGGGTCAGGTTACAGTGTCACTGTGTCTTTAGAATGTATGCTGGTATCCCTGATATGCAAATCAAGTAAATGAAACATACGTTGAAAATAAACACACACACACACACACACACACACACACATACATTTCTGCAATAAATTCAGCCAACTCCTCAGTAAGTTGCAACTCACAAGTCACTGTTGTAATATCGGGGGGGGGGGGGGGGGCACAGAAATGAGAATTCGTCCACTATAAAAGGAACATTGTAGAGGACATCTTAGCATACACGCTATACTGTTACTGGTTATGTCAAAGCAGTAAACACTTGGAACACTGCCCTGAGGAACACTATGCTCCTGCTAGGAACGATCTGGCAACACGTCAACAACTAGGAACTGGAGGAAAGTGATTATGTAGAATGGACTGCATCGAGATGGGGTGGTGACCGTGAAAGCTCCATTCGTGGAGCTGCTCTTGAAAGTAGTACCTCCAAATAGTGTAGAACATCTTACTACTGTCAAAGAATATACTGAAAGAGTGACTCTTACGCAGGAAAGCTGGTTTCATTGTCTCCAGCAGGGTCACGCTGTCCACACTGGACCTAAATCACCTGAATCCACATTCAGAGCAACTAAGCAATTGCCTGTTCTCAAACATCCATACTGGTCAATACTTAACCATTCCTTCCGGGTCTTTGCTGCACAGTTCGTTAAGCCGACGCTCCGTTAACTTCTGGGACAAGTTTGGTCCTTATCTGGTTTTTGGAGAGGTAGAAAAATGCCCTGTCTCCACGATTTGGATAAGTAGCCTCTCTGATATATCAAATTAAAAGGAAGATTGCCTTTGACTCCGTTGCCAAATTTCGAAGCAAGCCTTTCTAGATTTGGTATTTACCGGTTGCAGTATCTTGAGCCTCAGATAGTGACGAATTGAGCTCATACTTGTTTGGAAGGACACTGGTAAGACACACGGATGTTAAATCTGAAGTACATTCAAGCCTTTCGTTTCCGTCTGGCAGCTTGAAGTATTGTGTAGTATAATCCTAATAGGACTGTAAAGAATACTCCTTGTAATTATTGAGTGTGATTGAATTCTATTCTGTAAGTCTGTGGTGTGCTCTTGTTACAGTTTGCAAAATGGTTGTCATCTGCGCATTGTCTCTGGATGTGGTTTCGAGACACTCTTGTTTCAGCACTGCTGACGTGGGTAAACGATAGTGTTTACTAGATATCCATCGTCCTAATCACATCCCATACTTTTGTACAACACAGGGAACGGTTGATAGAGTTCAGGAGCGTTTCCGTCATTTTTACTTGCATTGCTTTTGATCACATGTCGAGCCTTCTCTCGGGACTCGAATGGCTGAGAGACAGCTTTCAAACCTATGTAGAGCCGGAAGTTTTACCCGGATTGCTGAGAAGCACTTGTCCACCAACGTACAGGTAGCCTTCTAAGATGACCTGACGACTTTCGGATGGATAACTCAGTTGCATCATGGATCATTCACCTAGCTTGCTCCACCAACTTCTGGTGTCTGCCTCATGTTCACAATTAGTACAACGAACTGTGTCCCGGTAGCTCTGCTGTTGATCCACGCTGGCGATTTCCTTTCGCGTAACGCTGCATCCGGAAGGTGGCTTCTCAGTGGGAAGTGGTTACTAAATGAAGGTCATCAGTTGGTTCTCATTGAGCAGATTCTGCGAGAGGCGGAGGGCAGAAAGAGAGATTCATGGGTGACGACACCCTGGAAGCAATCGAGAAATAATGAGGCTCTCGCAAGCTCTACCCCATGGGACATTGAGTTCGGTCCTTATAATGCATTACCGGCAGTGTAGTCACCCAGCTGAAGATACGGATGACGGTGTTGTGCTGCACTGTCTGAGAGACTCAGCCTGTCGAATCCTTTGCAGATAAATGAAATGAGTAGACCCACATGAATTTTAACGGCTGCTGCACGTGCATCAGTAACCAAGGGCAGAAAAGAGGTCTAGTGCGCGTTATTAACACACACTACAACCCCTCCTTCTGTTCTTTCCCAAGTCAGGTCATCGTAGCGGTCGAGGGGATAAACCTGTAGCACAGGGTTATCACTGTCTTGAAACATGTTTTCTGTAAACACAAGCACATTGGGTATGACTGCGATAGTAGTTTCAGTTCCTCCACATCGAGTGCAAATCCCAATCATGTTTCGCTGTAGTATGGGAGTGAGTTACTAAATGGGTTGCATTTTCACCCTATATCTGCACCGGAGTGAGAAGCCTGCAGTGCGAGATGGTTGCCCTTTGCAGACTTCTGATGACGTTGCTTCTGAAGCAGAGATAGTAGAATCCTCAAACCGAATGACATCGGCTTGGTCTGACGGTTTACTGCTTGATTTTGCGTGTAGTGGAAATTTCTCGTTTTACGTTATTCGCATGGGGAGGCTTTATTGGAAATAGAGGAGCAGCGATAGTAGCAGTGCTTGATTGTATACCAGACTCCGATTCAGGAGGGGCCAGGAGCTCAGCAGAATTAGCAACTGTGGCTTTTTCTGATGTTTTCAGGGATTTACAGGCTTCAAAAAAATGCAGCATTACATGTACACTGAAAGACGGAAGAATTAGTGCTGACACTGGCTACCTCCCTGTGTGCAGAGGTATTTGCTGCAGGAATACCCTCTTTAACAACTGAAGCAAAATGTTTAGTGAATCTGGTAGGCTGCATTGCCTTGTAGGTTCATTTGGACTCACCACTATTTGCATCTCTTGTGTCTTCCATTCTTCAAGGAAGATACTACAGTCGACACTCCGAGCACGGTTATCTCGAGCGCAATTGAAACACTTTGGGTGAGCTTCTTCATGAGTGGCCTTACCACATTTCTCACAAGTAGTTTCGTCCTTCAAAGCGAGAGTAACGTGCCCTTAGCGGTGGCATTTAGAACATAGTGTTGTGTTGGAGACATAAGGCAGCACACTTAGGCGAAAGAAACCTATCTTGAAATGCTCTGGAAATTTAATATTCTTAAAGATAAGTATGAACGGGTCAGACCTGATCAGATCGCCATCCACCCTCTTCCTTATACAGTGAAGTGCCAAAATAATGTGATACCTAATAATACCGTGTCAGACCACCTTTTGCCCGGCGTAGGGCAGCAGCTCTTCGTGGCATGAACTTACAGTTCCCCTGCAGAAATACTGAGCCATGCTGCCCCTGTAGCTGTATATAATTGCGAAGCTGAGCCGGAGCAGACGTTTGTGCACTCTCGATTACGTTCCATCTTTCTCTCGAATCGTCCTGAAAGTTCTTCAAACCAGCCACAAACAATTGTGGCCCGGTGAAGTGATTGATTATCTTCCCTAAAAGTTCCATCGTTGTTTGGTACCACGAAATACATGAATGGCAGAAAATTGCCTTCATATAGCCAAACATACTTCCTGCTAATGACCGCTTCAACTGGACGAGAGAATACAGTCCATTCCATGTGAACACAGACCACATTACTAAGTGGCCAACACCAGTTTGCACAATGCCTTATTGAAAACCTCGGTCAACGCTTCCTGGGGGTGGGGAGGGTATGAGAGTGGGGGGGGGGGGGGCAGAGGATTCCACACTCTAACGCTACCATCAGCTCTTACCAATTGAAATCTGCTGTTAGTAAGATACTTGCATCGATCGTCTGCTGCCGTAACACATTAAAACGAAATTTCGACGCACTGTCCTAAAGGATAAGTTCGTTGTACGTACCAGAGTGATTTGTGCCGTTATCTCCCGCAGTGTTGGTTGTCTGTTAGCACTGACGATCCTAACGCTGCTGCTCATGGTCATTAACTGCAGACCATCGGCCACTGCGTTGTATGTGGTGAGAGGTAATGCATGAAATTTGTATTCTCGGCAGACTCTTGACGCTGCAAAAAACACTTACGTAACGAAAGTCATAGGATAGAAATATGCATTTACAGATGGCGGTAGAATCACGTACACAAGGTATAAAGGCACAGTGCACTAGCGGAAATGTCATTTGTACTCAGGTGATTCATGTGAAAAAGGAAATACCAGACTTTGAAGATGGGTTATTCGGTGGGACTACACACATGGGACATTCCATTTTGGAAATCTTCAGGGACTCCAATATTATAGCTCAAGTTACAAGTATCTCTAAGCAATCCCTGTTTCTCATTTACTGCCTGAATCATTCTGAAACAGCTGATCGAAAATCTAGGAGTTCAATGTTTTCTACTTCCCCTACCACTACAGTAAAGACTAATTTACCTCTCTCAACAGCTGCCCACTTTCATTTAGTTTATTCACTAAATCAGTATCAGTTTCCAACCTACTCTCCAGTAAACATACCTTTTTAGAAATATTCCAGTGTTTAGATTCTTCAGCCGTCAAAATATATCAGTAAATATTTCCAAAGACCTTACTCGCCATTTACTTCTTCCAGATTCCTAGCAGCCTTACGGCTTACCTTCTTTTTTCCTCTGGAACAAATTTCCATAAAAACATGTAGCAAATGTCAACAATAACACATTTTTAGCGTAGTGCTCCCATTTTTAGCAAGATCATAAGAAATATTTGAAGATCACACAGTACTGTCTACCTTTGCACTAATAACAACATCAGAACCTGCTAAGCTTTGAGCAGGCTCACATGCATTACCATTCAAATAACTCCCATTGACATTTATCTCTGCCTCCATATACGTTTTACAATCAGTATTTATTTCTCTGCTATTAATTACATAGCATTCAGCTCCATAACAATATCTGTTTCCACTTCTGCCAGATCAACTGACTTTGTTTCAGACGAATTATTGACACATCACTAATTTCCTTGTCTTGTACTTCAACCCCTGTATTGCTCCTATGTAAATACCCAACATAATAAAAGTATCATTGTTGTAATTATTTCTGTTTAATTTATTACGCATTTATTTCCTGCAGCCACCTCCAAAATCGTTTCATTGTCGACAGTAACGCCCACTTTGCATATACCAATTTCTCTCCTTTCTTTCTCATAATAAGTATTCAGCGTATTGCAACCCTACCTGGTCCTATTCCTTAGATATTCGTTAATCACCCTGGTGACCTTAAACGAGGCACCAGTTACTTTTCTCAGTACCAGTACTGGAAGGTGGCACCTTCCTCATGTCTTGGTCTTTACCGTATATTATCAATTTTCTGTAGAAAATTATCTCTTCCCTCATGATAAAATATTTATTCTTCATATTTATGTTGTATCCCCTCTATGGCTCAAAATTTCTTCAGACTCTCTTTTCCACTCTTATATCCTGTGCCACGTAGAAAATCTGTTTGCAATCTCAACTACTTAGCTTTCCCTCACTGTTTATTAAAAAACATAATTTCGGAAGTTTTGTAACCAACAAACTACTCAGCATGCTGATTTGCACATGACTGAGTTCACCATAAAATTGCCTTTTTATTGAATTAACTTTTGCAACCTCTCTCATACCAGCAACAAAAGTGTCTTTTCATGCAGCCAAAAAATCCATAGCACTGCATTCACTATCTCGACGGTGTGGTTTAGTGCATAGTGCTTGCGCAATGGGATACCCCACCAGCAAGTAAGATACTTCCTCACCCAGTTGTTCCAGTATTTAATGTCTTAATTAAATTATTTCCCTTCCTTCCAGTGATATTTTCCTCTCTTCCAACTTCTCATTATTGTTCCAAACGCCCCTACTAAATTATCACATGTTAACAATCATAGATATTACTCCTTGTTAGTAATACTTTTATATCTCTGCTCTAATGACTTCGTTTGCCTCCCAAAGATGACGTATTTATCTTCTACCTAGACCACAAATAGCTTCTCTACTTCACTCATTTTGCTGTTAATCCCCTCTATCATCTTAACACTGTTATCAATTTTCTTTCCACTTTTGGTGAAACTACATTCAAACTGATCAAGTTTCCCACATACTGCATTTATTATACTCCGAAGCTGTCATTTTACTTCCCAATACTAATGGCAGATTCATATTTTATCTTCTCCTTGTATGCAGTCATAACATTTAATGAAATGAAACGTGGTCTCCTGTGTTACACCGACTTTCCGTGCCTGTTTCTCCCCTTCAGATTCTGGAGCTACCAGCATCAGTATATACACCCTCTGACCCACAATCACGCAACAGTTCATCTGCTTTATTGACCATGGCTAACGATCACAAACACTTGTTTACAATGGTTTCGGTGCCTGTACTTAAATTTCCACCTCTGCTTCACAGATTTCGATGTGACGCTGTACCGATGCCGATTCCACTGCTAACACTCAGTAGATGGACTGTTGTTGCTGTAAGGCCTGCTGCATTGATATGCCACTGCATGAAGACACTGTCTTCGTGGTTTTACCACTGCATGGTGACGCTGCTAATGTCCACGTCGTGTACACTATAGTATGCTACATTGAGATGTTGCCCATTGCTTTAAACATCAACTGCCTACTTCGGCGTAGAAGCTTTGCCTGCTGCCATATCTACTTCGTCGATCTGCTTGGTGACATTTCCAGCTGCATCAGAACTGCAGGCGATGCCACACTTGCACGCTGCTCACTCGCTGTGGAGTAACAGTAATTATGCTCGACATCGCTTCGATGGATACGCGCACGCTGCTGCATCCCTTGCCGGTGCTTCTAAGACGTCCTCTGGCGCCCGACTACTGCACTGTAGCCACTGCTACTGCTGCTGCTGCCATACTGCGTCAAGCTCTCGGGCTCCTACGCTAACTGTGTTCTGTTAAGATCAGGAAAATGTTACGGGGACTACCAATTCCAAAAAACATAACAAATGGAATAGCAAATGTAGTCCAATCCCAGGCGAGTCAATCAGATTGCCACTGAACCGTCATGTGAGCACTGTTTATTCCGTATCTCAATCAGTTAACCAGGTTATGATGGGACAAATCTGGCAGCTTGAAGTGGACGTAGCATGATCTAAAACTTTAGCTTGGCTCGCTTAAGTGAACAGGAGCTGCTCGCACACGGTCGGTTTAAAACCCAAATACTATAACAAACATTTGTTAGCAGAAAAAAAGTCGCTAAATGAAATGTGAAATGCATAAATAGCTAAAGAAGGACGAAATGTATACATGAAATCTCATATGGCAATAATGTGGGTTCAGTCAAATTATTTCATACTGTAGTGAAATATATATTTCTTGCATATAGATATGTGAATGAACAAAATTGAGAAATGAATTGTAGAAAATTCAAACCAATGTTGCAAAACACAGTTACTTAGAAAAAGAAGGGCACATACACACAGTAACAATAAGGTCCAAAACGACTCCGTCACAGTTCCTCTTTTACACCACAAATGAAATGAAGTGGTCGTAGACATTTTTCTTGGGAGATCCCACTTGAAGTTTTCCGACAGTCAGGTCCAAGTCTTCTTCTTGATGCCTCTTTAGCGATTTGAGCGTCGATGAAGAAGAGACGAAATGGTTAGGACAACACAAAAAGCGTCTCTGAGCGAACAAAATCTCTGCCCCAATCAGGAACTGAATGTGGAATTCTGCAACTATAGGTACTCCAACGACTAGAGCATGAGCTGTGGGACTTTCTAGCACAGTTATTATATTTGCTCCTTGACCATTAGATGATTTCCATCCCTACCATCTCTTTAAATTCCTTTTCCAGTGCTTGACGTTTTAGATTTGTATTGTCGACGGCAGGTATACGATTTACAATATGTTGCCAAATTACCAAAACATCCACTGTATCAAAGTTTGCCACACGAATGGCAGTCGTATCTCAGGCCGTGTCCTAAGCTTGCTCTCTACATGCGTAAGACAGACAGCGTCATGGATACAGGCCCTCAAGTTGATACCGAATTCGTTGATTTCCGGAATGAATTCGACATCTTTCCATACTGCCCTTTAGTAAAATAAAATATGAGCTTAATGAGTATCGGACCAGTTTTGTGACGGGATGCAGAACTTCCTGATAGACACAACTGAACTCCTTGTTCGTACTGGAACAAGGTCAACAAATGTGAAATAATTCTCGGGTGTACCATAAGGGAGTGTTGTGGCCCGGCTGCTACTTATACCTTACGTTAACAATGGTGTGGATAAAGTTGGAGGCGCCGTGAGGCTATTTGTATACAGCAGGCGTGAACAGCCTCTGGCGACTCACGGGCCAGATGCACATACATACTTAAGATCACGGGCCGCCTCTTCATCTGATACGACACAGCATATAATGTCAAAAATACAACCTCCATGACGTTACATATTACGCCGTAACGCGCCAATTTTAGTGGTAGCTCTTCCCCCAACATGCCACACCAGCAAATTATGACTCGAAACATTCGTTTTGTGAGTATATTATTTTTATATCAATCCGCTCTTCGTATATTTACATTCAATTACGCATCGTAATCTTTGTTTCTTTACTTACTACTCTTTTGTGAGATGTTAAAAACTACCGCTGCAACATTCTGTCACATTCTCAGTGAGAAAGCCATGTTCGTGAAGCGTAAATAAATGTAATCATCTGAAGATAGGCTGCCAGGCCTTTTAAAATATCATAATCAAAAAGTGAACGCTTATAAAAGCAAATGCTTGCAGCTAATTCTTCATAAATTGTATTCAGTTCCAACAGCAGCGGCGTTCTAAGTCGTTCACGACAGACAAGAATTATTTGTTAATCTTAACGCGAGAAAGTGTAGGAAAACAGCAAACGGGGATGGGATAGGCAGTCCCATTAGACAAGAAATTAGAAGTAACTTTACCATTTTTGGTGACATACTGGTCATTGGAGTGTTTATCGATATCAACACATTAAATTTCAAACATTGGTAGCAAGCATTTTAAAATACTTACCCGAAAATTATTTTCAAGGCCGATCACATTGGCATGGCCTTTTTCTGTATGTCTGAATAAAATCAGTATTCATTTCTTTGTTTATTTTAAAAAGTGTAGAAGTCTAAATCGATTGGACATAGCATCAATCGGCTGTATTATACACAAGACAAATAAGAAAAATGTGAACAACACGATGGCGAATTGACAAACAGATGATGCTCGCCCCCACCTCCCTCTCCTCCCCCTCCCCCCGCCACACACACTCAGCGCTTACGGGTAATACTGAGAATATTTCGGTCAGCACCAACACTGTTTGTCAGTATTTCCAGTATTAACAATATGATGATACTGACCTTCAGACTGTCATTATTGATAATAATGTTGAACGCATGAGGGCCCTTTAACTTTTCTGTGACATTTCTACCATATATTATCTCACGCTTCTTCAATGTAGTGTGCTGCCTCGTCCAAAGTCCGCATGCACGTGAGAACCCGGACTATAACTTCGTGCTCACACTGGAAAACAGTTCCTTTTTCTGTCGTTCATATCCAGCGGCGGCGGAATATCGTTGTGCGTACACACAGTAAGCAGAACTTTCACTGTACTGGGCATTGAGCTGTAATCTCGAGGCGAACGGGGGATCAGCGGAAATATCTGAAAAGTCCTACTGAGTCGAGTACAGTACGAATGCTTTTCTGTCTCTCCCATGAATATCTTCCGGGGGCTGAACTGGAACCAATAGCGCGCCGAATCCATCCCGTTGGCACCCATTTGCCCAAGCGTGATCAGTGAGAAGCTTTCAAGCCTGGAATACTATAAAAAGATACAGGAACTCCTGCAGGGCGTCGACGACTGTAGGTATGGAAATGGAAATGAGCGTTTGGCGTCATTGGCCGGGAGGCCCCACGCGGGGCAGGTCCGGCCGCCTTGGCGCAGGTCTTATTACATTCGGCGCCACATTGGGCGACCTGCACGCCGGATGGGGATGAAATGATGATGAACACAACACAACACCCAGTCCCTGAGCGGAGAAAATCTCCGACCCAGCCGGGAATCGAACCCGGGCCCGGAGGACGGCAATCCGTCACGCTGACCACTCAGCTACTGGGGCGGACGACGACTGTAGGTAAACGACTGGCAATTGAGCGTCAGTGTAAATGAATGCAATGTTTTGTACCTAACATGGGGAAGAATTACACTACTCTTCGAGGGTAGCAACAAATCCTTGGAAACAGTAATGACGGTAAAGTATAGTACCAGGCGGATTAATCATATAAGCCGAATAGTACCGGAAACAGACTCCGCCCCCCCCCCCTCGTGATTCCCTAAACGTTCCTTTAAGGACAGGATAGTACGACACAGTATCCAGCACACTACTCGCATTACGCGGCGTGCGGAACGGTTCTTCGGATACAATTCCCGGACTAAGTAATATGCGGTATCGGATGCAATGCAATATCCTGCACAAGGCGGAACAGGGTGACACTTATGGCATTGGGAGGGGGGGGGGGGGGTGGGGGGTGGCGGCTCACCCTCTCCCACAGGCGTCTTCACCTGTACATAGTATACCTTTATCTTTCCTAATAATTAACTGCTCAGTCCAGTATGAATAAATATATGGAGGTGTGGTTTTCGCTAAGTTATAGCCGACATTACGCCAAATTACCTGACGTTCGTAAGAAAATTTTATCGTTTATAGTAGCCGAATCACGACAGTCACTTCTTTTTCTAATGGAACACTATACATGAAAAATGTTGTTCACATCCCGCAAATGTAATAGCCGACTTTTTTACGAGAATATTTGGAGGGGACTGTAACAGTCATTAAGGAAACAAAAAGCGATCGGCACATTCACCAAACACTAACATAGTTTTATATGTGGTGTAAATTTAAACAGGAGGTATATTAGGAGACATCGCCGACTCTTGAAGGCATGAAGTCTCTTAAAACATGGCTCAGTGTTGCAGTTGACCCCAGATCAAGATGCATTACTGCATTTCCGAGCGCAATAACGCCCAAGGTCAACATTGTGAGCATCTGGTATGACAGCTATGGTAAAGAACACACTAACAATATCTGTGTCACGTGCTTCTTTACATTTGCTATAATACGACACATGTTTGTAGAACTTCTTCTCTTGATGGCAGCACAGTAGTTTGCTATCCTGTTATCTCGATTCTATTTGATCAAGGCTAGGAAGCTTATTTAAAATACGACAGTACAAAACTATGCAGTTCCATTAGAACAGGGAAAAAAGAAAAGCAAATTCGTGTCGTAATATGGTATCTATGAACGATAAAAATTATCTTAGAACATCAGGAAATTCGCCATATTGTCTCATACTCACACCTTGACACATTTAGTCATTTTGGAATACTTAGAGCGCCGTGTCTTTGCTGCCTCGTCATATATAAAACGGGCTGGCACCTGGGTTTTATACCATTTTGCTCCACGCATCATAACCTCACAGTGTCATAAAGAATAGTAGCAGCAGTAGCACTAGCAACAGCGACGTTCGCGAGAAATAACTATGTCTCGATTATGACACTGATAAACACAAACCAGTCCCATTCGTTGAAGCGGTTATGGATTCATTTTTAATTAACCAAGTAGCTCCTCTTAAGCATGAGGATGTCTGAGTCTTGTCGAAGAAGGTCTCACATCTAAATAAATACTAGTCATGTGTGTGTGTGTGTGTGTGTGTGTGTGTGTGTGTGTGTGTGTGTGCGTGTGTGAGTACTTACTTATCAGTCGCTGCTGTTTTTTTCTACAACTGGAAAATGTGACTGTCGATAGGGTAACAGCCAGATGATTCGGCTGTACGAGAATTCGATACACCTTCAGCATCACCGGGCTAGTGGCCTGATGAGTATTCTTATACAAGAGACTCCATCTAGGGGTTGGAAAGCCAGTGGCACATAATGGGAGCATGTACACAGCTGATAAAGAAATTGAGGGTGGTAATACATCACAGGGGACTTGGCATGAGGCAGTGTCTCCCTCTCTCTACATGTGTGTGTGTGTGTGTGTGTGTGTGTGTGTCTGTGTGTGTGTGTGTGTGTGTGTACGTGTGCTTGTTTGTGAGTAAATATTTTATGTGATACTTATGGACTCCTCTTCTGGTTTCTCAGAAATGTTAAATGATTTAGAGTTATCACCCACACCATCAACATCAACGACATCTGGAGCTCCAACTTCGACGCATGCACGGTCACCGTAGGCATTCAGAAGCGGTCATCATAGTTTTAATAACGATTATCGGTCAAGGAGTAGCAGTCCCTCTTTTCATCGTAGTGATGACGAGGATGATCAATTATGTCAAGCAGAACTGCTGTACTCAGTATTATGAAGTGCACTTGGGGAGATGATATAATTTTCGTGCTTGTATCATGACACTGGGTGCAGCTGCGTCTAAGGGGAGCGTCTTTGATTAGTAATAAAAACGTCGTCTCTTGCGGTTTCGAATCACGCCGTGTGTTAAATTCTCATTAAGAATCTTCATTGGCAGCCGAACATTTCCGGCATTAGAAGTCACCCCCAGTTCTGTCAACGGCCTTCTCAAAGAGGGCGGAGGAGCAGACAGACGTTCAGGGTCCTCTCTTGTCCTCTGAGTGGGAAACTACCCCTAAAGGCCGAAGAGTCAGCAATGATCAAAGACATGAGGGTCAAAAGGCAATGAAAATCACAGCATTAAGACACATGTATCACCAGGACAAGTGGCTGTAATTGAAAAGTGTGACGATGACCTCTCCTTTGGTAAAAGACTCCGGAATAGTCCCCCTTCGGATTTCCAGGAGGGAATTGCCGGGCGGGGGGGGGGGGGGGGGGGTGACCATGAGACAAAGATTTAATAACCGGCGAAAGAATAACGTGCTGCGCCTTGGTGCGTGGATTGTCAGAGGCTTGAACGTATTAGGGACGCTAGAAAATCTGAATACGGAAATGCAAAGGCTCAGTCCAGATATAGTAGGGGTCAGTGTAGTGAAATGGAAAGAAGACAAAGATTTCTGGTCAGATGGGTATAGGGTAATATCAACAGCAGCAGAAAATAGGATTTCTTATGAATAGGAAGGTAGGGCAGAGCGTGTATTACTGTGAACAGTTCAGTTATAGGGTTGTTCTTACGAGAATCGGCAACTAACCAACGCCGACAAGGTTAGTTGAGGTATACATGCCGACGTCGCAAGCCGAAGATGAGGAGACAGAGAAAGTATATGAGGATGTTGAACAGGTAAAACAGTAAATAAAGGGAGACAAAAATCTGATAGTCATGGGAGACTGGAATGCAGCTGTAGGGCAAGGAGAAGATGAAAAGATTACAGGAGAGTACAGGCTTGGAACAAGGAATGGGAGAGGAAAAAATCAATTGACCTCTGTAATATATTTCAGCTATTAATACCAAATACTCTGTTCAAGGATCGTAAGAGCAGACGTCAGACGTTATACATGGGAAATGGCGGGTGATATGAGAAGATTTCAGTTAGATTACATCATGGTCAGACTGAGATTCCGAAATGAGATACCGGGTTGTAAGACGTACCCAGTAGTAGATATAGACTCAGATCACAGTGGAGTAGTGACGAAGAGTAGGCAAGGATGAATCAATACATAAAGAAGTGAGATATGGAACTACTTATAAATGACGAGATACGCTTGAAGTTCTTTAAGGCAATAGATAGAGCATTAAGGTACAGGTCAGTCGGCAGCACAGTTGAAGAGGAAGGCGCATGTCTAAAAAGTGCACTCACAGAAGTTGCAAAGTAAAAGATGTGTACAACTGCGAAGAAACAGTGGGTAGCAGAAGAAATACTTCAGTTGATCGCTAAAAGAAAGAAGTACAAAAATGTCTAACAAAATTCAGGAATACTGAAATACAAGTCGCTCAAGAATGAATGAAATACTTGTGAAATGCAGGGAAGCTAAGACGAAATTGGAGCATGAAAAATGTGAATAAATCGAAAACGAAACGTTTGTTGGAAGTATTTACGCAGTATATAGGAAAGTCAAAACAAACTTCGGTGAAACTTCCTGGCATATGAAAAATGGGCGGCGGACCGAGACTTGAACTCGGAATCTTAGCCATTCGCGGGCAAGTGCTCTACTATATGAGCTAACCAAGCACGACTCACACCCTGTCCTCACAGCTTTACTTCTGCCAGTACCTCGTCTCCTACCTTCCAAAGTAAAGGTGTGAGGATAGGGCATAATATGTGCTTGGTTGGTTCAGATGGTAGAGTACTTTCCTGGGAAAGCCAAAGATCCCGAGTCTGAGTCTCGGTCCGGCACACAGGAAGTTTTACATCAGCGCACACTCCGCTGCAGAGTGAAAAATCTCATTCCGGAAACCTTCGGTGAAATTGAAAGGAGCGCAACGGGAATACCACTGGTAAATGCATGGGAGAGAGCGGATGGGTGGAAAGAGTACACTGAAGGCCTCTACGAGGTGAGAGATGTCTGATGTGCTAGAACAAGATACAGGAGTTGACTTGGAAAAGATAGGGATCCAGTATTAAAATCAAAATTTAAGAGTGCTTAGGGGGACTTAAGATGAAATAAGGAAGAAGGAATAGATAACGTTCCATCATAATTTCTAAAATCATTGGGGGAAGTGGCAACAAAACGAGTATTCACGTTAGTGTGTAGAATGTTTGAGTCTGGCAACATACCATCTGCCTTTCGGAAAAATATCATTGACAGAATTGGTGAAGATTGCCAGAGCTGAGAAGTGCGAGAATTATAGCACAATCAGCTTAACAGCTCATGCATCCAAGTTGCTGACAAGAATAATGTACAGAAGAATGGGAAAGATAATTACGGATGTATTAGACGACGATCAGTTTGGCATTTGGCAAGGTAAAGGCACCAGATAGGCGGCTGATAATGAGTGCAAGACGAAAGGACAATCAAGACATGGTTATCAAATTTGTCCATCAGGAAAGAGCGTTAAACAATGGAAAATGGTGCAAGATGTTCGAAATTCTGAGAAAAATACGGGTAAGCTGTAGGGTGAGGCGGGTAATATGCAATATGTACAAGAGCCAAGACGGAATAATGAGAGTGGACGTCCAAGAACGAAGGGTCCGGATTAAAAATGGTGTAAGACAATGATGTAATCTTTCATCCCTATTCTTCAATCTATACAATGAAGAAGCAATGATGGAAATAAAAGAAAGGCTTAGGAGTGGAATTAAAATTCAAGGTGAAAGATTATCAATGATACGATTAGATAATGACATTGCTATCCTCAGTGAAATTGATGAAGATTTACATGATCTGATGAATGGAATGAACAATCTAATGAGCATAGAATATGGATTGAGAGTAAATCGAAGAAAGACGAAAGTAATGAGAAATAGTAGAAATGAGAACAGCAAGAAAATTAAAATCAGGATCAATGGTCATGAAGTAAAAGATGTTAAGAAATTTTACTCCCTAGGTAGAAAACTAATTAATGATGGACAGGGCAACTAGGACACAAAGGAAGAATACCACTGGCAAAAAGGGCGGTGCTGGTCATGGTAAGTCTACCGGTACCAAACCAAGGAAGAAATTTCTGTGAATATACGATTGGGGTAGAGCATTTTATGGTAGTGAAACATGGACTGCGGGAGAAACGGAACAGAAGAGCATCGAAAGATTTGAGATGTTGTGCTGCGGACTAGAGTCGTAAACTAGGTGGACTGATAAGGTAAGGAATGAGGAGGTTCGGCGCAAAACAGGAGAGGGAAAGAAATGTGTAAATTACTTACAAAGAGAAGGGGCAGGATGATACGGCGTCTGGTAAGACATCAGGGAATGACCTCCTTGGTACTAGAGGAGGCTGTAGAGGACAAAAACTGTAGAGGAAGACTGAGACCGGAATGCATCAAGCAAATAATTTAAGACGTTGATTGCAAGTGCTCTTCTGCGGTGACGAGGTTGGCACAGGGAAGAAATTTGTGGTGGGCCGCAGCAAAACAGTCAGATGATTGATGACATAAAAGAAAATCATGACTCCACTCTTTTCCTAAATATAAGACGACCCAATTTGGAAAGGGAACATCCCAAGATCGTTAACGATTCTCCATTAAGTGTAGTGATATGCTATAATGTTTTCAAGAAGGGACGTCGTACAGATGTGCACAACTGTAGACCTATATCTCTAACGGCGATCAGTTGTAGAATTTTGGAACACGTATTATGTACGAGTATAATGACTTTTCTGGAGACTAGAAATCTACTCTGTAGGAATCAGCATGGGTTTCGAAAAAGATGGTCGTGTGAAACTCAGCTCGCGCTATTCGTCCACGAGACTCAGAGGGCCATAGACACGGGTTCACAGGTAGATGCCGTGTTTCTTGACTTCCGCAAGGCGTTTGATACAGTTCCCCACAGTCGTTTAATGAACAAAGTAAGAGCATATGGACTATCAGACCAATTGTGTAGTTGGATTGAAGAGTTCCTAGATAACAGAACGCAGTATGTCATTCTCAATGGAGAGAAGTCTTCCGAAGTAAGAGTGATTTCAGGTGTGCCGCAGGGGAGTGTCGTAGGACCGTTGCTATTCACAATATACATAAATGACCTTGTGGATGACATCGGAAGTTCACTGAGGCTTTTTGCGGATGATGCTGTCGTATATCGAGAGGTTGTAGCAATGGAAAATTGTACTGAAATGCAGGAGGAACTGCAGCGAATTGACGCATGGTGCAGGAAATGGCAATTGAATCTAAATGTAGACAAATGTAATGTGCTGCGAATACATAGAAAGATAGATCCCTTATAATTTAGCTACAAAATAGCAGGTCATCAACTGGAAGCAGTTAATTCCATAAATTATCTGGGAGTACGCATTAGGAGTGATTTAAAATGGAATGATCATATAAAGTTGATCGTTGGTAAAGCAAATGCCAGACTGAGATTCATTGGAAGACACCTAAGGAAATGCAATCCGAAAACAAAGGAAGTAGGTTACAGTACACTTGTTCACCCACTGCTTGAATACTGCTCAGCAGTGTGGGATCCGTACCAGATACGGTTGATGGAAGAGATAGAGAAGATCCAACGGAGAGCAGCGCGCTTCGTTACAGGATCATTTAGTAATCGCAAAAGCGTTACGGAGATGGTAGATAAACTCCAGTGGAAGACTTTACAGGAGAGACGCTCAGTAGCTCGGTACGGGCCTTTGTTGAAGTTTCGAGAATATACCTTCACCGAAGAGTCAAGCAGTAGATTGCTCCCTCCTACGTATATCTCGCGAAGAGACCATGAGGATAACATTAGAGAAATTAGAGCCCACACAGAAGCATACCGACAATCCTTCTTTCCACGAACAATACGAGACTGGAATAGAAGGGGAACCGATAGAGTTACTCAAGATACCCTCCGTCACACACCGTCAGGTGGCTTGCGGAGTATGGATGTAGATGTAGAATGTGTAGACTACGGAGGTCTGTCTCCAAAGAACACCATTATACGTAGCTGGCATGATTACGGCACGGTATTGTGGGGCACATAAGTTGTCGAGTGGTTTGATGAAATATACCCTCAACTTATTACAGGCCAGACTCTCTAAATTTCATGAAAGGAATTTAGAGAAAGCTCTTAGTAGAGCCCTGCGTTTCGACGTTCATTTGTTTGACCCAACGCATGTAGTTCTTCCTATGTCCCTCCTCCAAAATATATAGCTCTTGCCGTTCAAAATTGTGATGACAGATATGGTTTCATGTTGTTGCTTCAGCTCATGGGAGAAATTATTAGAAAGTAACACACAGTAAAAAAGTAACTAATATTAATGGGTATTACAAATATGATGGTATTGAATTCTCCGTAAGATCTGCGACATCAATAATTTAGTGAGGCAGAGCAGCCATATCGAAAAGAAAGCTATACATTGTTGATGTGCAAAATAACGTTAAGCATAAAGTCGTAGGACGCATTCCGGTCTCCAAATTCGCTGGTCGGCGTCAGCAAGATATAGATTCCTTGGCATACTTATAGGGTGAGATCCACCACTACTGCTGGATCAAAAATGTGTCCCAGTTCCCTCCACTTGAAATTCATCCTAGAAATCATTTTTTCACTAAGAATCTGAAACTGTTTACTGAGGGAAAGCAATTAACAGGCTGTTGACAGGAGGGAAAACCTAGATATGCTCCACAGTATCAAAACCTCCAGAAATATCTCAAACTGGCGTTGACAGTGGATAGAGCCTCCATGCTCATTCCTTCTAGCAGCGTCACTGAATGATGGAATACGTAGATGTAGATATCGAAAAGAGCTTGGTTGGTTGGTTTGGGGAAGGAGACCAGACAGCGTGGTCATCGGTCTCATCGAATTAGGGAAGGATTGGGAAGGAAGTCGGCCGTGCCCTTTCAGAGGAACCATCCCGGCATTTGCCTGGAGTGATTTAGGGAAATCACGGAAAACCTAAATCAGGATGGCCGGACGCGGGATTGAACCGTCGTCCTCCCGAATGCGAGTCCAGTGTCTAACCACTGCGCCACCCCGCTCGGTATATCGAAAAGAGGATTCTTGCAAAGCGTTCAAAATGTTCAAAGGTGTATGAAAACTTATGGGACTTAACTGCTAAGGTCATCAGTCCCTAAGCTTACACACTACTTAACCTAAATTATCCTAAGGACAAAAACACACCCATGCCCGAGGGAGGACTCGAAACTCCGCCGGAACCAGCCGCAAAGCGTTCATTTGAGAAATATTTTTGTAATTACGAATAATAAGATTTTTCAACATAACTCTGAAGAGTGTTACAGACCACCGCATGATTCACTTAGTCCTCCATTTGGATGGAACTTATGGAGCTGTTGCTGAACCCAGATTTCGCCTGGTACATACCTCCAGAGCAACAGGTTATGTATTTTGCTTCTGTTTCCTTAGTAGAGTATTGTTCGAATCCCGTAAATATATTTTTCTTTTTAAGAGGTGCAATCTAGTGATTTCGTAACCGTGTACTACAGAGTCTAACTGTAAGACAGTTGTCATTTCTTCTGAATAGATAGCTACACAGCTCATAAGGCGGCAGCAGCCATTGGTGACACGTAAGGAGGGTAGCGAGTGGCATATGTAAATCTATGCTTTTGTAGATTATTCTCATGTTCGTATTACAAGGATGTTTAGAGTGTGTGCATGATATGTGGACGCAGGATGATCTGGCCACATTTTGGGTATTCCATTGGGTGTGGCCACTCGTCTTCAAGCTACTGCCTCGGGATAAAGTTGTGGTGGAGAATTTGCTATGGTGCATGGGGCACCTCAGGTTGCTGTTTTTTCGCCGACGATCTGCTGCCAAGGTAGCTCCAAGTCAACCTCACGTGGTGGGTCCGCCCTCAGAGCACGATGAGTTGCTGGTGATGTCGCTACATTTGCGGGGCCCAGTCTGGTGACTAGCCATCTGGCCTCACATGTTCGCCTATGTTGTGAGCGGTCACGTGGCCGTTCTTTCGACAGGTCGCACTGGGGCAGGGGTTTTCCGGCTACTGGGTACTCCAAAGTCCACAGGAACGTTCTACATGGAGCCTCTTAGCGAAACAGCATTCACAGCTGGGAAGAAACCATATGTTTGCTCGGTATGTGTGCTGGGGGGCCTCATATGAGATGTGGAGGAGGCCTGACCTGAGGCTATCCAGAATGCAGTGTGGAGTTATTTCCAAGATGTCGCTGACGTTGCCACCAATGACGTCTGGCGCTTGGATTCGAAGACCATCTTCAGTTCATACAGGTGGCTTCCGGAATTGATTCAGGTTTCTGGGCTCGAGGGCGAGGTTCAAGAGGAGCTTGCAATTTTCAATACTTTTCCCGGCGCTGATGTGATTCCTTTAGTTTGCAGCCGAATGGAGAGTCTCAATCAAAGGCTTCGTCGACTCTGTGATGGGCTTGGCTGCAGATTCCTGGACCTCTCTTATAGGGTGGAGAATTGAAGGGCTCCCCTTGGTATGTTGTAACCTCCCCACAAAAATTTAAAATAAATAATAATATGGTTAGGATTCTAATTTAGTGTAACCTCCCCACAAAATTCTTTCTCATTTGAGACCCCACAAAATTCTTTCTCATTTAATCTAAGCTCAAAATTCGTTCACATTTAGCGTAACCTCAAAACAGAAATATTCCTAAACCTCTCAACAGTAAAAATTATAATTATGTCGTTCACATTCAGTATAATATCCCAATAAAAAAATAAATTCAGTAATCTGGTAATAATACAATGTAACTAACTTCTCAATTAAATTGTCGCTCACTTATGACTTTTTAATAATTCACTGTGAATTTAACCTGGTAAATTTTGGACGACAGCAGTGCTGCGTCATGGCCCTGAAAGATCATTCCGAATACAAAAATGAAAAAACTCTTACCTCAATGAAGTCGCCGGATATATCTGCTCTTACAATAAATTTTTCCGGCACAGCTCTGTGCAATGCAAGTTACTTTTTATGAGGAAGATTATTATTACGAGAGTTATTAAAACATTTACATGCGACTTGAGGTAACATTACTACATATGCGCGAGGCTGCTTTTTACCTTGTACAGTAATACTCAGGCTCCGGCATCGCTGCACCGCGAGCGAGCCAGCCAACACGATACATCATACCAGACCAGAGCAGACTCCAGACTAGCAACAACTTACTGCTACAGCTACACATCTCCTACTGCAGTCAACACTGCTCTCTGGTCAGAGATTCTCTTATACCTTGCCTATTGCAGGCAGCGCATGAGCAATACATCGACATTACATCTGCTCGGACCTCTTACATAACCCTCCAGAGGGTGGGGGGGGGGGGGGGGGGCAAAAATTTGGCAGCGATGGTGAGTAAATTGGACTTGCCACGAGCAACAAATTTTTCTAAAATCTACTTAATTAACTAAGTTTACAGTCACAGGGTATATACATATATAAATAAGTGCAGAACAGGAAATGACATAGGGTGCACATGCACTGAGTACAGAACATATCAAGCAATGACAAAATGTGTACGCAATGAGTACAAAACATATTAACAAATGACATAAAGTGCACACGCACAAGTATATGTCTCTACCATTTTAAAAGAACTAGGAAAGGAAAGGGAAGGATAGCATAATGGTTGTAGCACAGTAGGTTGCACATAGCTGCACTGAAAGTCCATATCTTTCTACAGAAGCACAACACCAAGTGAGACAATCAGAAGTTCTCTTCCCTGAAGTATGAATCAGTGTAGCCAAGACACTGAAATGTCGTATTAATATTCAATGTTATCATTTTGGGAGTACATTAGGTACACCAAACAGTGGGACCATAATAACATCTCCATCGTTCAAGGTGGTGGACAGCATGATGTGTCAACACCACATTCTTGTAAGGTACAGCAACGTAGAATTAGTGCAAAAACCAAATATAGTCCTCCATGATCATGAGGATAGACAGGGCAAACGGATATTGCAATAATTTCTGGTAATTAGGTCAGAAGGTGAAGGACATTAAGTTGTATGCTAGTCATCATTGAGAATTACACCAGTCTATGAACCGATTTGAGTAATTGTTGGCACTCATTGCCTAGTTACTAAACATTTCTGTACTATGTATGGAGTATTACAGAACATTATTCATAAGTCATCTGATTACAGTGAACAATGGCACTCATTGGCCAGTTACAAACAATTTTTATGCATTATTCAAAAGTGGACATTCAAAGCAAGAGTTAAGTAATGGCATAGCATTTACATAATTCATCTAGTTATAGCAATCATTGGCATTCATTGGCCAGTTACAAACCATTTTTATGCATTGTTCAGAAGTCATCATTCAAAACAGGAGTTAATGAGAGTAGCATCAAGCTACTGGTATTCATAAACAATAGCATGTAAGTGACATAGGACAAATTTAAAATATAAGAAACAGTGGCATTCATTGGCGAGTTACAAAGTATTCATATAGTTTTATAAAACACTATTCAGTATTATTCAGAAGTCATCATTCAAAATGAGAGTTAATTATTGGCATAGCATTTATAGAGTATAACAAAAATATTATTTACAGAAATTATTGGCATAGCATTTATACTTTATTACAATACATCATTCAGTATTACTCAGAACTCATCATTCAAGTGACATAGGACATATTTAAAATGTAACACACTGCAACTATTACACAAGGTCCATGGTCCAATAATACATAGATATAATGGATTCAATACACCTGACAAATTTGCGTTATATTTAGTACTATAAATATCTCTTAAACTAGTGGCATTATTTGGGACTGGTAATACATTTCTTTGTACTAGCAATGCATTGCGTTGGGATCGATAATTAATTGCTGGGGCATGAAAATATTTGCTTTTGGCTTATTGCTGCCAATGAGGATTAGTAACGTCATTCGTCATGAGTCAGCTGTAGCAAGGTTATGAAACAAGTAGAGTATATTTGATCACATTCATGAATGACACACACAAATGGGTAAAAAAAATGCAACTACTAGAACAGGTTTAATAACTAACTGCTTATAGCACATTAATTTGATGAATAGCTTCTCCTGGAAAAAATACAAAATGGATTATTAACCTGAAAGAAGAAACGCATATTATGCTGAAAAGTAGTGAACTACGAATTAACAGGTAATGAAACGTGTAATCAATATGTATGTACTCTAGAAGTCCTTTCCAAAACGTTCAGTCATTATACCATGCGATATAAGACATACTGTCAAAACGAACTGCAACTAATACTTAAACAACTACATAGCATTTCTTAGCTAACAGAAAATATATAAACTTCATCATTCTTCTCATCTGCAAAGAAAAACTTCATTATTCATATTACAATAACTTCATTACTATCATCACCTGCAAGAAAAACTTCATTATTCATATTAGCATATTCTTCATATAACTATTCTTCATCATTCATTATCATCTGCAAAAAAGACACTTCATTATTCAATATTCATATTACCATTTACTTCATACAACTATTTATAGTATAGAGTATCTTATTTCTAGCATATTTCATCACTAAATCTAAGATGTGTAGTTCTGTCTGACAGCCTGCATCAATCGCCTTGTATTCTGAAAGAAAAATAGTTAGTTAACAATACTATCATACTATGTGTTCAGTATATTCTTGTTAATGCTTGTTAGTTCTGATCCATTTACTCTTCATCACAAGGCTTTTCATTTTCTTTCGTTCATTCCGAAGGTGAAATTCCCATTTCATAGTAATCCACTGTGGTTTCTTAAATTTATTTCTTTTACACGTTATTGCTTTCTGAAAATGATGAATAAGGGTTAAATCTTGCATTTAAATCATATACCCATTAAATAAAAACTTGTTTCTAGTGATATAATTAAGCATACAGCATAGCATGACAGAAAACGTATTATGTCAAAAACATAGACAGTGTTCAGGTGCAAAAATGTACACAGAGTATCATAATGTAGTAGCAAAAAAAAAAAAAAAAATGCTAAATAGTCACGATGTTGAGATATCATAAGGCAAAGTGTCAAAGTCAACTGGTGTTTGTTATATCTTAAAGACTACACAGTGCATACAAACAAAACACGAAAACAATCATACATACACGAAAAATGGAAAATGTGCACGGTCTGATATATAACGACAAGAAATGACTTTCTTTGTGTTCAGCTTGTATGTTGTGTAGTTGATAGAGGCGAGAGCTGAAGATTTTAATGGAGAAAGAATTTGATAAAATTAATATGTCACTAGATATAATTGCATAATTGGTCATAAAATATGTAAGTTTATCTGGAAAAATGTGCAAAGTCTGAAGTGTAACGACAAGAAAAACGACCTGCTAACCTTACCTTGCCGGGCACTTGCCAATAAAAAATATGATAACCATCCGTAAGTAGTCACATAAATATAATTGCATCATTGGTCATATAAAAATCAGAAAATGGCATTACAGTGTGATAAATCATAAAGTATGTTCATTCAATAAAGGGTTTAATATTGGAGACATGGTGATTGCCTTTACTTTTTCTGGTTCTCAAAGTTTCGACCTGTACTACGTTGGGGTGAGGAATGCTACGAATTCTGTATGGACCAGCATATAGAAGCTAAAATTTACTGCATCTACTCTTTCCTCTGTTGGATAAATAATGTGTGTGTACTAATATCTTCTGTCCAACGTGAAAGTCACGGCGTGTACAAACCTGTTTTTGCTGTCTTCTCTGGCGCTCTGCGGCACTTTTGATATTTTTGAGTGCAATGTCAATTATTTCATGGTGGCGTAGTCGACGAGATGTAGGAAAGGATACCAATTATTTAATTTTGTTAGGTGGTTCAACATTTTTCAGTATAACAGTCGGAGATAACATAGTAGTTTCTTTTGGTATGGAGTTAATTACATCCTGGAATGACAGTATGTGTGTATCAAAATCTATATGTTTTTTATGGGAGTATAATCTACATAGTTTACCAATTTCTTTCATTAGTCGTTCACAAGGTTTCGAAGAAGCGTGGTACCTGGATATATAGATCGGAGAAATGTTTCTTGCCCGTAACATACGTGTCCATATAGCAGATCGAAATTGTGGTCCATTGTCGGAAATTACTTTCAATACATGCCCTACATGAAATAGAAAATGATATATAAACGCTTTCGAAACAGATTTAGCAGTAGCTTTGCGTAACGGAGTGAAGGTAACAAATTTCGAAGTGAGTTCAACAGCAACACAGATGTAACAAAAACCTCTATTAGATCTGGGAATCGGACCAAAAATGTATACAGCGGCCATGTGTCTCAATTTAACAGGTACAATGGGATGTAACGGAGGAATATGTGAAGTCGTGTCTGACTTAGCTTTCTGGCAGATTTTACATGGCGCTAAAACTCGTCGTATACGTTTCTCCATGTTGGCAAAATAACAGTTCTGTCTCATTATAAGAAAGCATTTTCTGGCTCCGTAATGTGCGTAACTTAAATGGGTATACCAAATTAATTTGTTAACCAGCTCGTCAGGAATGCATAGTAACCAATTGTTGCTGTCAGGGTGAGAGTGGCGAAACATAATATTATTCCGTACAGTGTAATAGTTTCTGATGGTAACATTATTCGTATCTCGCCAAAGGTGTTTGATTTCTTTCCATACGTTGTCTTTCCTCTGCTCCTGTGCTATGTCTCGTAATGACGCCGAAATGAAATTTTCGAATGCAACTTGTTGAATATACATGACGCAGAAATTTGCTTGGCAGAAGTTGGTTTCGATGTCTTGCTGATTGTTGCTGTGAGAACGGGATAGTGCGTCTGCTACAATATTTCGCGTACCGGGAATGTGAATAATTGTAAAATCAAATTCCTGTAAATAAAGTTTCCATCTGCTTAATCTGTCATGTGTAAATTTATCGGAAAGTAAAAACTGTATCGCTCTATGATCTGAGTAAACGGTCGTATGTCTTCCATAAAGAGAATGCCTAAATATCGTAAATGCCCATACAACATAGAATGTTTCAAGTTCTGTAACAGAATAATTGTGCTAAGCAGGTGACAGAATGCGACTCGCAAAGGTTATATTTTTAATTACTGTATTACCGTCTTCTTCAATTCCCTGAAAAATGTGTATGCCTAAATCGGTGTTAGAACTGTCGGTAGCAATGGAAAAATTTCTAGTAAGATCTGGGTGTGATAAAAGAGGTGCATTCAGCAAAGCTTGTTTCAGATTAGCAAATTCAGACTATTGGTTTTTCATGTAAAAGTGTGTCTCAGATGTCGTCAAATGTAATAACATTTTCGTGAACAAGATTCTCTGTGTCAAAAGTATTGCTCGCGTTGCTGGAAGATTCATTCTGCACTGTATCTAGCCAAATTCTTTCTGACGAGCTGTTATTTTCGGGAGGATGCTGTGGCATGTCAACTTTTTGGCACTGTTCTCTTATTTCGTCCTGACGTATTACGTTCGGGATGATATCTACTGCATGGTTCATTCACGATAATCTGTTGTTGCGGATATTTTTGCTGCTGGTAAGACCGACTGTTATTAAACGTACGCTGAAAATTGTGCTCATTACTTTTACGTCTGTCATGATAGTCATTTCTATACGGCGCATTGCGATATGAGTTGAAATGGTGTGTTTTCGGTACGAAGTTATTTCCTTGTTGCTGTGCGTTACTATTTGATGGAGCAGACGCTATACGTGTAGGCGGCGAAACATTAAAGCTTGGTTGACCTTGCACATTACATTGTTGGATAGGTATGCTAACGGGCTGGTTTTGTTGCTGTTGTGGAGAAAACCCTCAATTGTTCCCAAAATGTGTTCGCTGTTGCTGATAATTATGACGATACTGATGATTAAAATTTTGTCTGTTATTAAAATTACACTGGTAGTTGCCATTTCGGGAATGTCTAAAGAAAGCTGCCACTTTCGGTAAAACTTGTCGTATCAGGTTTTCTTTACTCATCCTTAATCCTAGATAGATCGATAGTTAAAGAGTTCTTTTGATAGATATAAAGGATAGTAAAAGATTAGGCAGTAGTGCAGAAAACTAAGATGAAATAGCACTACCACGTCTCGGGGCTCTGTGCACGCTACCGCTCATATTCATCGAACTGTAATGAATCCCCTGAGGTCACTTACGCGCTGCAAATAAATTTTAGTTTCTGCATTACAGGCAATGCTGGTGAAAACTCAAAAGCAAATTCTTGTATCCAATCCAAGGGGTGAATCTGTGTTCTGTCATTATTAAATACCTTAAATTTTCTCACGGATAGAAAGTGCTTGTAATCTAAATTATCGTCTCTGTATGTATGAACAGGTTCAGGATTGTATGATAATCTGTTTGTCTGTGACTGTTCGGAATCTAACTCACGTACGCTCTGTAAATTACCTAAATTATACTGGCTGTGTGAGTCTGACAAATGTTCGGAAAGTGGCGTATGTTGTGATGTGCTAAAGGCTGAAATATTTTTCACCTCTACCACTTCGTGCTGTAAAGATGACAATTTTCAACGTAATGTATTATTAGACCAATCTATCTCACTGATAGTCTGCTGTAAATTCTGGAATTCGGGTGTTTGATTAAACGAAACTGGTGACGTATCGTCTGATTTGGTGTCATTATTACTTTCGATAACGTCAATACGACTGGCCAATTCATCATATTTTCCAGTCAGTAGTTTTACCTGATCATCGTTTTTAGTATCACAAGCATTAATTTATATTTGTATTTTGCGTGTGGTTATGTTAAACTTTTTAACGTCTGCTATGATGGCATCGGGATCCTGTATTAGTTCCAACTTTTCAAGTCTGTTGGTCATTGTCTGAAAGTATAATGTGTGTGTGTCTGTTTTTGTTTTAAGATCGGAGATTTTATCATGCATTTCGGTGTTCAACTGTTCGATAGTATTAATTTCGTCTGATACTTTACCAATATTGTTGTCTACTTGCTTTCGTAAACAATTTACGCTTATCTTCCTGCCTCTGTGCAGTAATTGTTTCCATGACTTGTTGCTTTATTTTATTCTGTTCCTTTATAATTTTACGGTAACGCGTTTCAGTGTTTTGTAGGTGGTGATTAAAACGTTCGTCAATTGGGATGTTCTGTTGGTCAAATTTCGCGTCTACTTTCGCATCCAGTGTGCGTGAAAGTTCTGCTGACATTAATTTAAACTCGTCGCGTAACTGTGTTGCGTCCTCAGAATATTGTTTAGCGACTGCAATAATTTCGTCTATTTCTTCACGTAATTGTACTTTTGTATCATGACATTGCGCGACAACGGCTGTAATCTGTTCACTAAGTTGTTTGTTCTGTTCATTAGGTTGTTTGAAATTGTTATCTTGCTTATCATTCGACAATTTGAGATTTTCATTCAACTGTTTGAAATTGTTATCTTGTTTTTCATTATGTTCATTAATTTGTTGTTTGCGATTTTCATTAAGTTGTAGCATTAATGCTATAACTCGATCCGTGCCAAAATTAGCTACTATATTCTCTGTGCTGTGTGATGGTGTATCTGCTTTTGTCGCGCTTTATGTAACCATTTGGTCCTTCTCTGATTCTTGAACAGGTTCGCCAATTGGATGTGCATTATTAGTCACCACCCCGGAATCAAATAAATCTGACGTATTTTGACTACATTGTTCATCTTCGTGAGAAAAATTTATCTGTTCACAATTCAAATTCTGCAAACCAGGTGTGTCAAACTGGGCAACGTTCATTGTATCGGAACGTGCCGCGTCATCAATTGTTACATTTTCTGCGGACATAATTCAATTTGTTTGTTCATCATTAGGATCAAAATCAATACTAGTTACCGGTAGGCTCTGATTATCTGTAATTAGACGATTATCACTATTACACTGAGTGTCGCAAGTATCATTGGTCAAATTATTCGAGTCGGCTATTTCTCTCATTGCACATCGCGATGTGCTGTTAACAGTTTTTCGCGGCATTTTTCACAAATCAACATTAAGCACAAAATGAAACAAAGTCAAAGCAAAAATGGAACAAATACAATTACATCAAAGAGCAATAAATTGCCGATGATCTGTGAAAGAAAGCGTGACAAATTAGTAAATACGTTACGCCAGATGCAAACTACATTTAAGTAAATAAGAGCAGATATATGACTACTTCTCAGAGATTTACAAAGAAATACGATCCTGGCCGGTTGTCGCCAAGTGTAGCTTCCCCACAAAAATTTAAAATAAATAATAATGTGGTTATGATTTTAATTTGGTGTAACCTACCCACAATATTCTTTCTCATTTGACCTCCCACAAAATTCTTTCTCGTTTAATCTAAGCTCAAAATTCGTTCACATTTAGCGTAACCTCAAAACAGAAAAATTCCTAAACCTCTCAACAGTAAAAATAATAGCTATGTCGTTCACATTCAGTATAACATCCCAATAAAAAAGTAAATTCAGTAATCTGATAATAAAACAATGTAACTAACCTCTCCATTAAATTGTCGCTCACTTATGACTTTTCAATAATTCACTGTGAATTTAACCTGGTAAATTTTGGACGACAGCAGTGCTGCGTCATGGCCCTGAAAGATCATCCGAATAAAAAAAAGGAAAAATTCTTACCTCAATGAAGTCGCCGGATATATCTGCTCTTACAATAATTTTTTCCGGCACAGCTCTGTGTAATGCTGGCCGACCTACTTGTCATTTATGAGAGGAAGCAACTGATTTTCCTATTGCAATAATCGGGATGATCATGGATGGGAGAAATTAGTAAATTCTTTAAATTGAAATGAATGGTTGTTAAAAGTTACTTTTAATGAGGAAGATTATTATTACGAGAGTTTTTAAAACATTTACATACGACTTGAGATAACATTACTACATATGCGCGTGGCTGCTTTTTACCTTGTACAATAATACTCGGGCTCCGGCATCACTGCACCGCGACCGGGCCAGCCAACACGATAGACCAGACCAGAGCAGACTCCAGAGTAGCAACAACTTACTGCTACAGCTACACATCTCATACTGCAGTCAACACTGCTCTCTGGTCAGAGATTCTCTTATATCTTGCCTATTGCAGGCAACGCATGAGCAATACATCGAAATTACATCTGCTCGGGCCTCTTACCATGTCAAAGACGCACTGCACAAATGATGCAGTTTCTTGACTAGCAGGTCACTTGCGGAGGGCACTTCGGATTTTTTAGGCTCGATGGTAGTTTCAGGTACTCAGATTAACACTCACCAGATGACATGTAGAGAGCGAAACCAGACCGCGTTTAGTGTAATGGCACTTCGGGTATCAAACTTTTCATCACAAAACTGTCGAAGTATTCTTAATAAACTTCCTGAATTTACTGCCATCCACGGAATTTCTTGTGGTGTAGTTATTCTCTGCACCGAGAGGTGGCTTATGCCTGATGTAGAAAGGTCTGAGATACTTAGTGATTCATTGAAACTATATTGAAAAGCAGATTGCTCGCCATAGGAAGGAGAGTGATCATTGCAGTTGACAAAAATATTGTGTCTATTGAGATCAAGTTCAGGGGTGATATCAAAGTAATTGTTGTTTTTGGTAGGCACCCTGTTCCACACAGGCAGTTTTTGAGTCCTTCAAAGAAAATCTATAGTCACTATGGCGGATATACACAGATCATGCAATATTTGTTGGTTGGGTGGGGTGCTTCCCACTCGTCTCTTATAGGGTGCCTAAGGGATGCTGCTTTCTCGGATAGCTATGCAACAATTCAAGCAAATCCCATTAGTGGTTTTTATTACAATAAAGCAGATTGACAATATTTATCTTTGGGTTTACAACGAGCTTTCGCAAGACATGGGCGACATGCAAATAATCAATGTCCTTCACTGTTATCAATGTCCTTAGAAGCAATTAATATGAGGCACAAGTCTCAGTATAACAGTTAGGATGAGGGCTCTTCTACTGTCCGGGTCTGCTAGTGTCCGGCCGAGACTGGCAAGAGCCGCGCTTATATTCTCTTCTTCTAGAAGCCGCTCTGGTCGTGGTGACATCCTGTACAGCGTGCTATAGGCTGACGTCGTCTCACAGCGCTCTCTGCTCTTGTGTTTTTCTCCTTAGTGCCAGCGTTTGTCGTTAGGCCGGAACAGGTGGCGGCTTTTGCATACCAAGTGCAGGTTGAAACGTTTATCGATTCGACGCAGCGAGCGAGAGAGGCATTCTTGCGAAGTACTTTTGAACACATTCTCCGAAGACTGTCATGAGCAACTAGTTAAACTTACCACACGCAGTCGAAATATTTTAGACCAGGATAGTCCTCATCGGCTTTGTCAGTACACAGACAGAGATTAGTGACTACGACGTCGTCATAGCGACTATGGTTACTGCACTTGATAAGTCGGTCAGGCAGCTAGAAGGATCAGATAAGGAGTTGTAGGCATCGCACGATATGCCAGGAACAGACATCATTTAGTTCTATTACGATGGGAATAGAGGAACTACTCGCACAGTTTAAATGGTTATTAAACCGTGTACTGGAGTAGTAAGTGCCAAGTAAGCAAATTAAGGACGGTGAAAAGAGCTGAGGAAGGAAAGGCTGTTGCACTCTCGATTGAAAAGATAACGTGCAAATGAGGACATGCAAAAATTAGTAGAAGTTTGTACGGCTATAAAACGATCGATGTGTGAATCATGGAGCAACTAACACCGTCATATCTCAGCAAAAAATCGTGCCGAGAAACCGAGAGAATTCTAGTCCTACATAAAATCGCTGAGGGGGTCTAAGGCTTGTGTCCAGTCACTCGTTGACCAGTCTCTTGGAACAGTAGAAGACAGCAAAAGTAAAACTAAAGTTTTCAGTTTGGCATTCAAGACACTGTTCACGCAAGAGAATCATACGAACATATCGTCGTTTGACTATCGTTCAGTCTCCTGTGTTGAGGACATAGTAATAAGCATTTATGCCGCAGAGCAACAAATGAAAAACCTGAAAAAAAGAATAAGTCACCAGATGCGGATGGAATCCGAATTAGGTTTGACAAGGAGTACTGTATAGCATTAACCCCTTACGCAGCTCGCGTTTATAGCGAATCTTCGGCCCAGCGTAAAGTTCCGACTCATTGAAAAGGAAAGTATTTATTTATTTATTTAACCCGGCAAGATTACGGCCATCAGGCCCTCTCTTAGATATAACCAGGCGTTCTACTTATTTTACACTCATATGTTTTAGTAGGCATGTTAAACTAAATCTAGTACAAAAAGTGAAATAAACAATTACAAAGGCACACCTGGAAAAATACATGCATATAGAGTTTATATTCGTAGATCATAAGTACTGTTAGAATTAAACAGTATTTGATAGACAGATGTTAGATAGGAGTGCTAGCAGCAGGGAGTATGAGGAAGACTGATGGTGAAGGGAGGAGAAGAATAGAGACATAAAGAAACATAATTAAGGAAGTATAAAGGAGTTTGGATTCCGTAGAAATGTTGGAACACGTGAGGCAATACTGACCTTACGACTTATCTTAGAAGAAAGATTAAGAAAAGGCAAACCTACGTTTCTAGCATTTGTAGACTTAGAGAAAGCTTTTGACAATGTTAACTGGAATACTCTCTTTCAAATTCTGAAGGTGGCAGGGGTAAAATACAGGGAGCGAAAGGCTATTTACAGTTTGTACAGAAACCAGATGGCAGTTATAAGAGTCGAGGGGCATGAAAGGGAAGCAGTGGTTGGGAAAGGTGTAAGACAGGGTTGTAGCCTCTCCCCGATGTTATTCAATCTGTATATTGAGCAAGCAGTAAAGGAAACAAAAGAAAAATTCGGAGTAGGTATTAAAATCCATGGAGAAGAAATAAAAACTTTGAGGTTCGCCGATGACATTGTCATTCTGTCAGAGACAGCAAAGGACTTGGAAGAGCAGTTGAATGGAATGGACAGTGTCTTGAAAGGAGGATATAAGATGAACATCAACAAAAGCAAAACGAGGATAATGGAATGTAGTCAAATTAAGTCGGGTGATGCTGAGGGAATTAGATTAGGAAATGAGACACTTAAAGTAGTAAGGGAGTTTTGCTATTTAGGAAGTAAAATAACCGATGATGGTCGAAGTAGAGAGGATATAAAATGTAGACTGGCAATGGCTAGGAAAGCGTTTCTCAAGAAGAGGAATTTGTTAACATCGAGTATAGATTTAAGTGTCAGGAAGTCGTTTCTGAAAGTATTTGTATGGAGTGTAGCCATGTATGGAAGTGAAACATGGACGATAACTAGTTTGGACAAGAAGAGAATAGAAGCTTTCGAAATGTGGTGCTACAGAAGAATGCTGAAGATAAGGTGGGTAGATCACGTAACTAATGAGGAGGTATTGAATAGGATTGGGGAGAAGAGAAGTTTGTGGCACAACTTGACTAGAAGAAGGGATCGGTTGGTAGGACATGTTTTGAGGCATCAAGGGATCACAAATTTAGCATTGGAGGGCAGTGTGGAGGGTAAAAATCGTAGAGGGAGACCAAGAGATGAATACACTAAACAGATTCAGAAGGATGTAGGTTGCAGTAGATACTGGGAGATGAAGAAGCTTGCACAGGATAGAGTAGCATGGAGAGCTGCATCAAACCAGTCTCAGGACTGAAGACCACAACAACAACAAAGGAAAAGAAGATTGCGTGGCTAATAGAGATAGATGAAGAGAAAGGCATCTCAGGAGCAAGATAGGAGACAATAGCTTTGCTATTTGACAGATGAGAGGATTGGCCTTGTACATTAATTTTGTGGAGAACATTATGAGGATGACAGTAGGAAATGCTTCAACTTCTTCTTAAAAGTAGCAGGAAATTGAATTTTGTGCAAGGTAAGGGGCAGTTTGTTCCAGAGGCGGACAGCGGCAACTGAGAAGGAGTTTGCAAAAGTTTTTGTTTTGTGATTGGGCACAGTTAGGATACCAAATAAGAGTGACCTCGTGTTTCGATTATGATGGTATGACTGGTTTTTAATCTCTGAAGCAAGGTACTGGGGTGCTTGCGCGACGAGGAGTCGGTGAGGTATACATAGAGTGTGGTAGGCACGCAATTTGTCCGGCCGCAGCCACCATAGCTCGGAGTATGAAGCACTAACATGATCATATCGGCGAATGTTGCAGGTGTAACGCACACAGACCATCATGGTTAGTTCTAGCCGTCTTTTGTTTTCACCACTCATGCCTTGTTGAATTACGTCACAATAGTGGAGGTTCGGTAGAACAAGTGCTTCCACGAGCTGGCGTTTCAAGTCCTGTGGAAATATGTTCCGAAACTTTTTGAGAGCATGGAGACAAGCAGACGTCTTCCGGCACACTGCGACTGTGTTCTCTGCCCAGTTGAGATGCTCATCTAAAGTTACACCCAAGTTCTTAACTGTTTTCTGATATGGTATTGGAGTACCGTAGAGCAGAATAGGAGGTAGTTGTTCGCGGAAATCTGAACTTATTAATTTCTGATGGGCTATTAAGATTACTTGCGTCTTTTTTGCATTTAGTTTAAGCCCCAGGTTTTTCGCCCCTGTCACTACTGAAGACAGATCATCATTCATCTGAGCGATTGCAGTGTTTAGATCTTCAGGTCTGACGCTTAGGTAGAGCTGGAGGTCGTCGGCATAGAAATGATATTTACAGGAGGACAGAACAGACGAAATATCGTTGACATATAAAGATAACAAAAGTGGTCCTAAGACTGATCCTTGCGGCACTCCAGAGGAAACATGTTTCCAGGAAGATTTTTCCTTTACGCAGACAACACATTGCTGTCTGTCTTTTAAGTAGCTTTCAAACAATCTCGTTGCACTATCTGAGAAATTAAGCTGTTGCATTTTTCTGATCAATATGTCAAAGTTAACAGTGTCAAAAGCTTTGCTGAAGTCCAGTAGCGTCAATATGCCTTTCGGTTGTCGATGGCATATTTCAGGTCATCAGTTACCTCAATTAGAGCAGTGTTTGTGCTGTGATGTTTACGGAAACCGGATTGAAATTTGTCAAATAGGCTGAATTCATGCAAGTGTTCAGTGATTTGATCATGAACAATATATTAAAGTGCTTTGGAAACAGCATTCAGTATGCTAATTGGTCGGCAATCACTAGGCAGTTGCGGGTTTTCGATGTCAGGGACGGGTCGAACTATGCTTCTTTTCCATGCAGTGGGATATATTCCGTTAACGAGGGAAAAATTAAATATGTCAGCTAAGACAGGTACTAAGATATCGGCAACATTCTTAATCATGGTTATACCGATACTGTTATTGCCTAACGCATTGGAAGATATTCTCATTATTGCTTTTCTTGCCATGTTTATTGTTACATGTTTTAGATGGAAGGTATCGTTGTTAGTTATCCTGTTGGGGGATTCTTGTGGACGGTAATTATCAGCCGTGTGGGTATTCAGAGGTGCAGAGAAGAATTCATTTAATTCGTTAGCTGACACATGAAAAGTAGTTTCCGATTATGCCTTTCCGACCCCAAAGCTAAGGAGATTCTTCCAGAGACCCTTGGGCGTCAGATCGCCAACCGTGCCGCCCGAGCGTGCCTGATTTTAGCATTGCGAATGCATTGTTTCACTCTGTTCCGTAGCTTTCAATATTCTTCGAAACGCTCGGGTTTCGGATCTGCCTTGAAGCGCCTGTGGGCAGCATGCCTATTAGTCATCATTTGACGTAATTCAGCTGTCAGCCGTGGAGCAGGAGATTTTCTTACACGGATTGTGCGTACAGGTCCATGTTTGTCATAGAGGGCAGTGAGTGTATCACCAAGTTCATTAATTTTGCCATCGAATGTAGGTTCTCTGATTATTTGATGCAATGAGATTTCTGAGCAATCGGCTGTTAGAGCGTCAAGGTCGATACGTTTCATGTTCCTACAAGTTATGTAACGCTATTTGATCCTTGGGGGCTGCACAGAGTTGGCCAGGAATATTACATCATGTGCTGAGAGGCCAGGAGCCGATGTTTGACCAAAATCTCTTACTTTGTCAGTCTGTTTCGTTGCGATTACGTCTATAAGAGTATGACTGTGCGCTGTATGGTGTGTAGGTTGTAATGGAAGAATGTTCATGCTATTGCAACTAAACAATATTCTTGGGTTTATTGCGGAGGTAGTGTCTCTTAGCAGGTCTATGTTCAAGTCACCCATTACGATGACATGTTCGTATTGACACTGAAGTGAATGTAATTCCGACTGAAAGGAACTCATTGAGCTTATTTTTGGCCGCTATTACACGACGCCAGTCAATAACTTCCGACTTTGTATATGTATTTCAATGAACATGAATTCAGCCTCTTTTTCTTCAGCAGGGTTTGACGTACATAAGACTAGCTTTGAGATCTGTTCGTATATACGCGCCGACCCCACCATCTCGCTTTTTTTATCTGTCTGCCCTAAGAAGTGTGTACCCTGGGAGATGAATTGATGCAGAGGATATGTGTGGTTTTAACCACGTTTCGGATAAGAGGATTACGTGATAGTTTAGTTGGTTGAAGAGGAGGCTAAGTTCTTCGTAATGTACAGGTAAAGACTGGATGTTGCAGTGAGTTACTAAAAGCTCTGATGCGTTCCGCTAAGCAGCCTGGAGTAGGGTGACAGACTGGTTTGTCCCTTTGTTAGGCACTACCTGCCGCGAGGGGCACTGGCCGGTGCTTTTGCCAGGTGACATATCACAGGGGTGTCCGAGATTTTGCGCGCCCTGTTTATGACTCCGCGATTGCCAAAAGAAGGGCGACTGCAAGAGATTTCCTGAGGTTGCAGGAGTATAGAAAATGGATTAGTGGTATTCGGTGCAAGGAGAATATGACCAAAATAGTGACGGCTGTGTGTCACTGTGTATCCTCTGTCGTAAGAGGAGAAATGCAATTAGCGTATTTGAAACAGCTTAGGGTGTAAATAAGGGAAAGGGAGGTGATTTAAGAGGCCGATGCTGCCAGCAGAGAGAAGTAACCTTAGTAACTAATAGATTGTCGTAGGAAGCTAGAATTAAATTGATATTACCTAAAGTGATACTGGTAGTGATTACAATAGAAAGCTACAATTAAATTGAAATTTGCTAAAGTGATACTGATAGTGATTTTTGTTAGGAACAATGAAAGTAGGTAGCTCTTGTATATAAGCTTGTTGAAACAAAGATCCCACAAGATTACAGACTAATATCTTTAACCTAGATTTGCTGCAGAATTCTGGAATATATTCTCATCTTCGTTATAATAACTTTCCTTGAGACAGAAAAGATTCTGTCTACGAATCACGACGGTTTCAGAAAGCACTGTCATGTGAAACACATCTTGCCCTTCTCTCGCACGATATTCTACGAATTCCAGGTGGATTCCATATTCCTATATTTCCGTAAAGCATTTGACACGGTGCTATATTGCCAACTGTTAAAGAAGGTACAAGGATACGGAGTAGATTCCCAAATAGTGAGCCGGCCGGAGTAGCCGTGCGTTTCTAGGCGCTACAGTCTGGAACCGCGTGACCGCTACGGTCGCAGGTTTGAATCCTGCCTCGGGCATGGATGTGTGTGATGTCCTTAGGTTAGTTAGGTTTGAGTAGTTCTAAGTCCTAGGGGACTGATGACCACAGCAGTTAAGTCCCATAGTGCTCAGAGCCATTTTGAACCCAAATAGTGAATGGCTTGAAGAATTCTTATCCAAGAGAACGTTGTACAGTGTACCATCCTCGACGGCGAGGATTCATCAGAGACAAGGGGTGCCCCAGGGAAGTTAAAAACCGCGGACATTTTCTTTATTCGTAAATGATTTTGCGGACGGGGTGTGTAGCAGTTTCAAGCTGTTTACTGTTAATAATGTGGTGTGCGATAAATGTCGACGTTGAGAGGCTATTGAAGGATGTAAAATGACTAAGACGATATTCCTAGTTGGTGTGATGAATGGATGTTAGCTCTAAATGTATAAAAATGTAAGTTAACGCAAATTTATATGAGAAATGAACCAATAACATTCGAATACAGAATCAATAGCGTGCTTCTTGACAAAGTCACATCGATTAAACGTACAAGTGCTACGTTGCAAAGCGATATAGAATGGGGCAAACATGTGGGGATTGTAGAAGGGAACGCGAATGGTTGATTTCGATTTGTTGGGAGAATTTTAGGACATTGTTGTTCATTTGTAAAGGTGACCACATATTAGACACTACTATGGCCTATTGTTGAGTATTGTTGAATATCCCAGGGTTTGGGATCAGCTCCGTATCAGACTGAAGAAAGACATTGTAGCATCTCCAAAGTGGGCTGCTAGAGTTTTTACCTGTAGGTTCGAACAACATGCAAATATTGCGGAGATCCTTTTGGAACTGAAGAGAGAATCCCTCGTGGGATGGTGACGTTATTTCCGAGAAACTCTTTTGAAAAAAATTAGGGAACCGGCGTTTGAATCTGTCTGCAGAACGAATCTGCTGATGCCAATGTTCATTACGAATAAGGTCCATGAAGATAAGTGAAATTTGGGCTCGTACTGAAGCATATAGACGATAGTTTTCTCCTCGCTGCGTTTGCGAGTCGAATAGGGGTGGAAAGGTCTAGAGTGTGGTTCACGAAATTACACTTCTGAAGATCACACCCACTTCCTGCATACTGTGGGGGTCTAAGCGTTGTGATTCGCCTCCTCTTAGCCAACGGTTTATGTGGTGTTAACCTGTGCAGTAATTGCAACCTTCTTGACATTGCGCCTTACCCGTACACGTTTGCTGATTGGGTTGTCGGAGAGAAAATTGTTCAAATAACAAGAACTTCCGAAAACTATGTACCGACTAACATTTTGTACAGACGAGATGAAAGTTACTACCCTCAGGTTGAAAATAACGCGATGGCCTGTTTAATGGGTAAATATGGAAGCTATGTTTTTAAAAACGTCGGAAGTGATGAACATCTTGATTACAAAATGTATATGCAAACTGAATAAAAAAATCAAGTATCCTGACCACAATAAGAAATATGGTAACTTGCTTGAATTCCTTGTGGAGAAGGAGTGGGATGGAACACGAAACACTAGCAATGGCGCGGAGGGGCCCCTCTATCCCCGTGGCGCGTTTACGACCCTAATCTACCCCAAAAGTCACATGAAAAATAAACCAGGAGTACAGCATGTACAAGAATATGACGGCAACATCTGGTGTCTGTTACAAAGGAAGGTCTTGAAATCCCTAAGAACGCTGTTAGAATTCTGAAGGTAAGAGAAAATGGAAGGCATAGAAGGACTTTGTGATTCTGCTGCTCGGGACTGCTCTTCTGTACCCATAGGTTGCTCCGTAAGAGACAAAGAATTGCACATCAACGGTGTACTGAATGATTAACCTGGTCTGGGCATTGATGAAGCTTTATCTCAGGCTGCAGAAGAAGAAAATGTGGATGCTGAACTGCGACCAGTTGAAGGTGACAGTGGAGGTTCCTCACGAACTGGGGACGTGGTTAAAATGGTTTTCATGTGCTATTGTTTAAGATTTAATATTAGTGCTCATTCTATGAATGCTGTAATTGATTACTGCAATTTTCTGTCACCTTATCTATGTCCTTTCATTGTTAGCTAGTCACTTTTGTTACTGTTTTTGTGTGGCAGAAGAAAGTGAAAAAAGAGCTTTGTTACCAGTTGTGCGGTGTTGACAATGCACTTAGCGGCAGCTGAGTGTTCAGTGTTTCCATGGGGAGGATACAAGATGAAAATCAACTAAAGCAAATTAAGGATAATGGAATGTGTTCGAATTAAATTAGGTGATACTAAGGGAATGAGATTAGGAAACGAGACACTTAAAGCAATAGAAGAGTTTTGCTATTTGGGCAGCAAAATAACTAATGATGGTCAAAGTAGAGAAGATATGAAATGTAGACAGGCAGTGGCAAGAAAACCATTTCTGATGAAGAGAAATATGTTAGCATCGAATATAGATTTAAGCATCAGGAAGAATTTTCTAGGGGCATCTGTCTGTAGTGTAGCCGTATATGGAAGGGAAACGTGAACGATAAACTGTTTGGACAAAAAGAGAACAGAAGCTCTAGAAATGTGGTGATATAGATGAATGTTGAAGATTAGATGGGTTGATCTCATAAATAACGAGGGGATACTGAATAGGGTTGGGCACATACAAAATTTGTGGCACAACGTGACCAAAGGAGAGATGGGTTGATACGACACCTTCCCAGACATTAAGGGATCACCAATTTAGAATTCGGGAGAACTGTGTATTTTGTGGCGGGGGGCGGATGGGGGAGGGGCAGTGAGTAAAAATCGTAGAAGCAGACCAAGAGAAGAAAACAGCATGCAGAGTCAGAAGGATGTAGATTGTAGTAGTCATTCGGAGATGAAGATACACGCACAGGATAGAGTAAGATGTAGACCTGCATCAAACCAGTCTTCGGACTGAACACAACAACAATATGTGCTCACTTGTAGTTTCCGTCGAAAGGTGCTTTGACGTGTGTTTCACAGTTAGCGAACTGATGGAGCAACGACGTATGTGTAGTGTTACTCCCGTCGGTCTGCGTAAAGGCCAATAGACATTCGAAAATAACTACGAGTGTCATATCGAACTTAATGGTTTTCTTCTGAGACCTGCCCAGCATAGAAGACGCCAGAAGTAATATAAATTTTCTACAAGTTCGTTAACTAACAACAAAACTTTCTGACATTTCCGGATCAACTGTATTCCGTATTCGCATTGCAGTAACACTGGCAGAAACTCTATACCCCAGGACGTGATTTTATTCTCCAAGAAAGAGATATAAATGCAAACAGAAATCTATGGAATTTTAAGATATTCACAAAATTTAGTACGTAGAACTATACTTCGATACCAAGACAGAACAGAGTAGGCGACACTTAGAAAAGTACAGAGTGATTTCTGTGAAAATATCAATTAATCTGACGCAGAGACCTTCTACTGTTCGATTTTTGAAAAAGTGTAACGATCAAATAAATATTTAATGGAATTCAGAGACACTGCAGCAGCTAGAACGAAGATATGTGTAAGACGCACTTACTATGTGTCTGGGACCACTGCCTTCCGTTATACTTCGATACATCTGGCTTTGACAAATCCATACACAGAAATATATTGTGCTCAACTGCAACGGAGATATTAGACTGAAAGTACCTGTAGTTACTTTTGTGTTGTTTATATCGGTGGGTCGAATGTTGGGTTCAGTGGTGAAGAGTCAGCAAGGGCTGCAAACAAAACGTTTTGGGATGGTAGGGAATATTCTCGCGAGCCGTTGAAATTAAAATTCTGGCTGCGGCATACAAATGTTCGAACGCTGCCATGTACAGACTCTCTCACACACGTGGCGGGAATAATGGAATGCAGTCGAATTAAGTCGGTTGATGATGCGGGAATTAGATTAGGAAATGAGACAATTAAAGTAGTAAAGGAGTTTTGCTATTTGGGGAGAAAAATAAATGATGATGGTCGTAGTAGAGAGGATATAAAATGTGGACTGGCAATGGCAAGGAAAGTGTTTCTGAAGGAGAGAAATTTGTTAACATCCAGTATTGATTTACGTGTCAGGGTGTCGTTTCTGAAAGTATTTGTAAGGAGTGAAACATGGACGATAAATAGTTTAGACAATAAGAGAATAGAAGCTTTCGAAATGTGGTGCTACAGAAGAGTGCTGAAGATTAGATGGGTAGATCACATAACTAATGCGGAGGTACTGAATAGAATTGGGGAGAAGAGGAGTATGTGGCACAACTTGACTAGAAGAACGGATTGGTTGGTAGGACATGTTCTGAGACATCAAGGGATCAACAATTTAGTACTGGAGGGCAGCGTGGAGGGCAAAAATCGTAGAGGGATACCAAGAGATGAATACACTAAGCAGATTCAGAAGGATATAGGCTGCAGTTGGTACTGCGAGATGAAGAGGCTTGCACAGGATAGAGTAGCATGGAGAGCTGCATCAAACCAGTCTCAGGACTGAAGACCACAACAACAACAACAACAAAGGGATACCATAACGATGTCTCAGATGCTACCTAAATTGCCTTCGTAGTTTTATTAACAACTTTGTCGCTGGAACTTTCTACAGAGTCCAATAGAACGCAGAACCATCATCGACAATTTTCGTTACACTGGCTGAATTGATTCACCCTTCTTACAGTGTTTTAATTTCTGTCTAGGAGTACTTTTGTGTTTTGCGATAAAATGTGCATCAGATTCATATATAATTTTGAGAATGCTGATATATTTATTTTTGGTTCAAATATGTCAGCGGGTCATATCTCACAGGTTGAAGTATAAATAATTCTTCAAAATTTCCTGGAACGGTAGCTTTTTTTGTTGCAGCTACCTTGAATTTTCTTCCATCACGTTCTAGACTAAAAATAGGGATGTCTAAGAACTTTTTCGGAGGTTTGATTAACATTTTAAATTATCACTAACTAGCAATGCTGCAGGATGTTAGAAGACCTCGGGGTGCCCATTTTCGCGACGGTCGCTGTAGCAATGGTACAGGGTGGCCTCCACCAAGCACAGCAAGACGAATTGTGGAGTACATTTGTAGATGAAGATAACGCGATAGACGAAATCATCCGGAGAAACGTTAAGCTGGCCACAGTTTTCAATAAAGAATTCGGTGCTTTGGATGTATTGCGATGGATTTCGTTGAATTCAGCAAACCTGTTTTATGTATGTATGTGTATAACGAACCTGGAAATCTGAGAATGAAGAGATAGGGAGTTCGCCGGCCAGTGTGGCCGAGCGGTTCTAGGTGCTTCAGTCTGCAACCGCCGACAACTACGGTCGCAGGTTCGAATCCTGCCTCGGGCATGGATGTGTGTGATGTCCTTAGGTTAGTTAGGTTTAATTAGTTCTAAGTTCTAGGGGACTGATGACCTCAGAAGTTAAGTCCCATAGGGCTCAGAGCCATTTGAACCAGGTAGGGAGTTCACAGACCATGGAAGTATTTATACCCAATCAACAATCGCTTTTATTTTGTTGAACCACTAAAAGCAGAGAAATAATAAGAGCAACACAAATTTATCGCCTTGAGACTTGATCATAAATGCAAAGCGACGCAATACATAGTTTACGGTAACCTAAAGGCCCACACGAAGACAATAATTAATGCCAATGCAGTGCATAGGTAGAATAAAACATAAATAAGTATAGGGTGATTGCTATTAACTTTTAAAAACCCACAATACGACGTAGATGACGCTGAGGCAAGTAATTTAGTGTAAGACACAGGGGCTGAAAATGTCGGGAAGTACCACAAAAGTGAATGACGAAATGTTGGGCATGCAACGTCACCAGATGAAGTAACTCGCCGGATGTATAGCGGCCGGCCGCGGTGGTCTAGCGGTTCTGGCGCTGCAGTCCGGAACCGCAGGACTGCTACGGTCGCAGGTTCGAATCCTGCCTCGGGCATGGGTGTGTGTGATGTCCTTAGGTTAGTTAGGTTTAAGTAGTTCTACGTTCTAGGGGACTTATGACCTAAGATGTTGAGTCCCATAGTGCTCAGAGCCATTTGAACCATGTATAGCGGTTGGGCCTGTCGCTGCTACCCTTGCAGGTTAGAGGGGCTGTGTTCCACATCGCTCCGCTAGGCTACTCTGCTTTCGTCCTTGCATTATCCGAAGCGATACGGTAGCACTCGCGGTAATGGTAGTTCAAGACTACGAGGAATCTAGTTTAGATTTAACGAGCCTGCATACATGCAACTCTGTTAAGGTGCTGCTAATAGCCAGAGCGCACGCGTCAAGGCGTATTCACGTAGAACGTTTCCTACAACGTGTTTTACCTTCTCACATATCGTTTGCTACTGTCAACTGTTTAATGCGTGAAAAATGAACCCTGCACGTAAGAAAACGCCAAAGGGAAAAAATATATATATATATGGAGGGAAGCTAACACATAGGTCAGACATGCCGAGTTCTGAAATCAAGTTCAATTATCAGACAAAATATAGCGTATGAAATTATCTCTATCTTGCTGCTATTTGTTTTATAGACTTTTATGTAACACATAAAAAATGTAGTTTGTAAATACATGCGGTAGCTTAGAATCTTGTTTTCATTTCGAGTGCTTAAATAGAAAAGTATTTTCAACCTTTCCACTCTTACTGTAGTTACAAACCAGTGGAGACGGCGGGACCAGTAAGTAAAATAATAAATTTTATTCAAATGTAAACATACAATGTTCCAAAGCAATGAAAAAACTACTGCGGGCCCAGACGGAAGACTAGAACCCCGAGCCACACGCTTTGGGACGGCCGATGTGGCCGAGCAGTTCAAGGCGCTTCAGTCCGGAACCGCGCTGCTGCTACAGTCGAAGGTTCGAATCCTGCCTCGGGCATAGATGTATGTGATGTTTTTAGGTTAGTTCGGTTTAAGTAGTTCTAAGTCTAGTGGTCTGATGACCTCAGATGTTCCCGTAGTACCTGGAGCCATTTGAACCACAGGCGCTAAAATCGTACACTTAGAGTCACAGCTTCGTTTGTTGGTGGGTTTGGAGGAGGGGACCCAACAGCGTGGGCATCGGTCCCATCGGACTAGCGAAGGAAGTCGGCTGCGCCCTTTCAGTGGAACCATCCCGGCATTAGGTTGAAGCGACTTAGGAAAACCACAGAAAAACTGAATCAGTATGGCTTGACGCGGGTTTGAACAGTCGTCCTCCCGAATACGAGTCCAGTGTGCTAACCACTGCGCCACCTCACTCGGTGACACACCGGCTTGAAGACTTGCGTTGGGTTAATAAGGCGCGATGGACTTATAGTCTCAGCCGCTGCTGATGTGGCGAGATTCTTCACCTGGTGTCGTCCCTTGTTCAACATCCTTCTTCTTCTTCATCTTTTCCTTGTGCCTTTGTTCAGCAGTTTCCGCGGGGTCGGCATGGTTAAGGTCGGATATGGCATGGTTAATTTTAAGGGGTGGCCGGATGCCCTTCCAGTGGTCACCCCTTGTGATGAAATTATGATGATGAAGACAACACAACACCCACTCCCTGAGCGGAGAAAATCTCCGATCCAGCAGGGAATCGAACCCAAGCTCCTTTGCGGGGCATTTCGTCGCGCTGACCACTCAACTATCGAGGCGGTCTCGAAGTTCAACATCCGTCATCTACTATTGGGGTATTTCCAAACATTTGCGGCCTCATGTGTCTTAGGCCTATATGAACTTACTTGTCTTGGCGTCATGTACGTGGCTTCGAGGTTTTTTGTAGCGTTAATAAGAATATAACCGTATGATGGTTCAAATGGCTCTGAACACTATAGGACTCAACATCTTAGGTCATAAGTCCCCTAGAACTTAGAACTACTTAAACCTAACCAACCTAAGGACATCACACACACCCATGCCCGAGGCATGATTCGAACCTGCGACTGTAGCAGCCTCGCGGTTCCGGACTGCAGCGCCAGAACCGCACGGCCACCGAGGCCGGCATAACCGAATGACATATTATCTAATATGTCATGACCAGTTTGGCTTTAGCAAACGTAATGAAAATACATACGCAGTCCTGGCGTAGCTCTTGATAATGGAAGGAAGACTACAGAAAAGAGAGGACACGTTCATAGGATTCGTCAACCTGGAAAAAGCGTAAGATAATATGAAATGCAGCAAGATGTTCATATTTCGAGAAAAAAAGAAACTATGGGAAAAGATTATAGGGAGAGGCTGGTAAGATACAGTATCCACGAGAACCAAAGGGACCAATAAGATTGGAAGGCCAGGAGTGTAAGACAGGGTTGCAGTCTTCAACCCCTACCTTTAAATCGATACATCAATGACAGAAATAAAAGAGACCTTTAAGAGAGGATTAACAATCAGGAAGAAAGGATGTCGATGAGAAGACTGAATTATCCTCAGTGAAGGTGAAAAAGAATTATAGGATATATGTAAAGAGTACAGAATATCGATTGAAAGTAACACAAAGAAAGACGAAAGTAATGGAGTAGGAGCAGGAACGAAAATATTGAAAAAGTTTACATGAAAATTGGTGGTCTTGGAGTAAACGAAGTTATTATGCTGCCTTGGAAGCAGAATAATCCATGACGGAGGAAGCAAGGAGGCCATAGAACGCAGACTAGGACTGACAAACAGGCCATTTTTGGTGAAGAGAAGACTGATAGTGTCACATACTTCTCTTAATTTAGGAAGAAAAAGATTTGCAAATGTACGTTTTAGTCACAGGATTGTATGGTTGTAAAACTGGAACAGAAATGAATCTAAGCATATGAGAAGTATTGCTCCAGAAGAATGATGCTAATTAGATGGAATGATAAAGGAATGTGGAGGTTCTCTGCAGAATCTACGTATAAAGAACATACCAAAAAAGGACAGGAAGATGTGACATGCATTGACAAATCAGGAGCTTGACAGCGTAAAAGCTGTAAAAGAAGGCAGAGGTGGGAAAACATCCAACGCATAATTTAGAAAACACGTGGCAAGTGCTGCTCTAAGATGAAGAGGCTGGAGCACCAGAGGAAGTCGTAGCGGGCCGCATCAAACTGAAGGTACCGTCACAATCACAGATGAAAATACTGCTCCCAACAAGTCGCACGGTGGTTCGTGATTATTGACCGATCACAAACGGAAGAGGTTCCTACGAAACAGCTCTTAATTTACTGTCTCATTTCAGTGGAAATATTCCCGCTCCCCCCATACCGATCAGTATTCCTGTTGTCGTTCATATTCCTGTTGCTGTACGTGTTCCAGTTTCCGTTCTCGTTCTGGTTCCTATTCTTGTTATGAACCCTCCCGTGTTGGTCTGTCATAAACGAAACCTATTTTGCGTGGTACTTTGACCGCGTTTATCTTCAAAATGAGTTTTAAAAGCGTACTCGTCAATTCGACTACTAGCGTCACATTTTTCATCATTAACCCTTTCAGACCCTCTGGTTCCAACTGTGTACATTAACTTTTACTGTGTCTTAGCTGCAACAGAATTATTTTTTCCCAATAGAAACCTTAGGTACACATTTGTGAATGTTCAATCTTTTCATCATGTGCATGTGCTTCCAATTGTTGGGCATCACTATGAAAATATCAGCAAGTCAATGTAGCATTACACAGCAGCTCGAGACCATCAGAATACATAGATGTGTTTGGTTTACTAAATTAGAGTATATAACTGAATATTGTTACTGTTATTTTGCATGGTAATTATTGAATGATTATTCTACTATTTACTACAATAAAGAATATTTCTTAATCAGTTATTTGAGACCATAAAATAAAGCCAAGTGTACAAAGTAAGTTTTGAAAATGGGTACATACTTTTGTATAATCTTGCATCTAAAATAAAAAAAGTCACTTAGGAACATCACCATATAATTGTCCTTCCTCCAGAAAAAATTCAGGTCTGAAAGGGTTAAAACAAATGTCTACAACACTTCAGGCAAACCTGTAGAGATCAGCAGAGGTACTGGTTCGGATAGTAAACAATACACGTGAAATGTGTACGTCACAGTCCTTTGAAAATAATCTGAGAGCTTCAAAAAAAAAAAAAAATGGCTCTGAGCATTATGGGACTTAACTTCTGAGGTCATCAGTCCCCTAGAACTTAGAAGTACTTAAACCTAACTAACCTAAGGACATCGCACACATCCATGCCTGAGGCAGGATTCGAACCTGCGACCGCAGCGGTCCCGCGGTTCCAAACGTTAGCGCCTAGCGGTGACCGTGCGGTTCTAGACGCTTCAGTCCGCAACCACGTGACTGCTACGGTCGCAGGTTCGAATCCTGCCTTAGGCATGGATGTGTGTGATGTCCTTAGGTTAGTTAGGTTTAAGTAGTTCTAAGTTCTAGGGTACTGATGACCTCAGATGATGAGTCCCATAGTGCTCAGAGCCATTTGAACCATTTTTGGTACTGCCTAGAACCGCTCGGCCACTCTGGCCGGCTGATAGCTTCATTTTTGGTACAATTGAGAACAATGTTGACACAGTGATTCAGATTTATTCTATATATATGACAAATACCCCATCAAGATTCTGTGTCCTATGAAGAAACGGGTTATTAAGCTCGTTCCTAAGCCTGATGGATACTTTCTCTTCAACAACCTTATGGCGTAAGTCTTTCAGTACGCCATCGTTAAGCAAAAATTCAGCAATTACTCTACTCAAATTATCTCTAGTTAACACATAATACACGAAGAGTACCTCAAAGAGAAATTTAAAGTATACCTTCACCCTGTTCTAACCGAACAGAGAGACGTAAGAATTTAACTATTCCTCCGCCAGTTCCTGTGGATAAAATACCTATACAGTGATTTAAAGGCAAAACAATTCTACAAGCTGGTACCCAACGCATGACTTTGAACCTCACTGGGAATAGATTCAAGTGATATGCCTTGCCCTTTTAACCACTCCACAGCTGCGACGGCCGAGCTTCCAGTCTGCCCGACCAGCCAACGGGGGCGAACTTCTCTGTCCGGCTGACGCAATCCCACGGCCGCTACTGGCACGGTCCACTTTACTCTACAAAATAACACTCTTTTCCAAATCAGTATCGTCCTTAGGGTCACACTGGTTTCCGTTTCTGAAAACCGGGAAAGATACTTTCTGAATTAATCGAAGCTTTCTGATACAATTGTATCCTCTACTGAGAAAAGAACTTAAGATGTTAAGTGTCTACGTATAGGTTGAAAAATTCTGTAATGGTCGCATAAGGGTTACGCACGACGAAGGAGCCGGACGGCCGTTTACGGGCACAAATGAAGAAACCATTGAGCGTTCACGGGAAATAGTTCTCTTGGACAGACGATTAACTATTGACGAAGTGGCACATCGTCTGCGAATTACTTCTGCCTACGAAATCATCCACAACAGACTTGGGTTTCATAAAGTTTGTGCAATATGGGTCCCAAACGAACTTACACAGTTGCATAAACAAACGTGCTTGGACATCCGCAAAAAAACATTTGGATGGCTGTGGTAACGAAGGGGACAACTTCTTAGATCGGATCTTTACTGGTGACGAAACGTGGCTCCATCATTACTAGCCGGAGAGTAAACGCCAACGTATGGAATGGAAACATCCAAATTCGCCATGCAAGAAAAAGTTCAAGACACAGCCGTCCGCAGGAAAACTGATGCTTACGGTTTCTTGGGACACACAAGGTCCAGTACTGGAACTTTATGGTGAAAGGAGCACGACAACAAACAGTTTACGTTACGTTGAGATGCTTACTGCTAAACTGAAGCCTGCAATTCGAAGCAAACGCCGAAGATTGCTGTGAAAAGGTGTTGTGTTGTTGCACGGCAATGGCCGTCCGCGTACTGCTGCTCACACTGCTGCAACGCTCCACAACTCAAATTTGAAGTACCGCATCATCCTCCATATAGTCTCGATCTTGCCCCTTCTGACTACCACTTGTTCGGTCCACTCAAACAGCCATGAAGGGGCTGTCGATTTGCATCGGACAAAGCAGTGAAAGAAGCGGTGCATTCTTGTCTCGCAGTTCAACCGAGAACCTTCTTTTATGAGGGCATCAGGAAGCTTGTACGACGATGGACCAAGTGCGTTGAAACGCAATAAGACTATTTCGAAAAAATGATGTTCTTTTAAGTTTCCTATTTGATTACAATAACATTTTATAAATACTTTGCGGATAATAGTTTACTTACGCTCGTATATTTTGCGTATTATTTGTTGTATATTACTGTACTATTTTGTGAATACTGTACACAGTTTTCTACCACGTTTTCAGTAAAAACACGAGGGAGATAACGTAAGTAAGTAACGCAACACATAATTTTCTCGGTCAGTTTCAGTTGAGACATTACGGAATTGGTAATGGAATTTCGTTGAATATTCCCGTTTCAGCCAAAGTGGCAGCACTGTATGTAGCCTTTAATATGGCGGCTATAATTGAAGTGCGTTCCAAGCAGAGAGCTTTCATTGAGTGTGTTTTGGCGAAAAACCAGAGCATCGCAAATATTCATAGCCTGCAGAATGACTACGTAGATCTGACAGCGAACAAAAGCGAGGTGTGTCTGTGGGCGAGGTGTCTGTTATTATTGCAACCGGACAGTGCTAATTTATTTGATCTCCTGCATGCCAGCCAGCTTGACACAGCTGTGACTGCTGCAGTGTTGAAATGTACTGACACTCTTGTTCGAGGTAATCAAACACCTCGCTACTCAGCTCGGCAGTTTTTTTGGTAGTGCTGGCATACTCTTTTACCAGGTGGAGTAGGAAAAGGTGTGTGGCTGCTGGGTTCCTCACTGCCTTAAAGGAAACTATAAAGAGCAACTTACATATGTTTGGCGCTTTGAAAGATGCATTCCGCAGGAAGGAGTATGATGATGAGCTCATTGATGCAACATGTTGGCCATGACATTAACCAGTACAGTGGTAGCATGTGAGCGTACAGACCCTCCCAGCTATTAACTTAAAGCCGTCACATTGAGCGGAGATTAATTTGAAAAATCGAGTTTTGTACCCAGATGAGTGGGGAATAACATCATGCTTTGAAATCCTACATAAAACCAACTTCCGTTCCGAAGTAAGAAAGATGTGTTGCTTCACTTATTGAATGTTGTTGTTGTTATGGTCTTCAGTCCTGAGACTGGTTTGATGCAGCTCTGCATGCTACTCTATTCTGTGCAAGCTTCTTCATCTCCCAGTACCTGCTGCAACCTACATCCTTCTGAATCTGCTTAGTGTATTCATCTCTTGGTCTCCCTCTACGATTTTTAACCTCCACGCTGCCCTCCAATACTAAATTGGTGATCCCTCGATGTCTCAGATCATGACCTACCAACCGGTCCCTTCTTCTAGTCAAGTTGTGCCACAAGCTCCTCTTCTCCCCAATTCTGTTTAATACCTCCTCATTAGTTATGTGATCTACCCATCTAATCTTCAGCATTCTTCTCTAGCACCACATTTCGAAAACTTCTATTCTCTTCTTCTCTGAACTATTTATCTTCCACGTTTCACTTCCATACAAGGCTACACACCATACAAATACTTTCAGAAATGACTTCCTGACATTTAAATCTATACTCGATGTCAACAAATTTCTCTTCATCAGAAATGCTTTCCTTGCCATTGCCAGTCTACATTTTATATCCTCTCTACTTCGACCATAATCAGTTATTAAGCTCCCCAAATAGCAAAACTCCTTTACTACTTTAAGTGTCTCATTTCCTTATCTGATTCCCACAGCAACACCCGACTTTATTCGACTATATTCCATTATCCTCGTTTCGATTTTGTTGATGTTCATCTTATACCCTCCTTTTAAGACACTGTCCATTCCGTTCAGCTGCTCTTCCAAGTCCTTTGCTGTCTCTGACAGAATTACAATGTCATCGGCGAACCTAAAAGTTTTTATTTCTTCTCCATGGATTTTAATACCTACTCCGAAGTTTTCTTTAGTTTCCTTCACTGCTTGCTCAATATACAGATTGAATAACATCGGGGAGAGGCTACAACCCTGTCTCACTCCCTTCCCAACAACTGCTTCCCTTTCATGTCCCTCGACTATTATAACTGCCGTTTTGTTTCTGTACAAATTGTAAATAGTCTTTCGGTCCCTGTATTTTACTCCTGCCACCTTCAGAATTTCAAAGAGCGTATTCCAGCCAACATTTTCAAAAGCTTTCTCTAAGTCTACAAATGCTACATACGTAGTCTTGCCTTCCCTTAATCTAGCTTCTAAGATATGTCGTAGAGTCAGTATTGCCTCACCTGTTCCAACATTTCTACGGAATCCAAACTGATCTTCCCCGAGGTCGGCTTCAATCGGTATGATACCCCTAGTAATAGCTAAACTGTAGGGGCCGAACAGTAAAAGTTATTAATACCTTTTGGTTATTAATACTAGTTGGTTAAAATCTATTCACTCCTTTACTTTCTTTCTAGCTCCAACCTGTCAGATAACTGTTTAAAGATGAAACTGAAAGGCCATATAAACGTGCACTTCTTTAATCAGGGTTACATAAAAGGATGGTTACATTGTGTCTAAATGCTATTGTGCATCTCGCAATTGGAAATAAGTCAATTAAAACCACAGCATCTGCCTCTAACTGACAGGGGCAATCGATGTCTTTCGTCAGGCCTATGCATGAGTTGCCGCTAGTGCTTTTATATAACTTAGCGTGCATCTACTGCAGTGAGCATGGTGATGTCTGTTCATGCCTTAACACTCTGCCTAGACGTTCATCTACACACTAAACTGCTATTCAGATATAGAATAGAGGTTCACCACTGTAATTTGATCTATGAATGCGTCTGCTCTTAGCATGCTGTGCTGGGGTCGCCTTGCTGCACCGGCGACGGCGAACAATGGCCCGCGTACTGAGGAAGGCAGAGAGTACTTGGTCAACCAGTGGAGAGGGCAGTATAGGCTGGATGTGTGACTAGGGCCTCCCGTCAGGTAGACCGTTCGCCGGATGCAAGTCTTTCAATTTGACGCCACTTCGGTGACTTGCGCGTCGATGGAGATGAAATAATGATGATATGCACAACACAACACCCGGTCCCTGAGTGGTGAAACTCTCCGACCCAGCCGGGAATGGAACACGGGCCCTTAGGATTGACATTCTGTCACGCTGCCCACTCAGCTACCGGGGGCGGACAGTACTGGCTGGTGACAGGCCATGACATGTTGACAATGTGAGCATTGCAGACTAGTATTACCGAGTCTCACGACGTCATGTCGTTACTTTGTCTGTTCGCCAAATTGCTTGCCAGTTGCGCAGTTATGTTTGCTCTTTTGTGTGTGTTCTGCTGCTACAAGCTGTGACTATCCAATGTAGTTATGATAGCTCGTTTCGGAACTGTGCTTGTTCTATCGTAGCAGATCCGTTATTATAATTGCGTTCGCCAAAGCTGTGTAGTTTCTGGTAGCTCGTTATTAGAAGTTGGGATCAGCAAACATGGTTTGGTAATAATTTTTGTGGTGTTGAACAGTGTGGAGATTATTGGAAGAACTGGCCGCTAGTATTTCGGTGACGCTGCGTGCTGACCATACGATGTGATACTATTTCATGTAGAGATTGTTGGGGGCAACTTTCCATCGCTTCATTGGTCATAGCAGAGCGATGTGTTTTACTGGTATACCATAATGGTATCTTCCTGACAGGTTGGCACAAAACATTTGATGGTGATCGTTCAGACATTCCATAGTTTTGTAAATTGATAATGTGTGCTTCTGAGCAGTTGATGTACATGTGGAAAACTGAATTCTGCTCCAGTGTTAGTGTTCCCACACTTGCGCATTGTTACTGATTGCGATACACTCGTTCGTGGTGTGTGTGAAACTACGGAGCAATACACGAGTTACGGTTGTTAATTTAATACGCTATTCTGTCAGAGATATTTTTCAGTTTGGCTGTGTTTAACTGAAAGGCATTGTCTTTCTTGTAAGAGGATGTAACCTCCCCACAAAATTGAATAAATAAAAGTAATGAATATGATTCTAATTTTTAGTGTAACCTCAGAACAAAATTGGTTCCCATTTTAACCTCCCTACAGAAATTCATTCACATTTAACTTCCAGACAAAATTTGTTTCCCATTTAATGTACCTCCAAAATTCTTTTCTCATCTAATGTAAGCTTGAAACAGAAAAATTCCTAAAACCCCATAATAAAAAATAAATTCAGTAACCTGGTAAATTTTGGACGACAGCAGTGCTGCGTCATGGCCCTGTAAGATCATTCTGAATAAAAAAGGATATATTCTTACCTCAATAAAATTGTCGAATATATGTGCTCTTACAATAAATTTTTCCGGCACAGCTCTGTGCAATGCTGTCCGATAGATTGGTCATTTATGAAAGGAAGCAACTGATTTTTCTTTTGCAACTATCGGAATGATCATGGATTGGAGAAATTAGTATATTCTTTAAATTGAAATGAATGCTTGTTAGAAATTACTTTATATGACACATTTAATTATTAGGACATTTTTAAAAAATTTACATGGGAGTTCAGATAACATTACTAGATATGCACGAGGCTGCTTTTTACCTTATACAATAATACTCAGTCTTCGGCATCGCTGCACCGTGACCGACCAGCCAACACGATACACCATACCAGACCAGAGCAGATTCCAGTCTAGCGCAGACTAGCAACAATTTACTGCTACAGCTACACAGTTCCTACTCAGTCAACACTGCTCTCTGGTCAGCGATCCTCTTATACCTTGTATATCGCATGCAGCGCATGAGCAATACATCGAAATTAAATCTGCTCGGACCTCTTACATAACCCTCTACTGGGGGGGGGGGGGGCAAAAATTTTGCAGCGATCGTGAGTCAATTCGACTTGCTGTGAGCAACATATTTTTCTTAATTAACTAAGTTTACAGTCACAGAGTATATACACATATATAAGTGCAGAACATGAAATGAAATATAGTGCACATGCACTAAGTACAGAACATATCAAGAAATTACAAAATGTATACGCAATGAGTACAAAATATTAACAAATGACATAAAGTGCACACGCACTGTATATATTTCTACCATTTTGCAAGAACTAGGATAGTAAAGGGAAGGACTGCATCATGGTTGTAGCACAGTAGGTTGCACGTAGCTGCACTGAAAGTCCATATCTTTCTACAGAAGCACAACACCAAGTGAGACAATCTGAAATTCTCTTCCCTGAAGTATTAATCAGTGTAGACAAGACACTGAAATGTCGTATTAATATTCAATGTTATCATTTTGGCAGTACATTAAGTACACCAAACAGTGGAACCATAATTACATCTCCATTGTTCAAGGTGGTGGACAGCATGATGTGTCAACACCACACTCTTGCAGAATCCATACTCTTTCACCAACGTAGAGTTAGTGCAAAAACCAAGTATAGTGCGCCATGATCATGAGGATGGACAGGACAAACGAGGTCAGAAGGTGAAGGACATTAAGTCTAATGCTAGTCATCATTGAGAGTTACACTAGTCTATCTAACGATTTGAGTAATTGGTGGCACTCATTGGCTAGTCACTAAACATTTCTGTACTATGTATGAAGTAATACAGAATATCATTCATGAGTCATATGATCACAGTGATCATAGGCACTCATTGGCCCGTTACTAAACATTTTTATGCATTGTTCAAAAGTCATCATTCAAAACAAGAGTTAATTAATGGCATAGCATTAACATAATTCATCTAGTTATAGTAATCATTGGCATTCCTTGGCCAGATACTAAACATGTAGCAAGTATTGAATATTACAAAACACTATTCATAACTCATCTAATTGTGGTAATTATTCGCACTCATTGGCCAGTTACAAAGCATTTCTTATGCATAATTCAGAAGTCATCATTCAAAACAGGAGCTAATGAGTGTAGCATCAAGCTACTGGTATTCATATATGGTATCATGTAAGTGACATAAGAGAAATTTAAAATATAAGAAACAGTGGCATTCATTGGCCGGTTACAAAGAATTCATACAGTTTTATAAAACATTATTCAGTAGTAATCAAAAGTCATCATTCAAAATGATAGTTCATTATTGGCATAGCATTTATAGAGTATAACAAAAATATTATTTACAGAAAGTATTGGCATAGCATTTATACATTGTTACAAAACATCATTTAGTAGTACTCAGAGTTCATCATTCAAGTGACATAGGACATATTTAAAATGTAACACACTATAACTATTACTCAAGGTCTGTGGCTAGAAAACATCATTCAGTATTACTCAGAACTCTCTTAAACTGGTAGCATTATTTGGGGCTGGTAACACATTTCTTTTTATTTTTTTCGTGCTAGCAATGCATTGGGTTGGGATCGATAATTAATTGCTGGGGCATGAATGTATTTGCTTTTGAATTATTGCTGCAAATAAGGATTAGTAACGTCATTTATCATGAGCCAGCTGTAGCAAGGTTATAAAACAAGTTGAGTATATGTGATCACATTCATGAATGACACACACAAATGGGTAAAAAATGCAAGTACTAGAACAGGTTTAATGACCAACTGCTTATAGCATATTAATCTCATGAATAGCTTCTCCTAGAAAAAATACAAAATGGATTGTTAAGCTGAAAGAAGAAACGCATATTATGCTGATAAGTAGTGAACATCGAATTAACAGGTAATGAAACGTGTACTCAATATGTATATACTCTAGCTGTTCTTTCCAAAACATTCAGTCATTATACCATGCGACATAAGACATACTGTCAAAACGAACAGCAACAAATACTTAAATAACTACATAGCATCTCTTAACAAATAGTAAATATATAAACTTCATCATTATTCTCATCTGCAAGGAAAAACTTCATTATTCATATTTTCATAACTTCATTACTATCATCACCTGCAAAGAAAAACTTGATTATTCATATTAGCATATTCTTCATATAACTATTCATCACCATTCATTATCATCTGCAAATAAGACACTTCATTATTCATTATTCATATTACCATATACATCATACAACTATTCATAGTATAGAGTTTCTTATTTCTAGCATATTTCATCACTAAAACTGAGACGTGTAGTTCTGTCTGACAGCCTGCATCAATCGCCTTGTATTCTGAAAGAAAAATAATTGCTTAAGACTGCTATCATACGATGAGTATAGTATATTCCTGTTAATGTTTGTTAATTCTGATCCATTTACTCTTCGTGACGAGGTATTGCATCATCTTTCGTTCATTCCAAAGATGAAATTCCCATTTCATAGTAATCCACTGTGGTTTGTTTAATTTATTTCTTTTACACGTTATTGCTTTCTGAAAGTGATGAATAAGGGTTAATATCTTGCATTTAAATCATATACCCATTATAGAAAGACTTGTTTCTAGTGATATAATTAAGCATACAGCATAGCATGACAGAAAACGTATTAATTCAAAAACATAGACAGTGTTCAGGTGCAAAAATGTACACAGAGTATCATAATGTAGTAGCAAAAGAAAAAAAAAATGTAAAATAGTCACGATGTTGAGATATCGAAGGCAAAATGTCACAGTCAACTGGTGTTTGTTATATCTTAAAGATTTCGTAGTGCATACAAACAAAACAGAACAACAGTCATACATTCACGAAAAATGGAAAATGTGCACGGTCTGATATATAACGACAAGAAATACGCCCTGCTAACCTTACCTTGCCGGGCACTTGCCAAGAAAAAATATGATAATCATTGGTAAGTGTTCATATAAATATAATTGCATAAGTGGTCACATAAAAATCAGGAAATGGCATTACAGTGTGATAAATCATAAAGTATGTTCATTGAATAAAGGGTTTAATATTGGAGACATGGTGATTGCCCTTGCTTTTCCTGGTTCTCAGAGTTTCGATGTGTACTACTTTGGGGTGAGGAAAGCTGCGAATTCGATATGGACCTGCGTATAGAAGCTCAAATTTACTGCAACTATTCTTTCCTCTGTTAGATAAATAGTGTATACATACTAATATATTCAGTCCAATGTGAAAGTCACGGCGTGTACAAACCTGTGTTTGATGTCTCCTCCGGCGCTCTGCGGCACGTTTGATGTTGTTCAGCGTAATTCCAATTATTTCATGGTGTCGCAGTCGACGAGATGTAGGAAAGTATACTAATTCTTTAATTATGTTAGGTGGTTCAACATTTTTCAGTATAGCAGTCGGAGATATCATAGTGGATTCATTTGGTATGGAATTAATTACATCCTGGAATGACAGTATGTGTGTATCCCAATCAATATGTTTTTATGGCAGTATATTCTACATAGTTTACCAATTTCTTTCATTAGTCGTTCACAAGCGTTCGAAGAAACATGGTACCTAGATACATAGATCGGAGAAATGTTTCTAGCTCGTAACATACGTGTCCATATAGCAGATCGAAACTGTGGTCCATTATCGGAAATTACTTTCAATACATGCCCTAAATAAGGAAGTAGAGAATGTTTTACATGTGCTTTCGAAACAGTTCTAGCAGTAGCTTTGCGTAACGGAGTGAAGGTTACAAATTTTGAAGTGAGTTCAACAGCGACACAGATGTAGGAAAAACCTCTATTAGTTCTGGGAATCGCACCAAAAATATCTACAGCGGCCATGTGTCTCAATTTAACAGGTACAATGGGATGTAATGGAGGAATATGTGAAGTTGTATCTGACTTAGCTTTCTGGCAGATTTTACATGACGCTAAAACTCGTGGAATACGTTTCTCCATATTGGCAAAATAACAGTTCTGTCTCAGTATAAGAAAACATTTACTGGCTCCGTAATGTGCGTAACTTAAATGAGTAAACCAAATTAATTTGTTAACAAGCTCGTCAGGAATACATAGTAACCAATTGTTGCTGTCAGGGTGAGAGCGGCGAAACAGAATATTATTGCGTATAGTGTAATGGTTTCTAATGTTAACATTATTCCTATTTTGCCAAAGGTGTTTAATATCTTTCCATACGTTGTCTTTACTCTGCTCTTGTGCTGTATCTCGTAATGATGCCGAAATGAAATTTTCAAATGCAACTTATTGAATATACATGACGCTAAAATATGCTTTGCAGATGTTATTTGCTTTGTCTTGCTGATTGTTGCTGAGAGAACGTGATAGTGCGTCTGCTACAATATTTTGTGTACCGGGAATATGAACAATTGTAAAATTATATTCCTGTAAATATAGTTTCCATCTGCTTAATCTGTCGTGTGTAAATTTAGCGGAAAGTAAAAACTGTATAGCTCATGATCTGTGTAAACGGTCGTATGTCTGCCTTGAAGAAAATGCTTAAATCTCGTAAATGCCCATACAACAAATAATGGTTCAAGTTCTGAGACAGAATAATTGCGTCCAGCAGCTGACAGAATGCGACTAGCAAAGGCGATGTTTTTATTACTGTACAACCATCTTCTTCAATTTCCTGAAAAATGTGTACTCCTAAGGCAGTGTTAGATCTGTCGGTGGCAATGGAAAAATTTCGAGTAACATCTGGATATGATAAAAGTGGTGCATTCAAAAAAGCTTGTTTTAGATTGACAAATTCAGAATGTGCTTGGCTATCCCAGGACCAAATAGTGTTTTTACACGTAAATTGACATAATCTAGGGGTGTGGCTACGAAGGCTTTCCCGGCGCAATAAATGATAATATTCTTCTCGGGTATGCATGCCCGAGAAGAATATTATCATAATCTAGGGCTGTCTAAAGCAGAGTAATGAATAAATTTACGAAAAAAGTTAATTAAATCCAAAAAGCTGCGTAGTTGTTTCTTCGTCGTAGGAACAGTAATGTCACGTAAAGCTTGCAGTTTTTCCGTGTTAGGCGCAATGCCTTCTGCTGAAATTACATTTCCAAGAAATTATATAGAAGGTTTGCTAATGTGTGATTTACTGAGATTAACTGTGGGCCCTTGTGCACGAAAAGTTCGTAACAGTTGTTCAAGAATCAGATTGTGTTCAGACCAGTTAGCTTCTGCAATAAGAATGTCGTCTACATACGTTGTGATTCTGTCTTTCATGCAAAAGTGTGTATCGGATGTCGTCAAAACTAATAACATTTTCGTGAACAGGATTCTGTGTGTCAAAAGTATGGCTTACGTTGCTGGAAGATGCAACCTGTACTGTATCTAGTCAAATTCTTTCTGACGTGCTGTTATTTGCGGGAGGATGCTGTGGCATTTCGATTATTTGACTGTTCTGTTATTTCGTCCTAACTTATTACGTTCGGGATGATATTGACTGTCTGGTTCATTCATGATAATCTGTTGTTGCGGATGATTTTGCTGCTGCTAAGACCGACTGTTATTAAACGTACGCTGAAACTTGCGCTCATTACTTTTACGTCTGTCATGATAGTCATTTACTATACGGCGCGTTACGATATGAGTTGAAATGGTGTGTTTTCTGTACGTAGTGATTTCCTTGTTGCTGTGCGTTACTATTTGATGGAGCCGACGCTATACGTGTAGGCGGCGAAACATTAATGCTTGGTTGACCTTGCACATTACATTGTTGGTTAGGTATGCTAACGGGCTGGTTTTGTTGCTGTTGTGGAGAAAACCCTCTATTGTTGCCAAAATGTGTTCGCTGTTGCTGATAATTATGACGATACTGACGATTAAAATTTTGTCTGTTATTAAAATTACACTGGTAGTTATCATTTCGGGAGTGTCTAAAGAAAGCTGCCACTTTCGGTAAAACTTGTCGTATCAGGTTTTCTTTACTCATCCTTAATCCTAGATAGATCGATAGTTAAAGAGTTGTTTTGATAGATATTAAGGATATTAGAAGAGAACGCAGCAGTGCAGAAAACTAAAGATGAAATAGCACTACTACGGCTCGGGGCCCTGCACACGCTACGGCACATATTCATCGAAGCGTAATGAATCCCTTGAGGTCAATTACGCGCTGCAAATAAATTTTATTTTGTGTGTTACACGCAATGCCGGTGAAATTTCAAAAACAAATTGTTGTATCCAGGCCAATTCTAGTTTCTGCATTACAGGCCAAGCTGATAAAAATACAAAAGCAAATTGTCGTATCCAGTCCAAACGATGTATTTGTGTTCTGTCATTTATAAATACCTTACCATTTTTTACGGATAAAAATTGCTTATAATCAACGTTATCGTCTTTGAATGTGTGAACAGGTTCAGGATTGAATGAGAATCTATTTGTCTTTGACTGTTCGGAATCTAACTCACGTATCCTCTTTAAATTACCTAAATTATACTGGCTGTGTGAGTCTGACAAATTTTCGGAAAGTGGCGTATGCTGTGATGTGTTAAAGGCTGAAATATTTTTCATCTCCGTCACCTCTTGATGTAAAGATGACAATTTTATACGTAATGTATTACTGGACAAACCTATCTCACTGATCGTCTGCTGTAAATTTTGTAATTCAGGTGTTTGATTAAACGAAACAGGTGACGTATCGTCTGATTTGGTGTTATTATTACTTTCGATAACATCAATACGACTGGCCAATTCATCATATTTTTCAGTCAGTACTTTTACCTGATCATCGTTTTAGTATCACAAGCATTGATTTATTTTCGTATTTTACGTGTGGTTTCGTTCAATTTTTTAACGTCTCCTTTGATGGCATCGGGATACTGTATTAGTTCCAACTTTTCAAGTCTGTTGGTCATTGTCTGAAAGTCTAACGTGTATGTGTCTGTTTTTGTTTTAAGATCGGAGATTTCATCATGCATTTCGGTGTTCAACTGATTGATAGTATTAATTTCGTCTGATACTGTAGCAATATTGTTGTCTACGTATGTTTCTGCTTTCGTAAACAATTTACGCTTATCTTCCTGTCTCTGTGCAGTAAATGTTTCCATGACTTGTCGCTTTACTTTATTCTGTTCCTGTATAACTTTACTGTAACGCGTTTCACTGTTTTGTACGTGGTGATTAAAACGTTCGTCAATTTGGCTGTTCTGTTGGTCAAATTTCGCGTCTACTTTTGCATCCAGTGTGCGTGAAAGTTGTGCTGACATTAATTTAAACTCGTCACGTAACTGTGTTGCGTTCTGAGAGTATTGTTTAGCGACTGCACTAATTTCGTCTCTAAGTAATTTAGTTGTGGTTGCATGTGTATTACTTAATTCTTGTGCCACATATCTAATTTCTTCACTACTGTTTCTAGCAAAAGCCTTAATTTCCTCACGTAATTGTTCTTTAGTATCATGACATTGCACGGAAACGGCTGTAATCTGTTCACTAAGTTGTTTGTTCGATTCATTAAGGTTGTCGTATTTTTCATTCAATTGTTTAAGACTTTCATTAAGTTGATTGAAGTTGTTATCTTGTCTTTCATTAATTTGTTGTTTGAGATTTTCATTAAGTTGTTTGTTCGATTCATTGAGTCGTTTGTAATTGTTGTCTTGTTCTTTCTTCGACTGTTTGGAATTGTTGTCTATTTTTTCATTAAGTTGTAGCAATACTGCTATAACTTGATCCCAGCGAAAATTAGCGACTCTATCGACTCTATTTTCTAAGCTGTGTGTTGGTGTAACTGCATTTGTCACATTTTCTGTAGCCATTTGGTCATTCTGTAATTCTTGAAAAGGTTTGCCAATTGAATGTGCAATGTTGGTCAGTACACCGGAATCAAATAAACTTGACGTGTTTTGTGAATATTGTTCACCTTCGTCAGAAACAATTATCCGTTCACTACGTAAATTTTGCAAATTACGCATGTCAAACTGGACAGCGTTCATTGTAACGGAACGAGCCACGTCATCAATTGTTACATTTACTCTGGACATAATTGCATTTGTTTGCTCACCATTAGGATCAAAATCAGTATTAGTGATCGGTACGCTCTGATTGTCTGTAAATGGAGGATTATAATAATTACACTGAGTGTCGCAAGTATTATCGGACAAATTATTCGAGTCGACTATTTCATTCATTGCACATCGCGATGTACTGTTAACAGTTTTTCGCGGCAATTTTCACAAATCAAAATTAAACACAAATTGCAACAAAGTCAAAGCAAAAATGGAACAAATACAATTACAACCAAGGGCAATAAATTGCCGATGATCTGTGAAAGAAAGAGTGACAAATTAGTAAATGCGTTGGGCTAGATGCAAACTACATTTAAGTAAATAAGAGCAGATATATGACTACTTCTCAGAGATTCACAAAGAAATACGATCCTGGCCGGTTGTCGCCAAGTGTAACCTCCCCACAAAATTGTATAAATAATAATAATATGAATATGATTCTAATTTTTAGTGTAACATCAGAACAACATTGGTTCCCATTTATAACCTCCCTGCAGAAATTCATTCACATTTAACCCCCACACTAAATTTGTTTCCCATTTAATGTACCCTCAAAATTCTTTTCTCATCTAATGTAAGCTCGAAACAGAAAAATTCCTAAACCCTGTAATAAAAAATAAATTCAGTAGCATGGTAAATTTTGGACGACAGTAGTGCTGCGTCCTGGCCCTGTAAGATCATTCTGAATAAAAAAGGAAAAATCCTTACCTCAATTAAATTGTCGAATATATCTGCTCTTACAGTAAATTTTTCCGGCACAGCTCTGTGCAATGCTGGCCGATAGATTGGTCATTTATGAAAGGAAGCAACTGATTTTTCTTTTGCAACTATCGGAATGATCATGGATTGGAGAAATTAGTAAATTCTTTAAATTGAAATGAATGCTTGTTAGAAATTACTTTATATGACAAATTTTATTATTAGGACATTTTTAAAAAATTTAGATATGCACGAGGCTGCTTTTTACCTTATTCAATATTACTCATGCTCCGGCATCGCTGCACCGCGACCGACCAGCCAACACGATACACCATACCAGACCAGAGCAGACTCCAGACTAGCGCAGACTAGCAACAACTTACTGCTACAGCTACACAGTTCCTACTCAGTCAACACTGCTCTCTGGTCAGCGATTCTCTTATACCCTTCATATCGCAGGCAGCGCATGAGGAATACATCGAAATTACATCTGCTCGGACCTCTTACAAGGAGGACACAATCCAGCAAGGCAGCCAAGCAGAGGTATGGGTAGTTAACTAGTCACAGAAAGGGAAAAATGTAAACCTGCTCCCTTTTATTCTATTAAGCGACTGGTTCAGGGTTGTTGTAAAAGGCTGGCGGTTAAATCTGTGTGCGCCACGTAAGGTTAAGTTGTCCTTAAAAAATTGTTCAAATGGCTCTGAGCACTATGGGACTTATCTACTTAAACTTAACTAATCTAAGGACATCACACAACACCCAGTCATCACGAGGCAGAGAAAATCCCTGCCCCCGCCGGGAATCGAACCCGGGAACCCGGGCGCGGGAAGCGAGAACGCTACCGCACGACCACGAACTGCGGACAATAGGATACAAGTTATGCTACAGATAATGCTGGTAGAAATAAAGAGTTATTCTCGCTAGTTGTAAATTATAAGAACTAACCAAATCTAATGCCTTGCTGTAAGTGATACACTAGTTAAGCAGTTTTAAGAACTCTGTACGTGGGCACTAGTTTTTGTATAAGGATATCAGTCGCCACTAGCTGGCAGTCCTAGAAATTATTGCTGCTGACTTGTGGTTCGGGGGTACATGTTCAGTGTAAAGAACTTCAAACACTCGCTGTGTTATGTGTCAACCCTGTGAAATGTGATGTCCGTATATAGTGAAGTCCGGTGTTTTCTGTTCACTTATTGGAACACGTTTTTCAGTGTTTCGCCACATGATAGTGAATTTTAGGTGGTTTTTTAACCATTACATATAGATCTGTCATTTAATACTATACCTATAAAACTAGTAAAATGTGGCTCTTGCTCATAACTTTGCTTACTTTGTTGTTTTATTGATTCCATTTGGAAGCTTGGACACTTTATGGTATAGTGATTTTATGTTTAAAAATGATGGATGTGACAGCTAGATGCAGGGGTCGATGGTATGGGTTTAGTTATTCATGTTTTTGTTACAGAGCAAGCTTCTGTACCCAGTTTCTCCCCCATACGAGCATTCACATAGGTACTGTTCCTGCCACTGACATTGTATACCCCAGTGGCACAGAGCTACAGTGCATGGTGTCTGGTCTCCATGACCAGCAAATCGCTGGATCGAGAAGCAGGACTCAGAGTTTTGAGGAACTGGCATTTAGAGTATATAAATTTCAAACGAATTAGATTAAAACCAATAGCTCCAGTCCCGACACTCTTTGGTACTAAGTGGTGGCATAACGTCCAAAAACGATGCATTCCAGACAGCTAAGAGGTCAGAAACCATACAGTTCTAATACTGGGACAAGTTTAACTCTGAAATCCTATAGCACTAGTAGTGGGGCCCACCACAGATCATATGCAATAATAGGTAACCAGTGCAAAGACACCATTCAAGACTGCATGAAGTGGTATACCACACACCAGTCACACCAAGCACACTGCTGCGTTCGAACGAGGCTGCTGTTGAACCGTGATTTATTTTCAAAGAATATTCTTAAGAATTTATTTTACTTACTAGCGATTCATCAAGAACATTAACTCATTTAATCACACTATTTAAGCATGGAAGTAGTTGCCAGGGAGTAACTGATGAAATCATAACCAAATTCCTTTTAACAAATGGGAATTTTATACACTTTATAGTGCCTAAAAGCGTTTTTTTAAAGAAACAGATTTAAAATTATAATCAGAAAGCACCCTCTAAATATCGAAGTTACAATTTATTCAGAGGCAGAAAGAAACAAATATTGACTGTATGAGCTTTCGGGCAGAGAACCTTGCCACCCACTTTTGACAAGGCCGTAGTTACGACCGCTCACAACAGCCTCTGAAAGACTACACTGGTGCTAATCTGCAACACACCAGATAACTTTAAACTAAGAGTTTTAACAATTTACACAAGCACACAAACTATGCACCCCCCCGTAGGAGGGATGGAAATGGTACAAAACACTAACAATTAAAATATATATTTTATATATTAAAATTTATGTATTAAAATATATACTTTATATACTAAAATGATCATTTAAATAAAAGCCCATGAAATTCAATCTTATATAAAATTTTAGAAGGTTGTCCAACATTAGTTAAGATGCTCTACAGCACAAAGATACCGCCTCTCAAGATCATAGCCAATAATATCAAAGTTTCCAAAGAGCAAAACATATTTCGGGTATTAGGCCGTTACACTCCAAGCAATAAATTCGTTAACACACCTAAGCCGACAAACAAGACAGAGGCAGCTACTAACGTACAGTAGATTGATAGGGAGTTTACCGAACTACCCCAACTGCAGTTTGCTCTAACCCACCCCTACTCCACAAGGGAAAAACGGACCTCCCAATTTATAAACAACCACCTTCCCGCGGATGGGCAAGCGGAGAAGAAATGTGGGACGAACCCAAAGCGAAACGGCTGGTGACCTCTCCAAGAAAAAAAGTAGAATTTAACAAGAGTAAATCAAACAACATATCACCAATCACTTAACTTATAATAAACTGCAATTTCTCGAGAAGACCCGGCGCAGCACCCCCAAATCGCTCTCCCGAACCATCCGCTGCCAGCCTCTTCAACGGACGCAGGAAGGCGCGCCGATCTCCCGTCTCACGGCGTCGCAGCTCTCACCAGCAAGACTGATGTCGTGGGTTGACTCCTGTTGCTCTCGTGTCGACCGCGAAGTCTCTACCCCTCGCTATACGCCGCGGCCCACTGGACTCACGTGGCGTTTTCTCATCAACCGAGGCTCAAGACGGACAAGTCATCTTGTGTCTCAGTGGGCGACCGACCAACCGATCGATCCAACAGTTAATGACCATTGCCTGAGCAAAGTCGAGCAGACTGGCGGCCTAACGCGCAGACTCAGATGCGGGAACTAAGCCCCGACCGGGCGACCACTCGCTGAGTTCTCTTACTGGCGGAGTGGAAAGACTCTCATTTTGCTGGCTGTAAAGGTTGATCTGAACGACAGACATACTAGCACTTCGAACGACAGACAGACACCACCTGCCTAACAAATGCGGACGAGAGACAAACTAGCAAGATGGGGAAGAGAGTCTGACCCAGTCTGACCCTATTGGCGTGCTCATAGCGCCCCTTAAATGCACGTGAACAGGCAACCTTTCCCCTTTCCCACCAGAAGGAGACACCAAAGCTGCGATTGCCCCAGCGGCACCACCGCCAGAAACAGAGGGAGACTGCCTTGCACTACGCGCTGCGGCGCTCTGTTCAAAACGGCAATTTTTACCACAGCTCAGCTGTTGCTCCTAGTTTGCACATGGCTTACTGTTCAGTCAGATGTGGCAGTCTATGATTGTGAAATACAGCGTGGGGCAGCTAGTCAGCCCCTTTAATCATACTGGCTGCACTGTTGTACACTTGCTTCATGTGGACTCTTATCAGAAGGGAACTGTAAATCAGCTCGAGGGCAAACCTATGTTTTTTTTGGTTTTTTGCCATTTTAAATGTACAACAAGTGATATTATAACCAAACAATCTGGTCCAGCGTCCACAGATATGGTGTTGTAAGCTTTGCAAGGTAGAATAAATAAGTCCTTAAGATGTAGAAATGCAGGATTATTCTAAAGGATGGACGCATTTCCAAAACCTCGTATGTATTCAAGTACAAATTCAAAATGAAGAAGCTCTATACCAATGAAAAAAGGTAGTTTCAATATTAGTGGCTGGCTGCTAGCGGAAGGGAGGGGGGGGGGGGGGGGGCTGGTGATGGTCTCAGAGGCGGCCGGTAATGTTCGCGCTGCAATAGGACCGTCATTCCGTTTCACTGTCAGTTGTGGGTGAGATGGCGACTGTAGAGCCACACGGTTTTTTGCGTTCTTAAGTTCTCGAAAAGTGAGTCGCAAATTGCAGTGCAGCGGGCCTTTCGTACCGAATTCCGTATTCAACCGCCAACTCGCAAAAGCATTAGCCTTTGGTTTAAGCAATTTAAACAGACTGGAAATGTGTGCAAAGGAAAAAGCACAGGCTGACCGCGTGTGTCAGAGGATGATGCCCAACTGATTCAAGAAAGTTTTGTGCGCTGTCCCAGTAAGCCTACCAATAGAGCCAGTCGAGAACTTGGAATACCCCGAACAACTGTATGGAAAGTTCTGAGACGGCTTTTTCTGTACAAGTCCTACCGACTACGAACTGTGCAGGCTCTCAACCGCAATGAGAAGGAGAAGCCCCTCGCATTTTGTGGTTATGTGCTAGCAAAGATGGAAGGTAACGCATTACTACAGCGTGTAATTATTAGCGATGAAGCGACGTTCCACATTAGTGGGAAAGTCAACAGACACAATGTCCGCATATGGGGTTTAGGAAATCCAGTTTCATCATTGCAACACGAAAGAGAGTCACCTAAGATCAACGTGTTCTGTGACGTATCCCGTACAAAGGTGTATGGACAGTTTCTCTTTGTGGAAATAACTGTAACGGGAATTATGTCCATGGACATGTTGGAACAATGGCTTTTCCCGGGACTTCTTTTCCAACAGGATGGAGCTCCGCCCCATTGGCACCGTCATGGCCAGGGATTTTTAATTACTGCCTTCCTCAGCGCTGGATCAGTCGCAGGGGACATGTGGACTTGGCTCTGCACTGCTGGCCACCGACATCTCCTGATCCCTCACCCTGCGATTATTTCTTAAGAGGTTATGTGAAGGAAGCTGTTTGCGTCGCGCCACTGCCAACCACTCGGAGCAATCTGCGGAACCGGATCAGTGCTGCCTTGCCGATATGCTTTCGCGTGTGTGGGACGAGTTTGGCAACCGCGTCGATGTTTGCCGTGCAGCCAAGGGTGGTCACACTGAACGTTTGCAACATTTATCACATTACTAATTTTTAAATAATTATTAAAAACTAAACACGAATTATTAACTTTATGAAATTGGTGTGACACATTATGAAAAAACCTCTTCTTTTCATCGGTATAAAGGTTTTTCATTTTGGGTTTGTACTTGAATTAATACAAAGTTTTGAAAATGGGTTCATTATTTAGAATAACCCTGTATTTGCGTACTAGGTGACTTAAGCACATACAGTGGTGAACTGTACTTTGAGAAGATTATCGTGATACATATGCACATGTTTAACGCTGACAGTAACACTCAAATGAATAAAGACATTTGCTATCAACGGCACGTGGCATGTTCTACTTATAGGAGCACAATCATTACGAGCATAGTATTTGAGCCAACGTTGATCAAAACTGGTTAAAACACGTAATTCATCTAGGTTTACTAACACTTTTAATTGAGCACCTTAACCAGTTAAACACTGCTGATACAGCAGATAAGACAAACTGTAATGTAATTATTTATGCTTACGCGCGGTAAACAGCAGTATCTAGTAATGCTTACACTGACACATGTTCCCTTAATTGTATCTTCCGTCTGCTGTACGAAAAATCAGAACAAAACACGAGGCATGCATTGACCGTTATGTCAAAACTATAAAGGTAACGTAGTTATATCTGTCTCCCCACGAACTTACAACTGTTTCATCAGTATATAAACAGCTGTTTGCACGTTCATTCTGCTCGCCGCCATATTGCGATTCTAAAGTGCTGGCTTCAGTGACATCAGTGATACTGTATATGACATTGTCCGTCTAGTAACGTACATCTATGGTTTAGACACATCTGTACTCGCATATCTACGGCGAAATCGATCATACAGAATATCTCTGTCATGCTATGACTTGTTCTGTAGCCAGAAGACGAAAGCTGGTACTCTTACTTTACAAAACGGATACAGCGCCAAGGACATCGACATAGACACCATTAAATATTATGATGTTTGCAGTACAAACTGCTGAATTGCGCCCATCCAAATGCAAATGAAAGTGTGGTAAACAACTAAATGCGGACCACTTTGCAGTGATTGCAATTCCATTCACGCTGTGTGTCGTAGCGGGAGTTCGCTCTGAATTTTACGAGAGGGCGTAAGAGGACAACCCAAAGCTTTTCCGGTGCTGGTCGACGCAACCCGAATTTCATTAAACGTTTTCGACACAGAACAAATGGGAATGCCTTGCGGATCTCGAGTCGTCGAAAACAAACTGCTGAGGTGACTTAAATCTTTTCGGGAAGAGCTTCAATTACGCAGCGAATCACTGTTACTATTTTCTTTTGTTCGCGAACATCGCAGCTCTGGAGGATTTAAATGTTCTATCCCATTTATCTATTTGTTTCTTGATCATCCGGTGCTTCGGTCACTAAAGAACGGTAGAACAAAGGTCTTTAAGGGACTAAGCAGTTTGTTTGGCTGTTGGCAGAAAATACAGTTGCCATCACTAATAGTAGAATAATTAGAAGTTAATAATTGCCTTCGACGGCTTAAGTGCATGATTAGTCTTGCATGACACCGAATTTGGTCAGTGAGTTGCAAGAAGGCCAGCATAAATTAATATAGCAAGGCCAAAGCTTTCCATGTGAACATCTGCACTTAGGTAACATTTTGTGGGAGGTCCATCTTTCATCTGGTACTGGAAGGGCTCTTGATGGTATACAGTATCTGCAAAGATACTTCTAAATTGTCAATCAGTACTTCACTACAAACTGTAAGCTGAGACATGTGATGCTTGACGGACCTTGCTCCGGAATCAAATAACTATGGACCTTTCAGTGACACTTTACTGGTATATTATAGAAGAATGTGGCACGTAAACGAATTTTTGTCAAATGCAAGGATTCCCAGTAGCGCTTGTGTCCAGCCACTGTCCAAGAATTGAAACTGATGGTAACAATATAAAAGCAGAAATACTGAGGACAGTTTTCAGTATTATCTTTATCAAAAAAGATCAAATAAAAGTTCGACAGTATCAGTGGCGATGATAAACAGCAGAAATCGCTAAAATATATCTCCAGGGATCGATGGAATTCCTAGCAGGTACCACACAGAAATAGTGCCTCACTGAGCCCCTATTTCAAAGACCGAAACCTCGAATCAGTAGTTCTCAGTAGTTGGAAGAACTCATAATTCACGCACATCTGTCAGACGGGTTGTGAAAGTACTTCAAAAAATTTCAGTATTTTTGACTTTCATGTTGTAGGATCTTGAATCATTTTCTGAGAGAAAAGACAGAAAGCTCTAACAGATTGACTTCCTACAACCAGACTGAATTCTGAAAACGTTGGTTATGTAAAACCCGCCCCATACTCTAAGCCATGGAAGAAGGTAGTCGGGTAAATAAAATATTTATTGAATTTCAATCAGCACGAATTTCTTGTAAATGAAAGATGATGACCTTGTTGGTGTTAAGGTTTCGTATCAGTGACGTGGTAGGAAACATAAGTAATAACATTTTGCTGGTAAAGCAGTCACCCGTAAATGCACTTCAAAATCGGTACGTCGCTCAGTAAAGTATGAAAAAGAGACGAAACAATATTCAGATGTTGATCGTACGAGTGACATCACCGACATGTGAATTAAACATAGCCGGGTGGTGTGGCCGAGTGGTTCTAGGCGCTGCAGTTTGGAACCGTGAGATCGCTACGGTCGCTGGTTCGAATCCTGCCTCTGGCTTGGATGTGTGTGATGTCCTTAGGTTAGTTAGGTTTAAGTATTTCTAAGTTCTAGGGGACTGATGACCTCAGATGTTAAGTCCCATAGTGTTCAGAGCAATTTGAACCAGCCAATTAAACATACTTAGGAATCTCAAGCAACTTCTTCTGCTTGAGATCTAAAAGGGAATACCTTCACTCACAGTCTTACCTGTGTAAATGAGGTCAGCGTATTTGTTGATGTATTTGTGTGATAAAATGGATTAATCATTATGTGCGTTCAGGATCAAAAGAAATCTAATGGCGTTAATGGTGATGAATTATGAACACAGTGGATTGACAGGATAACGTGTAGTCACTTAATGAAAGGCGTCGTATAATAAATGGTGAAAAGCTGTGCTAATGCCATTCAAGGGACTGTATAAACCCCCAATTTATTAACATCATAAAAACTTCCCGAAGCTAGAGATAATTTTATCTTGTACTTATGACTTTTACTTGCTCTGATTTTGTTTTTATGACAAATACTAGCGTCCCACTATTGTTTCATACTCTCTTCTGTCGTAGGCGTCTTAGTGCACAAATGGAATAATAGGCGGTGTCTAGCAACGTTCATTTCACTAAGCTGCATTACGTTATTCCGAATTTTTACTTCATTCATTTATATTATTTAAGATGTTCTCTGTCGTCATTTCAAAATATTCAGTGTTTTTCAGCAAATATTTACTATTGATCGTCTTAATACTGTGATACAATGTATTGGCAGGCATTTTCGCCTCTTTAGGTGCCCATAGTACGTTCCAGGAAACGAATCTGTCTTTATTCAAGTCTCATGATAATGAATTCTGATGCCAACGTGTCATCGTAATTGTACTGCAAATTCAATTCTGACAAACACAACTATTTAATCATCTTGCCACAGCCACTCATCATCGTGTCAAAGATAGGCCGACAACACAGATTTCACAGAATATCTTAATCTGATCATCGTAGTTTCCCTTTGTCTCTTTTGCTTTTATATTCACTACAACCACTACTAACAACGCATGAAATGGAAAGACTGCTCGTAAAGAAAAATTACACTGTACATTATTTTAAAGATAGTTTTTCTCCTAGGGCAGCTCTTAGTTCCAGGAATACAGCCGTTACCAAATGTATATGACATACCGTTTTCCTCTGTAAACGGAAACTTTAGAATTTGAATATATATTCAATGTTTCCTCACGTACGAATATAATGGGATTTTACGATAAAATTTTCTGCCTTTATTGTTAATGGTGCAGTCAAACTAATATAATTTGTTGACTCCCTGCCTCGTTTAATTATTTCTCATGTTATGTAATGAAATCTGACCAATGTCTTGTTTATATCACTATGTATCTGAAATTGTATCTAGTGAAATCTGTTCGTATCATTATGTTTCTATGTACCTATCAGGTGAAAAGGGCTTCAACTGAAACCACATAAAATGAAAATAAAAATTACTCTACCACATCAAGTCTGAGCACAACTATTCTGAAACTGTTCACCCTCCCGATGTCTTCTAAAGATGTGCTGGTCCATTCAAAGACGTAGCACTTAGGGCCTGGGCGCTTTCTTCTTGCTGTTAGGTTTGAAATAATGTCATATTTCAATCAGAATATTTTTTTCATTACGGAATGAATCATTTAGAGCATAAAGTTGCTATCTGCTAAACCAACACATTACAAACGTTAGACTCCAAAGTCACACACATCATCACGTATATCGCAGTTGATGTATGCAACAATTGTAATTCGTGTAAAATGAAAACATGGCTGAAATTAGATTCACACTGATTGGAAACATTTTCAATCTGATCTTCTCTACTCTGCACGCTTAAGCAAGATTTTTTATGATGATTCTGTGTGGAGCGCCACTGAGATCTTAATCGTGTCGCCCCTATCGAACGGCATCCCATGGCCCCTCCTATGACACTGATGTCGTCTCAAAGTCGACTGAAGTAACCATCACGAATTACTTCACTGGGGGCGCTTTCTTGACTGGAGCAAAATATGCATAAATAGCATCGTCTATCCCTACACTAATGTTACTGAAATCTTTTATAAAAGTCAATTCTGAAATAATTGGACAGTGAAACCTAGTCTATACTTCCTAAAATACCATTAAATCAAGATCAAAGGTTTAGCACGTGCCGGCCGAAGTGGCCGTTCGGTTCTAGGCGCTGCAGTCTGGAACCGTGAGACCGCTACGGTCGCAGGTTCGAATCCTGCCTCGGGCTTGGATGTGTGAGATGTCCTTAGGTTAGTTAGGTATAAGTAGTTCTAAATTCTAGGGGACTAATGACCTCAGAAGTTGAGTCTCATAGTGCTCAGAGCCATTTGAACCAGTTTTTGTTTAGCACGTGCCCGCCCGGCTAACCGCGTGGTCTAGCGCTCTGCTTCCCGAGCAGGAAGTCCCGCCGGTCCTTGGCAAGAATCCGCCCTGTAGATTAGTGTTGAGGTCTGATGTGCTGGCAAGCCTGTGGATGGGTTTTAATGTGGTTTCCAATCTGACTCGGTGAATGCGGGCTGGTTCCTCTTATTCCGCCTCAGTTACACTATATCTGCGATTGCTGCATAAACATTGTCTCCACGTACTGTCATACCATAATAACTCCACCACGCGAACGTTTGGTGTTACACTCATCTGGTATGAGACGTTCTCGGGGCAGTCCACCGGGGAACCGCACAGTAATACTGGGTTCAGTGTGGGGCGGCGGTGGGGTGGGTGGATGGCTGTGCCTAGTTGTAGGGTTGTGTGCCACTGAGGGCTGCGGTCGGACGAAGCCTCACCGTCGTTTCTAGGTCCTCAGTTCAAAACATAGTACACAATACACAAAGGTTTGTCACACTGCCTCATACAGTCGGAGCCAATTACATTATCCGACTATTAAACTGGTATAATATCTCACTGTATTTGTATTCAGTGTACCATCTGTTTTCTGTGTCTCTCTCCATTTCACACGTGATATGCCAGGTAATGTCACTGGGCGTAGGGGAACATTCGTTTACTTTCGTCGTAAAGTCGATGGCACGTTAGAACATGCTGCATATCGCAAACCAACGCATATGAATCCATATTTACATGCCACTATCTGCCATCATCCTTCACAAACCGTTTCTGTCCTTGAAACCTTAGTGCACAGTGCACACGACGTATCCGATAGCGATAATTTGCAGGGAGAGTTCACACACCTCAATTCCATTTTTAAGGGAATGGATATTCGTAGCAAAAAACTCACAAAGCATTCAGTATGAGTTCTAGAATGTAAGTACATGATCTGGAAGAAGAAAGTATGACCCTCACATCAAGAACATTTTTTCTCTAAGTTAAACTGTATTCTAGAGAAATACGTTGTTAAGGTGAGCTTCCGGCGTCCTTTGAAAATTGCGGCCTTATTCGGTTCCGTAAATGATGATTTATTGCCTTTTAAGGCTGGTGTGTATCACATTTCCTGTGGAATTTGTGATATGCCATACAATAACACGAACAGTTCATGCGCCATAAGACGCATGGAACATCCAAGATATACGTGCTTGCTAAAGCCAGACAAGTAATGTGTTGGAGATCACTGTATACACACGGCTCATTCGATGAGCTTCAGTAACGTGAAGATTTTAACATTCCATGGACCCTCTCGGGATTCTGTTCATAAGGAAGCCAAAGGTCAAACAATCCTTTCGGAGGAACATCCGAGACTGAGCATTGTACCACAGGGTGGGAATACCGCTACAGTTGTAAGGTTCTTTTATTTAGGACACGTACGGTTTCGGGCTCTTATACGCCCATCTTCAGGTGTCTATCTTGGTGCTGTGACTCCGAGCGTCTTGTACTCGTCCACCGCGGCGCTCGGAGTCACAGCATCAAGTTACGACACGTGATGATGGGCGTATAAGAGACCGAAACCGGTCATGTCCAAAATAAAAGAACCGTACAACTGTAGCGGTAATTTCAACCTCTGGTAGAAACCATAGGTAGTAGATTAACCGATAGCATAATAGTGACAAAGGTTTTAATTTGGAAAACTCATGGAATCCGCTTCTTGGTGTAATTAAATTGCAGAGAAGTCGCCAAGGTGTTACCGCCGTATGTACATCCTTAAGCAAATCGAATGTCTCAATGATTTCACCACAACTGGTGAGTGTGTAAGTGTAACTCTTTGCCGCCGACCAGCATCTGTGACAGGCATGAGCAGTATTGCCACGGTGGAGCATATAATAAGGCACTTTGCATTTTTTTTGCCAGTCTTTCGACTCACTCTGAGGATGGCCGGATGGTATGAGGCCGAAATTCCCGTTGTAAAAGTATAGTCTGCTCGGGTGCATTCACTAAATTAACGTATTGTTCATTACGCAGAGAGAGGTTGGAACTGGACAATTATTTTCTGTCACTTACCGTTTTTTTCTACTTCTCTCTACATTTTTACATAGACCTTTGCACATTGGGTCAGATGATTGACACTTAGTCTGTTTCTGTGCTATATATTTAATATTACATACCATGTTACTTAAGCTGGTTTCCCATCGAAATCCATAGATACAGATTCCGCATCTCTGGACAACACTCCCCTTGACGACAGCGGAGTAGAGCTAAAAGGCTACAATTCGTCGTACAACGGCCGGCTCACGGTATTGTCACCTCCAGCAAACTGAAGTGTTTGTGAGTCTCGTGGAACATCGGCGGAGCTGTTCAGCTATGGAATTAACGCCGTGTGCTTGGCACAGTGTTAGCTTGGATCAGCGCTCGGTGACACCGTTTACAGTAACGTTTGCTGTGTCCACTGAAAGTAAACTGGCGGTTCTAGATATGTCTTGAGTCTAAACTGAGCACTGGTGTGAAAGTGTAACACTTTGGGTTAAAAAATGGCTCTGAGCGCTATGGAACTTAACAAATGAGGTCATCAGTCCCCTAGAACTTAGAACTACTTAAGCCTAACTAACCTAAGGACATCACACACATCCATGCCCGAGGCAGGATTCGAACCTGCGACCGTAGCGGCCGCGCGGTTCCAGACTGAAGCGCCTAGAACCGCTCGGCCACACCGGCCGGCAACACTTTGGGAGACAGCTAGTTTTCGTAAAGATTACGAGCTTTTAATGTACTGTTGAAGGTTCTCTTTGGATTATTTAAAGGGCAACTGGCACAGAGAGTACACAATATGTCACTTCGCAAATTTGGCCGGAATCCGCAAAATCGATTCTGGAGTTTCATGTTACAGACAGGAAGAGACAACCAAAAATCAATAAATGATGATCCTTCCAGTTTAGTACGCAATACCTTGTCAGCTTCTGGTAATAATGTAAGCCACTGGTTAACTTTGTTTAATACTGTGATGGTGTTTGGCAGCGTTTGTGTTCAAGTGAAGTTATAGACCACAATTGTTTTAAAGAGGAAATTTATTTTTATAGCTTCGCTTCTGCTTGATAGTGGTAATTTTTTATGAAAAGGGAGAGAGATCAACCAGCCTGTGATCTTTCTTACTGACCAATATTTTCTGAAGGGTTTTATTTTCTTCTGTTTTTATTTTGTAATCTCTTTTATCTTTTTTCATCTTTTTATTTTAGCCAGCTATACTTAGGGCCCTGTTTATGTAATCCATGGTGAAGGATTAAATATTTATCGAATGATGGCCCTCTGATTTTACATCTAAGAAGATTACATGGTTTTAGAATAGCATTACTCAAAGTATTTCATTGTCTTTTACCAAGGCGCTTTGTGTTAGTGCTCGCTTTAATTTTGAGTGTAAACCTATTGAATTTCTTGTTCTACACAATACATTTATTATAATTGCCCTTTATTTGGGTTTTAGATCACTGAAGAGTATGATCCTCTGTGTGAAACGGCGGTTACTGTGTAAAAGCTGTTGCAAAATGGTGCATCCTCAAAGGAGTTGTTATTTAATGTAATGTTTAACCTATAAATGTTTTAAGGAAATACTGTTGTCTGTACGTCGGCCGTTATCACTGAAGTATCTTGGTAACTTAAAATTATGAAGAATTATACATGTTTATTTTCGAGTATGGGCGCTTGGTCGCTTCCACTAACGAATTGAGTGTATTTTCTTGTGTTAACTTCCAGACAGCTCATTATACATGTTTTTCCTTTTGATTTGCTACGTGTTGTTCATCACTCCAAAATAACGGCTTGAGTCTATATCTGCACGTGGCAGTTGGTGAAACCATAGTGTAGTGCCGTCGATATCTTCTCACATCTCACGGCGTTTTCCAGGTGTACCCTGCCTACTCTGATTTGATGCGGCGTTCGCTACAAGGGTTAGAAGCTGGGGAATATTTCTGAGGGCCTGTTTTCTCTGTCATTACTTTCCTCATCCCATACTGTCCCTTATAACCTACTACACGCTCCATTCAGCCCCCTCTAATAACGTTCCAAACACCTGGAACCATCAAAATGGATACACTTTTCATACATTATTAATTCTTCTGTCACTTCATATAAAGTTGATGGCAAAATTTTATACATTGTTAGACCACGTCATATTCCTCCTTGAGGTTGTATATTACTCGGCGTTTCGATCCCACTGCTGAGATCTTCAGTATTCCTCTGTCGCTGTGAGCCTGAAATATAGAGCTGAGGGACAGAAACTTTATTAAGCAGAGAATGCTGCAGAGGAGTAACGGCCATGAAACCTCTCACACTCTTTACTTCATTGCCATTAGGGCCCCGCTGATATCGTGTGTCCCTGATGTTGGCCCCATATGGCTGGATAGATCCACATCCACTGCATCCTTGTGAGTCGCTAGGAAATTAGGCCTTAATTAACGAAACAGTCATTAAGTAACTTTTTAAGTCAGCAGCCTTTTGGCTCATTTGCTGCTGTCTCCCATTTTTTCCCATATTCTTCCATTCCTTTAGTCTATGTTGCAGTAGTGGTCTTGCTCTACTATATGTGTTCTCGACTGTTCCTTCCAAAGCAAAGTTATAGTTACTTCACGATCGCTGTAGCATATGTCCTACTAACCAGCCCATTTTCTGGAACGTTCCCTTGCACCTATTTCCTCGGGTATTACGTTCATTATTTCATACTACATTATTTATTCGATTTACCTCTGCCTTAACGCAAACAGTGAACTCTTATTACCGAACCACTGAGTCACCACAGCAGATCATTTTTTGAATACATCGTATATGTATGAACACTAATACTACAGTAATTCACGGAGTACTGAATCTTGTAATGTTTCATTCTAGTGCGATTTAGTATTTAAACGCGGCTGAATTGCTGTCAGGTTTACTTAAAAACATCCGTTTAACTCATAAATAAATAAAATAAATAGATTTTCACTATACAGTAGAGACTTTCATCCTGTAGTCGTAGCATAAATTAGAATCTCGATACACACGACTTTTGTATTATATCCCAGCTATATTCTAGTCGATGTAGTAACGTTCGGGTAGGGCAGTTACAACTATAGCCCACATGAATATGTTTCAGTAGTGTATTTCAGAAATATATTTATTACGTATTGTTTCTCGTGTCATTACATCTTTCACAGTTGACGTCTACTACACAGAATGCTCGGGCGCTACCATATCTGAGGGAATAGGCTGAGGGGAGATCCTTTCGGTGACCTGGTGCTGTCAACGACTTTCCATTTGGAGTGGAACTTTCTGCTGTTTAGGATGTTAGAATTTAATCCTCTTACAGAGTGGCCGCTCGATAATGAAACTCTCTTGCTCCAGCTGCATGCAGCGCACCTCAGGATCTGGCAGGCTGCCAAATAAATGTAGGATATCACACAGTGAACCTACTGAGAATTGTACGAACTTGTGAGAAATCTCTGCTTTGGTATAATCTGTTGAAGTATATTGCATGAGTGCTGTGCAGTTTTCTACTTCTAAATAATTTTCTCAAAACAAAAGTCACCTACATTCAGGGAGAAGCCTGCGGACTTTCCAGTAACTACGCACCCTCAGACTCGACGTTGGAATTTTAAAAGTTTTGGCTGATCTCGTTGTCTTGGGTCTGGGATACGTAGTTGGCGCATTATAAGCCTAATACTGCTGAGTCAACAGTATACAATATGACTAGACACATGAATCGAATGGTCGAAGTACCTGTCACTTCCCAATTGCGAATCTGGAACGTAACATAAACTTTTACAAGTAAAAGATTGTGATTAAGTAAAATCTGCAGGTACTGTCTTAACGACGTTGAATGTTGAGTACGATAGTAGGAGTACTTTCGAGAATAGGGTATATTTCTGCAAAAAACATATTGGTGTCCATGGTCAAACAATTAAATAACAGGGAATCAATAGATTATTACTGCACGTAATTAGTTATGAACAACAACAAAGCTCGCGAGATATTAACTTCTAAGCGCACACTACATCTTAACTGTAGAAGGCACGGAAATCTCACAAGTGTACAAGTCAGCACTACGAAATATTTCTATCTGCCGCGACCATGCGTAAACTGCTCCACTGTCCAAGTCTTTCCGCCGTGCGTCCCTCGCGCCTTCGCGTCCAGCACTTCGTGTCCTGTGCGACTGTCCCTCACTCCGCACTCTCCCGAACTCCCCTGTCCCCTCTCGAAACGATTCTCTGCTCCTGCTTCCATCCAGTCTCCCCATTCATTAGCGCTGTGGTTGGCCAGAGCCGCACCATGTCTTCAAGCAAGCGCACCCACAAACGTATTTAAGCACATACTAAATACTGGATCTACATTTAAATACCTGAAATTAAATAAATACTCCTAAGGCTGGACCATAAACACGCTGTAACACACATTATTAAATACATAAACAATTAAATAAACATATATTAAAGAAATGTATGAATGCAGAGTCTCGCGGCGATAACATTCAATAAAATGTTTTCGGGTTTCCAACCACGTCAATTGCTTAAAACTACACGAGCTTTCGGCCAAGCACTCCTTGCCATTGTCAAGTGTTACGACTGCCAGTGGGCTGTTGGTGCGCCCTTATATACGCTAGCTGCCGGCTGTGACGTCAGTGGTGCCCGTGACATTGCCATATATGGGCAGGTTTTGAGTCGGCGTTCGATGTGCCCTCTTCAACCGCGCGATCACTGGATCCCACGCAGCGCTGAGCTGCAAGCCACCGTCTCTATTCAGGGTGTTTGCGGTAATTTTTATTTCAATAGGTTCCTATATTAAATTGTCCCAGAAGCCGTTAGTGCAAGGCACGACAGAGGTATCGTCAAATTTTATGTGATGACCGTTTCCTAACGCATGCTCAGCTAACGCAGACTTCTCTGGATAGCGTAGGCGATAAAATCTCTCATGTTCTCTCCTTCATTGTTCCACAGTGCGCACTGTTTGTCCGATGTACTTCTGGCCACACTCACAAGGTATTTCGTAGACTGCAGGTGAGACCACTACGTCTTTAACTGGTGTCAGTAATTGACGGATTTTCGTTAGAGACCTGAAGACGGATTTGATCTTGTGTCTTTTCAACAGGAGGCTTATCTTGCCCGACACAGAATCACAGGATGGCAGCAAAGCAAGTTTCTTTTCCTGTTCTTCGTCGGTGGTCTTATTCTGATATTTCCCAGCAATCACGTCTTTCACTTGATGGGCGCTGTAGCGGTTATTCCTGAAAACCTTGCGCAGGTGGCTCAGTTCGTGGGCAGGTTGTCGTCGTATTACTCTTGCACGATGCACCAATGTTTGTAATACTGTGCGCTTCTATGCTGGATGATAATGGCTGGTGGCGTGCAGGTACAGGTCTGTGTGGGTGGGTTTTCTGTAGACGCTTTGGCCAAGGCACCTATTTCGTTTACGGTGGACACGGACGTCGAGGATGTGCAATGCATTATGTTTTTCCACCTCCATGGTGAACTGCGTATTACCGTTGATGCCATCGAAGTGTTCCTAAATCTCGGCTAATTTCTCTCGTCCATGTGGCCCAACGACGAACGTGTCGCCAACGTATCGAAAGAAACACTTCGGCTTCAATGGCGCAGTATCTATGGCAATATCCTCAAAATAGTCCATGAAGAGGTTTTGCAACAGCTGGAGTCAACGGGCTACCCATTGCTACGCCGTCTGTCTGATCGTAATACCGTGCGTTGTATACGAGAACATTTTATTCATATATCAAACAAAAGTAGCGAAAGGCAGGCCAGGAGCCTAATACCTCGGTGCTTTCTAAAACACAGTAAATATTTAACTAATTTCTTCATGAATAGTATATATCGGATATAAACAAAGAAATAGATGGATAAGTATATTTATAGGCATGCTGCTACCGTTTTTTCCTGTAACTGTGGAGTACTAATGGCTTGACGCGATCGATAGTAATCGGCCACTTTGACCTCCAATAACTCATGTACTGTTTAAGTTACCTGCCTGTAATTCATACCAATTGAGGTTTACACTAATAGCTTTCTAAAGACACGACGATCGACAAAATCGGATGAAGCGTTATTATTTTGGAAATTCGTTACTGGGTGTTACTTGTATAATTTATCGTCAGATACTGAACCTTAAACTAATAAAGATATTGAAAATCTGATTACACCATCAGAAACGTCGTGCAAGTAATGGTGATGTACATGTTTCTTTTTGAGGTATCATGATTCATCTGGCTACTATTAATTTCTATACGAACTGTGAAATGTCTGCCATGGTAGTTTCACAAAGTGCGCCATCTTTGGCACTCCCAGCTTGTCTCCTTCATCAACACAAAGCACCGCCCTCGTCGCAGCGGAATTCCCAGCCACGCGGCTGGACCGGCCGTTGTGTGGCATCACGAGGTTGCTAAGCTAACGTTTAGCACCACGTGGTCGCTGCCCGGCAGCGGCTTTGACGATCCACCTGTGCGGCCGCCCTAACTCCGAACATATAATATTTCCAGGGCGCCACAACTCGCCCGCTAACCCGCAAGCTCAATAGTTCTTTCCATTTTCTTAATTACGTTTTCTTCGTTTTACTTCAGTTGGGACAGTATTCTGCCCAAAATCTCTTTCTGTTCTTTTTTTCCTATTTTTCAGCTGAACTGAGCTGACTGGAATGCCAGGCACTTAAGTTAAATTACACGGGAGACCAATTTTGGAGGGTAAGGACGCCTGAGGATGAAAATTAAATGTAAAATCGGTGGTTGCACTGAATACAAACAAGCGATTTGTGAAAGATGACTGCGTATTAATATACTGGGTGATCAAAAAGTCAGTATAAATTTGAAAACTGAATAAATCACGGAATAATGTAGATAGAGAGGTACAACTTGACACACATGCTTGGAATGACCTGCGGTTTTACTAGAACCAAAAAACTTCCGAAGTTCAAAAAATGTCCAACAGATGGCGCTTCATCTGATCAGAATAGCCATAATTAGCATAACAAAGAAAGCAAAGATGATGTTCTTTACAGGAAATGCTAAATATGTCCGCCATCATTCCTCAACAATAGCTGTAGTCGAGGAATAATGTTGTGAACAGAACTGTAAACCATGTCCGGGGTTATGGTGAGGCATTGGCGTCGGATGTTGTCTTTCAGCATCCCTAGAGATGTCGGTCGATCACGATACACTTGCGACTTCATGTATCCCCAAAGCCAATAATCGCACGGACTGAGGTCTGGGGACCTGGGAGGCCAAGCATGACGAAAGTGGCGGCTGAGCAAAGGATCATCACCAAACGACGCGCGCAAGAGATCTTTCACGCGTTTAGCAATATGGGGTAGTTCTAATAAAACCCCATGTCATTCCAAGCAGTTGTGTCAATTTTTATATCTCTATCTACTTTACTCCGTGGTTTTATTAAGTTTTCAAATTTATACTGAACTTTTCATCACCCGGTATAGCGATTGCTTCTCACTAAAGATTTAGTCTTTCTTTAAGAATATAAATAAAGAGACGTTTCTGACGCATCCGTGCTTATGCACCGTCAGTTGGTGTGGCGACTCTAAATAGGTGCCTATACGCCGTTAAGGTGGGTGGACGTAGTTCCCATGTTGGAAAACGCTTAACGTGAACCCCTCTTTTTTTTGACACCTGAAGTATCCAACGGAAAAGTTTCCTCACAAGAGGTCCTGGTGTGACTCATGATTAAATGCCATTATGATGTAGTTAACATCATTTAAGAGATACAGTTTACAAAACATCACAGCACGTTCAAGATATACAATAAAAGTCCTAACTAATACGGATATAACACCTGCGAAGTGGGGAGTTTGGCAGTCACGTAAAACATGCAGATTCAGCTTGTTGTGTTTCTCCGTGTAGTACCGACTCAATTTACAACATGAGATCACCAAAAGCCGTACCAGCTACAAGTGTTACTCTTTCTATCAAATTGTAGCACAAAGAGAAATTTAGTTGAAAACTTCTTCAATGATGTATTGAGAGGAAAGTAGTATTTTCGTCTTTCAAGAAAATCATTTCACCTGCTCCAGATCCTAGCACGAATATTAATATGGAGATTGTTAATCTAGAATGCTCATTATCGTCGCACAATTTGGTGTGTTATCGCTGACGGCAACAGCCACTACGACTGTCGGTCTCATATAGAGTCTCTGGAGTTCCGGCGTACTACAGGAGGAATCTTCGAAGGGCACACTTGTATTAGAAAAGCCCGAGAAGCCACTGTATAACACCGCTAATGAAAACTACCTTTTATAATGAGTTCAGTTTGGCAATAAAACGGTCTACAAATTTCTTCGAATATGCCAAATCCAACTCAGTCCAGTCACTAGTGATTAGATCCCTCACAGCCACCAAACAGCGGGGATGTCGTATGCTATGTCACAACCACCGTATCAAAGCTTCCCACACATTTTCCGTGGGAGTAAGATCATCTCATTTACTATCTCATTCATGGCACCATACGAAACACGACATTGTCACCTAGAAATATAAGAGATTAAGACAAAGTATTTGATTCTAGTCTTTGTTGACAATATCATTTCTTTAGACGATGACCGGTTTCAGTCCGTAAAGACCATCCTCAGATCTTTTTTACACCATGTCCTAAAGTGATAAGGCCATAATGGCATCGTCAAAACATATAAATATAATCAGCACAGCATCGTCACATAGATGTAAAATAAGGTGTAGAATAGGCCACATCGTCCATGCAGACATTATTGCAACTGACTGAGTATCCAGTTGCAATAATGTTCGTGTAGCCTTATAAGCCTTGTAAGCTACTTCTTTCAAGGGTGAGTTACATTTCCTTCAGATTCTTCCGATGAATCTGAGTCTTGTGTCTGCTTTTACCACTATCTGTTTTATATGGTCATTCCACTTAATGTCGCTCTGGATAGTTACACCTAGATATTTTACTGCAGGCGCTGTCTCCAGCTGTTTGTCATGAATAGTTTAGCTGTACAGTAATGGATTACTTTCCCTGTGTATACGCAATGTACAGGATCAACTGCCAGAGTCTGCACCATTCATCAATTGGATAAAACTACAGCTGTAGATGCCCATGAATTATTGTGTATAACGTGTTGCTGTCACCTACCAATCTACGTAATTACTTTTGTACTGATTACGAGAATAAGATTTAGTGATAATTTAATTGATAGTAATTATCAGTTATTATATTTATTGATTTAAGGCGACACACCGTGTAGAAAACTCTACCCCTAAAGCCTAGACGAACGTTAGACGGCCTCGTCACGTACGGAAGTACATGCTGCAGGCTCAATAAACAATCATTATACCTAAACCCGGTCAACGAAGGTCGGTAGCCTCTGGTGCTGGGCCTTTATGCTCCAGAAGGCGCCTGTCACCTCATCGTCATTACTCGGCTTCGAGTATCGATCCCTCAGCCTCAGTGGCAGACCTACTTCACGCCACGATTTTTCATAGGATGTCTTCGGTTTCGTTTTCCGTGCTCACACAAGAACTTCATTTCCCTCTGCATTTTTATCATAAGACAAGGGCTTTGGTTAGCATAACCACGATTGGCTTTGCCCTGCTTTTGTATGAAGTGCATCTCTCGGTCCTATCTCCTTTCCTTCCTAAAATATCTTATTGATTTTCATTACCAACATGCCGTGGTTGTGTCTCATAATCCGTATACATCTACATAAGCACTCACTTCCGGGTTCGGAAGCCGCTGCATAACCAGTTCTGCAGGCGGCGGTTCAACGTTCTCCCCATGACTCGAAAAAACACGCGAAAACAATAATGTGTGATAGAGTGGAATTCGGTGTCCACCCCAAAAAAATGTCATTCCGACCGTATTAGTTGCCGTCGTGTCGAAATCAGTCTGTCCATCTTCCTGTGGTACCCCCCTCGGTAACAGGCACGCCTGGGAACGTTTGCGAATGCTGGACATATCGTTCTCATACATTACAAACTTTATCACTGAACAATTGCCAAAAGTAGATTGAGTAGCTGGATCTTACCTATGGGACAGTTTTGGTAAGCGGTCCTGCATAGGCGTGATATACTGTAGGACTGTTATTGACATTAACTCCATCTGCTGATGAAACGAACAGCTTTACTCGCTATGGATTTTACCCTTCCTGACTATTTTCAGGTACCTGAATCTATGTAGGAAAGAAACATTCAATAGCAGATACAACAGCTCAATAAAAAAAACTTTGTAACGAGTCTGTGACAATAAAATACCGCTCAAACGTACATAGTGTTTCTATATTGTGATTATTTTACGACCATTTTTTTCCAGTTGACCTTTATACATTGAAGAGCCAAAGAAACTGATACACCTACCTATTAAAGTGTAGGGCCCCCGCGAGCAAGCAGAAGTGCTGGAACACGACGAGGGATGTAGTCAACTAATATCTGATGTAATGCTGGAAGAAACTGACACCATGTATCCTGCAGGACTTTTTATAATTCCGTAAGAGTACGAGGGTGTGGAGACCTCTTCTGTACAGCACGTTACAAGGCACCTCAGTTACGCTCAACAGTGATCATGTCTGGGGAGTCTGGCAGCCAGCGGAAGTGTTAAACTCAGAAGACTGTTTCTGGAGCCATTCTGTATCAATTCTGGACGTGTGGAGAGTGGCATTGTCCTGCTGGAATTGCTGAAGTCCATGAAATGCACAATGGACGTGAACGAATGCACGTCATCAGAGACTATTGTAACATCCTCAGAAAAAATAATATGAATAGTATTCACATTTAGTGCAACCTCCCAACAGTAAAAATTCCGTAACCTCCGAACAGTATAAAATATAATTATAACATTGACATTAAGGGTAACCTCCCAATAAATAAATTCCATAAACTACCAATAATAAAATGTGACTAATCTCTCAATAAAAAATTTGTCACTCAGTTATACCCTTTCAACAATGACTGTGAATTTAAACTGGTCAATTTTGGACGTCAGCAGTGCTGCGTCATGGCCCTGAAAGATCATTCTGAATAAATTGAAAATTCTTACCTCAATAAGGTCGCCGGATAGCGCGTATATATTTGCTCCGATAAGCAATTTTTCTGGCACAGCCCTCTGCAATGCTGGCCGATAGATTTGTCATGTATAAAAAGAAACAAATGATTTTTCTTTACAATAATCGGGATGACCATGGATTGGAGAAATTAGTAAATTCTTTAAATTGAGATGAATGTTTATCAAAAGTTAATTTTTCATAAGAAAGATTTTTATTAAGAGATTTTTTAAAAACATTTACATGGGGCTTGGCATAACAATAGTACATATGCGCGAGGCTGCTTTTACCTTATAATTATATCTCTCAGCTCCGCCATCGCTCCCCACGACCGGTCCAGCCAACACTATACACCAGACTGCTAGCTACTACTTACTCCTACTGCTACACGATTCCTACTGCATACAACACTGCTCTTTGGTCTGAGATCCTCTTATAGCTTACATATCGCAGGCAGCGCGAGCAATCCATCGAAATTACATCTGCTCGAGTGCGCTAGCAACAAATTCCTTAATCATGGACCTCTTACAGTATGTTTACGTACGTGTCACCTGTCAAGAGTCGTATCTAGAGGTAAAACAGGGGTTCCATATCACTCCAACTGCACACGCCTCGCACCATTACAGAGCGTCCAGCAGCTTGAACAGTCCCCTGTTGATATGCAGGGTCCATGGATTCATGGGGTTGTCTCCATACCCGTACACGTCCATCCGCTCGATACAGTTTGAAAGGAGACTCGTCCTACCAGGCAACATGTTTCCAGTTAGCAATAGTCCAGTGTCTGTGTAGACGGGGCCCAGGCGACGAGTACAGCTTTGTGTCGTGCAGTCATCAAGGGCATTCCGTTCCGAAAGCCCATATCGATGACGTTACTTTGAATGGTTAACACGCTGACACTTGTTCATGGGCCAGTATTGAAAACTGCAGTAATTTGCTGAAGGGTTACGTTGAGCGATTCTCTTCAGTCGTTGTTTGTCCCGTTCTTGCAGGGTCTTTTTCAGACCACAGCGCCGTCGGAGGTTCGATATTCACGGTGCTATAATGAAATAGTCGTACGCGAAAGTCCCGACTTCATCGCTACCTCGGAGATGCTGTGTCCCATCGCTCGCGCGCCGGCTATAACACCACGTTCAAGCTCATTTAAATCTTGATAATCTGTCATTGTAGCAGCAGTAAACGATCTAACAATTGCATCAGACACTCGTTGTCTTACATAGGCGTTGCCGATCGCAGCGCGACATTTTGCCTGCTTACATATCTCTGTATTTGAAAACGCATGCTTATTTCAGTTTTTTTGGCACTTCAGTGTAATATTTGTGTGTATTTATTCAAGTACCTCAAGACGTTCGTGTGGACGGAAACGGGTAGCGAATGCGTTTATTTAATTCATAAGCTCATTGTTTCAGTCACAGTATCAGTCCTGCCTAAGCTAGCTGTGAAGTATCAACTTAACAAGACAACTCTTTTGAGGTCATTGGTAGCAGGTATCTCAGATTTTGCGACATAATCACAACTATGGCCTGTTCAGTTTTGTATGTTTATTTACTACAATACTATTAAAAGAGAATGCTCATTTCTTATAGATAATATACTTTATTTCCACACCGTTACTGTGTACTGAGATTTTAGGAGGAAGAGGACATTAGTGTTTACCATCCCGTCGACAACGAGATCATTTGAGACAGAGCACAAGCTCGAATTGGGGAAGCATGGGCAAGGAATTCGGACTTGCCCTTTCACAGGAACCGTTCCGCAATTTGCTAGAAGCCATTTAGGGAAATCACGGGATACCTAAATCAGGATGGCCAGGTTTGAACCGTCGTCCTCCTGAATGCCACTGAGATTTTAATGTCTGGCAGTCGACAATAGGGATTTTAGCAACCAACGAGATTGAGCTGAATAGCATTTATTGAAGAATTCATTTGCAGCTCTAGCGTTGAGACTACGTGGAGACTCTCCCCGTGATTGGAGGAAGACCAGCTTTGGAGAGTAAGTCAGGCACCACCGATTGTCCATTAATGAGCCACATACGTCTTCCTGCAACTGACATGAGTATAAGAACCCGATCCCACATACAATGTTGCCACCCATCAAGTAAGACAGACAAAACAGGATTAGAGGCTTTGTATCAAGGATATTTTGAAAAATATCTTCTTTTTTAAATTTCATAAACACAAAATTAACGAATTTGTATAGTCTTTCAGGAAATACCTCTTTAATATCGAGATTCTCATTTAATAAAAATTTAAAACTAAATTCTGCAATTGGTTGAAAAGTTTACTTTACTCACATAAAAATGAAAATTCACTTTCCACGATAAATATCACACTTGACATTTCTTTAAGAGATGTCAACAATAAACTAACGAAAAACAAGTAAATTCAAATTACAAGCAATTTGATCTCGCCGACGAGAACTGCCCCACCATAGCAAATAACACATTTAACAGACCATAACAATCGACAACACATTTAACTGCTAATGAACCTCTGGTTACCACCCACCACAAGACCACACAAAACACAACTATGAATATCTAAAGCAGTGTTTTAACGTTACAGCGTTGCGCACTTTCTTTTCTACCTGCATATGTGTCAGCCCAAGTTTTTCCTCGCGCAGCAGAACTTACATAGCTTATACCGCGCCCATTGGGCGCAAGAAAATTTCTTATAATCGTACATGTACTAAAACGCATCACTACCAAAAGGTCATTCCGATTATAACATACGACAAACAACCAGATCATCAATTCTATGCTCACACTTAATGTGGCATACTGTCAATAGAATTCCTGGTATATTTCACTAGGGTACATACGGCGTCTAATATTTCCAGAGGCACCACCGCTAACGGTGCATTTCTCCGCTTTTATCTCGCGTCAAGTCAAATATGGACAGCAATCAGAAATCCAGTCTTCCATGACATTCATTAACCTGTAATTACATCCCACCACAGAAGTGTGTAACGTAAACTGTGGAAGATATACGGTTATGAGTACAGAGAGGAACAGAGAAAACGACACACGTCTTGCTACTAACCTCAAGACAGACAAACGAAATAACGCCAGTACCGTGAAACAACACTGGAACCACTAACGAGAGCCGCACTTCCATGTTAGCACGTAACGTCACACACAGAGAAAACTGAACGTGATCCGCGCATCTAGACGCTGTACACAACCCACCACACAAAGTCTGCAGTTCATTTGTAGCGTCTGCGTCCACGAGTTTCCACACAATTCTAGACATGATTGCTGCACATGCAATAGCAACTCTTTCCACTGTAATCAATAGTGAACACTCGCAAAAAACGGTGAATCCTAGATGTTTCAAGTAACCACAACGCTGGACAAAATGCAAAATGCCCACCACCCACAATTTCGCCAACCAGAGCGTGTCCACAGATAACTACCAGCAACTACGGAGGTTCAAGTGTAAATATGCATGAAAATAGTAATGTTAAAGTGAAACATGAAGTATTGTCTCCTGACAGTAGTGTAAAAAGGGGCAATGATTCAATAATAGAGACCCCTGTAGTAAAGCAGAAATCAGAAATTGTTAACTTATTGGATGAAAGTTTATCTGTTGAGTTAAAAACGAAACAGTCATCAGAGGTGGTAGAGTTTAAAAAGGATAAGTTAGATATGACTGATCAATCAGATGTTTCATTTCGTTTTGATGATTCTGATACTGAAGCTGGTTTTTCGTCACCTGAGTGTGATAAGAAACCAGGTAGTGAGCAACCCAAAGATACTTGGGCTATTGATTTAAATGTTATATTACAAGCAATAGCCACCAGTAATGCTAGAATGACAGGTGAGTTAAAATCTGATATAATTGAGGTCAATAACAGGATTGTGGCCAGCCAAACCAATTTTAATAAACGGTTTGAGGCAATGGACAATAAATTAGAATCCAATAAAGCTGAATTAGAAACTTCCTTCAAGATTGGCTGCAATAAGTTGAAAGAGGATCTGGACAGTTTCAATTGTAAAATTGATTATAACCATGAGGATATTAAGAAAAAGGTTGCTCAACAGTTATCTGAGATGTATAAAACAGTAAAATCCGAAGTTGCTGAGGTTCGCAAAGATTTCCAAATGGAAGATGCGAAGCTGGAGCACAAGTTAACAGAAAATATCGAGGCGGAATCTGAACTGTGCTCAGATAGGTTTAAAGATGTTAATATAAAAGTAAACATATGTCAAGCAGAAGTAGACGCAATCAAAACTGATACTGCTCATATTGTGCAATGAGTAGATAATGTTGAAATGAGAGTAGAAAATATTAGTACTAACATTGCTGACATTGAGAGTAAAGTAGCTTCAGTAACTTCTGGTAATGGTAGTATGCAAAAAGTAGTAGCTGCAAACGCTGCTTTTATTAGGTGTCGGCAGTTCTTGCGGTTCGATCCAGATAAAAATATCCACCCGCTAGATTTCTGGAAGATGTGATTCCACCATCTTGGTCTGAACGAGAGAAAATCTCATTTATTAGAAGCCATTTAGCGGGTTACGCCATGCGTTGATCAGCTGATGTTATGTTGAAGTGTAAAACAATATCGGTTTTTAAAACAGCTTTCATTTATGACTATTACTCTAGCAATAAGCAAAATGAAGTGTTGAGAGAATTTTGGAGTGGGAAACGCTTCAATGCAGGCAAGGAATCTATTAAAGAGTTTGCCAGGTCATGGATCTCACGCTTGTCACATTTGGCCGAAAAGCTAAAACCTGAAATGATAATACTAGGTCTTGAAGCCATATTGCCATGGTATTGGCAAACTAGAATTATAACTACCTCTAGAGACGATATGGATCGTTTCATTGAATATTTGGAAAATTTTAAGAACGAGAAGAATGGCAATGTAAACATCAGAACAGTAGGTGTTCGCCATCCTAAGAAAGGTAGGAATTGGAGAAATAATTACCAGAACCAACAATGGCATCCAAATGATAGTAATTTTGTTCCTAACAAAAATGTGCAAGTAAACAACAGTGTTGAAAGCAACGCTGTGCCAGTTAACTATAATGCAAATAAAGGTAACAGTAGTAGGCAGAGGCTGGAAAACTAGTTCCTGTCTATGAGGATACTGGCGCTCACCAGGCGGTTACTTTTCCTAAGCCAGTAATTACAGTAATTGGTAAGACAGATTAGAATACTCAGACTGAACATGTAAGTGAGGGGTCGGTAGCAACTAAGGATACAGCAGAAATATTAGATCACCCACAGCATTTAATAGATACCATGTTAGAGACCCTTTCTAAGTGGGAAGAGAAAGAGAAGGCCCAGCAGTGTAACGGTAGGGAAGAGTTACAAAATACTGAATTGTCAGGTGAAGAAGCAGAAGAATTTCAGGCTTATGTTTACGATAAGGATGATGTGCTCTTATCTAAAGCGCCTGTGCAGGATTTTGATACTGTTCTAATAGATTTAGGACAGGAGGTAAGTGAGAATGTAGAGGATAGCCTGTTGTGGGTCGATGAACCCAGTAGCTGTGACCAGTTGTCATTTGAGAAGAAACCCAACGATAATAGTGAAAGTGGTTTAGCTGTAACTAGTGTTAAGCTCGGTCTGGAGGCGCAGAAACGTTAAGACTACAGTAATTTGGGTCATGTTCAGCAAACTAAATGTAATGAAGTCATGCGGTGTTTTGATTTAAAATTAATATACCGACTGGAAAAGGCAGCTGAAAATGTAATTCAGGAAACCCCTACACACTTTGACCTAAATGTAATGAAGACAGATGTCGATCACTTTAGTTGGAGACAGATCCAAAAGGAACTATTGGATGAGTTTGAGGAACCACCTGTACAACTTTGAATAAGCCACCCTATAATAATAGTGAATATTTTGGGTATCAATGTACTTTGTCTCTTAGACAGTGGAAGTGAGGTGAGTGCGATATCTCAGTCCTTCTTTGATGCATTACCTGGTAAAGACAAGCTTACAGTAATGAGGGTATCAGGACTAAGAATAATTGGTGCTACTGGCAAGGTGTCAAAAACGGTAAAACAAGAAGCTTTACTGCCCTTTGATATTAATGGTAATTTAATTGATCATCCATGCTCAATTGTAAACAATCTCAGTGTTGAGGTTTTAATTGGCATAGATTTAATGTCGAAATATCAGGGTGTTGTTGACTTTGAAAGCAGCCAGTTAAAATTGGTCTTGCCGATAACCGGAGTAATTACGGTACCTTTTATTGATGAACATGTAGTAGCTAATACGAGTTCTGAAAAATAGGAAATATTGGGATGAAGGTGTTAATCTTAGTAAAAGTAAGCTAAACACAGAAGAAGAAGAAGAAGCAATTATTTTGGACAAGATAGAAGCTAAATTGCAGGAAATCGATAAAATTTCAGCTAATCAGAAGGAAGAACTGAGGCAGGTTTTCAAAAGGCATCATAAGGTATTTTCAAATCGACCTGGCGTGGTCCAAGGTTATGAATGTCAATTAAAGGTGAAACCTTGGCAAGTGTTTTTAAGGAAGCCATACCAAAAAAAATGTAACTAGGAAGGAGGCGGTTCGAAAGGAGATACAAATAATGCTAGAGTGGGGTGTGATTGAAATAGCGGTCAGTGAGTACAATAATCCTCTTGTTGTTGTGCCAAAAAGAGACGGGAGTGTCAGATTGGTCTTGGACGCTCGTTGGTTGAATGAAATAGTGGTTAGGGAAAGTGATAGACCGCAGAACATGGACGAGTTATTGCAAAAGTTCCAGGGAGTAAACTTCTTAACTTCTGTGGACATGAGGTGTGGTTATTGGAATTTGCAACTGGCGGAAGGTTCAAGGAAGTACACAGCTTTCTTGTACGAAGGAGTTTGTTACCAATACCGTGTGGTATCTTTCTGACTTAATATCTCTGTTTGTGCCTTCGTACGGGTGATGTGCCATGTTTTAGGACCAGCTTCAATTAATAAAATCACAGTCTACGTAAATGATCTGTTAATAGCAACTCCTACCTGGGAAGAACACATAGTTTTATTAGAGGAAGTGTTAGAGACTATTGAGAGAGGTGGCATGAAACTAAAGATTGAAAAGACAGAGTGCGTTAAAGAGGAAATAGGTTTCTTGGGATATATGATAAGTGGAAAAGGTGTTCTGCCTGACCCAGGCAAGCTAGCAGTCATTGAAAAATTTGTGGCTCCCAGAAACAAGAAGCAGTTGAGATCGATGTTCTGTGTCTTCGGCTTCTATAGGCGTTTTGTTAGTGATCAGGCTTTTAATGCGCCCTGTCTTCACCTCCTGCTGAAAAAGAATACCCCTTGGATTTGGACAGCTGAATGCCAACAGGCGTTCGAGGTGCTTCAACAATCTTTAATTAATAGTTCTATGTTACATCATCCTGATTTTGAAAAACCATTCTGTATGTCTGTTGATGCTAGTGGGTATGGTATAGCTGTGGAGATATTCCAAGTAGAAATAGAGAACGAACAAGAAGTGCACAAGACTATAGCTTTCGCAAGTCGATCTTGACAGGCAGCAGAGAAAAATTATGGCATCTCAGAACTGAAAGCATTGACAATTGTATTTGGGGTACAGAAATTTGAGCAGTATCAATTAGGTCACAAGATAATTGTTTGCAGTGACCATAAGGCGTTGACCTTTTTAAAGACCTGTAACTTGAGGAATGCTCGTTTGGTAAGATGGTCAGTGTATCTCCAGCAGTTTGACCTTGAGGTTAGATATATTCAAGGGAAAGATAATTTGGTAGCTGATGGGTTATCTAGAGGTGCGGAGCTATGTGATAACGCGGGAATTATAGCAACGGACCTAAGTGAAGTACGAATGTTTCCGTTGCACGAAGTAAAGGAAAAAAGTGCATTAAAGAGGGTGATTAAGAACTTGAGACGTGAGCAGAATGCAGATGACCAGCTGAAATTAGTGAAGAGCTATTTAGGAAATGCGAACAATCCTAAGGTTTCGCAATACTATTGTCTGCATAAAGGTATTCTGTTTGGAAGGATAAATGTAGGAGTTTCCGAGTGGAAGCTGTGCTTTCCCTCAGAGCATGTAGACTTACTAATCGACTATGTACACCTGAGGTATGGGCATTATGGTGCAAAGAAGTGCATTGCAAAATTAAAAGAGAAAGTTGTGTTTGACAACATGTACCGTCGTGTTGCCAAGCGTCTAGCATCTTGTGTAGTGTGCCAGAAAGTCCGTGATGCTAACACCAGAATACAAGGGGATATGCATTCAGTAGAGCCAACTGAAACCCAAGAATTACTGGCTTGTGATTTGTTTGGCCCTCTTCCTGCTTCGAGAGGTGGGTGCACCAATGTTTTGGTTGTTGTGGATGGATTTAGTAAATATGTTAAGCTGTACCCAATTAAAAGAGCGAATGCAAAAACGTCGGTAGAAAAGTTGGAAAAAGATTTCTTCATGAACGTTGGCGTACCGAAGAGTTTGCTGTCAGACAATGGGCCTCAGTTTAGTTCTGATAGATTTACAGAATGTCTGGATAAGGCCGGAGTGAAACATCTGAAAATATCTGCGTATTTCCCCCAAGGAAATATGAGTGAACGTATAATGAGAGAAGTGAATAGGCTTTTCAGGACTTAGTGTGCTCGGAAACACTCAAGTTGGGCAGAGCACATGAAGTATTTTGAGAATGTAATTAACAACTTAAGGCATGATGCAACTGCTTTTGCGCCTTGCGAATTGATGTTTGGCCAAGAACTGCACAATGTGATTGCAGATATGGTAGAATTCCCTATTCTAACGCAAATATCGACGGACAAAAAGAAGTTAAGGGCTAGGGCAAATATAAGGAAAAGAACATTAGAAAGAAAGAAGCGTCATGACGCAAAAGCTGTACCCGCCAGTTTTGAAATAGGCCAGTTAGTCCTTGTCAAAACCAAGGGAAAATCAAAGAAAATAAATGCAGAAACAAAGAAATTCACGTTCGTATAACAAGGACTTTCAGGATCATAGGAAAACCACATGCCAACGCATATAGGCTAGAATACCCTAAGAGTAAAAAGCTATTAGGTCGCAGGAACGTGATCGACCTAAAGAAGTTCATAAGTAGTGAATGCTTTCTGGAGGGAGGAGGTTGTTCTGTAACCTCTACACAGTGTGGCAGCTGTGCAGTCCCAGCTGGGTGAGATCTTCTTTCCCATTTCAGGTCTCACTCTATCTTCATCTTTCCTATCCACCAAAGTTTCGACTCTTTCTTTGCAATACAAAAATTTTCCGTCATGGCTATCAAGCCATGAATTCTGTAACCATTCTATCCACCGATTAGTGAAGAAAATACCTCTTGTGACAAAACTAACCGTGACATAAACAACAGAGAAGTATCATGTAATTAAGATACAAAGGTATTTGAGTAACAAGTATGTATAGAACCCTGGTAATATTATAAGTACAAAGTTGTTGTTTTATTGGAAATGGTCCACCAACAGTAATTTAAAAAGATATACAAATTCGTGTACCAGCTGGATCTGATGTGGCAGTGAAACCTATTGTATGCTGTAGAGCTAACTAATTAATAGTAAAAGAGATTGCTTAGTGTTATGAAAAATATGCAGATAAGTTGTAAGAATGAACTCACCTTGTGTAGCAAGGAATGGCAGTGTAATAGAATTGCGTAGTGTTTGTGGTTAAGACGTGAAAGACACGTCCCTGAAGCATTTATAAGGTTGGAGCTGGCCATTATTTTGGTGTTCGGTGTGCGGTGACAAACCTACAGGTATTGAGGTTATGAGTTGGAGGCGTGAATGCGACCATAGGTACCCTTATGTTAGCTGAGACAGAGCAGCTCATGGTGCCCTATAGGTTTAAGGAATTTAGCATTACGCTCGTCCATAATTACTTAATGCACTTTAGTGGTAGGTCGAAGGAGACTACCTGTGGTTTCAGCGTCCGATCGAGTGGAAATGGATTGCCACGTGAGCAAACTGATCAGCTGCAATACACTACAGATATGAAATAAATGTGCTATCCTGTGCTTTAAATGTGAATAGAGTGAGTGTTAAATAAGTACATACACTAGCAACATAATTGAGTAACATAATGGCAGACGTGAAACATTATTTGTAGCTCAGCATAAATACACTTTGAGGAAGTAAGTACATAATTGCAGATGTACAACTGATACAGCAGCAGAGGACCAATAAGTGGATTTAGTATTCAACTAAACGTAGTGTGTTTTGAACACTCAGAACTGTACTACTACCACAAGTTACTCACATGTACGAAGAGGCTGAGAAGACAACTGCTAATCAAATATACTCATACTATCTCTAAGAATAAGGTAATTGAAGATGAGTCAGTTAAGTAAATAAAATACACATTTGTCAGGAATGTACCGAGCATTGGTTCAGTGTTCCGGCCCAGAAATAATAAATTAAGATTAAATAGGATTTATGATTGTATGCCTTGAGCATACATTTTCTCTAGTGCGTGACTAACGGCGTTTTGAGCCATTTGTTTACCGATTTTATGACAGTTAAGTAACCGCGAGAGTAAAATTGAAAATGTTATGTTAACTTTGTTCCAGTAACATATTGAAAGGTAAAATGTATATATCCCAATTTCATTGAGACCCACCCTTAGACATTAAGGGAACAGAGTCTGAGGCACTCTTTTTGTTTGTTCTACAGGACAAACCAGATAATGGCAGCCTGGTAGCTGCGTGAAAGCGTGGAGTGACTTGGACACAACTCACAGTGACCCCTCCCCTTTCCCCATGTAATTTAGAGTGAACGTGAAGGACGCACACCATAGCAACTTCCCCTCCTCTACCCTTGTGAATGGAAGTGTAGAACGCCAGCCAAAGCGGCTACAACCACGTGTGTAAAAATAAAATTGTCATTATTTGTGAAATTTTCTTTCAGGTTTAGAAAAGACTGCTATGATATAATTATCTGTTTATGAATCATGAATAACTGTGTTATTTTCTTTCAATTTGTGTATGTAAAAATATTTACAGACAATTTAATGGATTTAAGATTTTCATAATTTTACGTATTTTTATGTGTTTGTCTGTCTAACGCAATATGTATGCCAAAGTGTTTCATTGATTTTGCTTAAATTTTGAGTGATAATGTTGCATAAGAGGCAGTGAACATGCCAGAAATTTAATTAATTGAAGTAGGTAATAAGTTTTCTTTTAATATATCTATATGTTTACATTTCAACTTTAATTTTCATAGGGAGTTAAGCTGTACTCTTGCTTTCCCTTTGTAATTAATTTTTTTTTCATATATATTCAAAAAATTTAAGTAGAGGGTGATGTAGGGAAGCAGCATACTCACGCCTTATAAAATTCACATCAGTCTTTCCACAGTGTGCCTGCCTAGTCCGCTGTAACTAGCTCTGATGTCATAAATATTGCGCAATACTTTAAAATGAAGTAAATAACCTGAAACGTTTCTAGCATGTCAGGAGTAATACAAAATCAATATGTGTTGAATATCAGTTCAATAACTTGAACCATTTTCGAAATTTGGATATTTTCTGTAAAAATCATTGGCGCGACAGAAAAAGAGCTAGAAACTTAAAAATTTATATTTAGATTCCTTTTGCATAATAATTTAGTAGAAACAGTATTCTGGATCTCATAAATTAAAATTTTAGTTGAACTTCATGATTTTCTGGTTTTTGTCTTAGAAATTAAGGAAGCAAGATAGATTAAGTAGGCGAATAAATAAAGCTAGGATGTCTAAATTTAAGTAGAAGGGAGATCCGCTATAATCATAAAAATGTGAGAAATTTCAACAGAATAACTATAAAACTATAGCCATAGCGCACCTCAAAAGAACAAGTTCAGAGCTCGTCTACTGCATGTAGTGTAATTAAATTAATTCTCTCGCCCAAAATATTTGACTTAGCCACGTCAGACTTTTATTATGATTACTTACTTGTGTGCTGATTGCACAATTAAATTAAAAGCTTCATCGGCCATCAGCAAAGGAAGCAAAGATTTATTCGATAACTTAAAGTGGTTACTAGCCCAGCGGCTAGTCGGGAGAGCAGATTTGATCAGGCTTTCCCTTAGCCGTCCGCACCACTGCTTTATATGTAAGAACGCTGCGCGAGAGAAGGAAGGCCCCAGTTCTCTCCAGACGCTGATTAGTGCACCACCTGTGCTGGGAGTCGCGTCTCGTCGGTATCGTTGATATAAACAGCCTCGGATGCAGTAATAAGTTACTGGGGATACGCGTAACCATGAAGTGGTTTTCCAGTGAAGGTTCATTTTGGGATGACGTTAATGATCTATCTTTAGTTTGTGTATGTCGTATTTTTACATGCCGCCGCAGGACAGACATTCTACCATTATTAGCGTGGCGTTTGGTGAACATTATCATCAAATTATGGCGAGCATTCACTTAAACATTTAATTTGAACAGTTATAGTTGCATCAGTGCATTAGACTCTGAACTATTCTGTTAGTTGGATTATGTGGATTCTTTCTGGTCTGTGAGTTTCAGAATGTAGTGAACATTTTAGAGAGAATGGTTTTTGATTATGAATCTCAGACAATCTCTTAATTCCTCAGAGCTATAAGCTGTAGCTATAAATGTATTTCTCAGGTGAAGTGGGCATTAGGAATTCTAATTACAGGCTTCATGTTTTGCTAATTAATTTCTGGTTGCCAATATTGTAGTTAGAGAGCCAGTGTTGAGAATGGCAAACAACAGCATTAAATAAATAATAGTAACATTAACAATTATTCCACCCGCCGTCCCACAGCCTGATAACGTACTTTGCATATTTTCACTCAATAATGTCTTATGGGATAGTTTTCTGGGGTAACTCACCAGTTAGACATAACGTACTGATTGCACAAAAAAGAGCAGGGAGAACAATTAGTGGTGTTCACCCAAGGGCATCATGTAGCCACCTTCTTAAAGAGTTAGGTATTTTAACTGCTACATCAGAGTACATACATTCGCTAATTAAATTCGTTACAAATAATCCAACTCAATTTGTGAAGAACAGTGATGTTTGTATGTATAACACTTGAGGGAAAAATGAGCTTTCCTATCCGTTATTGAAGGTGTAAGTTCCTCAAAAAGAAGTACATTATTCAGCAACAAAAATCTTTGATCATTTGCACAAGAACATAAAATGTCTGGCAGGTAGCAGATCAAGTTCTAAATCTAGCTTAAAATCATTTCTTTTGGACAACTCCTTCTACCTCATGGATGAGTTTCTGTTTCAGAAATGGTAAAAAAAAAGTTGCTCTAAATGTAGTTGCATGTGCAGAACTAAAAATTTCAGTAATATTAATATTAACACTATTCATGTGTGTATATATATCTTGTAATCTGACTTGTTCCACATCATATCAATAAAATGATCGGCAAAATGATCTAAAAATGATCTACGGAACATGACATAACCAAAACTAAAGAAACTAAACAAAGGAACCATCTGGGCATTTGCCTGGAGTGATTTAGGGAAATGACGAAAAATCTAAATCAGGATGGCCGGACGCGGGATTGATCCGTCGTTTTCCCGAATGCAAGTCCAGTGTGCTAACCACTGCGTCACCGTGCTCGCTCAAACTCTTCGTCTCATAGTAGTGATTGCAACTTATGGACTCAATTATTCGCTGGATGCTTTCCGTAGTAGTTATTCCATGGACTCTTAACAAATGTCCTACCATCACGTCCTTTCTTCTTGCAGTGCTTTCAATGTATTCCTTTCCTCGCAAGTTCTCCGGAGAACTTCCTCATTCCTTATCAGTCCACCTATTTTTCAACATTCTTCTGTACCAGCAAATCTCAAATGATTCGGTTTCCCCACAGTCTATGTTTCACTACCGTACAATGCTGCGATCGAAGCGTAGATTACTAGAAATTTCTTCCTCAAATTAAGTCCTATGTTTGATACCAGTACACTTCTCTTGGCCATAAATGTCTGTTTTGCCGGTGCTACCCTGCTTTTGACGTCCTCTGTGCTCCGTTTGTGAGTTATTTTGCTGTCTAAGAGGCAGAATTCCTTAAGTTGATTTACTTTGTGACCATTGGACCTGGTCTTAAGGTTCTCGCTGTTCTCACTTCTGTACCTACGTTGTCTTCGATTTTCGCTTAATCCATATTCTGCACACATTAGACTGTTCATTTCATATCCTGTAATTCTTCTTCATGTTCAATGTGGAAGGAAATGTAATGAGCGAATTGCATCACTGATATCTTTCGTCTTGAAATTTGATTCACTCTTCTTCCTTTCTTTTATTTTCATCATTCCTTCGTCGATGTAAAAATTTAACAGTAGGGTTGAAAAACTACATCCCTCTCTTGCAGACTTCGATCTTGGTCTTCCACTCTTTATTGTTCCCCATTGGTTCTGGTACATATTGTATGTTACCTACCTTTCCTTATAGGCTACATATATTTTTCTCAGAATTCTAAATTCTTGCACCATTTGACATTCTCGAACGCTTTTTCCAGGGCGACAGATCCCATGAAGGTGTCTTGATTTTTCTTTCGTCTAGCTTCCATAACAACCGTAACGTCAGAATTGCCTCTCCGGCGCCTTTCCCTTCCCTAAAGCCAAACTGAGCGTTAACTAACACATCTTCAATGTTCTTTTCCAATCTTCTGTGTATTATTCTTGTCAGCAAATTGGATTCATGAGCTGTTAAGCTGAATGTGTGATAATTATCGCACTTGTTGGCTCTTGCTATGTTCGGAATTGTGTGGAGGATGTTCTTCCAAAAGTGAGATGTTGTATCGCCAGCCATACATTGCACAGACCAACGGGAATAGTCGTTATGATGCCACTTACCCCAATGATTAGAAATTCCGATGGAATGTTATTTATCCCTTCTGCCTTATTCGATCCTAAGTCTTCACAGTTCTTTTAAAACAGATACTATTGTTGGATTCTCTATCTCATCTATATGCAATCTTATTTCTCCATCAGATAAGTCTTCCCCCTCATAGAGGCCTTCAGTGTACTGTTTAAACCTACGTGCTCTCTCCTCTGCATTTAGCAGTGAAATACCCACTGCCCTTTTAATGTTACCATACTTGCTTTTACATCCATTGACAGGTGTTCTAATTTACTTTTATGCTGAGTCAGTCCTTCTGAGAGTAATTTCTTTTTCAGTTTCTTCAAATTTTTCATTGCCCACTTCGCCTCAGCTTCCCTGCCCATCGTATTCGTTTCAACCCTAAGTGATTTATATTTCTGTATTCCTACATTTCCCTGAACATTTTTGTACTTACCTCTTTCATCGATTAAGGGAAGTATTTATTCTGTTACTCATGTTTCTTCGTATTTACGTATTTTGTTTTTCTTTTCCTCGTCTGTGATTGTCGTGTTTCGACATTTTCATTTGTCTTCTACTGAACTACGCACTCAGCTATTCCTTATTGCAGTATCGATTACCACCGACGGACTCCAGCCATTAACACTTTGCCCTGTTATGCCCAAGCAGCACCACGCTATCTCCGCGGTGAGCAGGAAAGTTTCACTTGCACCGAGTTGCTGTTCCGACAGGATGCTCCTAGCCTCGGCCGTGCACCGCGTGTTCCCCACAGAGAGTGCTCCATCAGTCAGCTTACAGGGCAGACCAAACGCTGCACAGTGTGCAGACGTGTGGAAGTGCTGCACATGTCCGCACGTGTGCGACATCTGTTATTAGACATGTGTCCTAAATGAACGGCGGTGGCTCCACTTACCTGTTTATGTGGTACAAGCAAGAACGCAAAAGCCGGTTATTGTGGCCGAGCGGTTCTAGGCGCTTCAGTCTGGAACCGCGCTACCGCTACGGTCGCAGGTTCGAATCCTGGCTCGGGCATGGATGTGTGTGATGTCCTTAATTAGTTCTAAGTACTAGGGGACTGATGACCTAAGATGTTAAGTCCCATAGTGCTCAGAGCATTTGAACCATTTGAGCCAAGAGCGCAACATACCCTGTCTCGTTTACCCCTGGTGACCGTAAGCTTAACAGAGAATAACTGAGAAACGGCAGATACTGTGAAAAAGGACAGGAGATCTACGTTCTGAGTCGTTTAAAAATGACTGGGAACAGCAATTCTTTTTTTTGTAGCCGTTGGCGAAAACTCACAGTGTTTGTTGTGGCGCCAAATAATAGGCGGCCAGCGTAAATTTTCAATTGAAAGACGCTACAATACATCTCACAAAGACGATTGTAGTGTACTCAACAGTGAAGAACCGCAAGCAAAATTAAATTGTGAAAGGGTGTGTGATTGATGCTGCAGAACTTGTGTGTCCGACGAACGTTAGCATGTTTCAAGAAATCAGTCCATCCAAACAAAGAGTGACAAGACGTATCAGTGCTACGGGCGGCGATGTGCAAAGGCAGCTAATAAATAAGGCTAAAGTCTTTGTTGCTCTCCCTGTTGCGCTCGATGAAGCAACATATCTTACAGATACAACCCAGGTTGTGATATACATACGAGGTGTCGATAACGCACTTTGTGTAACAGAGGACGTTTTGGACTTAGTACCTTTGAAGGGGACTACTACAGGTGCGGACTTACTCCAAGCTGTCGAGTAAGCGATTGATGGTGCCGGTATGGACTGGAATCGGTTAGTCTCAGTGACCACAGATGGAGCACCATCAATGCAAGGCCGTCAGGGAGGACTCACAGCGCGGATGCGCAAAAAGCTAGGGCGCACAGACGAGACGTTGTATGGAATTCACTGCGTTCTCCATCGAGAGGCGCTTTGTGCAAAACCAGTAACGTTAGCAAACGTCATGCCCATTGTTGTGCGTACTGTAAACTATCTGAAGACACATGGGCTTACGCATCGCCAATTTCGGCGGTTCTTGGAGGAATTAGGAGCGGAGTACGGCGACATACCTTACTATACCGAAGTACGCTGGCTCAGTCGAGGTGAAATGCTGAAAATACTTTTTGATTTATGTTTGGTCATAGTAACATTCTTAAATGAGAAGGGAAAAAGTGAACCAGTGTCGGAAGACCCTTGTTGGATATGAGACCTTGCATTTCTCGTGGACATTACGCCTCACATGAACAGCCTGAACGTCAGTTTGCAAGGTGAAAATAATTTAATTTCTGACATGTTGGAAAAAGTAAATGCCTTTGAAAGGAAGCTTGCGCTTAGAAAGAGCCAGCTATTGACAGAAAACACTGCACATTTCCCGACTCTTGGACTGGTCAATGATAGTGCTTGATTTCATGAATACGTGTCAATATTTGTAAATATTAATGAACAATTTCGAGCACTATTTGCAGATGTTACGAGTTTGTCTCCTGTCATTCGCCTCTTTGCTCGACCGTTCTCGTTGTCAGTTGAAGATGCTGCGAATGATCTACAGATGGAACTGGTCGACCTAGAGTGCAATACAAGACTGAAGGACAAGTTCTTTACAGTGCGAAGTACAAAAGATTTGTACGAAAATTTATCACAACAAGAACTTCCACGCCTCCACCGAGAAGCCGCGAGAGTTATGTAATTGTTCGGGTCGAAATATGTTGTGAAAGAGTTTTCTCGGAGACGAAAATAAATCAAGGTTTCGACTAAGCATAAGTGATGAATATCTTCACAGCTGCTTGCGTTTGTCAATGAGCCGTGCTTTTGTGCTCGATATTAACTAAATCATTTCTCATGACCAGTGATAAACGTCTTCAGATTTATTCCTTTCATAATTAAAAATTATTGTTTACTAACTGTCCATTATTGACTCATTCTGTTCCATGTTACATTATTATCAGGAAAGTTGTTGATTAAACCGATTGTTCCTATGTATACTTACATTTAGGATTTTTCTTTTTAATGTGTGAAGGGCTACGCTTAGCTGAAGTCGATAAAACATAACATTCATCTAATTATCGTTTATTATGCAGATTTCAGGCGGAACTGATGAAAGATATAGCAATAATGGTATTGAAATAACAGGTGATCATCGAGACATGTGCGGTTGTCATTCTGTTCAGTGGTCAGTGAGACAGAAATGATGTGGATGTAACTGAGTTATAGGAAACCTTGCATTAGTTTAATGTTATTTCAAATCATGAATTAGGTTCGTTGGAAGTCGCTAAGTGCTCTATTTCTTAAATACTAGATCAAAAACATTACGCGTATTTACGTGCCGTCAGTCAAGCTGCCTTAATAAAAATCCACGGTTGTTAACTGTATTACTTGTGTTACTGGATTAAACTGTTAACATAAAAATTGAAGTCTCAATGAGTAGACTGTGATAGTATTTTAAATGTTTAATACGCGAAATACCTTCCCATGGTTGGCTTGCAAGCTGTGGAAAGAGCACTAGAATGCGCCGGTACATAGTATCCCAGAGGTGAATAAAGCGACATCTGTGGTTAGAAACATGCACTACATGAAAGCTGACGGCTGCGGCGTGCACGCTGTGACTCGGAAGTTGCACATGTGCAGGAGCATCGCACGCGTGCAGAATTTCTGGCCGGCCCTGCCCCTAGAAGGTCGCTGCCGACCAGCGTTCCCATGTGTGGCAGGAACCACCCAGACGCACATATTCAAATCCTCGCAGAGATGGACATCCGACACGTGTGCTTTTCCAGGTTTGTTTGCATCAGGAGTTGAACTGCCTGTTACATGGATTGCCAATGTTGTATAACGTGCGTTTTTAATTACGAGGAGTAATCAAAACTTGGATATAATTGCACTGAAGGTAGCTACACAGTAGCTGAAATCGATCTGCATGAAAAAGGTTAAAAGTTTACGAGCGCTGCTCCCCTTCCTCCTAACTTGGATTTGTTGTTGTATTTTATCAGTGAATATTGCAAGCATTTTCGTCACATTGTTTTAACAATAACACAAAAATATTCTGACGAAACTAACAGTACATTAGTGTTGAAACACACCTTCGACGAACTATCGTACCGTAAAAGTTTTGGCGCTACGCAAGTGCAAAACTAACCGATCAAAGGTTGCATTAAACACACATAAAAACGCACAGAAGTGTTTGATAAACACGATTCCCTAAGTAATTCATGAATCAGCGGTTTTCCGTAAGCATCCAAAATAAATTTTATAATTTCCTATAAGACTAATATTAGAACGTTTCCATGTGTGGCTTTGTATGCGCTACAGTTTTCACCACATCGTGATTCGAGAGTCCTTACAGAAGACAACGCAAATAAATACCTGAAATTAAAATTTTGAGTGAGATCCTTCTCTAGAGCAAGATGGAAAAGACTCAGACTTGATAGTCAAATCCACTATGAATTAGATTTAATACAATAAATCAAACTGCAACAACACTAACATAATACTCGTGTTATAATGCACATAACACTTAGAGAACGGGAATCATTAACTGTTTTATCCACATACAAAGAAAACAAATGCACACGTTCACAGATGTCTGAACAAAGGCATTTTAATAACGAGAGAGGCCCTTATGTATTGGTAACAACAGTTTAATCTTTAAATATGCACTGTGATCTAAACTGACTGTTGATTGAATTACTAATTATAAGTTACCGTGAACACAGGAAGCACTGTAGTCTGCAGTAAGTGAAATGCCTGGGCTAGCAGGACACAACGGATTAGCTTGTGGGAAAGGGTCAAAATGAGTTCCTGTAAGTTGGACTCAAAATACAAATCTTATTTATCAACACACAATATTACAACAAGGATGCAAATCACTCAAAACTTTAATGGACCTCCTTTGATTAACTTAACATCGGCTGAAGGCCACATTCAAAATACAAGACACAAGGCCTAAGCAAAATTGAAGTACAAGGTTCTTCTGGAGGTTTCACACAAGAGTATTTTCTAAATCTTCAGTCTAAATGGCGGAAGGAATTAGCACTTTAATTTTAAAGGATCTAGGCTGGAGAGCGCATATTCAGCAATAAGAGGAATTTCTATCAAAAGGCAGAAGGCCTTATCTTAAAACATTTCATGCAAATTGTGCTTAAATCCAAACAGGGAAATTATTACACATCACACAAGGAAAGGTGCACAGAAGTTTCCAAGGGTCGGCCAGGCACTGTAGCACTAACGCCCGTTTAAGTGAGACAGGCAGCCTGTCCAACGACATCTTAATCTGGAGGCAACCCAACCGACAGACAGCTGACCGACAACCAAATCAGTTCCGCTCCACGCAACCAGCAAAACGACCTCAATATTTCAGTACATGACACAGAGAACAGTGGGGTCCACAACGACCAACAACACCTGAGCTGTCGAACTATACACCGCCCTGGACAGCAACAACACGATGAGGAAACTAAAATTACGTCAATGACAAGGGCTGGTAACTGGAACGTCACCGGCCAAAAGGCAGAAGATACCGCTGCTGGACTTCCATAAGAGGGAGTAAAATAAGTTAAATTTCGCAGGAAGTCGGCTGGAATCTTAGCTGACTTAACTACATACATGGGGATGTCTCAAAAGTGACAACGAGGATCAAAGAAGAAATGTATACAGTTGAGGCTCGATAGTAAGGTAAGTGAGAAATCAACTTTCATGTTCGAGATCGGTGGGCGACGAATTTCGTAGCACTCACAAGCAGTACCTCACACTCGAAACACGCGTGCACGCCGCCAGCGGCTCCAGCCCGACCCCGCGCGACTGGGGCCTGCTTGCTTCTCCACGCCAACCGACCGACAGGACTGATGGTCAGCCTGCGACTGCTGCTTCGTCACCGCTTGACTGATGGTGCGTCACCCACACACTCCTTACCTGACTCACGATGACCCGAAAATACTACCAGTCACTCCCGAGATGGTACGACATTGCGCTTATCGATACGCGCTGCTGCTGCCACTCACGGCCAAGTAAGGCAGGAACTTAATGACGCCAGTAAATGGAATGAGAAAACGAGGCGGCACTACCGTAATAGACGATGACAAACAATTAATGGGATGAGCACAAGCTCAGTAAGTTCACCATAAATACGTTTGAGGATCTGTTCTGACAACATTTGCTTCCCTCGTGTTACCAAAAGTTCCAATCGACTTTCCGCAATGGTAACACCTGCTTCCTTCAGTTCACCAAACTTACGCGGCGTCGTGCTTGACCAGCACTTGCTTGGTCGACCGTTTGGATCTTCCCAGTACTGTTGGAAAGTGTGGTACACTCAGCCCATGTGACACCAATTGGGGAATTGGCTGAGGAAGACACAGTGGTGACTCGGTACAGTTGAGCCTTCAAGGCTGTTCAGACGGTGTTTGATACCAATATGTAGTGACAGCACCAAATGTAACAGTGTGTAGACGGCGCATAGTTCACCGACTATTGAAAACTTAAAAATTTTCATCCATGCACAGCCGCAACCAAGCTACAAGATTAGGACCACAGCATCAGTTCTGGCAATGCCTACGTTTCCAACCGGGCTGACCCTTCAGCACACAAGCAGTTGTGCCCAATTAAAACCCCTGATATTCTACGCTTTCAACCCGCTGCTGAATACTCACGTCACCGACAAACCAACATATAGCCTTGAGAAAGTGGTCACGTGTTTGCAGCTGGCGGTGTTCTGAGGAGCAGAGGACAGTGAGGTGTCTGAATTGCAGCCTTGATGAAGAGCAGACGGTCTTGTTTTCTGTCTTTCGTGCCTTCTCCATCTGTCTTTCTTCTCTCAGACTGGCCACTGGCAACTCCAGTTATGAACCACGTTTCTCCCCCTATCTGTTCGTGTATTCTACTAACGCTCAGACAGGCGAACGCACCCATAGAATAACCTGGACGAGCCGTCATGTACACTAAGTAGTCAAAATTTTGTTCTCTGTTTCATTGAAACCTGCCTCCCATTTAGCGCTCCTCTCTCCCATCCTTGACAAAGGTCGCCTGTACCCAAGGTACGGTCTATACGTTCGTTGGTCTATTTTACATTAATCGGTGGACACATCTTTCAGCCTTGGATGCATAATGGTCTAGATTTGTAAAAATGATTGAGTAAGGTAGCAACGGTACTTCCGCGTTCTCGTCAATACGGTACCAGAACGTTTAAGTTCTACGACTGTAAAGACGGAAGATCTGTGATTCGGAACGTCAGAACTGTGCAGTAGGTAGCGGCAGGAACTCCACCACAAAATCAGGCAGCCCCAACACTCCAAACCAACGACTCTCGGAGAGAGATTTTAACCGTGTTCAACCCAATGGTAAAGTATCGAACTATTTTTCTCCGAATCATAGAGTTTGGAGGAGAAGCAGTGAGAATAATTACTTTTGGAAACCTTTTATCACACAAAGCCTGTTATAACAATAAACTGTTTCGCTTAATAAAACGGCCACCAGCCCAAATCGGGCACAGTCTCTACCCAAAACGATGAAGTCAATTTTCGCCACTGAATAAATAACTACTTCCATTTACTACGGTCACTTGGCAATAAGTACTATTGATCCCACTTTCTGTTACTTATGGAATTTATCACTATACTTGAATAATCAGTTAAAGAAGACACACATATGTTTCAACAAGGATACAAAAAAATATTAAACTTACAGCTATCATTCATATGACCAAAACTATTATTTAACACCACTAAACTTCATTTCTTTGAGGGTGTTATTGGTTAACGTTTTACTAACACCAATATGTGTCTGGCTTTCTTTGACGCGGACAAGCAATACCAACAATCACTGTTAAGATTGTTGCAGTTAAACAATTATGTTACTTTACTATCAGAAATAGTATTGAAAACTTATCCTCATGGCCACTCAAAGCGGTGGCCCTTAAACTGATACGTGCCAACTTTAGTATTTAATAATGATTTTCAGAATTTACTACCAAAACAGTACTTTTGCCAGTAATTTACTATTATTCAAGCTTCAATAAACCTCAGGATACTCGGAATAAATTCGTTTAGGTAGGGACCCTACTGAGGTGAATGACATAGGAAAATCACGGTTAAACACAAAGGTACATTTAACACTTATATCCCACTGATTGAAGATGGATAGTTCATACTGTGATACATTTATAAATAATTTACTTTGCCTGTTACTGATGTCGAAGGTGGCGTGAGGCGGTGCTGCGTAGTAACATTGCGCAGGTATGGCTCTTGATGTACATAGCTCTGTGTTCCTCTTGCTGGCGACGATATAATTGCAAATTTTTGAGTTATTAATTTATTGCCGTACTGCGTCAATCATGTAGAACACGTCCGAGGCCAAAACCCAGTCTTGCGGATAAATTCCAGGTCTCTTAATGCTTTACCAACGTAGTGCGTGTTCACTACTTGCAGTGCAGCTACCGACTGTGTCCTCCACTTGCGCGCAAGATCTCACTCGCGCGCCACACCACCTTCTCCAGTCCACCACAGAACGGAGTTCCGTTCTACCTATGATCCCTACACCTTTTCTATTTACACTTCTGATTACAAAAACCCTAAGTATGAACCATCTACAATTGCATGACAGCATATACATACAAAATTGACATAATTAATTACAGTTGTACTTGAAATATTACATAATTATTCACAAAATATGTTTTAATACATTTATTCCACCTACGTCAAATAGGTTATTTTAAACAGATAAACTACACTTAACAAAAGCTTACTCTCATTATAGGATTTGCTTCATTTTTCAAAATAATTTATGGAACAAAATATTTTAAAATGTACAGGTAATTGGCAGTATTATATTTACAATCCCCCCTATGAACCACGGACCTTGCCGTTGGTGGGGAAGCTTGCGTGCCTCAGCGATACAGATAGCCGTACCATAGGTGCAACCACTGCAACCACAACGGAGGGCCATCTGTTGAGAGGCCAGACAAACATGTGGTTCCTGAAGAGGGGCAGCAGCCTTTTCAGTAGTTGCAGGGGCAACAGTCTGGATGATTGACTGATCTGGCCTTGTAACATTAACCAAAACGGCCTTGCTGTGCTGGTACTGCGAACGGCTGAAAGCAAGGGGAAACTACAGCCGTAATTTTTCCCGAGGACATGCAGCTCTACTGTATGATTAAATGATGATGGCGGCCTCTTGGGTAAAATATTCCGGAGATAAAATAGTCCCCTCTTCGGATCTCCGGGCGGGGACTACTCAAGAGGATGTCGTTATCAGGAGAAAGAAAACTGGCGTTCTACGGATTGGAGCGTGGAATGTCGGATCCCTCAATCGGGCAGGTAGGTTAGAAAATTGAAAAAGGGAAATGGATGGGTTAAAGTTAGATATAGTGGGAATTAGCGAAGTTCGGTGGCAGGAGGATCAAGACTTCTGGTCAGGTGGCTACGGGGTTATAAACACAAAATCAAATAGGTGTAATGCAGGAGTAGGTTTAATAGCGAATAGGAAAATAGGAATGCGGGTAAGCTACCACAAATAGCATTGTGAACGCATTATTGTGGCAAAGATAGATACGAAGCCCACGCCTACTACAGTAGTACAAGTTTATATGCCAACTAGCTCTGCAGATGACCAAGAAATTGAAGAAATGTATGATGAAATAAAAGAAATTATTCAGAGACTGTAGGGTGACGAAAATATAATAGTCATGGGTGAATGGAATTCGGTAGTAGGAAAGGGAGAGCAGGAAATGTAGTGGGTGAATATGGATTGGGGCTAAGAAATGAAAGAGGAAGCCGCCTGATAGAATTTTGCACAGAGCATAAGAAAAAAATAAGAAATTTGCACAGAGCATAAGTTAGTCTGTAATGGTAAGACAGAGTTTTAGGAACCAGGTTTTAAATTGTAAGACATTTCCAGGGGCAGATGTGGACTCTGACCACAATCTATTGGTTATAGATTAAAACTCAAGAAACTGCAAAAAGGTGGGAATTCAAGGAGATGGGACCTGGATAAACTGAAAGAACCAGAGGTTGTACAGAGTTTCAGGGAGAGCATAAGGGAAAAATTGACAGGAACGGGGGAAAGAAATACAGTAGAAGAAGAATGGGTGGCTTTGAGGGATGAAATAGTGAAGGCAGCAGAGGATCAAGTAGGTAAAAAGACGAGGGCTAGTAGAAATCCTTGGGTAACAGAAGAAACATTGAATTTAATTGATGAAAGGAGAAAATTTAAAAATGCAATAAATGAAGCAGGCAAAAAGGAATACAAACGTCTCAAAAATGAGATTGACAGGAAGTGCAAAATGGCTAAGCAGGGATGGCTAGAGGACAAATGTAAGGATGTAGAGGCTTATCTCACTAGATACTGCCTACAGAAAAATTAAAGAGACCTTTGGATATAAGAGAACCACTTGTATGAACATCAAGAGTTCAGATGGAAACCCAGTTCTAAGCAAAGAAGGGAAAACTGAAAGGTGGAAGGAGTATATAGAACGTCTATACAAAGGCGATGTACTTGAGGACAATATAATGGAAATGGAAGACGATGTAGATGAAGATGAAATGGGAAATACGTTACTGCGTGAAGAGTTTGACAGAGCACTGAAAGACTTGAGTCGAAACAAGGCCCCCAGAGTAGACAACATTCCGTTAGAACTACTGACGGCCTTGGGAGAGCCAGTCCTGACAAAACTCTACCATCTGGTGAGCAAGATGTATGAAACAGGCGAAATACCCTCCGACTTCAAGAAGAACATAATAATTCCAATCCCAAAGAAAGCAGTTGTTGACAGATGGGAAAATTACCGAACTATCAGTTTAATAAGTCACAGCTGCAAAATACTAACGCGAATTCTTTACAGACAAATGGAAAAACTAATAGAAGCCGACCTCGGGGGAGATCAGTTTAGATTCCGTTGAAATGTTGGAACACATGAGGCAGAACTGACCCTACGACTTATCTTAGTAGCTAGATTAAGGATGGGCAAAGCTATGTTTCTAGCGTTTGTAGACTTTAGAGGAAGCTTTTGACAATACTGCCTGGAATAATCTCTTCCAAATTCTGAAGTTGGCGGGGGTAAAATACAGGGAGCGAAAGGCTATTTACAATTTTTACAGAATCCAGATAGCAGTTATAAGGGTCGAGGGGTATGAAAAGAAAGCAGTGATTGGGAAGGGAGTGAGACAGGGTTGTAGTATCTCCCCGATGTTATTCAATCTGTATATTGAGCAAGCAGTAGAGGAAACAAAAGAATAATCCATGAACCATGAACCATGAACCATGGACCTTGCCGTTGGTGGGGAGGCTTGCGTGCCTCAGTGATACAGATGGCCGTACCGTACGTGCAACCACAACGGAGGGGTATCTGTTGAGAGGCCAGACAAACATGTGGTTCCTGAAGAGGGGCAGCAGCCTTTTCAGTAGTTGCAGGGGCAACAGTCTGGATGATTGACTGATCTGGCCTTGTAACATTAACCAAAACGGCCTTGCTGTGCTGGTACTGCGAACGGCTGAAAGCAAGGGGAAACTACAGCCGTAATTTTTCCCGAGGACATGCAGCTCTACTGTATGATTAAATGATGATGGCGGCCTCTTGGGTAAAATATTCCGGAGATAAAATAGTCCCCTCTTCGGATCTCCGGGCGGGGACTACTCAAGAGGATGTCGTTATCAGGAGAAAGAAAACTGGCGTTCTACGGATTGGAGCGTGGAATGTCGGATCCCTTAATCGGGCAGGTAGGTTAGAAAATTTAAAAAGGGAAATGGATAGGTTAAAGTTAGATATAGTGGGAATTAGCGAAGTTCGGTGGCAGGAGGATCAAGACTTCTGGTCAGGTGGCTACGGGGTTATAAACACAAAATCAAATAGGTGTAATGCAGGAGTAGGTTTAATAGTGAATAGGAAAATAGGAATGCGGGTAAGCTACCACAAACAGCATTGTGAACGCATTATTGTGGCAAAGATAGATACGAAGCCCACGCCTACTACAGTAGTACAAGTTTATATGCCAACTAGCTCTGCAGATGACCAAGAAATTGAAGAAATGTATGATGAAATAAAAGAAATTATTCAGAGACTGTAGGGTGACGAAAATATAATAGTCATGGGTGAATGGAATTCGGTAGTAGGAAAGGGAGAGCAGGAAATGTAGTGGGTGAATATGGATTGGGGCTAAGAAATGAAAGAGGAAGCCGCCTGATAGAATTTTGCACAGAGCATAAGAAAAAAATAAGAAATTTGCACAGAGCATAAGTTAGTCTGTAATGGTAAGACAGAGTTTTAGGAACCAGGTTTTAAATTGTAAGACATTTCCAGGGGCAGATGTGGACTCTGACCACAATCTATTGGTTATAGATTAAAACTCAAGAAACTGCAAAAAGGTGGGAATTCAAGGAGATGGGACCTGGATAAACTGAAAGAACCAGAGGTTGTACAGAGTTTCAGGGAGGGCATAAGGGAAAAATTGACAGGAACGGGGGAAAGAAATACAGTAGAAGAAGAATGGGTGGCTTTGAGGGATGAAGTAGTGAAGGCAGCAGAGGATCAAGTAGGTAAAAAGACGAGGGCTAGTAGAAATCCTTGGGTAACAGAAGAAACATTGAATTTAATTGATGAAAGGAGAAAATTTAAAAATGCAATAAATGAAGCAGGCAAAAAGGAATACAAACGTCTCAAAAATGAGATTGACAGGAAGTGCAAAATGGCTAAGCAGGGATGGCTAGAGGACAAATGTAAGGATGTAGAGGCTTATCTCACTAGATACTGCCTACAGAAAAATTAAAGAGACCTTTGGATATAAGAGAACCACTTGTATGAACATCAAGAGTTCAGATGGAAACCCAGTTCTAAGCAAAGAAGGGAAAACTGAAAGGTGGAAGGAGTATATAGAACGTCTATACAAAGGCGATGTACTTGAGGACAATATAATGGAAATGGAAGACGATGTAGATGAAGATGAAATGGGAAATACGTTACTGCGTGAAGAGTTTGACAGAGCACTGAAAGACTTGAGTCGAAACAAGGCCCCCAGAGTAGACAACATTCCGTTAGAACTACTGACGGCCTTGGGAGAGCCAGTCCTGACAAAACTCTACCATCTGGTGAGCAAGATGTATGAAACAGGCGAAATACCCTCCGACTTCAAGAAGAACATAATAATTCCAATCCCAAAGAAAGCAGTTGTTGACAGATGGGAAAATTACCGAACTATCAGTTTAATAAGTCACAGCTGCAAAATACTAACGCGAATTCTTTACAGACAAATGGAAAAACTAATAGAAGCCGACCTCGGGGGAGATCAGTTTAGATTCCGTTGAAATGTTGGAACACATGAGGCAGAACTGACCCTACGACTTATCTTAGTAGCTAGATTAAGGATGGGCAAAGCTATGTTTCTAGCGTTTGTAGACTTTAGAGGAAGCTTTTGACAATACTGACTGGAATAATCTCTTCCAAATTCTGAAGTTGGCGGGGGTAAAATACAGGGAGCGAAAGGCTATTTACAATTTTTACAGAATCCAGATAGCAGTTATAAGGGTCGAGGGGTATGAAAAGAAAGCAGTGATTGGGAAGGGAGTGAGACAGGGTTGTAGTATCTCCCCGATGTTATTCAATCTGTATATTGAGCAAGCAGTAGAGGAAACAAAAGAATAATCCATGAACCATGAACCATGAACCATGGACCTTGCCGTTGGTGGGGAGGCTTGCGTGCCTCAGTGATACAGATGGCCGTACCGTACGTGCAACCACAACGGAGGGGTATCTGTTGAGAGGCCAGACAAACATGTGGTTCCTGAAGAGGGGCAGCAGCCTTTTCAGTAGTTGCAGGGGCAACAGTCTCGATGATTGACTGATCTGGCCTTGTAACATTAACCAAAACGGCCTTGCTGTGCTGGTACTGCGAACGGCTGAAAGCAAGGGGAAACTACAGCCGTAATTTTTCCCGAGGACATGCAGCTCTACTGTATGATTAAATGATGATGGCGGCCTCTTGGGTAAAATATTCCGGAGATAAAATAGTCCCCTCTTCGGATCTCCGGGCGGGGACTACTCAAGAGGATGTCGTTATCAGGAGAAAGAAAACTGGCGTTCTACGGATTGGAGCGTGGAATGTCGGATCCCTTAATCGGGCAGGTAGGTTAGAAAATTTAAAAAGGGAAATGGATAGGTTAAAGTTAGATATAGTGGGAATTAGCGAAGTTCGGTGGCAGGAGGATCAAGACTTCTGGTCAGGTGGCTACGGGGTTATAAACACAAAATCAAATAGGTGTAATGCAGGAGTAGGTTTAATAGTGAATAGGAAAATAGGAATGCGGGTAAGCTACCACAAACAGCATTGTGAACGCATTATTGTGGCAAAGATAGATACGAAGCCCACGCCTACTACAGTAGTACAAGTTTATATGCCAACTAGCTCTGCAGATGACCAAGAAATTGAAGAAATGTATGATGAAATAAAAGAAATTATTCAGAGACTGTAGGGTGACGAAAATATAATAGTCATGGGTGAATGGAATTCGGTAGTAGGAAAGGGAGAGCAGGAAATGTAGTGGGTGAATATGGATTGGGGCTAAGAAATGAAAGAGGAAGCCGCCTGATAGAATTTTGCACAGAGCATAAGAAAAAAATAAGAAATTTGCACAGAGCATAAGTTAGTCTGTAATGGTAAGACAGAGTTTTAGGAACCAGGTTTTAAATTGTAAGACATTTCCAGGGGCAGATGTGGACTCTGACCACAATCTATTGGTTATAGATTAAAACTCAAGAAACTGCAAAAAGGTGGGAATTCAAGGAGATGGGACCTGGATAAACTGAAAGAACCAGAGGTTGTACAGAGTTTCAGGGAGGGCATAAGGGAAAAATTGACAGGAACGGGGGAAAGAAATACAGTAGAAGAAGAATGGGTGGCTTTGAGGGATGAAGTAGTGAAGGCAGCAGAGGATCAAGTAGGTAAAAAGACGAGGGCTAGTAGAAATCCTTGGGTAACAGAAGAAACATTGAATTTAATTGATGAAAGGAGAAAATTTAAAAATGCAATAAATGAAGCAGGCAAAAAGGAATACAAACGTCTCAAAAATGAGATTGACAGGAAGTGCAAAATGGCTAAGCAGGGATGGCTAGAGGACAAATGTAAGGATGTAGAGGCTTATCTCACTAGATACTGCCTACAGAAAAATTAAAGAGACCTTTGGATATAAGAGAACCACTTGTATGAACATCAAGAGTTCAGATGGAAACCCAGTTCTAAGCAAAGAAGGGAAAACTGAAAGGTGGAAGGAGTATATAGAACGTCTATACAAAGGCGATGTACTTGAGGACAATATAATGGAAATGGAAGACGATGTAGATGAAGATGAAATGGGAAATACGTTACTGCGTGAAGAGTTTGACAGAGCACTGAAAGACTTGAGTCGAAACAAGGCCCCCAGAGTAGACAACATTCCGTTAGAACTACTGACGGCCTTGGGAGAGCCAGTCCTGACAAAACTCTACCATCTGGTGAGCAAGATGTATGAAACAGGCGAAATACCCTCCGACTTCAAGAAGAACATAATAATTCCAATCCCAAAGAAAGCAGTTGTTGACAGATGGGAAAATTACCGAACTATCAGTTTAATAAGTCACAGCTGCAAAATACTAACGCGAATTCTTTACAGACAAATGGAAAAACTAATAGAAGCCGACCTCGGGGGAGATCAGTTTAGATTCCGTTGAAATGTTGGAACACATGAGGCAGAACTGACCCTACGACTTATCTTAGTAGCTAGATTAAGGATGGGCAAAGCTATGTTTCTAGCGTTTGTAGACTTTAGAGGAAGCTTTTGACAATACTGACTGGAATAATCTCTTCCAAATTCTGAAGTTGGCGGGGGTAAAATACAGGGAGCGAAAGGCTATTTACAATTTTTACAGAATCCAGATAGCAGTTATAAGGGTCGAGGGGTATGAAAAGAAAGCAGTGATTGGGAAGGGAGTAAGACAGGGTTGTAGTATCTCCCCGATGTTATTCAATCTGTATATTGAGCAAGCAGTAGAGGAAACAAAAGAATAATCCATGAACCATGAACCATGAACCATGGACCTTGCCGTTGGTGGGGAGGCTTGCGTGCCTCAGTGATACAGATGGCCGTACCGTACGTGCAACCACAACGGAGGGGTATCTGTTGAGAGGCCAGACAAACATGTGGTTCCTGAAGAGGGGCAGCAGCCTTTTCAGTAGTTGCAGGGGCAACAGTCTCGATGATTGACTGATCTGGCCTTGTAACATTAACCAAAACGGCCTTGCTGTGCTGGTACTGCGAACGGCTGAAAGCAAGGGGAAACTACAGCCGTAATTTTTCCCGAGGACATGCAGCTCTACTGTATGATTAAATGATGATGGCGGCCTCTTGGGTAAAATATTCCGGAGATAAAATAGTCCCCTCTTCGGATCTCCGGGCGGGGACTACTCAAGAGGATGTCGTTATCAGGAGAAAGAAAACTGGCGTTCTACAGATTGGAGCGTGGAATGTCGGATCCCTTAATCGGGCAGGTAGGTTAGAAAATTTAAAAAGGGAAATGGATAGGTTAAAGTTAGATATAGTGGGAATTAGCGAAGTTCGGTGGCAGGAGGATCAAGACTTCTGGTCAGGTGGCTATGGGGTTATAAACACAAAATCAAATAGGTGTAATGCAGGAGTAGGTTTAATAGTGAATAGGAAAATAGGAATGCGGGTAAGCTACCACAAACAGCATTGTGAACGCATTATTGTGGCAAAGATAGATACGAAGCCCACGCCTACTACAGTAGTACAAGTTTATATGCCAACTAGCTCTGCAGATGACCAAGAAATTGAAGAAATGTATGATGAAATAAAAGAAATTATTCAGAGACTGTAGGGTGACGAAAATATAATAGTCATGGGTGAATGGAATTCGGTAGTAGGAAAGGGAGAGCAGGAAATGTAGTGGGTGAATATGGATTGGGGCTAAGAAATGAAAGAGGAAGCCGCCTGATAGAATTTTGCACAGAGCATAAGAAAAAAATAAGAAATTTGCACAGAGCATAAGTTAGTCTGTAATGGTAAGACAGAGTTTTAGGAACCAGGTTTTAAATTGTAAGACATTTCCAGGGGCAGATGTGGACTCTGACCACAATCTATTGGTTATAGATTAAAACTCAAGAAACTGCAAAAAGGTGGGAATTCAAGGAGATGGGACCTGGATAAACTGAAAGAACCAGAGGTTGTACAGAGTTTCAGGGAGAGCATAAGGGAAAAATTGACAGGAACGGGGGAAAGAAATACAGTAGAAGAAGAATGGGTGGCTTTGAGGGATGAAGTAGTGAAGGCAGCAGAGGATCAAGTAGGTAAAAAGACGAGGGCTAGTAGAAATCCTTGGGTAACAGAAGAAACATTGAATTTAATTGATGAAAGGAGAAAATTTAAAAATGCAATAAATGAAGCAGGCAAAAAGGAATACAAACGTCTCAAAAATGAGATTGACAGGAAGTGCAAAATGGCTAAGCAGGGATGGCTAGAGGACAAATGTAAGGATGTAGAGGCTTATCTCACTAGATACTGCCTACAGAAAAATTAAAGAGACCTTTGGATATAAGAGAACCACTTGTATGAACATCAAGAGTTCAGATGGAAACCCAGTTCTAAGCAAAGAAGGGAAAACTGAAAGGTGGAAGGAGTATATAGAACGTCTATACAAAGGCGATGTACTTGAGGACAATATAATGGAAATGGAAGACGATGTAGATGAAGATGAAATGGGAAATACGTTACTGCGTGAAGAGTTTGACAGAGCACTGAAAGACTTGAGTCGAAACAAGGCCCCCAGAGTAGACAACATTCCGTTAGAACTACTGACGGCCTTGGGAGAGCCAGTCCTGACAAAACTCTACCATCTGGTGAGCAAGATGTATGAAACAGGCGAAATACCCTCCGACTTCAAGAAGAACATAATAATTCCAATCCCAAAGAAAGCAGTTGTTGACAGATGGGAAAATTACCGAACTATCAGTTTAATAAGTCACAGCTGCAAAATACTAACGCGAATTCTTTACAGACAAATGGAAAAACTAATAGAAGCCGACCTCGGGGGAGATCAGTTTAGATTCCGTTGAAATGTTGGAACACATGACGCAGAACTGACCCTACGACTTATCTTAGTAGCTAGATTAAGGATGGGCAAAGCTATGTTTCTAGCGTTTGTAGACTTTAGAGGAAGCTTTTGACAATACTGACTGGAATAATCTCTTCCAAATTCTGAAGTTGGCGGGGGTAAAATACAGGGAGCGAAAGGCTATTTACAATTTTTACAGAATCCAGATAGCAGTTATAAGGGTCGAGGGGTATGAAAAGAAAGCAGTGATTGGGAAGGGAGTGAGACAGGGTTGTAGTATCTCCCCGATGTTATTCAATCTGTATATTGAGCAAGCAGTAGAGGAAACAAAAGAATAATCCATGAACCATGAACCATGAACCATGGACCTTGCCGTTGGTGGGGAGGCTTGCGTGCCTCAGTGATACAGATGGCCGTACCGTACGTGCAACCACAACGGAGGGGTATCTGTTGAGAGGCCAGACAAACATGTGGTTCCTGAAGAGGGGCAGCAGCCTTTTCAGTAGTTGCAGGGGCAACAGTCTGGATGATTGACTGATCTGGCCTTGTAACATTAACCAAAACGGCCTTGCTGTGCTGGTACTGCGAACGGCTGAAAGCAAGGGGAAACTACAGCCGTAATTTTTCCCGAGGACATGCAGCTCTACTGTATGATTAAATGATGATGGCGGCCTCTTGGGTAAAATATTCCGGAGATAAAATAGTCCCCTCTTCGGATCTCCGGGCGGGGACTACTCAAGAGGAGTCGTTATCAGGAGAAAGAAAACTGGCGTTCTACGGATTGGAGCGTGGAATGTCGGATCCCTTAATCGGGCAGGTAGGTTAGAAAATTTAAAAAGGGAAATGGATAGGTTAAAGTTAGATATAGTGGGAATTAGCGAAGTTCGGTGGCAGGAGGATCAAGACTTCTGGTCAGGTGGCTACGGGGTTATAAACACAAAATCAAATAGGTGTAATGCAGGAGTAGGTTTAATAGTGAATAGGAAAATAGGAATGCGGGTAAGCTACCACAAACAGCATTGTGAACGCATTATTGTGGCAAAGATAGATACGAAGCCCACGCCTACTACAGTAGTACAAGTTTATATGCCAACTAGCTCTGCAGATGACCAAGAAATTGAAGAAATGTATGATGAAATAAAAGAAATTATTCAGAGACTGTAGGGTGACGAAAATATAATAGTCATGGGTGAATGGAATTCGGTAGTAGGAAAGGGAGAGCAGGAAATGTAGTGGGTGAATATGGATTGGGGCTAAGAAATGAAAGAGGAAGCCGCCTGATAGAATTTTGCACAGAGCATAAGAAAAAAATAAGAAATTTGCACAGAGCATAAGTTAGTCTGTAATGGTAAGACAGAGTTTTAGGAACCAGGTTTTAAATTGTAAGACATTTCCAGGGGCAGATGTGGACTCTGACCACAATCTATTGGTTATAGATTAAAACTCAAGAAACTGCAAAAAGGTGGGAATTCAAGGAGATGGGACCTGGATAAACTGAAAGAACCAGAGGTTGTACAGAGTTTCAGGGAGGGCATAAGGGAAAAATTGACAGGAACGGGGGAAAGAAATACAGCAGAAGAAGAATGGGTTGCTTTGAGGGATGAAGTAGTGAAGGCAGCAGAGGATCAAGTAGGTAAAAAGACGAGGGCTAGTAGAAATCCTTGGGTAACAGAAGAAACATTGAATTTAATTGATGAAAGGAGAAAATTTAAAAATGCAATAAATGAAGCAGGCAAAAAGGAATACAAACGTCTCAAAAATGAGATTGACAGGAAGTGCAAAATGGCTAAGCAGGGATGGCTAGAGGACAAATGTAAGGATGTAGAGGCTTATCTCACTAGATACTGCCTACAGAAAAATTAAAGAGACCTTTGGATATAAGAGAACCACTTGTATGAACATCAAGAGTTCAGATGGAAACCCAGTTCTAAGCAAAGAAGGGAAAACTGAAAGGTGGAAGGAGTATATAGAACGTCTATACAAAGGCGATGTACTTGAGGACAATATAATGGAAATGGAAGACGATGTAGATGAAGATGAAATGGGAAATACGTTACTGCGTGAAGAGTTTGACAGAGCACTGAAAGACTTGAGTCGAAACAAGGCCCCCAGAGTAGACAACATTCCGTTAGAACTACTGACGGCCTTGGGAGAGCCAGTCCTGACAAAACTCTACCATCTGGTGAGCAAGATGTATGAAACAGGCGAAATACCCTCCGACTTCAAGAAGAACATAATAATTCCAATCCCAAAGAAAGCAGTTGTTGACAGATGGGAAAATTACCGAACTATCAGTTTAATAAGTCACAGCTGCAAAATACTAACGCGAATTCTTTACAGACAAATGGAAAAACTAATAGAAGCCGACCTCGGGGGAGATCAGTTTAGATTCCGTTGAAATGTTGGAACACATGAGGCAGAACTGACCCTACGACTTATCTTAGTAGCTAGATTAAGGATGGGCAAAGCTATGTTTCTAGCGTTTGTAGACTTTAGAGGAAGCTTTTGACAATACTGACTGGAATAATCTCTTCCAAATTCTGAAGTTGGCGGGGGTAAAATACAGGGAGCGAAAGGCTATTTACAATTTTTACAGAATCCAGATAGCAGTTATAAGGGTCGAGGGGTATGAAAAGAAAGCAGTGATTGGGAAGGGAGTGAGACAGGGTTGTAGTATCTCCCCGATGTTATTCAATCTGTATATTGAGCAAGCAGTAGAGGAAACAAAAGAATAATCCATGAACCATGAACCATGAACCATGGACCTTGCCGTTGGTGGGGAGGCTTGCGTGCCTCAGTGATACAGATGGCCGTACCGTACGTGCAACCACAACGGAGGGGTATCTGTTGAGAGGCCAGACAAACATGTGGTTCCTGAAGAGGGGCAGCAGCCTTTTCAGTAGTTGCAGGGGCAACAGTCTGGATGATTGACTGATCTGGCCTTGTAACATTAACCAAAAAGGCCTTGCTGTGCTGGTACTGCGAACGGCTGAAAGCAAGGGGAAACTACAGCCGTAATTTTTCCCGAGGACATGCAGCTCTACTGTATGATTAAATGATGATGGCGGCCTCTTGGGTAAAATATTCCGGAGATAAAATAGTCCCCTCTTCGGATCTCCGGGCGGGGACTACTCAAGAGGATGTCGTTATCAGGAGAAAGAAAACTGGCGTTCTACGGATTGGAGCGTGGAATGTCGGATCCCTTAATCGGGCAGGTAGGTTAGAAAATTTAAAAAGGGAAATGGATAGGTTAAAGTTAGATATAGTGGGAATTAGCGAAGTTCGGTGGCAGGAGGATCAAGACTTCTGGTCAGGTGGCTATGGGGTTATAAACACAAAATCAAATAGGTGTAATGCAGGAGTAGGTTTAATAGTGAATAGGAAAATAGGAATGCGGGTAAGCTACCACAAACAGCATTGTGAACGCATTATTGTGGCAAAGATAGATACGAAGCCCACGCCTACTACAGTAGTACAAGTTTATATGCCAACTAGCTCTGCAGATGACCAAGAAATTGAAGAAATGTATGATGAAATAAAAGAAATTATTCAGAGACTGTAGGGTGACGAAAATATAATAGTCATGGGTGAATGGAATTCGGTAGTAGGAAAGGGAGAGCAGGAAATGTAGTGGGTGAATATGGATTGGGGCTAAGAAATGAAAGAGGAAGCCGCCTGATAGAATTTTGCACAGAGCATAAGAAAAAAATAAGAAATTTGCACAGAGCATAAGTTAGTCTGTAATGGTAAGACAGAGTTTTAGGAACCAGGTTTTAAATTGTAAGACATTTCCAGGGGCAGATGTGGACTCTGACCACAATCTATTGGTTATAGATTAAAACTCAAGAAACTGCAAAAAGGTGGGAATTCAAGGAGATGGGACCTGGATAAACTGAAAGAACCAGAGGTTGTACAGAGTTTCAGGGAGAGCATAAGGGAAAAATTGACAGGAACGGGGGAAAGAAATACAGTAGAAGAAGAATGGGTGGCTTTGAGGGATGAAGTAGTGAAGGCAGCAGAGGATCAAGTAGGTAAAAAGACGAGGGCTAGTAGAAATCCTTGGGTAACAGAAGAAACATTGAATTTAATTGATGAAAGGAGAAAATTTAAAAATGCAATAAATGAAGCAGGCAAAAAGGAATACAAACGTCTCAAAAATGAGATTGACAGGAAGTGCAAAATGGCTAAGCAGGGATGGCTAGAGGACAAATGTAAGGATGTAGAGGCTTATCTCACTAGATACTGCCTACAGAAAAATTAAAGAGACCTTTGGATATAAGAGAACCACTTGTATGAACATCAAGAGTTCAGATGGAAACCCAGTTCTAAGCAAAGAAGGGAAAACTGAAAGGTGGAAGGAGTATATAGAACGTCTATACAAAGGCGATGTACTTGAGGACAATATAATGGAAATGGAAGACGATGTAGATGAAGATGAAATGGGAAATACGTTACTGGGTGAAGAGTTTGACAGAGCACTGAAAGACTTGAGTCGAAACAAGGCCCCCAGAGTAGACAACATTCCGTTAGAACTACTGACGGCCTTGGGAGAGCCAGTCCTGACAAAACTCTACCATCTGGTTAGCAAGATGTATGAAACAGGCGAAATACCCTCCGACTTCAAGAAGAACATAATAATTCCAATCCCAAAGAAAGCAGTTGTTGACAGATGGGAAAATTACCGAACTATCAGTTTAATAAGTCACAGCTGCAAAATACTAACGCGAATTCTTTACAGACAAATGGAAAAACTAATAGAAGCCGACCTCGGGGGAGATCAGTTTAGATTCCGTTGAAATGTTGGAACACATGAGGCAGAACTGACCCTACGACTTATCTTAGTAGCTAGATTAAGGATGGGCAAAGCTATGTTTCTAGCGTTTGTAGACTTTAGAGGAAGCTTTTGACAATACTGACTGGAATAATCTCTTTCAAATTCTGAAGTTGGCGGGGGTAAAATACAGGGAGCGAAAGGCTATTTACAATTTTTACAGAATCCAGATAGCAGTTATAAGGGTCGAGGGGTATGAAAAGAAAGCAGTGATTGGGAAGGGAGTGAGACAGGGTTGTAGTATCTCCCCGATGTTATTCAATCTGTATATTGAGCAAGCAGTAGAGGAAACAAAAGAATAATCCATGAACCATGAACCATGAACCATGGACCTTGCCGTTGGTGGGGAGGCTTGCGTGCCTCAGCGATACAGATGGCCGTACCGTACGTGCAACCACAACGGAGGGGTATCTGTTGAGAGGCCAGACAAACATGTGGTTCCTGAAGAGGGGCAGCAGCCTTTTCAGTAGTTGCAGGGGCAACAGTCTGGATGATTGACTGATCTGGCCTTGTAACATTAACCAAAACGGCCTTGCTGTGCTGGTACTGCGAACGGCTGAAAGCAAGGGGAAACTACAGCCGTAATTTTTCCCGAGGACATGCAGATCTACTGTATGATTAAATGATGATGGCGTCTTCTTGGGTAAAATATTCCGGAGGTAAAATAGTCCCCCATTCGGATCTCCGGGCGGGGACTACTCAGGAGGACGTCGTTATCAGGAGAAAGAAAACTGGCGTTCTACGGATCGGAGCGTGGAATGTCAGATCCCTTAATCGGGCAGTTAAGTTAGAAAATTTAAAACGGGAAATGGATAGGTTAAAGTTAGATATAGTGGGAATTAGTGAAGTTCGGTGACAGGAGGAACAAGACTTTTGGTCAGGTGATTACAGGGTTAGAAATACAAAATCAAATAGGGGTAATGCAGGAGTAGGTTTAATAATGAATAAAAAAATAGGAGTGCGGGTTAGCTACTACAAACAGCATAGTGAACGCATTATTGTGGCCAAGATAGACACAAAGCCCATGCCTACTACAGTAGTACAAGTTTATATGCCAACTACCTCTGCAGATGATGAAGAAATAGATGAAAAGTATGACGAGATAAAAGAAATTATTCAGGTAGTGAATGGAGACGAAAATTTAATAGTCATGGGTGACTGGAATTCGTCAGTAGGGAAAGGGAGAGAAGGAAACATAGTAGGTGAATATGGATTGGGGGGAAGAAATGAAAGAGGAAGCCGCCTTGTAGAGTTTTGCACAGAGCATAACTTAATCATAGCCAACACTTCGTTCAAGAATCATAAAAGAAGGTTGTATACCTGGAAGAATCCTGGAGATACTAAAAGGTATCAGATAGATTATATAATGGTAAGACAGAGATTTAGGAACCAGGTTTTAAATTGTAATACATTTCCTGGGGCAAATGTGGATTCTGACCAGAATCTATTGGTTATGAAATGCAGATTGAAACTGAAGAAACTGCAAAAAGGTGGGAATTTAAGGAGATGGGACCTGGATAAACTGAAAGAACCAGAGGTTGTAGAGAGTTTCAGGGAGAGCATAAGGGAACAATTGACAGGAATGGGGGAAAGAAATACAGTAGAAGAAGAATGGGTAGCTCTGAGGGATGAAGTAGTGAAGGCAGCAGAGGATCAAGTAGGTAAAAAGACGAGGGCTAATAGAAATCATTGGGTAAAAGAAGAAATATTGAATTTAATTGATGAAAGGAGAAAATATAAAAATGCAGTAAATGAAGCAGGCAAAAAGGAATACAAACGTCTCAAAAATGATATCGACAGGAAGTGCAAAATGGCTAAGCAGGGATGGCTAGAGGACAAATGTAAGGATGTAGAGGCTTGTCTCACTAGGGGTAAGATAGATACTGCCTACAGGAAAATTAAAGAGACCTTTGGAGAGAAGAGAACCACTTGTATGAATGTCAAGAGCTCAGATGGCAACCCAGTTCTAAGCAAAGAAGGGAAGGCAGAAAGGTGGAAGGAGTATATAGAGGGTTTATACAAGGGCGATGTACTTGAGGACAATATTATGGAAATGGAAGAGGATGTAGATGAAGACGAAATGGGAGATAAGATACTGCGTGAAGAGTTTGACAGAGCACTGAAAGGCCTGAGTCGAAACAAGGCCCCAGGAGTAGACAACATTCCATTTGAACTACTGATGGCTTCGGGAGAGCCAGTCATGACAAAACTCTACCATCTGGTGAGCACGATGTATGAGACAGGCGAAATACCCTCAGACTTCAAGAAGAATATAATAATTCCAATCCCAAAGAAAGCAGGTGTTGACAGATGTGAAAATTACCGAACTATCAGTTTAATAAGTCACAGCTGCAAAATACTAACGCGAATTCTTCACAGACGAATGGAAAAACTGGTAGAAGCCGACCTCGGGGAAGATCAGTTTGGATTCCGTAGAAATGTTGGAACACGTGACGCAATACTGACCTTACGACTTATCTTAGAAGAAAGATTAAGGAAAGGCAAACCTACGTTTCTAGCATTTGTAGACTTAGAGGAAGCTTTTGACAATGTTAACTGGAATACTCTCTTTCAAATTCTGAAGGTGGCAAGGGTAAAATACAGGGAGCGAAAGGCTATTTACAGTTTGTACAGAAACCAGATGGCAGTTATAAGAAACGAGGGGCATAAAAGGGAAGCAGTGGTTGGGAAGGGAGTAAGACAGGGTTGTAGCCTCTCCCCGATGTTATTCAATCTGTATATTGAGCAAGCAGTAAAGGAAACAAAAGAAAAATTCGCAGTAGGTATTAAAATTCATGGAGAAGAAGTAAAAACTTAGAGGTTTGCCGATGACATTGTAATTCTGTCAGAGACAGCAAAGGACTTGGAAGAGCAGTTGAACGGAATGGACAGTGTCTTGTAAGGAGGGTATAGGATGAACATCAACAAAAGCAAAACGAGGATATGGAATGTAGTCGAATAAAGTCGGATGATGCTGAGGGAATTAGATTAGGAAATGAGACACTTAAAGTAGTAAAGGAGTTTTGCTATTTGTGGAGCAAAATAACTGATGATGGTCGAAGTAGAGAGGATATAAAATATAGACTGGCAATGGCAAGGAAAGCGTTTCTGAAGAAGAGAAACTTGTTAACATCGAGTATAGATTTAAGTGTCAGGAAACCATTTTTGAAAGAATTTGTATGGAGTGTAGCCATGTATGGAAGTGAAACATGGACGATAAATAGTTTGGACAAGAGGAGAATAGAAGCTTTCGAAATGTGGTGCTACAGAAGAATGTTGAAGATTAGATGGGTAGATCACATAACTAATGAGGATGTATTGAATAGGATTGGGGAGAAGAGAAGTTTGTGGCACAACTTGACTAGAAGAAGGGATCGGTTGGTAGGACATGGTCTGAGGCATTAAGGTATCACCAATTTAGTATTGGAGGGCAGCGTGGAGTAAAAATCGTAGCGGGAGACCAAGAGATGAATACACTAAGCAGATTCAGAAGGATGTAGGTTGTGGTAGGTACTGGGAGATAAAGAAGCTTGCACAGGATAGGGTAGCATGGACAGCTGCATCAAACCAGTCTCAGGACTGAAGACCACAACAATAACAACATATTTACAATAGCATTACAGGGTCTCTGAGACGCCTGCTTTCAAACTAACACCTAACGTTGGTATGATAAGAAATATTATAAAATTTTGAAGGGATTTTTGACTCAGAACGTACAAGGAAACATTTATTATGGTATTGTAAGCTTCATTTTAGTGTAATATGAAATGCAGTGTTGTAAATTATTTTATAATTTCCCTTATATAAAACAACTATCAATTTTTTTCATTCACACCAGAAGTTCTGATCATAGAGAGACACTAGTCATAAACAATTTCACTGTGAACTTTGCACGTATTTTTACGTATTCGCGGAATGCTTGACTACTTTCTCTGTATAATTATAGTTGGCACAGTAAGCATTTTCTTTTTGGTGACTTTCCAGCTTCTGCGACATTGCCTGTTGGCATGCTGTGCCGTAATTTGTACATTCTCCCTCCGTACGAGAAAAATTATCTTTTCAATAGATCTGCCTTACCTGTACTGAAAACTTTCCATACAAATAGCCACAAGGTACTTATTGGTGTTCCATAGGACAAACTCCTATCATATTGACTGTCCCTTTCAGTTTACTGTCCACGACTTCTGGTCAAGAGTATGAACTCCGCTTTAGAAGTATTATTGAATAAAATACACTCTCATCAGTTTTGTTCCTTCATATACAGTGGTTCTATATTGCAGGGAAATTAACACTACCACAGTTTTGTTCACTTTGGCTACACAAGGTAACATTGTCAAATACTCGTAACCGATCAGCAGTAATTTTCATGATATTGTGAACCGGTATTGTGCTGATTGGTGCCTGTTATTTATTCTGTTCATTTCCATCATGACCGATAAGGAAATCAGCAGTTTTGTAGTCTGTATCATCTAATTCATCACTGTTTGCTACATTGAGGTGCTATAATATTCATGTTTGTTTGTGTGGCCATCTTTCGCAGGAGCTGTTAAGCAACGATTATATAGTTAGCTCCTTTGAGCTGACTGCAATGTAATTAAGAAAAATACAGCAGACACGTTTAGCTTTTACTTAGAAAGCATGTTCTGTGGTATTCTGTAAACTGGATACACACGTTTGTACATTTACTTTTTTATTCTTTTAGCTTAAAAACAGCGTTTTGTTTATAAATTTAACAAAATAGTCCTATACTAGACTACATCTTGTGCCTGACAGATGATAAAAACAATAAAATTGTCGAGTTAGACACAGACATAAATTCTGTTTATGATAAGATACATTTTACAATAGAGAAAGAGCAAGATAGACCGTTAAATTTCTTGGACATAGCCATAAAGATTCAAAGCAACAAAAACACATTCGCCATATACGAAAAACCGACAACAGACGCAATTATAAAGTAGACACCACAACACGCCACTCCTCATTAGCAGGCAGCACTTAGATACATTCTCCACAGACTAAGCACAGTACCATTAGGTACAGACAATTACAAAAAAATGAATACTATTGTACAAATAGCCACAAACAATGGCTACAAAGAGAATTGAGTAACAAAGCTGAATGAGAAAATCAAGAAACAGGAAAGAACAAACACTCAATTGTCACCAACACATGGACAAAATCACACACAAAGAAATACACAAAATACAAGAATAGAAACAACACAAAGTGCGAAAGAAAGTGAAAGTACTAGATGGTATACAGTGACATACAACCACAAATACACACACAGAATATTGAATATTTTTAAAAAATAAGGTAAAAAATAGCACACCAAACCAACAACTCAGTTCAGAAATACTTCCTAAAAACAATAGTAAAAACTGATCTATATCAGAAATCAGGAATATACCAAGTGAAATGCAGTACATGTGATGGAAGATACATAGGTCAAACCAGGAGGACATTTGCAGCAGATACAAAGAGCTTCTAAGACCATGGAAGTATAAGACAAATCATTCAACTTTTGCAGAACACTTACACCAACACCAATGTAAAATTACAACCAGAGACACAGAAATGGAAGTCATAAGGATAAACAACACCAAAATACACCTCTTCACCTGAAAAGAAAATTATCACATCCAAAAAACCATAGCAGAAAAGAAAAAAAACTCATAAATTAATATTACATTAAAAGTACACATATAACCACTACTATTTTCTTCCAGATCTGTCCCATAATCACTGTCCAGGCCATACCTGTCGTTCCTGCCCCCCCCCCCTCCTAGCAAAAAAATAAAACACTCCTCTCACATCTCCACCTATATACAAGATAATTTCCCTAACTCCCTACCTCTCTATCTCTACCTCTCTCTCACACACACACCCTCCCTGTCTCCTCTCTCTCTCTCTCTCTCTCTCTCTCTCCCTCTCTCTCTCTCTCTCTCTCTCTCTCTCTCTCTCTCTCTCTCCCTCTGCCCCTCAAACACACACATACATACACACACACACACAAAATCGTTTCATAGGTTGGTAATACAACGTGGACGAAAACAAACGAATAGACATAAACACTGTGAGACTGATGAATGAAAAACAGTTACGAAAGTCAGCAGTATATAGTGCAGAAACTATGGAAAATGCCTTAAACTGCAAATGTGAAATGAAGCCTGGCGACACCTACCACTGCTAACAAGAGGGGAAGGAGCAGATTATGTAAGGAAATACCGTATAAAGAAAACGCTGGTTTTAACCTAAAAGAATCAAAAATTAAAAATAAATGTAGAAACATTTGTATCCGATTTACAGAATACCACAGATGATGCTTTGCAAATAAAATCCAAACGAGTCTGGTTTAATTCTTTTCAATTAAATTACAGTCAGGTCAAGACAGACAACCTGTAATAACAGATGAAATATGGATTGCTTGCTACGGGATCTGGAAGACTTCGGTCGTGCATTAAACGTGTAGGATTACAAAATGTACAAAATAAAACAAATAATTTGATTTAAAATCAATAACAGTTGTTGTAGAGAAAATTAATTGTATTTCTAAGGATTTATACGACATAAACTAAAATAAAGTAATTTTAAGAGAATTTATCAAGAAAACGGTAGGTTGTGACGGCTAAAAGACGCGCGTTATGCAGTCACAAATTAATTACTTTTTCTGTTTCACTTCTCTTACTTGATTTAAAAAGGGTTAGCTAATGTCACGTCTACCTGGAATGTTTTGTTTCCGCACATTTCATCACCAACATTTTAATTGACCGAACCACCTGTCGTTTCCGCAGCGTTATTAAAAACATACACAGAACAATTGTCTTTGCAGTCCACGTGCCTCTGTCACTATGTTTCATATCCACTGGTACGGTACTGTGTTGTGTGAACAAATTTTTCTCTCTAAATCAGTAGTAAATTTTTATGTTGCTACGTACGGTTGCCATGAGGAGATATACGACTTTTCAGCGATATAACATCAAAGCTAGTTGACCCAAATAGCCCTTGTTATCTAAATGTCTCATACCAATTTTTATATAAAGGTATTCGTGGTTGTGTGCGGATATAAAGCTCGCGTGATAACTAACTATTTAGTTGTGTGGGATACATGTTTCCTTACTTCTGTGGGACCTGTTCTCCTAACAATTGTACAATGATTCACAGCATTGTTAAACATCTAGATGCGCTATACCGTCTCCTGAAATCATGTTATAGAGAAAAAAGTGTAAAATTCTATTTAAAATCTCGATATAATAATTCGGCAACTGTGAGAGTTGAATGTAAGTTGGACAAATTAGAAAATTCTTCAAGTTTCTCGGTATCGCTCAGCGCAAAAGACAGATCTGTATATTTACTCGGTTTGATTATGTATCGTGTGCTGAGTATTCCATACCTCACCTAGTATATACATCAATTCATTTTTGTTATCCTCGTTATTTTGTGAACTGTTACATTACGAAGGAATTGTTCCGTAGATTGCACCTCACTTCTGAGCTTTTCGATAATGCAGGAGGAGAACACTGTAGGTGCTCGTACTTAAGGTATGAACTGTGAAGGGTTAAATATATGTTGTATCTGTTCTTTCAGTTATATCCGAAAGAATAGATCTCACACATATATACCTAAGGCTATGACGGCCAAGGATCGTTTCAGTGATGATGCACGCCAAGCACGGACTCTTACAGGAAGCGGCGAGATGTACTGAGTAGTGAAGCCAATGAGCAGTGGCACTACATCTGCAGTGTTTGTTATCATCTGAGAAATCGTGTCTGATGGATATCATGCTAGGGTAGTCCGTGAGGCCGTGGTGGTCACTGCGCACGGATGGCGTAGTGTCAGGTAAGCTGGTAAGCGGAAAACCCAGGTTCGAATCCCAGTCCAGCAAAAGCCGTTAACTTCGATTATCAATATAAAAAACTGCGCACTGGCAGCTAATCTCTTTAATTTCTTTCTGTCTGATGGAGGGATAAAATCGGAAGAGTCGTGAAACGTGGCGGTAGCTATAATCAGAAAATTACTTTCAGTGACGAACTGAATGAAAGATGAATCGTTCGAATTATTACCACGTGAACTAATATGCATAAAGCACCCGAAAAATGTTGTATGACTGAACGAGAATTAATGAGGAATTTTAAGTTTTCATCTAAACATCTCAGAGATATTCTACTCGGTGCTTACGTGTTGCAATCAGTGTGTGTAAACTACTTTCGCCTTTTCGTTTGGTAAATTTACCGACAATCTCTCAACACAAATAATTTCGGCAACAATCGTATAGCCAGCAGGCATTATAGAAATGTAATTTCAGAACCAGTTATACAGATGACAAGTGCTACTGCAACATCATTAAGACGTCGTGCAACTCCAAATTACCATGAAGTGTACTACATGCCGACATTACTATTTTAGAGCAACCACACAAAGTGGGTCGGAAAATGCCGTATTCACTTTGTATACAGAATGTTTAAAGAATACTTCTAAAAACTTTGGGAACAGGTTCCTTACAATAAGACAAGAAAAAATATCGACATAAGCATATGTCCGAAAGTCCATCGTTACCGAGTTATTAATGAAAGCGTGCAGCACAGGTGACTGAAGTTCTTTAACAAATGAACTCGTAGAAAATGCTCGAAATGTCCTGTTTCTTCTTACAATGTAGGCACTAGTCGAATTATCGAATGACTCAACGTTTGATATACACCCTGAGCTTTATGAATGGTTTCAGAGACGCCCATGTCGTGTCGAGGAGGAGTTGCTGCATCCATATGGTCTGCTGCATAGACTGATTGTCCAGAGATAATAATTCAAAGCACTGAGGTTGGAGAAACGTACAGTCCATGTAACTGATCCTCCTCTAATAATGCATCTGTCATCGTAGACGTACCAGCCACTGCATCTTGATAATTGGAGGGTGCTGAGGCTCTTCATGCACAAACGACTTTATTCCTTTTTAGTAGGTTCTGGAAGGCGTTCTATATTCCCTGTAAGATGGGCTTGGGCAACGAGTGACGCTACCCGTTCGTGACCTACTATTCCAGCTACCACACATTATTTTAAACTTGATGCTGATGTCTACCTTGTACTGTAGCATGAGGTCCCCAGTGGGCGTCTATGCATTGCTTGTTAAAATTTGTCATTCCAGCTCCTCCAATCATGCTTCGTCTATAAACAAAACCAAAGAGACAAAAAATGGATAGGGACTCTGTGCAACAAACCATAGGCAAGTTTTCGGTCGTGGGTGAGGAGACTGCACACACTGAAGATGATATGGATACGCATCCACCATGTTGAACTTGGTGATTTACGTCATGTCAGCCCACTTGTCTTGCTCTGATACTAGGCTCTGTTTCGACAGTCGTGCGACGTGCTCGTCCTAGACATGCGTACAAAGGACATATTGTCTTCCTCCATCGCTGTTCTGTGTTTCTACAGATCATCTCTCGTCAGTGCCACATCACACAAACCAAATGTTGGATAACTCGGTGACTTTAGACTGGAAACGACGTCTGATGCAATTGTGTAGCCTCCTGCAGTTTCCATTTGCGCCACCGTATTTAAAAATCTCTTCTGTCTGTTCACGAAAATAACGTCCTGCCATGTTTGAACAGAGCACTTCTGTTTAATGGGTGCCGAAACGTTCTGTCACCTCCATGTTAATATCAGCAAATACAAGAAACATTTTTTCTTAAACCATTAAACTTATGATTCTGAAATTGGGACAATATTTTCGATGAGTATTTCTCTACAAAGTTATAGTGTCATTATAAGAAATATTTTTTGGTTTTTGCTTTACATTTTTTTTAAATGTTGCCAATTTTTCTCTAAAAATTGTTGCTTCTGCAGCGTCTTCGGCAGACGACAACGCCAATTCATTATAAATACCAAACTTGGTTGGTGGTTTTGGCAAGTTCATAATTCCACTTAACATTGGTTCTGCAGCAGTGACTTCTTTTCCTATGCAACGCAAGCCATACACTAACATTTATGTCATACACTGTCTTTATACCATAACCAATACGAGGAATACAATTAGAGCTATAAAACGAAACCTCTTCACCACATTTCTCACGCTTCAATAACATTTTACACGCCAAACCAATGTGTGAAATTATTTTACATTTGAGCACACTTTCTTTGCAAATTTTGCTAAATACATTATGTGGTGTCACCGCCAGACACCACACTTTCTAGGTGGTAGCCTTTAAATCGGCCGCGGTCCGTTAGTATACGACGGACCCGCGTGTCGCCACTGTCAGTGATTGAAGACCGAGCGCCGCCACACGGCAGGTCTAGAGACACTTCTAGCACTCGCCCCAGTTGTACAGCCGACTTCGCTAACAATGGTTCAGTGACAAATTACGCTCTAATTTGCCGAGACGATAGTTAGCATAGCCTTCAACTACGTCATTTGCTACGACCTAGCAAGGCGCCATTATCATTTGCTATTTATCTTGTGATGCATGTACCGTCAGACCCATGTTCACCAATTATGGATTAAAGTTAAGTATTCCAGAAGCTACGTACCTTTTTTTGCTAGTATAATTACTTTACCTGTTCCACACCTCACGCCAGCCTGCGTGAGCTTAAACGCGTGCCTTTTCGCTTCCTCCTCCTAGTGGCTTGGCTGTCTTGCCAAGTCACAACACATTATGTTTTAAAATATTAGACACCAAGAAAGTGTTAATCATTTCATTCACATTATTAATGTCACTTTCATAGTTTCTCAATTTTTCTTTGTGGTTCAAAAGTTGCTTGCTGGAAGTAGTTTTCTCACACAGATTTCGAGTAGGTGGTGAAGCCGATGGAACAGCATCTCCCTCCAAAACAACAAAGGATTCGTTCTTCCCCTCATTGTGTGTTCTCTTACACACTCGATTGCTGAAACGGGGTCTATTTATATTAATAAACCGAATTCGTAAACCAGATACGAGAAAATTCGTCAAATACGCAAAACTGCTGAGCGAAACAACAAATACTCGTACTTAGCAAGATTCACAAGTCAACAAACACGGCGTGCCGTTTGTGTTTACCGATATGAATTCCGCCAAGAAACGTTGCCTAGAGACAAGAAGCGATTCCGTCAAAAATAACACACGAACTCGATACAGCCGTTTACGTGGTACGGCGCGGCGTATCAACTTTGAGAAGGTAAAAAAAAAAAAAAAAGTTTTTCGCTTAGAATTCACTTAGAAAAGTGAAACTGGATTTAGTTTAATCAGAAAACTCCAAATCGTTAATTTTGCCATTCTAATCGTTCCAACTCCCGTTAATTCTAGCTTGGGGAAGAAAAGAGTAAACAAATAACAAAATGTTTTGCATCAAGGCGGACTCACAGTTCCCATACTGTTGTTTTTCTATGCAAACACAGACCAAATGGAAGAGTTACAAGACGAAGTAATTATACCTGTAGTACATGTATATGGTGGTCTCGTTGAGGGAAAACGAATGACGGATGTAAATAAATCAACCTCACAGCACAAGGCCATATAGTATACAATCAGTGAAGTGGATGCACACGTAAGTATAGTTGTTGCGTTTATAACATAACCTGACTTCCAGTGATATATTTTTCATAGTATGTCACTTGCGGTGTGAGACATTTTTCATACTCTCAGTATGCTCACAGCTGTAGAAGCCATGTCACTTGAACGTAAGATGTCAAAATGTCGGTGTGCAAACAAAAACTTTGTTAACTACGTTAACTTGGTCACTAATGATTTTTGAGGATGTAAAAGACTGGACCTTTCTTAGTTTTAATGAATCCCTATTCATAAAACACTGTACAAGCGTTATGGCTGAGTAGCCTTGTGCGTGGATGGAGCCGTGGGCAGTGAACATCAGCAAAGGCGGAGATAGGAAGCAATGGTCAGACGTGGGAGAGTCGTGGTGGACGTGAGCGTGAGTGAGATCTACTATGGTGAAAATATGTCCTTTTTTTAATGTGAGTGGCGTCAAGACTGAAGATAAGGTCGTTGGATGATGGGAAAAGTCATCTCCGTATCGAAAATAGTCGCAGTGCAAAAATTTCGTACTACATTGATAGCAAAGTGGTGTACGCCCTACAAGTGCGTAAAAGCGGAGAATTACAGAAAGACGTACGTGTAACAATTACTACCAGTACGGAGACGTGAATATATCATCCATCGTCTTTTCCATGGCGTCCTAAATCCCAACGACGAAAGGCCAGGCAAAAAAAAAATTGTTTAAAATCATTCTGGTAGGTACAGAAGATCGCCATTCAGTAATTTCAGTTTCTGATCACATTAGCAACAATACACCAAGTCATTAAAAATCTTGGAACGTTATTTTACCTTAATCAGTATTCCTCTTTCCTCAAGCAATTCAGTTTAAGTATCACTATAAGAACAAAGTGAATTAATAGCACAGCATAAAGACAAAAATGTGTCGTTTTATACATCGTTATATTACAACGTTATACGATACTTCAGAGCAGCTCTGTTAGTGAAAAGACGAAATGGCCGCTGTTTATGGGTCATTTCTTTACAAAACTATCTTTAAATTCATGTTAAAATGTATTACAAATAATTATTGAATGTTACATCAGTTCTGTACATTCTTACTCTCTCTACATAACAATAACAATGGATCAGTAGCAAGTACACCAAGAATAATAAAAGTTTAATTTACATTCTCGCGTTGCATCTGAGTGTGAATAGAAGGAAAATTTCATTAAGGCAAGCTTTCTGCAGAACAATTACTGTGTGAAGTGTTCTAAAGCTTGTAAAACTTTATTTCAATACTTTAACGTTTTTTTCAGAAACGCCAAACAGTATTAGCTCCTTCAGAGTTGGCGACCGGTATCAGCAGAATAGCAGTCTTTTACCGGGGATAATTGACGGTAAGTGATCCATGCTCTCGTCAGCTCTGGATGAGACTTGATCCTTCAATCAACGGTGTGCTGCGATGAAAAAAAAATGCGAATAACCATATGTATTATGCCTTACCCCAATTAAATACTCTCATTGGGAACACTTACCTGCAAGTTTATGAGTCATTATTTATTAACTGTATTAGATAATGTGGGAATACCGTGTGTAGTATTTCGCTAGTGCTTAACTGGGCGAAAGGACAGAGAAATACGTTGTAGAACACGAAGAACATGGCCGGGATACTGCATTTTTATGAGTGAGGGCCGCGGTACCCGTCATGACAGCAAATTTCTGAACTCGCAGGTGAAGAAGGACCGTGTGGCTGCCGATTCTAGCCATGTTAACAAAAAGGCAACTCAGTTATTCCCTAAATCTCGTCAATTCTGGCAATAAACACGGTCCTATGACGAGACTGCGTGCAAGGAGAGCCAATTCTACTTGACACTGGAGAAACTGAAATTAAATAAACTTCATCGATGTTGTAGACGAAGGAGATCTCAAAGTAACAAGACACAAGCAAAGTGATTTGAGTTCTTCGTTAAGGGTTCAATCCACTAGCAAATAATAATATAAATAGAAGGCAGATTATTGTCCTGTTGTAACATAGAAGAAAATTTAATCTCTAAAGTGGCATTGCACCTGTCGACTTCGTGACAGTGCTTACTGTTTAAATTACTCAGTGTTTGTCGCCATGACAAAAGAGTGATCTATATAATCTTCAGTTTCGTAAATTTGGACTTTATAAAACAGATACTACTGGTAAGTCCATGGCGACAATCTGTAAAACAGTAGAAAATCCGTCATTCAGCACAGTTAAGCAGTTTATACTCGACAGTGTCAAAGCTTTAGATAGGTAAGAAGGAAAGCAGCACAAGATGGCGTCTGGTCGTGATGTGCCAAGGGGGACAGTGTCTATCGATCACAAAATGGCGGAAGGTAATGTAAGACAGAATGACAATTCAGAACACACTTCTTGTGTGTTGTTACCACTAATGAACACAAAAAAATTTTCGTTAGTGGATGTACACGGCACAAGTAGATTACACAATCCATTAAATGGATATACACCAGTTAGGAAAATGGAAAATGATTTTTGGCAAGTAAGAATTAAAACTGAACGAAATGAAACAATGGAGAGAGTACAGCTCAGTATGAGTTTTGATTTAGAGATACTGTTAAAATGTATGATTACTAATATTAACAATATCGAAATAATATGGATACAGGGATTACCTCCAATATGAATGCTAATATGGAGAAAATTAATAGAAATGTGAGGCAGTTTGACACGAATATGGTACAGATGGAAACTAACATGAAAACTAACATGACACAGTTAGAGTCTGAAGTAACACAAATGAAGAAAAAAACGTGACGAAACTGAAATCTGAAATTCATGCTCAAATGAGAACTGAGTGTGAGATTTGGGTTCAAATATATTAGGGAAAGTTGACAAGAATTTGGCGATTTTGACTACAAAAGCCAACGCCTAGCCGAAGTTAGCAAATCAGTAAAAAAAGTGAATACTCTGGTAATTAAAACTCGAAAGTTGCCGATATCTAGAGAAGATTGGATTCGGAAATTCAGAATGTAGAAGGAGAAGTGGAACCCCGTATAGAGGTGATGCTGCAATTTACTGTACCTTCAATTAGCACTCAAATTTCAGATCGAACCCAGGCCTAACTCAAAGCATTAGGTAACACACTGAAAAGTGTACAAAAGTATATGATTTCTTGCATACAGTGGCAAGAAACCACAACAGTTCGCAACAAGAGGAATTGTTGTGTTGCAGGTAGAGAATCAGACACTTAACAGTTGCATACTTCTAGTAATGCAGAAATCTCTGATTTTGAGTGAAAATGACAAGTTTGTATTGCAGAAAGAAACAGGAGGATTGGCATCCAACTGACTGCGTTTAAAACGGCAAGAGCGTGTATTACCCACAGAACAGCCAAACAGAAAAATTTAATACAATAACTGATTTTCTAGCAGAAAATGCTATGTGATGGGGACTCAGTTTGAATGAGGGGGAATTCGCTATTCTCCGAATCTAAGAGTAAATTTCTGTAAGAGGTTTGGTCTGTCCATAAACAGTTTACTGTCTCATTAATGCCAGAATATAGATGGCGATTCATGGTGGAATACTGTGAATCACTGTTTAATAGTTTAGTGCATCTGAAAAGCAGAATATCGGAGTTGCAGATAGTTTGGGAGATCTGGAAGAAGCTGCCAGATGATTCCTGCTGATATATAGGTAGTAATTATCGTAAAAGTAACTATCATAATTTTGAAGAATTCCTGGAAAAAAGAGGAAACGAAGATAGATGGGAAGAAATTCATAACCATAGAGGATTCAGGAATCACCTGTACACGCTAACAGGAATGAGCCTGGAGTAAACACGATTAGAGAAAGAGGTAGAATATGTTGAAGAGTCTGTTCTGAACAGAGAACAGGAAACTTCATTGGTAATAGGGTGCAAGATGAACCAGAAAACTAGGAGCTGCACAGGTCGTGGGCCTAATAAGTGTGGAAAGGAACAACAGACCAAAGCCTAATTGTATGTGGTCTAAGAAATACTGGGAAACAGAGAGTAGAGGCGATGACGTTAAGCATGAAGAGCAGCTCTGAAACTGAAACTGCAAAAGAATAATGCAGAGATACTCACGGGGGAGAGGTAAGGAGCAACGATCGTCAGTGAAGGACAGATGATGGTAGAAGATCGTGCAGGAGCTAGGACTCGACATAGGAAGCTGATATAGTTCGAAGTTAATGAGCATAATTAGAGAGGGAAGTGCCAAATACGGGAATGTTGTCACATGTGATGACAATGGAGAATCCAGGCAGGGGCTGATAGTATGCGATGGCGAAAGCATCACAAATTTCGTTCGACAAGGTGGAGAATTGCGACAAGGAGAAATCAATATGGATAAGGAAGCAGTAATGGGAATTACGATGCATTGGTGCATGCATATTCAGAGATTATCAAATTTGCACAGTACACTCAACAACTTAGAGAATCAGCCTGTCAAGAGACTGGCAACTTCCATAGAAGATATTAATTCTTGATCAAACGTGGAAATAATAAGGAGGAATTCCAATATCAATTATAATGTGGTGACAACAGGTCTTCAAGAACATCTACACAAAGGGTATGCGAGCACAGAATATCAGGAATCTGGCAGTGTAGAAATTCATGCCCCCATCAGTATTTTCGTAGAAGTCCTACAGGGAGCAGAACATATGCAGAAAGAGGAGGAAAATGTGAGCAGCAGTGATGGTGAGTCGGTTATTATCTGACAAAGAAGTTGATGGAATTGGTATAACCCTTCATGAAATATTCACAGAAGAAGGGAGCAAGAAGAGCAGGTAGATGATCATGAACCAGTATCGTCAGAGAGCAGCATAAAAAAAAGCGAAGATAATTACTATTCAGATGGATTGATGATAGAAGAAATTGACGGAGTTCAAGAAATGTACACATTAACATCAGAATTCTTCTGGTCAGTTCGAGTTAAAGAAAATAAAACCAAAATACATCGATAAAATGCAGAAGATGTAGTAGAAGAGAAAGTTTCAGAAACTGTAGCAGAAGGACATAACAGAAAGGATACTGTAGAGGACGATGCGGTCTTATAATGTGTACAGATTGTGCTGCTAGTGAAAGCAAGCAGGATGTAGGGTCTAATGGAAGAAGAATCCTCCAGATAAGACTTTCAGTATAAAAATGGGACAGATATCACACCAACACCTTGCATTTGAAATGATTTACTATGGAGACATGAAAAAGACCAGAGGTAGGATAGCAGGATGGAAACCACATTCCCATTAAATTTTATAGACAGGAATTGCTTGTATCCTACGACACAAGGGGTGCAAATAAACGACATTTGAAATGCTTTTCGTTAAATGATCAGATACAAAGCAAAAGTAGAAATAATATCGGTGGAAAGACTATCAAATCTATTAGGTACAAAATATTATTAGATTTTAAGATACAATGAGAGCTGTTTGGTTATGTATTTCTCATATACCGGAATTAAGTTTGAAACACATAATAGAGATTAACTTTTTGACAAAAAAGGGGTATCAGGTATGTCTAGGGAGTGGAAAATTCGGCACCTGATACTCTGTCACAACTGCGAGAGTTCAGTGAAACATCTGAATGGGTGTTGCATAAAGATGGGCCTTCGAAGCTAATTATTTCAAAAACATGGAGGGAAAGGAAGGGATAAGAGAAATATGCAGAAACATGAGGAGGTATCATAATGACGGTGTGATACTCCAGTACGTTAATTTCAAATTCGATGAAGATTCATATGTAACTTCCAGTGAAGAGCCAAAGATACTGTTATAGGAATGCGTATTCAAATACACGGAATTGCAAACAGGCAGAATACGGCGCTGCGGTCGGCAACGCCTCAATATGACAACAAGTGTCTGGCGCAGTTGTTACTGCTGCTACAATGGCAGGTTATCAAGATATACGTGAGTCTGAGCGTGGTGTTACAGTCGGCGCACGAGCTATGGGACACAGTATCTCCGAGACAGTGACGAGGTGGATATTTTCCCATAAGACCATTTCATGAGTGTACCGTGAGTGTCGTGAATCCGTATAACATCAAATCTCCGACATTGTGAAGGCCGGAAAAATAACCAGCAACAACGGGATCAACGACGACTGACGAGAATCGTTCAACGTGATAGACGTGCGACTCTTCCGCAATCTGCTGCATATTTCACATGTGGATCATTAACAGGTGTCAGCGTGTGAACCATTCAACGAAACATTATCGATATGGGCTTTCGGAGCAAAAGGACCACTCGTATATACTTGATGAGTGCATGATACAAAGCTTTACCCCTCGCCTGGGCCCGTCGAGATACACGTTGTACTATTGACGACTGGAAACATGTTGCCTGGTAGGATGAGTATCGTTTCTAATTGCGACGTGTACGGGTGTCGATACAACCTCATGAATCCATGGACCCTGAATGCCAACAGGGGACTGTTCAGGCTGGTGGAGGCGGTATAATGGTGTGGCTCGTGGGCAGTGGGACTGATACGGGACCCCTGGTACGTCTAGATACTACTCTGACAGGTGACACATATATACGTATCCTGTCTGATCACCCGCATCCATTTATGCCCATTATGCATTCCGAAGGACTTGCGCAATTACAGCAGGACAATGCGGCACCCCACTCGTTCAGAATTGCTGCCGAGTGACTCCAGGAACACTATCCTGAGTTTAAACACTCCCACTGGCCACCAAACTCCCTACACATGAACAATATTGAGCATATCTTCGATGCCTGTTCAGAAGAGATCTCCACCCCCTCGTACTCTTACGGATTTTTTGGATAGCCCTGCAGGAACCATGGTGTAAGTTCCCTCGACTACTACTTCAGACACTGGTCGAGTCCATGCAACGTTGTGTGCTCGCGGGCCCAACGGGATATTAGTCAGGTGTACCAGTTACTTTGGCTCTTCAGTGTAAAGAGGAATATTATACTTGAAGAACAGAAGTAGTCCAGAAATATGGTGAATATTTCGAGCATCATAGCACGTAGAGATGTTAACTGATTATTATCACCTAGATGATGGAGACTGTGGGAAAAGTAGGTGCACATAAGAAAATGTTTGAAAGTTTGTCTCTCAGCATCATGGCCTATCATATTGCTCAAACAGAAAAATTATCTGAACTTTGCCCATAGCGGTGATCCAGATGACAAAACCCAAAGAATTATTAGAATTTGCGGCCACGGACATTTTAGGTAAACTATTGAAGACAAGAGCAGATGTTGTAGATATATTTGTGACTGTAGATGGATTTTTACAGTACATAAATACCTATCTCGTAAAGAATACTACATCAAAGGTGGTATGTAACAAATTGGTTAAAGGTGTTTTGAGAATATAGGGAAATAAAGAGGTTACTCTCATATAATGGGTGGAATTTTGCCCCAAGCAATGGCGAGGAGTGGCTGACCTACAGGTGGACTTAGTCCGCATCTCAGCATACCAACCATCAAGAAGTGTAACAGATTGGTACATACAAGTGACAGGCTGGCAGTGTAGGATATACCGTGATAAAGATCACAAGCTATTGGAAATATATGTAGCTGAGTTTGAAGAAAAAATGAACGTGCTAATGAATGAGAGCACCGGTTTTGTCGATGCAGAGAGCCTTAAAGAAGCTTGTTACAGGAGCTATTAGACTTTCTTCCCTGAGATGGTTTAGATTGTTGCTGTTGTGGTCTTCAGTCCAGAGACTGGTTTGATGCAGCTCTCCATGCTACTCTGTTCTGTGCAAGCTTCTTCATCTCCCAGTACCTACTGCAACCTACATCCTTCTGAATCTGTTTAGTGGATTCATCTCTTGGTCTCCGTCTATGATTTTTACCCTCCATGCTGCAATCCAATACTAAATTGCTGATCCCTTGATGCCTCAGAGTATGTACCACGAAGCGATCCCTTCTTCTAGTCAAGTTGTGCCACAAATTTCTCTTCTACCCAATTCTATTTAACACCTCCTCATTAGTTATGTGATCTACCCATCTAATCTTCAGCATTCTTCTGTAGCACCACACTTCGAAAACTTCTATTCTCTTCTTGTCCAAATTATTTATCGTCCACGTATCGCTTTCTTACATGACTACACCCCATACAAATACTTCAGAAACGACTTCCTGCCACATAAATCCGTACTCAATGTCAACAAATTTCGCTTCTTCAGAAACGCTTTCCTTGCCATTGTCAGTGCACATTTTATGTCCTGTCTACTTCGACCACCATCAGTTATTTTTCTCCCAAATAGCAAAATTCATTTACTACCTTAAGCGTCTCTTTTCTGAATCTGATTCGCTAAGAATCACCCGATTTAATTCGACAACATTCCATTATCCTTGTTTTACTTTTGTTGACATTCATCTTATATCCTAGTTTTAAGACACTGTTCATTCCGATCAGCTGCTCTTCCTGGTCCTTTGCTCTGTCTGACAGAATTACAATGGCATCGGCGAACCTCAAACTTTTTATTTCTTCTCCATGGATTTTAATTCCTACTCCGAATTTTTCTTTTTGTTCCTTTACCGCTTGCTCAATTTACAGATTGAATAACATCTGGGATAGGCTACAACCCCGTCTCACTCTCTTCACAACTACTGCTTCAGTTTCATGTCCCTCGACATTTATAACTGCAATCTGGCTTCTGTACATATGGTAAATAGACTTTCGCCCCCTGTATTTTCCCCCTGCCACCCTCAGAATTTGAAAGAGAGTATTCCATTCAACATTGTCAAAAGCTTTCTCTAAGTCTCCAAAAGCTAGAAACGTAGGTTTGCCTTTTTTTAATCTATCCTCTAAGATAAGTCGTAGGGTCAGTATTGCCTCACGTGTTCCAACATTTCTACGTAATCCAAACTGGTGTACCCCGAGGTCAGCCTCTACCAGTTTTTCCACTCTTCTGTAAGGAATTCGCGTTAGTATTTTGCAGCCATGATTTATTAAACTGATAGTTCGGTAATTTCCACATTTGTCAACACCTGCTTTCTTTGGGATCGGTATTATTATATTCTTCTTGAAGTCTGAGGGTATTTCGCCTGTCTCATACATCTTGCTCACCATCGAACTACAGACCTATATCAATGACGTCGGTTTGCAGTAGGGTTTTGGAGCATATACTGTTTTCAAACATTATGAATCACCTCGAAGGGAACGATTTATTGATACGTAATCAGCATGGTTTCAGAAAACATCGTTCTTGTGCAACACAGCTAGCTCTTCATTCGCACGAAGTGATGGCCGCTATCGACAGAGGATCTCAAGTTGATTCCGTATTTCTAGATTTCCGGAAAGCTTTTGACACCGTTCCTCACAAGCGACTTCTAATCAAGCTGCGGGCCTATGGGGTATCGTCTCAGTAGTGCGACTGGATTCGTGACTTCCTGTTAGGAAGGTTGCAGTTCCTAGTAATAGATGGCAAATCATCGAGTAAAATTGAAGTGATATCACGTGTTCCCCAGGGAAGCGTCATTGGACCTCTGCTGTTCCTGATCTATATAAATGACTTGGGTGACAATCTGAGCAGTTCTCTTAGGTTGTTCGCAGATGATGCTGCACTTTACCGTTTAGTAAGGCCATTTAAAGACCAGTATCAGTTGCAAAGCGATTTAGAAAAGATTGCTGTATGGTGCGGCAGGTGGCAGTTGACGCTAAATAACGAAAAGTGTGAGGTGATCCACATGAGTTCCAAAAGAAATCCGTTGGAATTCGATTGGGATGGAAGTCATTAAAGCAAAGATGTTTTTCGTCACGGCGAGGTCTATTTACGAAATTTCAGTCGTCAACTTTCTCTTCCGAATGCGAAAATATTTTCTTGAGCCCAACCTACGTAGGTAGAATGATCCTCAAAATTAAATGAGAGAAATCAGAGCTCGGACAGAAACGTTTAGGTGTTCCTTTTTCCCGCGTGCTGTTCGGGAGTGGAATGGTAGAGAAGTAGTATGATTGTGGTTCGATGAACCCTCTGCCAAGCACTTATATGTGAATTGCAGAGTAATCATGTAGCTGTAGATGTAGATGGTAGAGTTTTGTCTGGGAAGGCTCTCCCAAGGATATCAGTAGTACTAAAGGAATGTTGTCTACTCCTGGGGCCTTGTTTCGACTTAGGTCTTCCAGCACTCTGTTAACTCTTCATGCAGTATCGTATCTCCCATTTCTACTTCATCTAAATCCTCTTCCATTTCCATAATGTTGTCCTCAAGATCATCGCCTTTGTGTACACCCTCCATATACTCCTTCCACCTCTCCGCTTTCACTTCTTTGCTTCGAACTGGGTTTCCATCTGAGCCCTTGATATTCATGCAAGCGGTTCTCTTTTCTCCAAAGGTCTTCCTGATAACAACGTCCTCATGAGTAGTCCCTGTCTGGAGTTCCGAATGGGGGACCATGATTTAGATATCAATGTGAAAAAGAAATTGCTCAGAGAAAGGACGCAAAAGCAAGCCGAGACGAGAATTCGTCACAGAAATCAAAAAATTGTGGTGCGAAAACTGAAAAACAGGAGCTCTCATACCCATGACAATGCACGAGAAGCGTAGTGAAACTAAGCGTGAAATGAGAAAGTTTAAAATCATATTCAGTTCAGCTGTCAGGTTGTTAACATTCCATATGTAAATATGTACTACCTGTAGCACCTAATAATAGGTGTTTTTGTCAGGAATATTGTTTACCTGAAGAGCTCTGGCAAATCTAAGAAAATATAATAAATTAATGAAAAACTAAATGTTTAATCAATTCGATGTCAAGTATTAACGGAGAATAGCGAATACTTTGATGTGTGTTAAGCCTTAAATGTTTAAAGTTGAATAATTTTCATAGTGAAACTGAAACAGCGAACAAAAGTAGTCCGAAGTGAAGTGACAGAAAAAATACGAAAAGGAAGGTGCAGGACAGTCAAAGAGTTTGTCAGCGACTTGCGATACTCTACATCAATTTGTACATGCAAGGTATAGAAATGTTTAACATGGTATCACAATATGTTTATTAATTAACTAAAACATTATTAATTTGAATTTATTGGCAACGATCCACAAGAAAATTAGCAAAATCCTACGCTGAAAATATGAAGTAAACCCCTTTCATACAGAAACTAAAATGCAAATGAATAGAATAAGGTTGTAATGATTTTGACGTATGCATACGAGGAAATATTTTTTTTTTATATCTTACCTTCTTGGAAAAGGTAAACTTATGAGTTTTGTGTTTTGATGCAAAACGGGTTGTGGTAGGTAGAATAATTCTTGCTGAACTATCTGTTGAGAATATATCACCAAGCAGTGGGGCATATGTAAGGTAATATGGCTATGAGTGCTAAATTTTTCAGTGTGTGACTGGAGGAGTGAGATATTTTACATACTGCCTATATGCTCAACCAGTGGAAGCGACGACACTTGTGTGTAAGATGTACCTCACTGCAAAATGTTTATGTACCAAAAACAAATATTTTTAATTTCGTTCACTTGCTCAATAATTGTTTTGTTAAGGATGTTAAAGATTAGTGCTTTCTTAAATTTAATGCATACCAATTTGTAAAACGCTGTACAAGAGCTAGTGCTAAGGGGCCTTGCCCGAGGGTTGTAACATATATACAAAGAGCTCGAACGAAGAATAACATAGGAGGCAGCGATCAGACGTAGGAAAGTCGTTATGGTAAATGCCAGTGTGTGAATGCGAGTGAGAGGAGACCCATTCTGATGAAAATGTTAAGCTTTTCTTTTCTACTGTGAGTATCGTCAAGACAGAAGATAACTGCTGTGGATGATAACAACAGTTGTTTCTGTAAAGCAAATAGTCCCAGTACAAGAATTTGCGACTACCATGAAGGACACAATGGCGAGGAAATACACAAACGCCTACATGCAACAATTGCTATGAGTACAGAGACATGAAGACATGGTCCAGCCACCAGTCCATTTCAACTACGAGATCTCAGCTCGTAACGACTTAAGGCAGAACACTGTTATTTAACCACATTCAAAAAGATTTAGGAAACGTCCAGTCACTGATTTCAATTTATGATCACATCAGCAACAAAAGACAATATGATTCATTTTTATAGGTCACTTGTTTACAAAAATATGTTTTATTTAATGAATAAGTTATTAAAAACACTTATAGAATCTTATATCAGTTCAGTACAATCTTGGTCACTATAGATAATAATAACATTGCATCAGTGGCAAGTATACCACGAATAGCCAGCCGTGGTGGCCGAGAGGTTCTAGGGGCTTCAGTCTGGAACCGAACGCAACCGCTACGTTCGCAGGTTCGAATCCTGCCTCGGGCATCAATGTGCGTTGTGTCCTTAGGTCACCTAGGTTTAAGTAGTTCTAAGTTCTAGGGGACTGATGACTTCAGATGTTAAGTCCCATAGTGCTCAGAGCCATTTGAACCATTTTTGAACCACGAATAATGGAAGATTTGTTGACCTTTACACCGTGCATCTGAGTACATAAGGAAATGAAATCTCATTCACACATGTATATTTTAAATAGTAGGATAAGTTTATGATGTCATCTAAAGCTTGATAAATTTAATTTCAGTATCTTCCCATTTCATCCAGAAACGTAGAAAAAAATTTGCAGCTTCTGAATTGGCGACCGATATTGGAGGAATTTGTGAAATTTGTTTTGCAGTAAGTGAGCCATGATGTTGTTGCGTGTGACTCAGGTCGTCTACTGTTACCATTGCTGGCTTGAATCCAAAACGCACAGCAGAGTGCATAAACCAACTGTTTACGAAATTTAAGGCAGTGTTCAGTCTAGGATTAAACCCCAAATAAACATAGTGCTTTGATGACCAAGTTCGATTAACAGTACATTTTGCCCTTATCGTAATTATATACGGTCGTTAGAAACATGTGTGAAAAAATACTTTTAGTACTTATTTAGACTACCACATCCACCAGTACATCCCTCAACTGTTAGGGATAAAACTCAATGGGACCCGAGGCAAGTAAGGCTAACAACCTGCTCCTCTGGTACTTTAAATATGATGCTGGCAACAATCAGAGCAAAATACCTCGAACCTTTGGAGGTGACGGAGTCCCACCTCTAATTGACAAACCAGGGACTCCTGAGATACGACTCGGCAAACGAATGGTATCGAGATGGGGAGCTATTAATATCAATGGGGGCTACTCTGGGAAGAAGGTGGAGCTGGCAGAGGATGCAAGGAAGATGGGGTTGGACGTTTTAGCTGTTAGTGACATTCGGATAAGGGATGAGATAGAAGAGGAAGTGGGAGAATGCAAGATCTACCTGTCAGGAGTCAAAGCAGGAATAGCACAATGGGGTGTAGGACTTTACATCAGGAAAGAAATGAAACCCAGCGTGGTTGCAATAAGGTATGTAATCGCACAACTGACATTCACAATGTGCGAGGACATATCAAGATAAGGTGGATAGTTTTTATGACACACTCAGTGATGCAGTTGTTAGAGTAAAGGACAAGGACAGTGTTCTGCTATGGGTGATTTTAATGCCAAGATTGGAAATCGAAGAGAAGAGTATGGAAAGGTTATGGGTAAATTAGGAGAGGATATGGATGCCAACAGGAATGGAAACAACTCTTGGATTTCTGTGCCAGTATGGGCTTAGTAATCACAAACTCTTTTTATAAACATAAGAACATTCTCCGGTATACTTTGGAAGGCAGTGGAAACAGATCTGTCATTGTCATTGACTATATAATAACAGATCAGGAATTCAGGAAGGCTGTGAGGGGCACACGTGTATTCAGGGGATTCTTTGATGACACTGGTCACTATTTAATCTGCAGCGAAATTGGTATTGTGAGGCCGAAACTGCAGGAGGTCAGGTCCATATGTAAGAAGATAAGAGTGGAGAAGCTTTAGGATAAGGAAATCAGGCACAAGTACATAACAGTGATCTCAGAAACGTACGAGTTAGTTGAATGTAGTCAAATATCTCTACGCAAAGCATTTCACTTTCGTTTATCATGAGGTAAGTACATTGGCTTCTGCAGAACTTAGCTTTCGGAGGACGATAACTACGACACTTCCACAGAGATCATCTTACAACAAGATGCACATTTAGCGCTACAGGACACGCATTTCAGTGATTCATTTTGTACTTAAAATATTTATTTTTAAAGATTTTTGAATTACAAAGAATGTTTTCCGTTATACATTTCATTCCGTTGCTGTAATCTGTAACACCTGAGGGTATAATTACATTAGTCCTCAGGGGGGTACACGCTTACTTTGTGTACCATGTGTTTGGCAAGCACAAGGAGCCCTAGCTAAAATGGTATTTGCTTATACAACTTTACACATTGGTACCATATTTTGTCCAACACAGAATTACACAGCCACCTGATTATTTAACAGAGAAACAAACATTTTTTTTACTACATCAGTGACACATGTTTACACAATTACACAGTTGGGTAACTTCACACTTACGAAATTGTATTTTGTCTGTACTTTGTGAACTGTTCATATTTTTTCGGACTCATTGTGATATTATGAGAGCTTTGAATGATATATTTGGTATGGGATCACGATTTTTAAAGTACGTTTGAGGTAGATGACACTATTTAAATGAGCAGATAATTTTTTTAGGTTTTGAAATTATTGCTGGAAGCTACGACGTTTTTGAGATTTGACTGAGGTGTTATGATGTTATTATTACGACTACGATGTGTGTTATGCTGTTGAGGAATGTTTATTATGATATGTATTTATTATGATGAATTTTTGAAGACGTGTTGATGAATATGTATATGTGTAACAAGGTAAGAAATAAGGAGTAGTGGTTAGGGACCCTAACTTGTGAAAAAGGATGTTGGAAACCGAGAATCGTACTTTAAGAGTTATGAAATGAGTGTAAATGCGTGAATGTATCACAATGCAAGCGAAAATTTTTTGCACACTGTTATATTCATAGGATTTTGTTTCTACGCATTTGTAACGTAAATTTTCGACCTGTGAAATTTTCCTATGAGACTGTCACTGTAGCGGAAACTGGTGTCGTAAATATTTCCGTAAGAAAGTTAAGTGACCACCTGCACGTAATGCGTTGTGGGCACCCAGCTGTGTCAGATGCCTGGAGAAAAAGCCATTAGTGTGTGCCTTTTCAGAGGCACAGGTAGAAAAAAAAAGGTAGGCCATTATCCTCGCTATTGACATTTGTTTGTAGAAAGCACTGCAAATACGACACGCTCATTACTTGGAAAGATACTTACATCTGCACACCTGATTATGACAAGCGTCTTTCTCGAGAATTGAGAGAGTTTTTACTGCCTTATGAAATGCCATATGGCTAATGAATGATGTTTCATGCCGTCCTTTGTACATATTTGATCATTTTCTTTAATATCTAGTTTCTAGCTGCATTGCAGCAATGTTTAAAATAAAATTTTATGAATGTACTAATATAGATATTTTATGCCTACAGATCCAGTAAACAATAACTTAAAAAAAAACGAAGGAGCACAAAAAGACATTTCCCTTCACAGGACTTGCATACATAATTTTCTTTTCAACTACTTGGTAATATTTTTCGTAGAATAAGTTGTGGTGCACCACTTTAATTACATAGACATTAAGATGTGAATATACATTTCCCTTGTCTGCATTATTGTCTTTAGTATAATGTTTTTTTTGTGCTTGAGCTGTGTCATGTTTAGATATAAGTTATTTCATTTGCTGCTGCTGTTTACCAGGCATAGTGTTACTAAATTTGACTTTGTGTTACTCTTCTAAGGCAGTTTACTACTGATTTATTTTTCTTGTTTGCTGCACATTGCCTTATATTAGTTGTAATATTGCAATTGCTTTGCTAATTTCTATAATGCTGCTTGCTTCACAAATCTGCATTTTTTTCATTGTTGTTTGCATTAATTGTTTTGTGCTGCTGCATTGCCTCGTCCCTTAGTTTAGCATCTGAGCTCAGTAGATTTAAGTTAGCTTAAGAGGGGGTAGCCTATAAGACAATGAGTTGTGATGAATTTGAAGAAATGCACTGAGAGGCTAAACAAGAAAAGTACAGAAAGCAGGTATAGATAGGACTTTTGGAAATAATGAAGAACGAAGGGAGATCCCCGAGAAGTAAAGAAAGTTTTGTTAGCAAAATACTGCAGTAAAACAAACCCTGTCCTTTCCTTGTATTATTCGGCTATATGTTTGTGTACCCTTGTGTATTTATGTTTTTCCTGTCTTTATGTGTTTATCTGATACGATTTATGTTGTAGAATTTTTCTAATACTCAGCTACATTCACTATGATGAGGAATACTGTTAGCCTCAAATATAATTTGCATTAATAATATGTTATTTATTTTGTAAAGATGTTTAGACATTATTTATCTGTTCTGTTTCGTTGCTCATGTGTGAAGTTGATGTTTCAAAAGTTATTCTGATCTTTTATGTATCTACTTATCTCATAATTCCTGTAACATTGATGTATATGTTTATTTTGTATTCTGTTTTTGAAGCCTATTCTACAAATGTTATCTGTATTGTTATGTTCTTTAATGATGTATTTTGTACCTTTGTTATTGTATTCTCATGTTATAATATTGTAATTGACACCAGTTCATCAAATTAAGTAACTTGTAAGCATTCATTTCACTGCACACATTTTATGTTGGTCATAGTGATGCACAATATGTGAGACGTTGGGACTGTTAGTGTTTGCACGTGTGTTACTAATTCAGCAAGGGACTGGATAACAGCATTGCTGATTCTAAGGACAATTCCAAAAACTTCGTGAGTGTACAAGTGGTGGTTTATGGACTTGCTATATTGTCTGCAAGACTTCTAAGGACAATTCCAAAAATTTTGTGCGTGCACAAGTGGTGGTTTATGGACTTGCTATCTTCTCTGCAAGACTCTTCGATGGTGATTGTGCACCTGCACAGTCGCAGCAGATGGCTGCTGGCCATCTCTACAAGGACTACAGTGGGTCTGCATCTTTGATGACCCACCAATACCATTATTTCTACAAGGACTACAGTGGGTCTACACCATTGATGGCCCACCAATACCATTATTTCTACAAGGACTACAGTGGGTCTGCATCTTTGATGGCCCACCAATACCATTATTTCTACAAGGACTGCAGTGGGTCTGCGCCTCTGGTGGCCCACCAATACCGTAATTCTACCAGGACTACAGTGGTCTGCTCTGTGATGACCTACCTACCAATATTCTTCAAAACGTCGAATGACTCTGCTGTGGGTTTGCTCTGTTGTGGCCCATTACCTGTCAGCATGTCAAGAGTCAGCACTGTCTTTCTGTTGGAAGGACAAAACTACTTCTTCAAGACTGCATGGAAATCCACTACTTCTGTGTGCATTGTCTTTTACTGCTCAGACTTTGAGAAAAGAAACGGCAGTTCTACTGTGATGAATGATCAGGACTGTCTTTATGGACTGTGAGAAAATTTTAGCTTTTGACCAACATTGTATTAATAAGTGTGTGCATTTGATTGCTTTGTTATTGTAACTATGAAAAATTTTATCAAATCATTATTGGCCACTGCCCAAAACAAATTGCAAAATATTTTGTGGGGAGCGTGGGGGCTATGTAAGTAGGCTGTTTAGGTTCTTATATTGGTAACGCCGCCGCCACGTAGCGCTCTCTGTATGAAAATGACTGGCTGTGCTGTGTGCAGTCTGTGGCTAGTTTGCATTGTTGTCTGCCATTGTAGTGTTGGGCAGCTGGACGTGAACAGCTCGTAGCGTTGCGCAGTTGGAGGTGAGCCGCCAGCAGTGGTGGATGTGGGGAGAGAGATGGCGGAGTTTTGTAATTTGTCATGAACTGCTATATATATTATGACTATTAAGGTAAATACATTGTTTGTTCTCTATTAAAATCTTTCATTTGCTAACTATGCCTATCAGTAGTTAGTGTCTTCCGTAGTTTGAATCTTTTATTTAGCTGGCAGTAGTGGCGCTCGCTGTATTGCAGTAGTTCTCGTAACCAAGATTTTTGTGAGGTAAGTGATTTGTGAAACGCATAGGTTAATGTTAGTCAGGGCCATTGTTTTGTAGGGATTATTGAAAGTCAGATTGCGTTGCGCTAAAAAATATTGTGTGTCAGTTTAAGCACAGTCATGTATAATTGTTATAAGGGGACGTTTCATGTGTAAAGGTAGGATGAAGCATACAGCTTGGTGGAATGACAGAGTCAAGGCATCCTGTAAAAGGAAAAGAAGGCGTATCAAAAATGGCTACATACTAGAACTCAGGTAGACAGAGTAAGTTATATTCAAGAAAGAAACAAAGCCAAACAGATAATTGAAGCATCCAAGAAGAAATCTTGGGAAGACTTTGGAAACACGTTGGAGACTTTGTGTCAGGCTGCTGGAAAACAATTCTGGAGTGTAAATAGCAGTCTTCGAAAGGGAGGTAAGAAGGATATGACAAGCATTTTGGATAGGTCAGGAAAACTGCTGGTGAATCCTGTTGATGCCTTGGGTAAATGGAGAGAATATTTTGAAGAGTTGCTCAATGTAGGTGAAAATACGATCAGTAATGTTTCGGATTTCGATGTATAATGGGATAGGAATTGTGATGGAAATGGATCACATTTGAGGAAGTGGAGAAAATCGTCAATAGATTGCAATGCAATCTAGCAGCTGGGGTGGATGAAATTAAGTCGTAACTCATCAAATACAGTGGAATGTCAGGTCTTAAATCGCTACACAGGATAATTGAAATGGCGTGGTTCCATCAGACTGGACGAAAGCAGTAATAACACCAATCTTTAAACATGGAAACAGAAAAAATTGTAACAACTACAGAGGTATCTCTTTAATCAGTATTGTGGGGAAAATCTTCTCAGGCATTGTTGAAAGGAAAGTGGGAGTATTAGTTGAGGACAAATTGGATGAAAATCAGTGTGGATTTAGGTCTCTTAGAGGTTGTCAGGACCAGATCTTTAGCTTACGGCAAATAATGGAGAAGTGTTACGAATGGAACAGGGAATTGTATCTATGCTTTATAAAGCCTTCCTGGGAGGAAGTTATTGTCTGTTCAACGAGATTATGGAATAGGAGGCAAACTTTTGCAAGCAATTAAAGGTCTTTACAGCATTCTCGCATATGCGGATGACTTAGTTGTGATGGCAGATTCGATTGGAAGTTTGCAAAGTAATATTTCAGAGCTAGATCAGAAATGTAAGGACTACGGTATGAAGATTAGCATCTCCAAAACGGAAGTAATGTCATTGAGAAAGAGATATAAATGGATTGAGTGCCAAATAGGAAGAACAAAGTTAGAACAGGTGGACAGTTTCAAGTACTTAGGATGCATATTCTCAAAGGATGGCAACATAATGAAAGAACAGGAAGCGAGGTGTAGCAAAGCTAATGCAGTGAGCGCTCAGCTACGATCTACTCTCTTCTGCAAGAAGGACGTCAGTACCAAGACTAAGTTATCTGTGCACCGTTCAATCTTCCGACCAACTTTGTTTTATCGGAGCGAAATCTGGGTGGATTCAGGTTACATTATCAATAAGGTTGAGGTTACGGACATCAAAGTAGCTAGAATGATTGATGGTATAGTAGATGGGAACAATGACAGGAGGGTGTCCACAGTGAGGAAATCAAAGAAAAACTGGGAATGAACTCTATAGAAGTAGCAGTCAGGGGAACAGGCTTAGATGGTGGGGTCATGTTACAGGCACGGGAGAAGCAAGGTTACCCAAGAGACTCATGGGTTCAGCAGTAGAAGGTAGGAGGAGTCGGAGTAGACCAAGGAGAAGGTACCTGGATTCGGTTAAGAATGATTTTGAAGTAATAGGCTAATGTTAGCACTGAATAGGCGATCATGGAGGAATTTTATAAAGTGGACTATGCTCCAGACTGAACGCTGAAAGGCATAATCAGTCTTAAATGATGATGATGAAGAGTTCTTATTTAGTAACAGTATTATATAAAGTGGGAATATTGTGTATGGTATTTCACTAACGCTCAACTGGGAGAAGTGAGAGAGAAATGTGTTGTAGAATAAAATGGACAGGATCGGCAGCCAGATTTTTAACAAATGGGTGCGGCGGGACACACCACGATAGCAAAACCTCGCCGAACGCGCAGGTAAAGGACGACTGTGTGATTGTCGAATTTAGCCACGTTAACAAACGAAAAACTTAATCATTCACTGAATCTCGTCGATGCTAGCAACAAACGCGGTCCATTGACGAGATTGCGGGCAAAGAGGGCCATTGGCACTTGCCATAGCATAGCCTGAAATTAAACAAACTTCACTTACATTGTAGATGAAAGAGACGCCAAAGTAACTACACATGTGCAGTGCAATTTGGGTTCATAGTTAAGGGTACAGCTCTTGATACATCATTCAGATCCTATCAGAAATTGTAATACAAATAACAAGTATATCACTGTCCCGTTGGAACTTAAAATTTTAAACCAAATTACACTTTGTACATGGAAAGTAGTTGAACGTTAACTTCCATTAATAACTCGAAAAAGTTTTTCTTCCTTTGATGTGAGTAACCTGTCCGAAAAGTATGTAAAGTTATTTTTGAAGAACTCTGTATGAGGAGAGATTACACAGCATCCTTCTCATTTGTGAACAGAATTTGAATGCTGGTTACTTATGAGAACATCAGAGTAAACCATGAGTGAGAATGAGAATTTTCTAGCAGCACATGGCGAAATTAGTCAGCGATACTGCTGTTCTCGCTGATCGTGCGACTATCATCTGAACCTGAAATCGATGGGTTTAGCGGGGTCATACTCAATGGAATGGAGGATCTTAATGGTCCCTCGTGATTAGTACTAGGAAAAACAAATATATTTTTCGCTGAAGTGTGCAAGTTGATACAGCAAGTCCATGCATTTTGAGTTAGGAAAGGGGCTTGTTTGTGGCAAAACAGAATTATCGACATGGATAGTGCGCAAAAGTCTTGAGCATCAATGCTAGCGTACACTTTTGCGGTTCCCCTAGACGTGCAATGACTGTGGCATACCCAAATATACCACTTGAGAGAAGTGTGTCGTCACAACATCTTTTCATAGGAGTCACACTTCACTCTACGGCTTCATGATGGAGGTGTCCTCCATTTCCGTGACGTTGCCTTTCTACAAGATGCATGTTAGGCCTATTGTTTTGATCTGGCATGATACAGAGGGTGTCAGATGCCCTCTCAGACATGTCCTCCAGGACTGTAACATGCTGAAAATACCTGCTGATGTCTTACTGAACGAGCAGCTCTCTATCACTCGCCAGCTACTGACACTGGTGCGCGAATGCATATATGTGAAGAACCATGCAGTGACGTCCACATATCTGTCACCCAAGGTCAGTTGGAATAGAAACGCAGACGAGTTACGGCGTTTGTTGAGGATAACAAAGTGGCAGCTCTGTGTAGCAATTTTCGCATACTGTGTACCACTAAATTACCTACAACTTTAAAGAACATGAATGCGTGGTTTCGCGATGATACGTACTGCTAAACATCGTGACGAAGCAAGCTGGGATATTTTTACTTCCACTCTTGTTCCTCCTTTAATTCGTTTTTTCACTTATAACTAATTACCATTAACATACATGAGCTTAAGCTGCATTTTCATAAAAGAGAAACGCTGACCCTCAGTTTTAAAGAATATAACATCAGATCTAATTTTGTGCTTAGTTTGACGTATGTAAGTGATTTTCTAACTTATTTCGACTATTCCTAGTTAATCCTATCATTATAGCATGAAATCACTATTTTACGTAAGTTAAATTCTATTGTTGACTTATAAACAAATATAAATTCTGTACTAATTATATTCGGAGGCACAACTAATAGTAAATTTAAAGCCCACATCAAGCTCCGAATGGACAGGTCCCCATCCGTCCTTAACTGCTGGCCGCTGTCTCTATTGATGGTGTTGTCACAAATTTTTGCGTCAGTCGCCTCTTTTACTACACTATCACATATATTGGAAGTTCATGTAATAGCAGGTACGCAACAAGATGTCTGTTCTCTACATCATACCCAGTTACCACCACTTTCTCAGGATGATGGAGAAGAAAACGTCTCTCGTGCTCTACACAGCGTTCTTCATTGGTACACTCAGCTTGTCCGACAGGAAACTGTCCACGCCCACACTGTATTTCATGTACTCTAACGTTCTGAAGCCTACATCGGTTTACACAGGCCTAATAAGTGGTCGTACTTTTGCAGAAGGGCCTGAAGACCGAACTGATTTAATGCTATCCGTTTCAAAATCGTTCTGTTCTGAGGACCTAGGGGCATCGAACGGAAGCCGACTCAGACCTGAAAACCTGCTAAAGGAACTGAACCACTAACTGAAAGCAGCTGCCACAACAGCCCAATTTCGCAAGCCATCTTTCCGAAAAGAAACGTAAGCAGACTGACCCCAAGGGCGCCTCGAAAAAGCTTGCGTTTTACCGATCTGTGGCGCAGTTACAGGAGAGATTAGTCGGTCCCCCGTAGAGGCATAAAATCGATTGCATGTAAACCACATCCGATAAAAAATGACAAACAATAACCGGTATTTTCACAATTCGCTAGTGAGTGATCAGGCACCTTACAGGTACGAAGAACGACTCAAAAGACTTCCACTTCCAGAAGAAAACTCAGTATCACGTAATTCCACACTCCTGCAGGAAATGGCCAGATGTGAACATGTGACAGGAGGCCGCTACTGTTGGTGACGTCAGCTCCGCAGCACGTCACGAGATGAAAGAGGAGCTCTCCGCCAACTGCAGATGCCAGGTCACCACGAGCGTCACCAGGCAGTGCCACTTCGAGAGAGAGAACTGCACACCGTAGTCGGCGAGATTTTAAAATTTTCGAAAGCTAGGATCACTTGGCTCGTCAGGTACGTTTATAGCATACTGGCTCCAGTTATCAGTTACCCTGTACTGTGAATATTGTTTAACAATTTTATTTAATCATTAGATATCTGTACAAAATACATAAAGCGGTCTTTAATGGCACTCCGTCAACTGTTATTAAAGAGCGAAAACTTACGCAATTGATATAAGGGTATAGTGTTAACAAGGTGCATGTTCTTTTTTTTTTCTCAGATACGTCAGTGTCCTTAATCAAACCTCATGTGAAAATGACAAAAACTTTTTCAAACGATGCGGCAACAGTAAGAGGACGTGGCACAGCTCTTTAATGAGACTTTTCGTGTTGTGTCTAGACCAGACAGCCTAGACACAATGAGAGGAAGCCGAAAGGCACGCGCTTAAACTAAGCAGGCTGGCGTGAGGTCTGAAACAGGATACGTAATGAATGCTATAAAGAAAAGTACGTAGCTTCTGGAATACTTAACTTTAATCCACATTTGTAGAACATCGCTCTTGATGATACATTAATAGAATCTCAATATCAATTGAATACGGCGCCTTGCTAGGTCGTAGCAAATGTAGCTGAAGGCTATGCTAACTATCGTCTCGGCAAATGAGAGCGTAATTCTCAGTGAACCACGGCTAGCAACGTCGGCTGTACAACTGGGCTGAGTGCTAGGATCTGTCTCTCTAGACCTGCCGTGTGGTGGCGCTCGGTCTGCAATTACTGACAGTGGCGACACGCGGGTCCGTCGTATACCAGCGGACCGCGGCCGATTTAAAAGCTACCACCTAGCAAGTGTGGTGTCTGGCGGTGACACCACATTTCGCATATTAAGACGTTCATTACTAGCAGCAGAGGACTAGGTGCAAATGAAAATTGAAATTTCAGAAGATGAATATAGAAACAAAATAATGTGTATAAGTTGGGAAGGACTTAGGTTACGACTAACATCTCAGGCTCATTTGATGTCCAGGGTACGGACGTAGCGTTGGCACCATGGTCCAAGAAACATCTGCTTATAGGTTTCAGCCGATTTCAGAAACCAATCAGTTTCTGATCCAGCGACACTGTCGCCTCATCGAGGATACTGAGTTGGTCCGATGGGTGCTGTATGAAACTTTCGATAATCAGTCACTGCTGCTCGTGACAATAATAATTATTTCACTGGCCTTGTTAAGTGACATTTTCGTCTGGCCGTGAACTCTAAACTAATTTGAGGAGGGCTGTACAACAGCTATGATGGTCACTTGTTTCTGTTCTTTAAACGCTGTCTTTAAAACAAAGCATTCTGTATCCTGTAACGCAGTGTCAGAGTGACGCATTTGAGACAATACACCGTAAAAATCACCAAGAAATATCGCTCTACACGTCTTTAACTAGTAAAAACAACCGTTGGTTTATTGGTTCTGTAGCACTGTTTATCGTTAGAGGAACGACACTGTTTGAAGCGGGAGTTCTAATTTCCTATAGTTGTGCATTGTTAAAATATCTTGATGGTGTTTACAATAAATATCTGTTTCCATTTTCATCTCATCTAAACATATACAGATGGCATACACGCCAGGAGGGATTTCAGCAACTGTTTTGATTCTTAAAGAAATCTACACAGGGTGTTACAAAAAGATACGGCCAAACTTTCAGAAAACATTCCTCACACAGAAAGAAAGAAAATATGTTATGTGGACATGTGACCGGAAACGCTTACTTTCCATGTTAGAGCTCATTTTATTACTTCTTTTCAAATCGCATTAATCATGGAATGGAAACACACAGCAACAGAACGTACCAGCGTGACTTCAAACACTTTGTTACAGGAAATGTTCAAAATGTCCTCCGTTAGCGAGGATACATGCATCCACCCTCCGTCGCATGGAGTCCCTGATGCGCTGATGCAGCCCTGGAGAATGGCGTACTGTATCACAGCCGTCCACAATACGAGAACGAAGAATCTCTACATTTTGTACCGGGGTTGCGTAGAGAAGAGCTTTAAAATGCCACCATAAATGAAAGTCAAGAGGGTTGAGGTCTGAAGAGCGTGGAGGCCATGGAATTGGTCCGCCTCTACCAATCCATCGGTCACCGAATCTGTTGTTGTAAAGCGTACAAACACTTCGACTGAAATGTGCAGGAGCTCCATCGTGCATGAACCACATGTTGTGTCGTACTTGTAAAGGCACATGTTCTAGCAGCACAGGTAGAGTATCCCGTATGAAAACATGAAAACGTGCTCCATTGAGCGTAGGTGGAAGAACATGGGCCCCAATCAAGACATCACCAACAATGCCTGCCCAAACGTTCACAGAAAATCTGTGTTGATGACGTAATTGCACAACTGCGTGCGGATTCTCGTCAGCCCACACATGTCGATTGTGAATATTTACAATTTGATCACGTTGGAATGAAGGCTCACCCGTAAAGAGAACATTTGCACTGAAATGAGGATTGACACATTGTTTGATGAACCATTCGCACAAGTGTACCCTTGGAGGCCAATCAGCTGCTGATAGTGCCTGCACACGCTGTACATGGTACGGAAACCACTGGTTCTCCCGTAGCACTCTCCATACTGTGACGCGGTCAACGTTACCTTGTACAGCAGCAACTTCTCTGACGTTGACATTAGGGTTATCGTCCACTGCACGAAGAATTGCCTCGTCCATTGCAGGTGTCCTCGTCGTTCTAGGTCTTCCCCAGTCGCGAGTCATAGGTTGGAATGTTCCACGCTCCTAAGACGCCGATCAATTGCTTCGAACGCCTTCCTGTCGGGACACCTTCGTTCTTGAAATCTGTCTCGATACCAACGTACCGTGCCACGGCTATTGCTCCGTGCTAATCCATACATCAAACGGGCATCTGCCAACTCCGCATTTGTAAACATTGCACTGACTGCAAAAGCCCGTTGGTGATGAACACTAACCTGTTGATGCTACGTACTGATGTGCTTGATGATAGTACTGTAGAGCAATGAGTCGCATGTCAACACAAGCACCGAAGTCAACATTACATTCCTTCAATTGGGCCAACTGGCGGTGAATCGACGAATTACAGTACATACTGACGAAACTAAAATTAGCTCGAACATGGAAATTAAGCGTTTCCGGACACATGTCCACATAACATCTTTTCTTTATTTGTGTGTTAGGAATGTTTCCTTAAAGTTTGGCCGTACCTTTTTGTAACACCCTGTATATGCTTTATTTTTTCGTCCTAATATCAAAGTTTGTAGAGTATTACTAGTTTCGATCATACTCGATCGTCGTCTGATGTATACAGTAGAGTAAGCAGCCCATCGTGTCTGGATGGGATATACACTTCACAGTTCTGAATAAATTCTCTAGATAAAATTGCTTAGCTTTTTTTTATTTTAGTGTTTACGTAAGGAAATTCTAACACTCGGCATTCAGGAGTTGTTATACCCAGTCAGAGTGACTGTAGGAAGTACGTAGGGGAAGGAGCAACATTCAGACTGCAGGATTAATGGATTAAACTTAATTTCATTTGTAAGATGTTGTCGCTGATAAAACATGGCTAGACATCAACAACAACTCTCCAAAATTCTTCCATGTGGTACTGTGAAAGTTCTAATTCTATAGTGAGGTTTAATTTTCGTCAATAGATGCAGATCACCACGTCATTTAATTTATAATGCCTCACAAAAGTACTTAACACCGGGAGGAGGGGCGATTCAACAAGTGGTCTTTACATACAATCTGATGTCGATGTTCTTCGAGTGTGTGCCTGTTGCAATAAACATTGACATGTATCAGATATGAACATATTCATACACATAATCAACCTTTTCTTTTTTCAGTCATCAGTCTTCCGATTAGTTTGGTACGGACTACCACTAATTCCTCTCCTATGCTAACCTCTTCACCTGAGAGTAGTACTTGCAACCTACGATTTCAATGATTTGCTGGTTGTATTGTAGTTTCTTTCTTCCTCTACAGTTTTTACTGTCTACAGGTCCCTCTAGTACCCTTCCTGGTTGTGTTCCAGATGTCCTATCGTTCTATCCCTCCTTCGTGTCAGCATTTTCCATCTATCGTATTCTACGGACTAAAAGAGACGAACGACGGGAAGTGAAACACTAATGTCCTACTCCTCCCCTGTAAGGCACTACGGATTATAAGGAGCTACTTTATTTTTTAGTAATTTTTAATAGCATTTTATTATTTACCTTATTAGATTGTAAATCCCGGCTAAAAAAATTATTTGTTTATGAAACTGAACTGAACTTTAACATCCCTTAAAAAGTCTTCTGAACTTTCTTCTTCTGTTTCTTCTCCTTCTTCTTTCCCTTCGTCGTCATCTTTGCTCTCTTCGTATATAAGACGGTCTTCACTGCCATCGAGAGTCTTACTTATGCCGATCTTCTTGAAAGATTTAACAACAATGCCTTCTCTCACTATAGAATACGACTGCTTTATCCACGAACAATACGAGACAAGAATAAAAGGGAGAACCGATAGAGGTACTCAAGGTACCCTCCGCCACACACTGTCAGGCGGCTTGCGGAGTATAGATGAAGATGTAGATAAACTTAGATAGTTTTCAAGCTCCCTTCGGCGTGAGTTCATGTCGGGTTTCTTCCATTATCCATTTGTTCCACTCCTCTGTCACATACACTTTAAATGTTTTATTTATTGAATCGTCAAGAGGTTGCGATTGTGCAGTAAGTCCACCCACAATAATAGCGAGCTTTATATTTCCTTGTCTCAGTTTTTCCTTTGTAGAATTTTCCAGATGTCTGCTAAAATGATCTCCTACAAAAAGAGAACTTCTGTTAAATGAAGTACTCTTCTTTCTCTCCCGCAATCTGTTAATCCGTACTTTCATACCAGCCTCGTCCATCCAGCCCTTGTCATGTACACGAACAACAACACCTGGCGGTATTTCAGAGAGTTTTTGGCATTGTTTTGCCAGATAGCGATGGGTTTCCAGCAACATCTGATACATGGCCGTTTTTAAGACTGGCTAGAGTTTTAAATTATACAGTGGATATTTTTACATTAATTTCGAGTATGAGACCAACCTGAATTTTGGAAGCAATATTTCTAAGAAATATGTGCGGCTTCTGGTCCATAAAGTACGGTAATCTTTTCCACTCCGATTATGCGCCGAACCTCCTCGTTCCTTACCCTATCAGTCCATTCATTTTTCAACATTCGCCTGTAGTGCCATAACTCAGATGCATCGGTACTCTTGTCTTCTCATTTTCCCAAAGTCCATTTCTCACTACCATACAATGCTATGCTCCGTAAGTATACCGTAAGAAATTTCTCCCTTAAATTAAGGCTTGTGTTTGATACTAGTAGACTTCTGTTGGCATCGAAGCCATTTTTGTGGTCTAGTCTGCATTTGACTTTCTTCTTGCTTCGAACGTCGCGGGTTATTTTGCCGCCTAGGTAGCAAATCCCTTAACTTCGTGAACATCAATCCTAATTTTAAGTTTCTCACTGTTCTCATTTCCGCTGCTTCTCATTACTGTCGCCCTTCATCGATTTAATCTCAGTCCTCATTCTGTACTCATTAGACTGTTCTTTACATTCAACAGATCCTGTATTTCTTCTTCACTTTCACTGAGGATATCAATGTCGTCAGCGAATCTGATCACTGATATCGTTTCGCCTTGATTTTTAATTCCACTATTGAATCTTCCTTTTATATCTACGAGGGAAGATCAAATAAAAACGGGACTCTATTTTCTATTTAAATTCATTTATTGAAAAACCTAAGGCACTTTAATTTGTTTTTCCACTTAGTCTCCTATTTTGGAAATGTGTTTGACCCAACGTATGGGCAGCTTTTTGATGCCCTCATCATAAAAAGAACTGGGTCGTGTCACCAGACAGTTGCGCACTAAGTCTTCCACACTCTCGCCACCTTCAAATCGTCACCTTCCTGGAGCTTCTTTGTGCGGTCCGAATAAGTGGAATCGCAGGGCGATAAGTCCGGGCTGTAAGGAAGATGATCAAGTGTAGTTCAGTGAATTTCCTGTAGCTTGGAGAATGTTAAGAGCTGTAGTATGGGGTCGCGCATTGCCGTGGAGGAGGATGACCTGTCGACTCGATTGGTCTCGTCTTTCGTGGCAACGTGCAACTCTCGCCTTGTTCAACAGTCCGCAGTAGTAGGCTGCATTGATTGTGTGTCGCTCATGCAAAAAATCAATCAGCAAAATGCCTCACTGATCGAAAAATACGGTTGAAAGGATCTTTACAGCTGACAGTCGAGTCTTGGCATTCACTGGTGCTGCCTCCCATTTCCTCCACCCCTCCTTACAGGCTTGTTTGGATTCTTGAGTGTAGTGGTGGACCCATGTTTCATCGCAGGTGACAAGCTGACTAAAAAATGCATCACCGGAAACCTTGCTGTAAGCCTCGGACAGACTCCCAAACGTCTCAACTTCAGATTTTCGGCGAAAACATTAGGGGCCCATCTGGAACGCACTTTACGGAACTGTAGGTCATTTGTGATGATTGCCTGACAGCTCTCATAACTAATTACGACTTTTTGTGCCATTTCTGATACTCTCGCCCGTCGATCATCGCCAACAATGTGTTTAATCGCACCATTGTTTTTTACTGTAATGCTGGACCGAGGACGGCTAGCGTGTTGCCCATTTTCCACACGTTCTTGTTCTTCCTTGAACTTCTTATGAAGGCAAACACAAGCGTCCTTGATAATGTTTTATCATCGAACTGTGCAGTCTATCTTTGGCACATTTCCACCACTGTAACTCCTTCATGAGCAAGAAATATGATAATTATATGTTACGCAATACAGAGGTGCATCTGTTACTCAGACATCCCCAGCGTTAGTGACGAAACGGCGGGAAATATCTGACAGCACGCTGTCCTGACTTCTAACGCTCCCGCCTAAGCTTAGCAGAAGCTCGGGGCCAGTTCTACCAACTGTTGATGTTCTGGAACCAAAATCCCGTTTATATTTGATCCTCCCTCGTATAATCGATTCTTCGATGTACAAATTGAACAGCAGGGGCGAGAGACTACAGCCCTGTCTTGCGCGATTTTTAATCCGAGCACTCCGTTCTTGATTTTCCACTCTTATTTCTTCCTCTTGGTTATTTTACTCGTTGTACATCTCCTGCCTCTCCCGACAGCATACACCTATTCTCCTCAGAATTTCCCGGTCGATAAGTCCTATGAAAATATCTTAATTTTTCTATAGTCTTGCTTCCACTAACAAACAAAGCCACAGAATTTCCTCTCTTGTGCCTTATCTTTCATAGAGCCTAACTGACTGTCGTCTAACTGGTCCTCAATTTTCTTTTCCATTCTTCTGTATATTGTTATTGTCAGCAACTCGGATGCATGAGCTGTTAAGCTGACTGTACGATAATTATCGCACGTGTCAGCTCTTGCAGTTTTCAGAATTGTGTGGATGGTATATCTCCAGACTCATATATTCTACACACCAACGTGAACAGTACTCTTGCTGCAATTTCTCCACGTGATTTAGAAATTCTAATGGGATGTTATCTACCCCTTCTGCCATATTTGATCTTAAGTCTTACTTGATCGTAAGTCCTCCAAAGCCCTCTTAAATTCTGATTCTACTACCGGACACCCTATCTCTTATAAATGGACTCCTGTTTGTTCTTTTATCACATAGGACAAATCTTCCCCATCATAGAGGTCTTCGTTGTACTCTTTACAATTATTCACTCTCTCCTCTGCATTTAACAGTGGAATTCCGGTTGCGTTCGTAATGTTACCACCCTTGCTTTTAGTTACCCGGAGCTTGCTTTGACTTTTCTATACGCTGAGTCACTCCTTCAGACAATCATTTCTTTTTCGATTTCTTCACATTTTTTATGTAGCTATTTATGTTTAGGTTTCCTGCATTTCTTATTTATTTCATTCCTCAGCGAATTGTACTTCTGTGTTCCTGAATTTCCCTGAACATTTTCGCACTTCATTCTTTCATCGATTAACTGAAGTATTTATTATTTTACCCATGGTTTCTTCGCAGTTACCTTCTTTGTAGCTATGTTTTTCTTTCCAACTTCTGACAATCAACTTTTTACAGACGTCGACTCCTCTTCAGCTGTACTGCCCTATTGTTGTATCTATATCCTTAGAGAACTTCAAAGTATCTCGTCATTCCTTAGTACTTCCGTGTCAGTTTTTTTACGTATTATTGCCTCCTGACTAATTACTTAAACTTCTGCATACTCTTCATCACTGTTACATTGTGATCTGAGTCTGTATTTGCTCTAGGATACGCCTTACAATCCAGTATCTGATTTCGGAGTCTCTACCTGACTATGATGTAATACAACTGAAATCTTAACATATCATCTGCCTTTAAATATAGTATTAACCTTTCGATATCGCCATATCCTTTCTCTATCTGTTCATGTTCACGAAGGCGACATGTATATCTAAACTATTGTTGTCGGCGTTGGTGTGCTGTCCATTCTGATGAGAACAACCGTATCACTGAACTATTCACAGTAACACAATGTGTCCTACTTTCCTGTTCACAACCAATACTACTACAGGTATACAATTCTTTGCTACTGTTGAAATTACGCTACACTCATTTGACCAGAAATTCTTGTCCTCTTCCCATTTCACTTTATTGCACCCCCTTCCCTCACCCTCACCCCCTACCCCCTATATTGACACTGAGCATTCGTATTTCCCTTGTCATTGCGATGCATAGAGGGAACTTTGCCCCTGGGGGTCACGTTATCTGATCAAAAGCACTGAATAAAGTACTTATTTCGAAAATAAGATCAAGCTACGCAGGAAAATGAGTTCCCTCAAAAATAATTTGTAAGCAGTTGTTGATAGATGGCTTTGTTTCTCACACTAAAGGTAACTGTCGATAAAAAATATGTTGCTCCTATATCATACCAGAGTAGTTCATTTTATCTAAAGTCTCCAAACCTTTGAGCCTCCTAATATTACGAAACTAATACCAACGACATAAGTCAATAAAGTAACTGCGTTAAGCAACCGGCTATGCACTGTTTCAGTTTCTTACATCTACCATATTCCGAAAATTGGATTCCCACAAGACGCTATTTATTGTGTCCAAATTCTATGAAAATGATTGTTTGAACTTGGATAATATTACCCGGGATAAAATACACCGGAGAGCCCAAGAAACTGGTACACCTGCTTAACACCATGTAGGGCCCCGCGAGCACGTAGAAGTGCCGCAACACGACGTGGCATGGAATCGGCTAATGTCTGAAGTTGTGCTGGAGAAAACTGACATCTTGAACCTGTAACAGTACGAGGGGGTGGACATCTCTTATTAGCTGCACGTTGCAAGGCATCCCAGATATGCTCAATAATGTTCATGTCTGTGGAGTTTGGTGGTTAGCGGAGGCGTTTAACTCAGAAGAGGGTTCCTGGAGCAACTATGTAGCAATTCTGGACGTGTGGAGTGTCGCATTGTCCTGCTGGATTTGCCAAAGTGCCTCGGAATGCACAATGGACATGAATGGACGCAGGTGGTCAGACAGAATGCTTATGTACCTGTCATGTGTCAGAGTCGTATCTTGACGTATCAGAGGTCCCGTATCACTCCAACGTCACACGTCCCACACCATTACTGAGCCTCCACCAGCTTGAACAGTCCCCTGCTGACATGCAGGGTCCATGGATTCATGCGGTTGTCCCATCCGCTTGACACAATCTGAAACGAGACCCGCCCGACCAGTCAACATGTTTCCAGTCATCAACAGTCCAATTTCGGTGTTCATGCGGCCCAGCCAAGGCGTAAATCTATTTTTCTGGCACTCATCAAGGGTATACGAGTGAGTCTTCGGCTCCGAAAGCCCATATCGAAAATGTTTCGTTGAATGTTCACAGGCTGATACTTCTCGATGGCCCGGAATCGACTTCTGCAGCAATCTGCGGAAGGGTCGCACGTCTGTCACGTTCTACGAATATCGGGATTGGTCGTTAGTCCCGTTCTTGAAGGATTTCTCTTCGGCCGCAGCGATGTCGGAGATTCGATGTTTTACAGGATCCCTGATATTCACGGTATACTCGTGAAATGTTCATACAGGAAAATCACTTCATCGCTACCTCGGAGATATTGTGTCCCATCGCTCGTGCGCTGACTATATCACGTTCAAACTCATTTTATTCTTGATAACCTGCGATTGTAGCAGCAGTAACCGATCTAACAACTGCTCAATATATAGGAATTGACGACTGGAGCGTCGTATTCTGCATTTTCACATATCTCTGCATTTGAATACGCGTTCCTATACCAGTTTACTTGGCGCTTCATTGTATAACCAAGTTCAAAATGGTTCAAATTGCTCTAAGCACTATGGGACTTAATAACCGAGTTCATCAGTCCCCTAAACTTACAACACATCCCTGGCCGAGGCAGGATTCGAACCAGCGACCGTAGCAGCCGCGTGGTTCCGGACTGAAGTGCCTAGAACCGCTCGGCCACCGCGGCCAGCCAACAAGTAATATCTTGCTGTAGTAACTTAGAGACACAGAGCTCAAACTTTTATAACGGAACGTGCACAGAAAAATAAACTAAATATTGACTTAGGCCAGAATATCATAGTATATTTTCAATATGATAAAGAAAATTTCTAAAATTCAGTGTGCACTGTATTTCTTCCTGGCTGTAAGCTTCACTGTGATGAAGCCGCGAAGCGCAGGTATCTAACACTCAGATTAAGTTTAGCAAAAAGTGTACATGTGTGTGTGTGTATGTGTGTGTGTGTGTGTGTGTGTGTGTGTGTGTGTGTGTGTATGTATGTGTATACGTGCGTGCGTGCAGCTTGCGTGCGTGTGTGCTCGTTTGTTTGCTGGTACATGTCTGTCACCTGCCTCATTTGCGACTGCGCCAGAAACAACCGCTCCGTTGACTAACGCCACAGTGAAAGTAGACACGGTGCCACTGTCAATATTGACACGGTGCGGTCGTGCGCTGGAAACCACGGCGCACTGTGTTTGCTGCCAACCGCTCTCAACTATAAATCAAACTCGCCGATTATTGCAGTACTCTGCTCTTATTAACTGATTACGCAAGCTTAGCGATCGCTCTGTGTGTTCAGGTATCATGTTCATCTGATTGTAGTGAGTCTGTTTATAGTATCTGAGTAACCACTTACATCCAAACAGTCTCTGTATAACCATTTCAAGATGTCATTCCAGTTAGGAAATAATACCAGATCGGAACCCATGCAATATGACACGCGTGTTATGTTTCTCCAACGCTAACTTTCATAGCCCACTAGAGTACACTAAAGGGGAAAGAGCAAGCCGATTAATTAAAGTGCTCTGGACACGTAATACGCACTGACCGAATGCAGCGAGCATTCAGATCCATGATTATCTGGCTTGGATTTTCTTGTTTTCAATGACTGCCAGGAAAGTGATTGGTGATTGGTGTGCCCACATGTGTGTGTGTGAATGAACTCCAAAAATAAATGAAAAAGAAAGAAAGTAACTACATCTCCAACTTCACGGTGTAATTTAACTGTCTGCTGGACAGTGACTCGTACCCTAAACCTTCTCTTTTGCGATTAAATGCTCTTACCCACTGGGTTATCCTAATGCAACAACTCGAAAATTGGTCCACCAGCACACAGGTTTTATCTACCACGAAATCTTAAGTATGTTGCCCATCAAAACACATCATGTGATAAAGACACGTAAACAGAATCTTGTGCCTAATTAGATTATACGAAAAGAGTATGATAGTAACGATGCCAAACGATATTCCAGCTTGTGGATTGCCGCGTAACATTACTACCATTATTTCAGTGAAAATGTTTGCGAGTCTGTGTCAATTCTATTGTAGGTACACTAAAGAAAACTATTTCCTTTATTTGTACTTACAAAAAAAAAGCGAAGTATTGGAGAAACGGTGTATTTAACACACTAATGTTAAGCCAGTATTTTTCATTTAATAATTGCTCTCTCTGTGAAATATATGACATTCGATTATTTTTAACGACGTTTGCCATAACTATAACTTTCGCTTTTCATGTTTCGTGTTTAATCAATGAGACACTCTGATGTGGAGAAAGGAAGTAAAGAAGCAATAAGTATAAGGAAGAAAGTTAAAAAATTATAAAATAGTGTAAATATAAAATTTTCAATACAGACATTTAGCTGACGATCTGAAATACGCCAGCGCACGCAAGATAAGGATATCATTGTTTATCCCCCTGTCTATGTGTCGTATAGGTCATGGCCACTTATGTACCTCGAATGTAGTTGTTCCAATTTGCTAATCAATGACGTCATTCATGAAATCAGCGTCACAGAGATGGCTGACTTTGTGAACAGCAAAGCCAAAATAGAACAGCGCTTCCATCTTGCTTCTTCAGATAGGTAACTTCTTGTTAAAAAAATATTCATGCTTTGAGTCAATACTACTTGCCTATTTCTGTTTAAATAGGGCATATGAAGTTTATTAGAACACATTAAGACATATGTAGCATGATAAAAACAGCTAATTTTTTAAATATGGAATCTACTGAAAACAGTAGTATTGACTCCCAAGCCAACTGCAGAAGATTTGCTGACCCGCAAGTGATAATGTAGAACCTACAATTGGCAAAACGGAATCACAAACTGGAGGTGAAGAGTGAATTCCAGTAACCATCCACACTGCAGATCCGTATGTGGAGCTGTCTAAGAACCGAAGCAATGATGAAAACAGATTTTGATTGCATTTCAACAGATCAGTGTGCTTTACAGTCAACACAATATGACCTAAAATCCAAAATCTCAGAATTAAAGAGTGCACAAAAGCACATAAAAAATTTAACACATGAAGTGGTTTCAATACGAATGAAAGAATCCAAGCTAAAAGGAGACGTTCAGGGGGTAAGTGAGAGAGCAAATAGTTTATCTGCTGAACAACAGGTAAAACTGATAGAACTATTTAAAGTGCTAGTGCAACACCTACGAAGTGGGGTCCCTCTACTATCCCTCCCAAACACTGACCACAACAGCACCTTCAACAAACCCTCCTCATAGCCAACAAACTTAGCCTAGCCACCCTACTCAATCGCCCAATCCCAGCACATACCCCACACAGACCAAATCTCAACTATAACCACAGTCAAATGCCACATATAACCAGTCCCAATTCAGTTCTAAACCTCTCATCCAGATCCCTCTCTCCTCCAGAGACATCCGTTCTATCAAAAGGCTTAACCTTTAGCCCCACGCCTAAATTCAACCACTCTGCTCTGGTTAAAGATTGCTGAAAACAGTATAATCTTTAAGTATCGTCAGAATGTGATGAATCTGAACTGTGTCAGATTAAAAGTACAGTGAGCAAGGACTTCCTTAGTGCTGCTGCAAAAATTGATGATATGAGGAGAGAGTTGTCAGCTGGTAAAGAAATCGTACACGACGTTCTGCTGCTCGTTATGAGGGCAGGTAGTGCTTATAACATTCCGAGTCACTCTTATATAATACATAGAGAAGATGTAGAACGTAGTAGACTGTAGCCTAAACTTGTGCTATACAGGGCAGGGCAGTTCCTACTTTGTCATATGCCTTTTAGAGGAATGTCTGCTAAAGCATATGCACTTCCATATCTTCTCAACTGATAAAAAGATCACATACCAAGTCGTTTTTATAAAACCGTTTAAACTAGTTTTACCGATGACTTGCACTGATTTACGGAAAAATATTATTCGCAACTGCATTTGTATGGGGTAAAGCAGCACTTAGGTAAGAGAAACTGCTGAGCATTTCCAGTCGTATGCATACTTTTTTTATCCAAGTGTCGGTTTTTGTGTGTACAGGAAACGCCCAGGAAAGCAATTTTTTTCGAGAACTCCTCCAGAGTCGACAGGGTAGCTGATGTGAATGCTTTGAAAGATATCTGAACAAAACATAATACTAGGATGAGCCAATCTCACATCGAATGTGTTATGGGTTCTTAAACCTAAACTAACTTTTGGAGTCAGCGAAAAGCTAGTCCATACTCCTGAAAGAAACTTAGAGCCTTCCGTGTCCATATTGGAACGGACTGACGTGACGCATGGGGATTATAAAAGACATTACGTTATCGACATTGGACACTACACTCTACGTACTAACCATTTCAACAATCAAGGTAAAATGAACGATTGCCCACGGCAGCTACATGACACCCCAGTAAGATCTTCAGTGAACAACCACGCAGAAGAAAATCAAAATCCATATAAACAACTGGAAGAAGAAGACACAACGATAGGTACAATAACAGACACTTTGTTAATGGAGGAAATTAGTGGCATAATAATAATCACAACTAGTTGAATCGTATTTTAAGAAATTATGGTTAATCGGATGTAAGTGGTACTGAGGACAATTATCATGTACAACACCGTACTGCCAAATGAACTGGCATACCCAGAATCCAGCAGTTAGTGCAGTTTAGATGGAGGGGGACGGCTGACCCATTACGTCAGATTCAACAAACTAAAAGAGACCTTTTTATAGCCTCAAACGTCGGTAATGGGATGGGGTGAGAACAATGATGCAAGAGCGTTAACCTGTTGTGATACAATGATGGAATAGATATTAGAGATGAGTTATTTACTGATCTCAAGGTATGTAATGAGCATAATTAAAATGTACTTCAGGCTACTGTTACTGATATAGTGTAAGGAGTACAAACTGCAGTTGTACTAGATACTGGGGATGCTGCCGATGTGTTACCTAGTAATTAATTTAGCACAATGAGATCACAAAAGCTCCTATCTTTCCTGTTCATAACTGTAAAATCCTCAGTGTGGTCAGTAATCGGTAGAGCATTGTCAGGCTGTATACACAACTGACAGTACTCCCAGGAAATGAAGCCATTATGTGCATGTTACTTGTTGTGAAAGCTAAGATCGTGAGGTGCATACATGGCGTTGAATTTTTACGAGGAGGACGTGAAATTATACCTTTCTAATGGTAAATGCTACCTGTGTATATGGAAAGCATATTGCTATACATTTATTGGAAACAAAAGTCAAGTACCTTAAGTACTGCCGAACTATAAAATTCAAATTTATTACATCGAAAGTGCTTCAGTTCAGCAATCAGCAGTCTCATTGCTTGGATGTGAATTCTAATTAGTAATAACGTGTCAGAACCCAAGTATCTTAATTCACAGCAACAAGCTGGTCAGTTTATTAATAAACTATAAAGAAAAACCAGGCATCATGCACTAATATGAACACCGTATAGAGGTATGTAATTCCTCACAAAACCTACTGCCATACATCTTACTTCAGTCAGTGGTCCAAGCAAGAGGCTTTTAAAAAGCAGTATTTAAAATGCTATCATGGAAGATCGTTGAGCCTTCGTTAACACCATACTTTAGGTCGGTAATAACTGTGGTGTAACCTGTTGACAGCTTTCGCCTTCAGATTGATGCTACAGATATTAATCAAAGTACTGTTCCTGTCTGTACTAGGCCTGAGAAATTGGATGAATACAAAGTATTCATGGCGTTAAAGTTTGTACAAATATTGATTTGCGAGTGTCCTAAGGTCAGGTTCTCTTAAAACTGGGATATTAAAAATGCGCTTCATCTCTATTTGGGGGTACAAGCTACCAATCTACTATTTTTCCGTTTGGTTTAAATGTCAGTTCAGGTGTCTTTGTAAGAGAGTGCTGTGTCGTGAACAGTTGGATAAACTAACCCTGTATGTCAATGATTTACTCATCTTTACACCCATTATGAGGAACATACTAATTTGACAGAAATAGTTTTATAGAAGTTATTGATCGCAGGAGTTACAGTCAACCTTTAGAACTCGAAATTTGGTAGCGACAAAATGTAATTTATTGGGACATAATTTCACGTACTGGAATAGTACAGGATAGTAAGAAAATCATTTTAATAAAAACTTTTTCTTATCACAGAATGAAGAAACAGCTAGATTCATTTCTGAGCTTAGCCTCGTTGTTTAGGAGTTTAGTACCACACTGAACAGTGAAGAACTCCTAATACGGTATGGTTATAAGGCCTGTCAAATAGCTTATGATTCTGTTAATCAGTCCTCGGTGAATTACAACTTATTGAACCATCCTGATATGTCTAAGTACCTCTGTCTTGGAACATATGCTCCCAGCTGAGGTGTGAGTGCGTATTTATTCCAAATCAAAGAAGCTGAGGGCAAACTTAGCATTTGTGCCAGACAGTTTCCTATATGTATCCTTTCAGAGTGTTTTAAAAGGCGTATTCTGATGCTGAGTTAGAGACTTTGGCCCTTATTTTGGTTTTTAAATAATTCTATTACTAGTCTTATCGTAATTATGTTAAAATTGGTTGTGATCATCAAGGTTTCAGTTCTAATTTAAGCTGCACACTTTCACATACGCACCAAATGCATTGGTCTTTATTTCTGCAAGAATGTGACTTTGACATAACATATTTAGCGGAAAAATTGGAGTATTAGCAGAGGCGTTATCGTATCTTCCCAAAGAGCTTCCAAAATGATCAGAACTGATTAAACAAACTTTAGACTATAGAGTTTTTCTGATAAAGATCAACACTTGAAACCAATACTCCTTAGACATGTGTAACAGTATGGAGACACTCCAAGGTACTGTCCACAGATGGAAAATAGTTAAGCAGGTACTACTGCGAAACCCCACTTGTAAACTGTGATATCGCCGGCCGGTGTGGCCGAGTGGTTCTAGGCGCTTCAGTCCGGAACCACGCGACCGCTACCGTCGCAGGTTCGATTCCAGTCTCGGGCATGGATGTGTATCATGTCCTTAGGTTAATTAAGTTTAAGTTGTTCTAATTTATAGGGGAGTGATGAGCTCAGATGTCAAGTACCATAGTGCTCAGAGACATTAAAACCCTTTAAACAGTCATATGATATTGAATCCACAATACAGTACTTTTCTATGGACGTAATAAGCAATTTGACTCTTGGTGTGTGTATGTGTATTCATACAGTCTGTCAATCTCGTCTAATACGGTACACATATAATGCAGGAGGACACTTTTGAGCCAAAAAATTTTCAGTGATAATTAATTTCTTTTGCCACTTTCCAAGTATGTAGAGGCAACTGTATCAGATTTTTGATTTTTAGATCCTGTATAATATGTCAGAAGATCAAACAATATAACAAAAGAATTTGAATGGAAGTACTTTCAGTATTGCCAAATATACCACTACAAATCATGTTGACTGACTTCTACGATCTCCACCTCAAGCTCAACCTAGAGTAAATTCTTGGTCGCACTTTACGGTATCTTTCGTAAACATCTTAGGTTGTTTGGAATAGGAATTAACATATCACTGTGTACAAGTAAAAGGATGGCAAATGAATATGCCTCAGATATTACTAAGGTTGCTGTACTGCAGTCAGACAATGCTTCTAACATTACTGGTGCAAAGTAGAAAGTACTGCTACGGAAATTAAATTTAGTAGATTTTAATTCAAAATTTCATCCAGAGGCAAATCCTGTGACAAGAGTTTGAAGAGAATTTAATCGTTTCACCTGTACTTACGCTGACAATCAGCAAAACGCTTGGTGAAGTAACTTGAGCCTTTCGAATAATTAGCCAATAAAGTACACACAACTCTACTCATTACACATCACAAGAGATTATACTCAGAATCAGAAGTGAACTAGTGGATAGATGAAAGCTCCTGGGAAAAGAAGAGAAAAAATAACTACATTGACACGAAATTCTCGCCTAAGTAAATCATGTGCTGACACATGTTCAAAAACACACAATGTGCACGTGGGCGATATAATACTTCTGAGGACACATCTGAGGCAAAGCCGTTTAAAGAGAAATGCCGAAAATAGGAACTATTATATTCAGGTCCATTTAAAATCTTTATGATATGAATTGTGCCACCTACTGGCCAACATTGAGTGACGTAACATGAAGGGATTATACCCACACCAAAATCTAAAATAGGTAGAAGCAGTGACATTAAGTTTTCTCTACATAAAACAAGTATAAATAATTGTATGGAGCCCCTGAGTTATACATAAGTTAGTTGCTTTATGGAACTTGACAAAATCCTAAAAACATTCGTGCAAAGACGAACAAGGGTACTAATAAGCTGTAGTAATTAATGTGACTTGTACTCATGTACATATTGTATGTATAACATATGTGTGTAGTTATTTGCTATGTAGTTCAGGGGACATCCAGAACAAGAAATTTCCTGATGCCAGTTAAGGATAACGGTTAAACACAAACATATTTAAGTTGTGAAACGGTGTAGGTGATTGATTAGCTAACCCTCTCCATGCCTTCTGTATATGTGTACTGGTATACAGTAACGAATACGCATGCACAATAAAATGCACATCAAATTCTTTTAAGGGGCTCTGAAAGCATTACTTTTCCGATGTTCAAATAGCGCTTATAAATTACATGCTTTTTCAGAAAGTATTTGAGGTAGGATGTTGAAATCTTACAGGTTATTTAAGGAAATATTGACTACAATACAAGACAGTGAATTTCAAAAATTTTAATTTAGTTGTATGAGATTAATTTTTTTTATTGTAATGAAAATTCACAACGTTTGTGTTTTTTTGTTTATAAATTCAACAATATACAGATTTTGGGGAAAAGCTGTGTTAGTTCACGCAGAAGGGACTGTGTAACATTACCTGAAAATATGAAGCAAATTGGTCTGGTAAGTCCTGCGAAAACATCTCAATTGTAGGAAAAAATAATTTTTTTGGAAATCCAGCGACAAAGTTTGGATTATCCTTTATGTGCAATCCTGGTCCATAGGATGGATTATCTTCATCTTCTGCAAAGTTCTGTTCCAGCCTCCTCTTTGTCCTCCTCCAGTTTACTCTGGCCTGTATTTCTCGGCTATTTACAGACCTGTCAGCAGCCCGACGACGTTCCTTGTCTAAAGCAAACATCGATCGAACTATATCGAAATTTATCTTCATTCACATATTTCGAAGTACGTAGCACCACAAAGTTGCCATCACAGGAAGTAGCAACAGCATCATACACACCAATGTGAAGTGTTCCATTTCCAACAAACACCATCTTGAGGAGTCTTGACCATATTACACAATTTAGACTTTCATTGGGGTTTTGAGTTTATCAGTGGACACACTTTTTCAACGGTTCAAGTGCTGCTAAGTCTTTGAAAATATGTTTTGTTACTAAATGTAGACTTTCACGGCCGGAAATATCATGTCCATTATAATTATACGGGCTGTTATGCCGTGGTCGGTTGATGAATTTTGTCTCAATTCCCAACGTTTCGTCTCCGACTGCGGGAGACATCTTCAAGGGGGTCCGTAGGTCGATGGAAGGTCGATGGAAGGTCCAACACACCCACTGGCTCGCCACTGACTGCCGCTAAATTTCGCGGTGTGACGTCACGTGTTTAGAAAACGTCAGTGCAATTGGCTGCTGTCCGTCGCCGTCGATCGCCGTCGGCATCACCCAGTAGTGGACGGGTGGTACACATATTCTTTAACACCGGCATCCTTATACCGTTTAATTTCACGCCCTCCTCCTTTAGGTTGAAATTATTTGGGTGTTTAGCGATTTCGATTGCCTCCCTGTAGAGCCTTTCGTAGTATCCGCTTGTGGCCGCTAGTACTTCCGTCTCCTCGAAACGAATATTGTGGTTCTCTGGCTGGAAAGCTTGCTCCGCAACAACTGATCGTTCAGTTTCGCCTCTTCTACAATTTCCCTTGTACTCTTCCAAACGTTTAGAAACAGTTCTTTTAGTTGTACCCACATAAACATCACCACAACTGCATGGGATGCCATACACTCCAGCTTTTACCAAAGGTTTGCGAGCGTTCTTGGCAGGCTTAAGGTATTCCTGTATCTTCCTGGTTGGCTTGTAAATTACGGTAATGTTCCGCCTCGTCAAGATCCTCCCTATTCTTTCCGTAACATTTTTAACAAACGGCAGGATAACCTTAGATTTTGCAGTAGCCTGTACGTCAGTATGATTTCTGCGTGGCTGCCTCAACGCCCGTTTTATTTCGGCGGACGAATATCCGTTCTTTATTAGTGCATTGTGGAGATGTTCCATCTCAGCGTATAGCAACTCAGGTTCACAAATATTTCTAGCTCTTTCCGCTAACGTCTTGATAACACCCCGCTTCTGTAGTGGGTGGTGGTTCGAATCCCGGCGCAAATAACGGTCCGTGTGCGTGGGTTTGCGTTATACTGAGTGGCCCAAACTACCATTTTCGTTTCTAAATACAAGCACATCGAGGAAATGTAATTTGCCGTCTACCTCCTCCTCCATTGTAAACTGAATTCTCGAGTTTATGCTGTTTAAATGTTCGTGGAACCGGCTTAGTTCCCCCCTACCATGTCTCCACAGCACAAACGTGTCATCCACGTATCGGAACCATACATTTGGTTTTTTGCTGGCAGTACCTAAGGCCTGTTCTTCGAATTTCGCCATAAAGAAGTTTGCAATTACGGGACTTAGGGGGCTTCCCATAGCCACGCCATCCGTTTGCTCATAAAACTGTTCATTCCACTTGAAGTATGTGGTCGTCAAACAACACTTAAACAGATCTAAAATATCGGCAGGAAAAATTCGATCCTGCTGTTCCAATACATCATTACCAGCTAGTAATCCCTTGTACTTACACAAACTGGTTTCTCCTTTGGGACACAAGTAATGGTGGGAACTGTCATTGGTTGAACAGGTATCCAAAAAGGAGCTGAAACAGCTTTCTTCATATCATCGACACCGTACATGTTTTGTCTAATAGACATTCCCCTATAGTTCTGTATTTTGTCAATTGAACTGTCAGTTAACCGTCCCTCCCCATCCAGCCTTTATCATCATTGAGTTTTTTGTTTTCTGTACGAAGCTCTCACTCACTCAGTTCTTTGCCCCATTCGTTTCCGTATGTCCCTTACACTCATATTCCTGCTTTACAACATCATCACCTTAGGGCTTTAGTTCTTGAATGTGTTTGAAACTTTCAGAATCACCGCCACCAGGTTAATTCACATATCGCAGTTTGTCACATGGAACAGAAGATTGAAATATGCTGACAACACGAGCTACTTCCATTCCTCCATTACTGCCATTACAGTTAGCTGTACAATTATTTTCGAGTGTATCCTAAGGTTTGGGGGACACCTGTAATACTGCTACATCTAAAACTTTCACAGTATGCATGCTGGTGGCAGATACTACACCCTGAAGAAATGTGTGTCCCCTCTTATGTTAGGTCACATTGAATGCGGCAGTCAAGTCTCTATTACGACTCTTTTCTATTACTGACTTTTCCACAGTTTTCTTCATAGGTAGTATACAGACATCTTCTGCTGTAGACCGTAAAAACCCATAATAGTTCTTATACGTGGTTGGGGGATTTGGAAGATTCATCATGTCAAAGAAAACTGAATCTGCTGTAGCATCCTTATGAATTGTACTCAAGGCATAAATAAATCTAGCGTCGTGAACATAGATTTTGGTATCACTTTCTTCATTTGGAATTACAGCAACATTGTTCCAAAAAGTGGTCATGTATGGATACTTATTATACTTCAGTTCCATTTCACAGGCGAGTCCTACGTGATATTATAGAGGTCTCCAGACCACTTCACTACACTGAGTACATCTTACACTGTTAGCAAAAGTTCCGTTGAGAACTTGAGCAGTGCTGGGGTGGAGAAGAGTTTGTACCTCTTTAATTCAGGCGAATTTTGCATGAGAAAGAGACATGCACTCGACCGCCTCCTTATCTACCAGCTAATTTATTACGCTCACAACGGTAACGTAAGAAAATGATGGTGGCCCCTGATAGTTTGTACAATAAGGAGTGCACACTCACAATAATTTAATAAAAATCGTAATAAACTCAGAAGAAAGAGAAATTTTTCATAGTAGACAACAGAAAATGGCATTCTGCATATATGTACGAAATGATATGCGTATTAAATATTACAATGAGATTAATTATACATCAGAACATAAATGCACATGATTATCGACATAATAATAATGGTGTGTGACGAGGGCCTCCCGTCGGGTAGACCGCTCGCCTGGTGCAAGTCTTTCGATTTGACGCCACTTCGGCGACTTGCGCGTCGATGGGGATGAAATGATGATGATTAGGACAACACATCATCCAGTCCCTGAGCGAAGAAAATCTCCCACCCAACCGGGAATCGAACCCGGGGCATTAGGATTGACAGTCTGTCGCGCTGACCACTCAGTTACCGGAGACGGATACTATCGACAGAAACAGTAGGTTAAAGGATGGAGTATACTGAAATATTATGACAATAAGAGCTGGCTCGAGAATAAGGGGCTCCTACTCTCTGTGATGCAATAGATTGACGATAAAGACTGGAGGTCACAATGAATCAAATATCAATGTCCCGACTATATGGCAGTATCGCAATTACTAGTAAGAGCTCAAATGGGATCACAAGGAGAAACAAGCAAGGTGGACCTGTAGCAAAACGAGAGCGAATGCTGCTGAGGGAGTCAGTATTAAATTGGTAAGGTCCCACTACGCCAGAGCCGCAGAATACTGTACCAGTACTGAAATCTGCATCACGTCGTCGGTAGGCAGCGTTTTCATGATGTAGGAGCCGACTTCTGCCGTGCAGCAACTCTGTGTCCAACCCAGGCCTCGAATGCTGTCCGAAGAATTCTAAGTTCTTCCGAAAAAGAGCGACCAAATCGCAAGACCATCCGACTCCGAGGAAGATTAGATCCCGACTTCCCTCCCCGCGCAACGCAACACCCAACCCAACATTGCTCTACTCCCTACTCTCCTCTAAAACCGCGAGTCAGCATTCAGTTGTGATTCCAAAATTCCCCCACACTGCCTCAGAACATCATTCGCGACCGTTCCCTCCAATTTTGAGCAGGGCTCTATGATGTCAACTAGCCTCTGTTTAAGTTGACCAATCATGCCTCTGCTATTCAACTGAGGGCACTGAACTTGCCGTTTGACCGTCTACGAAAACAACCTGCCTAGACCACCAGCCATCCGGCGCCAGACAGTCACACCCAGCAGGGACCGGTCCACAAGTAATCTCAGAATCAAGAGCACCATGCAGTCAGTCGGTGCCTGGAATCTTCGTTCCGGACGTGCGAGAACCGTAAACACATAAACTGCGGCGACACTCAGATGTCTCACAGGTTGTTTCACCCTGCATGCAATAGGCGAAACTCGACCGACTTCAGTCTTTCCGCCAGGCGCTTAAGCCTATTGTGCGAACCCCACAGAATTCAGGGAAGTGAAGCCCCTAACTGGAAATGTGCGGCGCGTCCTCCGATGCTTGCGTCGCACAGTCCGCCTAGGGAACTAACCCAACATGTATACGAATCAAGTGAAAAGTATTTTTTGAGCTCTCACTACAAATATTCTCATTTCAGTAACCTTATTCGGTCTGCTACTGCAATGCAAAGACATAGAACATTAATAAATTTGATAAAAACGAGAAACGACATGCAAAAGAGGGCATGGAACCTCTCAAACTAACATATCAAATATTTAATTCACGTCCGATTAGGCCATAAAACGTTCATACTTTTTGCTAACTGAACCAAGCTTCCTCTGCGAAGTATTTTCTTTCTCACTTTCACTGCAATGGACAGGTGTAGCAGCAAGGTTAGGTTCACAAACTTGGTTATCGTCTTCATTGTTTGTGGTAATGACACCTACTTTTGGCTTTCCAACATTTCTCCTTTTCTAGAAATCCTTCAATGGATGCTTCAATAAAACAGAGTCTTCACTGTACAGAATTCACTATGAGTATTTCCAGGAATACAAAGAGTAAATAAACATGAAGCACATGACAATCTAGCAAGCGATATATATCGAGCTATCGCAGGTTAGCTACAGCACTTACTTGTAACATTTATTTCCTCTTACATCACTAAAATGTACATGAAGAGCACATAGATTCATGAGTACAACATTTGACAGCAGTTTGGCGATGCCACAGTGGGTCCTGGTCATGCAGAATACGACTCAAAAATATTTAAAAAATAATTCTAGTTTTCTGAAATGAATAAATTAGGTATCAATTGAAAGGGGGAAAACTAGATTTTTGTATTGAAAAAAAGTAAAAATTTAACATTTCATGAGTTTGAACCTTTGTGGAGTCCCTTAAAGTACTTCATGAAGGAACAGGACTGTGCCATTAATGACCACCTACATTGCTATTGACAACTGTGTCTACGTCAATAATTATAGATAGTACACAAAACTATGGACATTAATTGCATTATGAAAAAAGTAGTCGGCGAAGTACGCACATTAAAAATATATCCACGTTTAACTTAGGAAAAGTACAACGAATACTGTACCAAAGGACAGTACTCTTTGTAAACTTTCATATAGTTTTCAGAATAAGATATGTTTTTCAAAAAGAGGGTATGGACACCCACTTAGACTTCAGAGCAGTGAAAACGACACCTCACCATATATAACGTATATGAGAGACTGTAGTCATCAATAATATATTCTCCCCCCCTACTTATAGTAGGCTGCTGTGACTGTATAAATCACGCTGTTATGAGGCGAAAAACTCGTTGAGCCATGTTCGGGACCCATCTGGAAAGGAAGACCTCTGAAGGTTGTTCGATAAACTGCGGAATAGGCGAAATCTGACGTCGCAAGATCTGGTGACTAAGTTGGATAGGGAACGACTTCCTAACCCAACACCTGTGTAATATTTTCTGTCAGACTAGTACAATGCGGGCCGGCATTATCGTGGAGTAGTATCAATCCACGTAGTCTTCCTGTAGATATTCTTGGATTATGTCTGAAGAGCTTCTTAATTGTTGATAATAAACGCCAGCAGCGATGTTTACACCACGCGGAAGCAATTCCTAGTACACCACATCGTCGCTGAGTCACTATACGTTTAACATTATCTTTTGTGGATGCATATAAGTCTTGTTACGGGAAGTTCCTGCATTGTATGAGGTCAAATATTCCTTTATTCCAATTAAGTTAGTATAAAGACACAATTTCTCGTCACCAGTAATGATAAGGCAAAGCAAAGGTCGATACTTTACACTATCCAGTTGATGATGACCAAGCAAAAATGCGCAATGCAACTGCCTGATTTTAGTGATTTTGGCTTGGAGCGTGCACTACACATACGACCGAATTTTGTACCTTCCCCATTACAAGCAAATATCTTAAGATCGTGGAATTATCACAGATCATCACATTTACCAGTTGTCGAGTACTCTGATGTGGATAATTGTAGATTAATGCGTTTAAACGATCTCCACAAACCCTGGAGGCGTTCCTGAATGTGGGGAGTCACTACTACCTAAACGATACCCCTTAGCCGGAAATAATCATTTTCTTGCCGAGCTTCGTCTAACGGAATTAACTCTATATACGGTGCAAATGCCTCCGGCTACCTCCGCTGCTGCCACCCCTCAACTGACCTACAAAGAAGAATATGTCGGAAATGTTCCTATTTTTGCACTTGGTACTTCATTTTCTAGCCTCCACGGTTCCAGTCAGTATCTCCAAATCGCAAAATAACGATTTGTAAACTCCCAAAGCAACAGTGACCTACGTACAAAAAATAACAATCAATAAAGTAACCGAAAGCAACAGGAATATAAAAATAAAAAACAAAAACGCTACGAAATTATGCACCAACCTAATATTATCTGTGAAGAAAATATTAAAACGTCTACTCACAAAAAAAAAAAAAAAAAAAAATGAAAATTATGGTGCTACTAACAATGTGAGAGTGCTTGTATTTCATCTTTGTAAAGTGAACTGTTAAGGCATTCCTGTGATTGTTATTAGTTAACATGGACAGAAATCATAGTCCATAAACAAATAAACTATGATTTTTCACTCACCTTGTTCGAGTTTGTGGTAAGATACGTACAAATCCGTGATTCGCTGAGACATCTCCACTCCAGATAAGTTTGTTCGACTGTTTTTCGTTTGTAAGTATAGGAGTAAACTTCCACCCTGCCGGTAGCACACGTTATTGAAACAGTTCAGTCAATTGAAGGCAGCCTTTTTCATAAGAAAATTGCAATTTATTTTTCTCAACGGTACCACATGTTTTGGGGTGTTGAATTTCTAGTTTGCTGTCTGGTAGGAGGCCGGCTTCACAAAGAGAAACAATAAAAACTAAAACAACTTCTGACCTTTATTCGGTTTTGCGCTAATATCTAGAACAGTATGTCCTTTTCAAACATGATCGCATTAAAGTGGAGAAAAGTTTCTGCGAAATGCACCAGTTTGGTTTGATTTTATGACGAGCAGTACCTGCAGCAGAACGAGCTGAAAAACGGCGAGTTTTTTGCCTCTTCTCAAAAATGACACAATCCTCCACTTGCAACCCCTACAATCCCAGCAAGACAAACGTTATCATCTTAAACGTCTGCATCTCCGCAATATACATTAGGCTTCCTACAGGAGACATCAGTAACATTAAATTTTATGGAAATGGGGCAGGAAGCAAAACCAAAACTACGAAAAATACCATCTGCGCCCCGCAGCAAAACGACTCCTCCTACGTGACTCTCAGCGGGGCCACACTTTCAGCTTAGTATTCTAAAGAGGCGTTGTTTTGAATGAATTGATGGGAAAAAAGGTCTGATGGACACATTAACAAATTATATTTACAAAATATTAGTTATATGACGCTGACTAGAAAGATAAATATCAAATCTGCATGTAGTAATGTACATGTCTTGTGCAACGAGTGAATGTCTAGCCTAGGATTGGGCTATCACTTCGTAGGTTGACTAACTGGAGAAGAAAGAAATAATTTAATGACAGAATACGGGTACAAAAGACATATAAGCTATGTAGCGATCTATTGATGTATGAAAGAATACCTTTACTGCCAGCCGCGGTTATAGGCGCTCATTCGGGAACCGCGCAGCTGCTACCGTCGCAGGTTCGAATCCTACCTCGGGCATGGATGTGTGTGATGTCCTTAGGTTAGTTAGGTTTAAGTTGTTCTAAGTCCAGGGGGCTGACGACATTACATGTTAAGCTCCATAGTGCTGAGAGCCATTTGAACCATTTGAACCAATACCTTTACTCACTTCAAGTGCGCAGTCTTCCTACTCACCTGTGTTTGATTGTTGGCGGATTTGGCATTGTGTCTTTGGCCCTATAATTTTCACGTGAAAGGTCTTGGGTTATGGAAGATGCAAGCGAATCGTCAGGGACTGTGGGAGGTGAGTTGTTGCTGTTTTTAAAATGACAAATTGTAATTGAATGGTTAGTACTATGCCAGAGAAAATGTGAGTGGTAAAGATGCACAATGCAGCTAAATATTGCTCGAATTAACGCCTCATAGCGTCTCACCTGCTTCACACAGTGATAAAAGAAGAGGCTCGTCCAGGTCGACTAGTCTTCTGTGAGGGTCGTTTCAAAAGCTTATTCATGGAAACTACAGGAGATACATAAATCAAAACAACACAGCTATGTAGAGCACTATTTCAGCTACAGACTGTACGTTTTCCACATAGTCACCACCATTCGTTATGCACTTTCGACAACGGTGAACCGGAGCCTGCATGCCACGCTTGTAAAAATCGGAATCAGCTGATGCTGACCCCTTCGAGAGAGCTTCGACAACAGCATCGGAGTCTCCAAAACGTTCGCCATGTAGTACATCTTTCAGAGGTCCAAAGAGACGGAAGTGTGGAAGCGCTCAATCCGGATTGTAGGGTGGGTATGGTAAGACAGTTCAGCAGAATTTTGCAATGAGTTACGTGAACGAAAAGTGGTGTAGAGCCCGGTGTTATCAAGTTGCAGGTTAAAGTTGGTCTTCTTCTCTGGCTTTGCAGGGGAAATTCGGGCTTTCAGCTTAGTCAGCGTCATCGTGACAGTTTCTCCAGCTCCAGGACGTCCAAGAGAACCACACCTCGGCTATCCCAAAACACTGTGCACATTTCTTTACCTGTAGACGGCGGTGGCCTGAATTTCTTCTTCACTGAGAATTCACATGCCGCCATTCCGTCGACTGTCTTTTCGATTCCGGCTCGTAGTCACGACACCACGTCTCGTCTCCATTGACGATGCTATTCAAAACATTTTGACCTCCAGCTTCATATTGGTCGAGCAGGTCCGACAAATTTCCATTCGAAGAGTATTTTGTTGTTCTGTAAGCATCCACGATGCACATATTGCACAGACTTTGCAATAAAAATTGTGTTCCAACATTGTTCCAAAGACACTGCAGCTGACATTCAGCTTCGCAAACAATTCTCTGCTAATTGTCCCTCGATCAGCACGTATGAGTTAACCGAGACGCTCTTCATTGCGAGGGATGACAGTTGTGCCGGGTCGATAGCGCGGTGGCTTGTGATGCACACCCTTTTCACTACCTAGAAAATGCCGTACCCATCGCCTCACATTGCTCACGTCTATTGTATCCTCTCCATAGATCTTCAGCAAGCGTCGATGTATTTCAATCGTCGCAATTTCTTGAGCAGTGGGGAATTCAAACACACATCGCTCTTCTATACGCACGTCATATCATACTCCATTTTGGAACATTGCTGGCTCAGAGTAACCGCAGAGTCATGGAACCACTTGAAAATGAAAGAGGATGGTTCTGGCATTAGAACTACACCAACTATATCTGGCGCAAACATCCAAAATCACCACAAAAAAAGAGGAGGCATTACATTCGGAACAATCCTTGTATAAAAAAATCTGTCTTCGATGTTGTCCCACGACGTTTCTCAATGCTGGAACAGTTCCGTGGAGAGTAGCCCTGCTCGCGTACGCCCGCGCCAACTGGCAATCTGTCTTGTTCTTTCAAGATACGAACGGTGGAAGTCTCTCGGAACTCGGCGGTTTCGGTGTGGTAATGGGAGCCAAACCGTTCTTTGACAACTTCCGCCCCCAATGCTTTGGGCCCTAGTAGTTTCCGATAAACTGCTGCACCTGATGGGAAACCGTGAAAGTATGCTACTGAGTTGCAGCTTCTGCGTGAGGCACAGAAACGGAATTTCGTGTTGCCGTGTAGGCTGAATTCACATACTGCTTAAATTTTGGCCTCTTGCATGTTGTCTATGGATGCTTATTACTAAAAAGGACAATCAGAAATCTCTCACGTCCAGCTATTTCCTGGGGGTAGGCTATAGGAGTGAATTTAGTAATGTATGATTCGAGATCCGCAATTTTGGAGAGATTCTTGGGAAACTGAACCTTTCCTTGGTTGAATAACGTGGACATAAAGTCGGGACTAGTCACTGCGTGGAGAAAGTTCATGCAGCTGACAGCACGCTTCTCCACCACAATTCCCCGATGGCAGAAGAGCTAAGACGTTGTATCTCTTACTGGGAGGAATCGTAAGCGTGGACTTTCGCTGCCACTGTCATAGCCAGTAAAACTCTTCCGGGTCTTGTCTGTATTGTCAATAAGTAAATTTTTTTTTTTTTAGTAAAAGAAGATTCTGATTCCTGCGTTTTGGCGGAAGAGGCTGCTTTCGAACTCTCGTAGACTTGAGGATGAGAAGGAGGGATGTTACAAGTACTTCATTGATATATTCATTATTTTTCTTGAATGGTGAAAGTAGACGTTATTCATTGGTGTTTTATTTAGCGAGCGGCACTGGTTGAAGTAGGCGAACAAGAAACGGGCTGCAATAGCGTCGCGCTGTTTGCTTGCTGCACGTCCCGGCTGAGTCGTGCCAGTACTGTGTCTACCTGCGTCCCTCCTGGTCTCCCCTCCCGCACTCCTGTGTGTGTGTGTGTGTGTGTGTGTGTGTGTGTGTGTGTGTGTGTGTGTCTGTCTGTGTGTGTATGTGTGTGTATGTGTGTGCGTGTGTTTTCAATTCACATGAACAGCTGTTTCGTAGCGTTGTTATCGCTGGCAGCCAAGACGCTGAAAGGTCAATACCCGTCATCTCTATTTATGTTGGAGGGTCCCTTGGCTATTTCTATTGCTTCTGCAATCTGCCTCCTGAAAGTAAGAAGCTATTTCGCTGGTACGCGGGATTCCCGAAATCCTGACTGAACATGAAAGATGTATCCGAATAAGACAACAGACCAAGTCAGCGGTAGCAGAACACCACAGGATATCGGTGGCAGGCAGACAGAATTTTGAAATGTTCGCGTACTGGCGAGACAGTTTCTTACCTTCAAGAGGTAGATTACTATTTACTTGAAACACTCACAAATTTCATTTCTATTTAATGCGCACAACATCATTCTTGCTACACCTCAACGTAAGTGGTTTTGTTATAGACTGCTCACTGTAAAGTTCTGTCCACCAGAACGAAATGCAAGATATTGTCGTTAACAATGAGTGCGAAAGTGAAAGCCTTGCTAATCAGTGGCACATATAGCCGCATAATTGTACAAGTTTTTCATCAATAACAGGTCATATCTTTTGTGTAAACTGGACAACCTTGTCACATACTTATCCGCACTCCTTACTTGTACGAGATGCGTTTAGTAAGGAAGGTAATATTTTTTCTCGGCCAAATTCGGTTGAAAACACGCGTAATTTTTCGTGGGACATCATGGAATATTCCCACATCAGCCTCCATAGCTTCATGACGTTCCGATGTGTGTCAACGTTATATGAAGCCTTCAAAATTGCTCCTGTACTATAGGTGTGCTCCAGGCAGAGAGGTGTCATTAAGTTTCTTTTGCCACAAAACAAAAGCATCGGAGATATTCATAGGTGATTGTTGAATTTCTACGGAGACCTGGTAGTGAACAAGAGCACGGTGAGTTGTTAGGCGAAGCGTCTGTCGCCATTGCATTAAGGTTGCGCAAACACGTCCGATTTCCCGCGTGCTGGTCGGCCCCACGCAGCTGTGACTGCCACGGGGTTGGGACGTGCAGAGAGCGAGATCTCCAGATGATAAATGAATCGCTGTGAAACACCTCGCTGTACATCTGGACGTCTCTGACGGTAGTGCTGACACCCTCGTCCACCAGTTGGGATGCTCAAAGGTGTGTGCACGCTGTGTCCGCGACGCCCAGCAGGAAAACACAAACAGCAATTAGGGACCAACTGATATACAGTTGTTTGCTCGAAACGAGGCTGATAGTGACAATTTTTTGTGAAACATCGGCATAGGCGATGACTCTTGGTTTCACCACATCTAACCGGAAACAAAACATCAATCGATCGAGTGACCCCACAACGCACTGTCACTAAGTAAGGCCGCGTAACGGTGATCTGGGACTCTGCTGCGGTTACTCTGATGTCCTCCCTCATGGAGCAGCGACCAGCTCTGAATTGTATTGTGTTAACAACAGTGTGTTCGTCGCCACAAAAAGGAAAACGAATTTCTCTTTCCCCGTGGCAACGTACAGCCACACACAAGCCAAGCAGCTGAAAGGAGCTAAAATATCCTCACTGGAGTGTTCTTCCTCTTCCACTGTGCAGCCCGGATCCTGCACCTTCAGACTCGAATCTGTTTGGCCCAGTGAGGATGTGCAATCCCCGAGAAGCAGTACTTGGATGATAGGGAGACGACTGTGCGGCAAGGCGTTGGCTATGTCGTCGAACAGTACGACGTTAGATGGTGGCATACAGATCTTCCCAGTAACGTGCCACAAGGCCGTCGCATAGAACGGAGAATATGCAGTCTAAAGAGTCGGGAATGGTATAGTGTACTGCAATCCTGAAATAATCCAACCTGCTTTCTGGAAAGAAAAAGTGTTGCATTAATTACTGAGCGCTTCTCGTAGATAACAAATTTGCCGTCTGTCGATCACAGTATAGTAATTTAGTACTGACTGATTTCTGACACTTTCACCCATCACCAGTCTTTTCATGTATTTACGGAACAACAAGTCATAACGGTACTGTTAGCTTCACTGCTGCATAGTTATTACCTCCTTCTACATCTACATGTACATTTATACTCCGCAAGGATACTAATGGTGTGTGGCGGAGGGCTCTTTACGTGCCACTGTCATTACCCCCCTTTCCTGTTGCAGTCGCGTATGGTTCGCGGGAAGACCGACTGCCGAAAGGCCTCCGTGCGCGCTTGAATCTCTCCAATTTTACATTCGTGATCTCCTCGGGAGGTATAAGTAGGGGGAAGCAATATATTCGATACTTCATCCAGAAACGCACCCTCTCTAAACCAGGACAACAAGCTACACCGCGATGCAGAGCGCCTCTCCTGCAGATTCTGCCACTTGAGTATTCTAAACATCTCCGTAACGCTATCACGCTAACCAAATAACCCCGTGACGAAACGCGCCGCTTTTCTTTGGATCTTCTCTATCTCCTCTCTCAACGTGACCTGATAAGGACCCCACAGCGATGGGCAATACCCAAGTATAGGTCAAACGAGTGTTTTGTAAGCCACTCTCCCAATGTATCTCACCCTGGCAACCGCCTCAGCAACAATTAATTTTATATGATCATTCCACTTCAAATCGTTTCGCACACATACTCCCAGATATTTTACAGAAGTAACGGCTACCAGTGTTTGTTCCGTTATCATATAATCATACAATAAAGAATCCTTCTTTCTATGTATTCGCAATTCATTTGTTTATCTTAAGGGTCAGTTGCCATTCGCTGCACCAAGTGCATATCCGCTGCAGATCATCCTGCATTTCGCTGCAATTTTCTAATGCTGCAACTTCTCTGTATACTACAGCATCATCCGCGAAAAGCCGCATGGGACTACACACTATCTACTAGATCATTTATATATATTGTGAAAAGCAATGGTCCCATAACACACCCCTGTGGCACGCCAGAGGTTACTTTAACGTTTGTAGACGTCTCTCCATTGAGAACAACATGCTGTGTTCTGTTTGCTAAAAACTCTTCAATCCAGCCACACAGCTTGTCTGATATTCCGTAGGCTCTTACTTTGTTAATCAGGCGACAGTGCGGAACTGTATCGAACACCTTCCGGAAGTCAAGGAAAATGGCATCTACCTGGGAGCCTGTATCTAATAGTTTCTGGGTCTCATGAATAAATAAAGCGAGTAGGATCTCACACGATCGCTGTTTCCGAATCCATGTTGATTCGTACAGAGTAGATTCTGGGTTTCCAGAAATGACATGATACGCAAGCAAAAACATGTTCTAACATTCCACAACAGATCGATGTCAGAGATATAGGACTATTGTTTTGAGCATCTGCTTGACGACCCTTCTTGAAGACTGGAACTACCTGTGCTCTTTTCCAATCATTTGGAACCTTCCGTTCCTCTAGAGACTTGCGGTACACGGCTGTTTGAAGGGGGGCAAGTTCTTTCGCTGACTCTGTGTAGAATCGAATTGGTCTCCCGTCAGGTCCAGTGGCCTTTACTCTGTTGAGTGATTTCAGTTGCTTTTCTATTCCTTGGACACTTATTTCAATGTCAGCCATTTTTTCGTTTGTGCGAGGATTTAGAGAAGGAACTGCAGTGCTGTTATCCTCTGTGAAACAGCTTTGGAAAAAGTTGTTTTGTATTTCAGTTTTACGCGTGTCATCCTCTGTTTCAATGCCATCATCATCCCAGAGTTTCTGGATATGCTGTTTCGAGCCACTTACTGATTTAACGTAAGAACTTCCTAGGATTTCCTGTCAAGTCGGTACATAGAATCTTACTTTCGAATTCACTGAACGCTTCACGCATAGCCCTCCTTACGCTAACTTTGACATCGTTTAGCTTCTGTTTGTCTGAGAGGTTTCGGCTGCGTTTAAACTTGCAGTGAAGCTTTCTTTGCTTCCGCAGTAGTTTCCTAACTTTGTTGTTGAACCACGGTGGGTTTTTCCCGTCGCTCGCAGTTTTACTCGGCATGTACCTATCTAAAACGCATTTTACGATTGCCTTGAACTTTTTCCATAAACACTTAACATTGTCAGTGTCGGAACAGAAATTTTCGTTTTGATCTGTTAGGTAGTCTGAAATCTGCTTTCTATTACTCTTGCTAAACATATAAACCTTCCTCCCTTTCTTTATTTTCCTACTTACTTCCATAATCAGGGATGCTGCAACGTCTTTATGATCACTGATTCCCTGTTCTGCGCTTACAGAGTCGAAAAGTTCGAGTCTGTTTGCTATCAGTAGGTCCAAGATGTTATCTCCACGAGTCGGTTATCTGTTTAATTGCTCGAGTTAATTTTCGGATAGTGCACTCAGTATAATGTCACTCGATGCTCTGTCCCTATCACCCGTCCTAAACATCTGAGTGTCCCAGTCTATATCTGGTAAACGGAAATCTCCACCTAAGACTATAACATGCTGAGGAAACTTATGTGAAATGTATTCCAGATTTTCTCTCAGTTGTTCTGCCACTATGCTGCTGAGTCGGGAGGTCGGTAAAAGAAGCCAATTATAACCTAGTTCGGTTGTTGAGTGTAACCTCCACCTACAATAAATCACAGGAGCTATCCACTTCTATTTCAGGATAAACTACTACAGGATAAACTACTGCTAACAGCGACAAACACGCCACCACCGGTTGTATGCAATCTATCCTTTCTAAACACTGTCTGTGCCTTTGTAAAAATTTCTACAGAATTTACCTCTGGCTTCAACCAGCTTTCCGTACCTATAACGATTTCAGCTTCGGTGCTTTCTATCAGCGCTTGAAGTTCCGGTACTTTACCAACGCAGCTTCGACAGCTTACAATTACAAAACCGATTGCTGCTAGGTCCCGGAATGTCCTGACCTTGCCCCGTACCCTTTGAGGCTGCTGCCCCTTCTGTACTTGCCCGAGGCCATCTAACCTAAAAAACCGCCCAGTCCACGCCACACAACCCGTGCTACCCGTGTAGCCGCCTGCTGTGTGTAGTGGACTCCTGACATATCCAGCGGAACCCGGAACCTCAACACCCTATGGCGCAAGTCGAGGAATCTACAGCCCACACGGTCGCAGAACCGTCTCAGCCTCTGACTGATACAGACCCTCCACTAGGCTCTATACCAAAGGTCCACAGTCAGTCCTGTCGATGATGCTGCAGATGGTGAGCTATGCTTTCATCCCGCTAGCGAGACTGGCAGTCTTCACCAAATCAGATAGCCGCCGGTAGCCGGAGAGGATTTCCTCCGATCCATAGCGAGACACGTCATTGTTGCTGATATGAGCAACCACCTGCAGATGGGTACACCCTGTACCCTTCATGGCATCCGGAAGGACCCTTTCCACAACTCGAATGACTCCCCCGGGTATGCACACGGAGTGCACATTGGTTTTCTTCCCCTCTCTTGCTGCCATATCACTAAGGGGCCCCATTATGCGCCTGACGTTAGGCGCCTTTTCTTTAGGAGAATTACTCTGCAACGACGAGAAATGATCTCAAAATTTGCGACATTCTCCAAGTCAAGTCCGTTATAAATTACAGAAATAGCCTTCGATAGGAGAAAAATAAGTCTCTTTTATAGGTTTGGGCTTTCTTCATAAATTTCTTTTTGCCAACCGACCGAGACGAGATATGCCAGAGTATCAAATAAGAACGTCGATAAACTGTACGGACAATCGGACACAAATCACCTACTGTTTCCGATATGTCGATCAGCATATCTCCAGAAAGTCATTTTCGATGATCACTTGTCGAGCACCTACGTTTCTTCAGATTGGGCTTACTGGGGACAGAGTAGCTTGGCCGACTTGGCGTTCCACAGGTCCCATAGGGTTTTGTCTACGGTGATACGTGAAGTGTGTCAAGCATTTAAAGCCGCTGCTGATGTAATAACGAAAGCTCTTTGTCGGAAGTGAGTTAGCCTTTGAACCGTAGCCACTGAATAGCGCAGTTTTTTCGTGGGTGGAACGTAGCATAAAAGAGCGCAGCAGCCTGAATTTATACACGAGAATGGTGCTATAGGAAACTTGATTCGTGGACGGCCTATATACCGTCACCCTCGCTTTGGCGTCGGCGAGAGCTTTTTTCGTGTTTCTTTCTTCTTGTCGATGTTTCCCACATATTCCTTTCCTCTCCCATCCTGCCCAGAACGTTCTCATTCCTTACTGTATCAGTTCACTTAGTTTTCAACATTAGTCTGTAGCAGCACATCTCAGATGCTTCAATTCTTTTCTGTTTCGGTTCCCCCATAACCCATTTTTCACTACGATGAAATGTTTTTTCTACAAACTTATATCCTCTGAATTTTATTCCTCATATTAACGCCTGTGTTTAATAATAGTAGGCTTTTCCAGGCCAAGAATGACCTTTTTGCGAGTGCTAGTCTGCTGTTTATGACCTCCTTGCTCCATTCGTCATGGGTTATTTTGCAGCCCAGCAAAAATAATTCCCATTTTTGATGTTAAGTTTCTTGCTGTCCTCATTTCTGTTACTTCCCTTTATTTTTACCTTCCTTGCATTTACTCTCAACCCACATTTGACTGTTCATTCTACTCAATGTATCCTGTAATCCCTCTTCCCGTTCACTGAGGATAGCAAAATCATCAGCAAATCTGATCATTGATGTCCATTTACCTTCAACTTTAATTCGGCTCTTGAAACTGTCATCGCTTCTTCAACGTATAGACTGAACAGTAGGGTCAGTGGGTACATCCCTGTCTTATACCCTTTTCAGTCTAAGCATTTCGTTCTTGGTGTTCCATTCTTATTGTTCGCTTTTGTATATTAACCGTCTTTCCGTGTAGCTTACCCCTATTTCTCTCAGAATCTCGAACATGCTGCTCTGTTTGCACTTTCGAATGCTTTCTCGAGGTCGATGAGTGCTATGAACGTGTCTTGGTTTTTCTTTAATCTTGCTTCCGTTATCAACCGCAACGTCAGAACTGTCGTCCTTTAACACATCCTCAATTTCCATTTCCATATACAACATATAATCAAAAAAGTTCACCGAACCCCTTAAACTGCACACTATCAGGCTCTCGCTAGCTACGTGCGGCTGGCGTAGAGCTGATGCCATCCGTCAAAATACCGTCAACCACTACCTTTAGTTACGGCAGTGATGTGGTGTGCCAATTATCTGTATCGTACGAGCTTAATGAGATGGAAAGGTGTAGGACATGAAAGAATGGCGGAAATACAGTTTATACCAAGAAAAAAGTAACAAACTGGATGTCTAAAATGTTTATGAGGAGGACCGCTCACAGCCACGTGAGCCAGAAACTGGTGGCAAGTGTCGCAGTTTGTCAATGAGCATCGGGTTCAGACTCGATAGAAACTGCTATAAGTCATCTTTATACAAGACTCTTGAGGGGCTTCAGCTTTTCAGTATAAGACGTCAAATTTCTTTGTCGTAGTGATCGCTCTGTTATAAAGATAATGTACGGATGCCAGTTACGGAATGCTAGCTTCTATTTAGACTGCACGAGACACTGCATTCTTCTGCTACGTACGGCAGGAGGCCTGAAGATATCGAAGTGAAACGTCGGAACTGAAGGCATAGTTAAAATAAAATTTGACGTATAAACGGCTGAAGAATTTTTTTTTTTTTTTGAAGTTTTCCCCACAGGAATTACTGCTGTCAGAAAATGCCGGTATATATCAGTTTTGAACGAAATTGCAGAAGCAACTGCATGCAATGGACAGTTGGAGTCGGCTAACTGACAAAAGGTCATTCATTACAGCGGCACAAAGAGGTGCACGTATTCCTTGAGTAATACACAGAGCAGCTAGGCAGTTATTTACTGGGTGCGTGTGGTGGGGTTCGACGATTTACGATTTTACCTTTTCGTCCAACAACGCAAAGCGTCGAGTACACAGACGGCCCTCTAACGCTATTCATCCGCAATGTGTGGAGTATGTAATTCAAGCTGGGGGGGGGGGGGGGGGGCTCTGTGATGTTTATTGGGCTGTGCTTCCTCCCACGACTTGTAGCCAGTAAATCTTACCGTGAAATCTTACTCCTTGGCGGTTAATTCAACGTTCTTGGTGGTCAACTAATGTCTTTTCTTCAATAACTTCTTCTTGAGTATGCTGCGGACCAGCCCCCCCCCCGCCAATCTTCCGAGATGACCTTAGCTGTATTCACCTGTATTCACATGACTCTTCCATGATTACTCCAATTGGTAGTCACTCAGGCACCCAGACGCATTCCTATTAACCCGCTGGACTACCTGCTTTTTAAACCAAAAAGAAAAAAAGAAACCGCAGTATGGAGCAGCAACAGAAACGTAATAGTAATCAACTTCGCCACAGTTTGGTAGTTGAACTGCATCTAATTTTCAATGAGCTACCTCACCAGGACGTGACTTGCCTAAAGACACGTTTGGAATCCTTCGCTCACCCAGCTGAAGCCGTTATCAAGGCTAGAGGTGGTGATACACTGTTTTAGCCTGTTGTCTTCGAGAGGTCACTGCCTGTATTCAGTACACAAGTTCGTTACATGAAATGCTGTTGAGCGTAGGAGTACCGTGATGGCATGTTACATTCAACTACTGTAATGAGCAGTCCATCTTTGATCATACTTAAGCGGCTACTCTAATTCTGAAGCAATAAGGCTTATTCGAAATCAAGGCTAACGGCAAAATAATTTAGTTCAAATGGCTCTAAGCGCTATGGGACTTAACATCGGAGGTCATCAGTCCCCTAGGCTTAGAACTACGTAAACCAAACTAACCTAAGGACATTACACACAACCATGCCCGAGGCAGGATTCGAACGTGCGACCGTAGCAGCACCGAGGTTCCGGACTGAAGTGCCTAGTACCGCTCGGCCACAGCGGCCGGCTACAATTTAGTAATTCATCGATAGTATACAGCGGACGACAGACTTATTAAAGTAGATTTACTTACAACGTTTCACGAAATAATTGACCTTTAATTTATTGTAAATTGTACACTTTGAAGGCCGGAATTGTCAGAATAAATAAAATATTCTGGGCTATTATGCCGTGGCCTAAGGGATTTCACTTGAAAACCAGACAGTTCGTCCCCATCTGCGGAGGACATTTTCAAGGGGAATCATAGCTTTGTTGAACGTCCGATTCACACCCTTGCTCCCTACTGACTACAGCAAAATTCCACTTCCGTGAGCTTCCGCGCAGTGGCGTGACGTCACATTTTGAATAGGCAAGCTCTACTGGCCGTTGTCGACTGTCGTCGTCGGCTGTTACTATCACCCGATGCTAAAAGACTGGTACACACCTTTTCCAGCACCGGAATCCAAATTTCATTCAATTTCACGCCCTCCATCTAGCTATTAAAATTACTGCGGTGTTTTACAATCTCTGCGGTCTCTCTGTACAGCCTTTCGTGGTATCCGTTTGTAGCTCCCAGTACTTGAGTCCTGTCAAAATGAACGCGATGCTCTTATGGCTGTAAAGCGTGTTTCGCAACAGCCGATCTGTCAGTCTCCCCTCTTCTGTAATTGCCCCTGTGCTCTTGGAGTCGTTTTCTGACAGCTCGTTTTGTAGTACTCCACGAAATCCTATAAATTCCAGCTTTTTCAAGGGGTTTGTGACCATCCTTGGCCGATTTTAGATGATCTTGTATAAACGATTCTGAGACAATCTGAGCAGCCGTCTTCGTTTCTTTGCAGATTACGCTGTCGTTCATCGATTAATTAAGTCATCAGAAGATCAAAACAAAAAGCAAAACGATTTAGAAAAAATATCTGAATGTTGCGAAAAGTGTCAGTTGACCCTAAATAACGAAAAGCGTGAGGTCATCCACATGTGTGCTAAAAGGAACTCGTTAAACTTCCGTTACACGATAGACCAGTCTAATCTAAAAACCGTAAATTCAGCTAATAACCTAGGTATTACAATTACGAACAACTTAAATTGGAAAGAACACATAGAAAATGTTGTGGGGGAAGGCCTGCATTTTATTGGCAGCACACTTAGAAAATGTAACAGACCTACTGAGGACACTGCCCACACTACGCTTGTATGCCCTCTTTTAGAATACTGCTGAATGGTGTTGGATCCTTACCACATAAGACTGACGGGTTACATCGAGAAAGTTCAAAGAAAGGCAGGACGTTTTGTATTATCGCAAATTATGGGAGAAAGTGTCACAGAAATGATACAGGATCTGGGCTGGAAATTATTAAAAGAAAGGCGTTTATCGTTGTGACGGAATCTTCTAACGAAATTCCAATCACCAACTTTCTCCTTCGAATGCGAAAATATTTTGTTGAAACCGACCTACATACGGAAGAACGATCACCACGATAAAATAAGGGAAATTAGAGCTCGTACGGAAAGATACAGGCGCTGCAGTCATGGATTGTGCGGCTGGTCCTGGCGGAGGTTCGAGTCCTCCTTTGGGCATAGGTGTGTATTTTTCCTTAGGATAATTTAGGTTAAGTAGTGTGTAAGCTTAGGGACTGATGACCTTAGCAGTTAAGTCCCATTAGATTTCACACACATTTGAAGATTTTTGACAGATGTAGGTGTTCATTCTTTCCGCGCGCTTTACGAGACTGGAATTATAGGGAATTGTGAAGGTGGTTCGATGACCCTCCGCCAGGCACTCAAATGTGGTTTGCAGAGTATCCATGTAGATGTAGATGTAGATGTAGACCGGTGTGGGTCTGTAAATAACCGCGATGTACCGCTTTCTTAAGATTGTTCCTATCCGGTCAGGGAAACCTTCGATTTCATCGACTCTTCAACATCACTGTGATTTCTAAGCTCTTTTCACCTCAGCGAACGAATAACCATTCTTGAGCTGTGAAGTGGTGAGATGTTTTAATTTTGCGTCAAGCAGGTCTGGTTCAGAGATTTTCCTTGTTCTACACGTCAACGTTTTACTGACGCCTCGCTTTCCTTGTAGGTGGTGATTCGAATCCCGGTGTAGGTAACGTTCTGTGTGCGTGGGCTTTCGGTAAACTGTGAGGCAGAAGCTATCATCTTCTTTCTCCCTTAAGGTATTTCTTAACTCGCAGCAGAAAGCAGTTTATTTCCACGACGACTTGGGGTCCATCAATACTTGAGGAGAATGTCCTGACCTCAAAACAGAGCAAGAGTTTTCCATCTGCGTCACCCATATGGCCCGTCTCTTTTCCGGTGAAATAATGGAGGATGTGTTCCGTGACATCTAAGAGTCAGCTCCCCAGCTGTGAGCCAGGTACACGGGATCACGTGTGTTTGCTGCCTGTGGAACGCCGGGCACGTCGCGCACCCAGTAATCTGTTCCAGGGCACTCCAGCCGTCTCCTCACGTGCTGCGTCCCGCCCATCTCGGCGGCTCTCGTTGTCGGTGCTCCTCCCAGGACCTCTGCTGGAGAAATACGAATGCCCATCCGTACACATCTGTAGACATAGCCCGATGTATGTAACCGCTTCGAATTCGTTACATGTAAATACAACACGGTTACATATTCAAAACAATACCTCAAAAAGGCAAATTTCACATTTGCTTAGAAAAGGATTTTTTTTTTTTTTTTTTTTGGACCGTAGGAAAATTAGTTCGTGTGGTAAATAAAATTTGACATGCGACGTGGCGGCGTTGGTGCGCTGCGTTGCGATTTATTTATTGATATCCACCTACCTCAGTACAGCGTCCATTCACCACCCGTTGCTCTGCATTCGTAGGTACTATGTAGACGATGAGAAAAGCAGTGTTGAAGGAAACCACCGTCCATACTTACGATTACAAAGTCCGCGTGACTCGAATAACAAGATAACCTGTAAATATCTATTAATAACGGGCAAAGTGGGTGCTTCCCCCCTTCATTGAAGGTGTTTGTTTGTAGATACTGATGTTTTATTACGGTCCTTTTCATTGATGGTGACACCAAACCCAAATTTACGTTGGTGGTACATCTACTACTAGTTCATGCAGCATATATCACACGTAACACAGCCAGAAATGAGCTAAGTCCAACCCGAAATACTAAGAGATTCACGCAGCCAATACACTGTTAATAAACGAGTTCACATTCGGCCCTTTTCAGTGGATTCTTCGAAAGAAGATGCTTGCCAAAATGTTCTGTACATGCATACGGAACACGCCACGCAAAATATTCACAAAGGCCGATAGTTTCACACGCGGTTTATTCTGCAACCAACATTCCAAAACCTCTCAAAACTTCACCGAAATGTCCATAATTGCATCTGCTACCACGGCGATACAAACCGAGTGCAATTTAACCATCATTTCTTCATCTTATAGATTATTTTTTCGGACACATTTAACATGACCTTCTCGTCCGAGAGTGAGTCCACGACTGCCTGAATGCCGTCGCTCAAAGGGAATATAGCTCATTTACTTACGTGGGAAAGACTTTTCTCTTATTGGTGGATCAAAACTATCATCCAATCAGATTAATCTTTCATGATGAATTTTGCGCGCAAACCGCTTTACTCCAATCAGCATTCGCAGATACATCTATGTCATTTCATACTGCAAAAATTCACAAAATGTTCCACAAAACCAAACGAATCGAAAATTAAAAGAAAACTATGCTTGAAATATACTTTAGAGCTAAGTATCCTCTTACTGTCTTCCTGGCTGCCTTATTCTAAAAGCAAACGCTCCTGAGCATACGTCATCCACCAGTAAGGGGGATTCACCGTTTTCAGGACATCCTGGTTATGTAACACTTGCTAGTTACGGATGGTGTAATACATTATGAAATTGAAATTTCAAGTATGTCCCCACAGACTCATTCACATTCACTCTCATCTTCTCTCACCCTAACGCAAATCATAAATATCAACTTTTAAACTATTACTTCCATAACGGAAGCAAAATTATTAGAAGTTTAGAATCAAAATTCCATAAAAATAACTTTTGCTAATAGTGCTGTTATTGTTTTCAAATAACAAAGAAACTTAAACTGTCATGATTTCTATCTTAATTTACCTTACTAAGTGTCCGTTAAATACCTTTCTAATAGGTTATTGTGTATTTCCAAAACTATTAAAGTTATCTGCATGATAATTTTACACACTGTTCTTCTAAATTATAGAAGTTCATATCCCAAATTTGAAAACAAGCAAGTCATATTTATCATAGTTCTGTAGTTTCTTATGTGAGATGAGTAAGTGATCTTGGTTCTCTCTACACAGCTCCGTTCTCGCGGTCCACACACCGCGACAGATGGCATTATGACGCCAGCAGCCGACAGCACAACGGCCGGGGATGGAGACTTCATTGCCAGCCTCCAATACAGCTTGACCTAACGAAATAAAACTTACTGCAAAACTCTGCAGCCGTGTAAATAGCTGAAACGTTACAGACACTGTTCATGAACTGAGGCAGCTTAGAGTATACTACAGTAAGGAACATTTGAGGCCAAATGTATAGCTGATTGCCGTTAATTACGAGGGAACTCGCTACAAACATTACAGAGTAAATTAACGTATCATTATTTATAAATTCCAGAAGTCTAGGGTGGATGAATTATTTACGAAATTCTGCCTAGTACGCTATCGAGATATGTATACACTCCTGGAAATGGAAAAAAGAACACATTGACACCGGTGTGTCAGACCCACCATACTTGCTCCGGACACTGCGAGAGGGCTGTACAAGCAATGATCACACGCACGGCACAGCGGAAACACCAGAAACCGCGGTGTTGGCCGTCGAATGGCGCTAGCTGCGCAGCATTTGTGCACCGCCGCCGTCAGTGTCAACCAGTTTGCCGTGGCATACGGAGTTCCATCGCAGTCTTTAACACTGGTAGCATGCCGCGACAGCGTGGACGTGAACCGTATGTGCAGTTGACGGACTTTGAGCGAGGGCGTATAGTGGGCATGCGGGAGGCCGGGTGGACGTACCGCCGAATTGCTCAACACGTGGGGCGTGAGGTCTCCACAGTACATCGATGTTGTCGCCAGTGGTAGGCGGAAGGTGCACGTGCCCGTCGACCTGGGACCGGACCGCAGCGACGCACGGATGCACGCCAAGACCGTAGGATCCTACGCAGTGCCGTAGGGGACCGCACCGCCACTTCCCAGCAAATTAGGGACACTGTTGCTCCTGGGGTATCGGCGAGGACCATTCGCAACCGTCTCCATGAAGCTGGGCTACGTTCCCGCACACCGTTAGGCCGTCTTCCGCTCACGCCCCAACATCGTGCAGCCCGCCTCCAGTGGTGTCGCGATAGGCGTGAATGGAGGGACGAATGGAGACGTGTCGTCTTCAGCGATGAGAGTCGCTTCTGCCTTGGTGCCAATGATGGTCGTATGCGTGTTTGACGCCGTGCAGGTGAGCGCCACAATCAGGACTGCATACGACCGAGGCACACAGGGCCAACACCCGGCATCAGGATGAAGCGTCGTCTCACGCGGTCTGCACGTCCAGCACGAACGCTGGTCCAACTGAGGCGCCAGGTGGAAATGGCATGGCAAGCCGTTCCACAGGACTACATCCAGCATCTCTACGATCGTCTCCATGGGAGAATAGCAGCCTGCATTGCTGCGAAAGGTGGATATACACTGTACTAGTGCCGACATTGTGCATGCTCTGTTGCCTGTGTCTATGTGCCTGTAGTTCTGTCAGTGTGATCATGTGATGTATCTGACCCCAGGAATGTGTCAATAAAGTTTCCCCTTCCTGGGTCAATGAATTCACGGTGTTCTTATTTCAATTTCCAGGAGTGTATAAATGAAAATGTTAATGACGGTTAAGTTAATCTCCGAAAGTTGTTGAACGATTACTTTGCAATTTTGGCACAAAGTTTAATTTTAGTGCGGGCGTGTTTTTAGGTATCTAATGCCTGAATATACGTATATTGTCAATATATAAAGCGAAAAAGTTTTACAAAATTCTCAAAATGAACGTTCCCGATTTCATTTCAGATTTTTACACGTTACTGTAATAAATGTTTAGAGACTATGCAGTTCTCATATATATATATATATATATATATATATATATATATATATATACAACAGTGAAACGTGGTTACCAAACGGCAAAGTTATATGTATGACTTAGTGCTTAATGATTCGAATTCTACTACAGAATCTAAATTTTCAAAAACAATAAACAATGATTAAGGTCAGATACAGAGGGGGAAGAGCTAATTGACAGAAAGTTGGGAGGAAATGGACGTAGAATATGGAAGGGGGAAGAAGGACAAAGAACGGGATCCATAGGAGGTGGATGGAGATGGTGGAGTAGCAGATGGACTGTAAAATGGAGGGAGAACGTAGTGGACTCAGGGAAAAGAAATAAGGAGGAGGTAGACAAAGATAGGGGAATGGGGAAATGAAAAGAGAAAGGGGAGACAAGGAAATTAGGTCGTATGTTCGATTGCGATACACATTAGAAACTTTTGCTTGCTCTTTTCTTTCTTTCCCATGTAAGTAAACTGATCCACGGCAAATATTGTCGGGGTCCAGCTAGTCTGTAGATCATTGTTTCAGTCTGCAATTAGATGTATGATCCCCATACAACGCAATGTGACATGTTGATGAGAAGACGCAGAAGACCTTGTGACATGAATAGCAGATGCCGGGCTGAGAACTGTATAAGCGCTGAGTGTTTGATTGTGTGGTTTGTAGCTGTCAACTTGCTATGGTGTGGCTGGACAAGATGAGTCATATGTGGCCCTCAGGACAGTGATTGTGAAGTTTCGGTAAGTGGTGGGCAGCAACCGGGAACATTCACTGAAAATACCAAAATGGTTTTACTACCGAAAATTTAAAACAGAGCTCACTGAAAGTTACACCACCCTTTGTGAATGTATAACTGACAAAATTATTACTATTTCAAATAATTTTTTATGAAATTCATAAAGGCACGGAAATGCAATGTGCGCATATGATACGTCGCTATAAAGCTATTCTTACCAGATATAAAAAGAAGAAGTAAACTGTATTATTTAACAGCAAAGTAAACAGTTATAGAACAATACAAAACATTGTTTCTCAACATGAACACAACTGTTTAACGCCAGAAGGAAAATTCCAGCCAATGATACTATTAATTCCTATTTGTAGTTAACTGTATTGCGGTGTTTTAATGTATGTGAAAGTGTCGTTTCGACTACTGTATGGCTGCAATACTAATATGTGTAAAGTCACTGTTTTGATTAATTTAACTGCAGCTCCAGAGATGGCTAATAGATTATTATTACTAGATTTACAACTGAATACTATGAGGTCGCAAAGTAAACAGGTGTATTTATGGTATATTAGGTATGTACAAATGTTACATTTTTGACGAATTTTAGCGAATGGTTGTCACGTTGTAACTCAATGTAGTTTACAGCCTAGAGGTCATGGGGCTTTTAAACACCCATGCAGAGCAGTGTTTGGAATCTTTTGCCAGTGAGCTGTCAGTTTGGTAATAATTTCCGAAGTACGGTGCGGCAAAAGATTCGCTAAGGCTTCTTTGTTTATTTCGGTGCACACGAGCACATTACTGGACTCTGAATTTTGTTGCACTCGGAATCTCGGGCTGGGTTTCAGCGACTGAATAATCTATAACATCACGAATTCTGTTGCTGTTTGTACACGAGTTACCTGTAGAAGTTCAGATATTTATGCATATGGTACCTTAACACGTGCACACACGCACACACACACACACACACACACACACACACACATTAATATGTTGATCGCTTTTTCCTCTCCTCGAATCGTCTTCTCACAAATACGTCACTAACCTAACGACCTGATATTTTCTACATGGTTGCAACTGCACCACTAAGTGGACCTTGCTTGTCGACTCCTTGCAACGGCTTATCCGCTGTTCCTAGCGGAAACACTTGTCTAGCTTTTTTCATTGATATATTAAATTTCGCAAGCACAGTTGCCATAATGACTGCGTTATTGTCTATCAGTTCTATGTTTAGCATTAAAAATCATTAATCCTTAATGTTGGCTTGTGATGAAGGAATCATATTAATAGTTGATCTATCTTGATTTAATCTTTCTCTATATACACTCCTGGAAATTGAAATAAGAACACCGTGAATTCATTGTCCCAGGAAGGGGAAACTTTATTGACACATTCCTGGGGTTAGATACATCACAGGATCACACTGACAGAACCACAGGCACATAGACACAGGCAACAGAGCATGCACAATGTCGGCACTAGTACAGTGTATATCCACCTTTCGCAGCAATGCAGGCAGCTATTCTCCCATGGAGACGATCGTAGAGATGCTGGATGTAGTCCTGTGGAACGGCTTGCCATGCCATTTCCACCTGGCGCCTAGGTTGGACCAGTTAGGTTAGGTTAGGTTTGTGTTTAACGTCCCGTCGACAACGAGGTCATTAGAGACGGAGCGCAAGCTCGGGTTAGGGAAGGATTGGGAAGGAAATCGGCCGTGCCCTTTCAAAGGAACCATCCCGGCATTTGCCTGAAACGATTTAGGGAAATCACGGAAAACCTAAATCAGGATGGCTGGAGACGGGATTGAACCGTCGTCCTCCCGAATGCGAGTCCAGTGTGCTACCACTGCGCCACCTCGCTCGGTGTTGGACCAGCGTTCGTGCTGGACGTGCAGACCGCGTGAGACGACGCTTCATCCAGTCCCAAACATGCTCAATGGGGGACAGATCCGGAGATCTTGCTGGCCAGGGTAGTTGACTTACACCTTCTAGAGCACGTTGGGTGGCACGGGATACATGCGGACGTGCATTGTCCTATTGGAACAGCAAGTTCCCTTGCCGGTCTAGGAATGGTGGAACGATGGGTTCGATGACGGTTTGGATGTACCGTGCACTATTCAGTGTCCCCTCGACGATCACCAGTGGTGTACGGCCAGTGTAGGAGATCGCTCCCCACACCATGATGCCGGGTGTTGGCCCTGTGTGCCTCGGTCGTATGCAGTCCTGATTGTGGCGCTCACCTGCACGGCGCCAAACACGCATACGACCATCATTGGCACCAAGGCAGAAGCGACTCTCATCGCTGAAGACGACACGTCTCCATTCGTCCCTCCATTCACGCCTGTCGCGACACCACTGGAGGCGGGCTGCACGATGTTGGGGCGTGAGCGGAAGACGGCCTAACGGTGTGCGGGACCGTAGCCCAGCTTCATGGAGACGGTTGCGAATGGTCCTCGCTGATACCCCAGGAGCAACAGTGTCCCTAATTTGCTGGGAAGTGGCGGTGCGGTCCCCTACGGCACTGCGTAGGATCCTACGGTCTTGGCGTGCATCCGTGCGTCGCTGCGGTCCGGTCCCAGGTCGACGGGCACGTGCACCTTCCGCCGACCACTGGCGACAACATCGATGTACTGTGGAGACCTCACGCCCCACGTGTTGAGCAATTCGGCGGTACGTCCACCCGGCCTCCCGCATGCCCACTATACGCCCTCGCTCAAAGTCCGTCTACTGCACATACGGTTCACGTCCACGCTGTCGCGGCATGCTACCAGTGTTAAAGACTGCGATGGAGCTCCGTATGCCACGGCAAACTGGCTGACACTGACGGCGGCGGTGCACAAATGCTGCGCAGCTAGCGCCATTCGACGGCCAACACCGCGGTTCCTGGTGTGTCCGCTGTGCCGTGCGTGTGATCATTGCTTGTACAGCCCTCTCGCAGTGTCCGGAGCAAGTATGGTGGGTCTCACACACCGGTGTCAATGTGTTCTTTTTTCCATTTCCAGGAGTGTAGAATCTCGACGTGCGTTATCTCACTGTACTAAAGAAAGAAACACACGCGTCATTTGGGAGTGTATATAATTACATTACACTTTTGCTGAAGCCACCATGATGGTACTGCATCGTCCCAGGCAGGGTATAATATGGGGAAAAGGGAAATCTGAGCTCGAATTGCATGCCTACGCCAATATTTACAACATTTAAATTTCATTTACAAAAACAAATAACTGCCTGTGACTTTGCATGACGACTGGCTGATTAATAAAATTAAATTGATGATGTAAGGAAACTTACTGGTGACAGAAGTTAAACTTGGCATGACTTCCGATTCTTTAGTAATCACTGCAATAACATCACATAAAGGCCCCGTGTACAAACTAGCAACACTGCAGGGTGCAGACCTTTTGCAGGATATGTTCCTATCTGTCTGAGGTTCCGCAGTTTTGTATGTACTTGTTGTTTATAAATAAAACTGGTACAATGAGACTCATAGGTTAGATATCGAACACACTCTTCTTCTCTACTTTTTTCACCCGTATTTCGCCTCATATAACTGTGAAGACAAGGATGTAATGATCTTTCCTCGTGCAGCTACACCATCGGTCAAACGTTTTCCATCACCCATTGTTAAAATTGTATACTTTATTTCAATGCACAAACACATGATACAAACGAAACAGACAAACAAAATAAATATTTCCTCTCTCTATCGTTAAGTACAGTATAAAATGTTTTAAATGTTAGACTCTTCAAAGTAACAATCCTTTTCCATCAAGAACAACTGCAATATACCAATGGTATTCTGAAGTTGAGATTTTGTTGTGTTTTCGAGGATATTACAGTCCAATACGACAGTAAATTATTTCATTGAGCTTCAGCATCAGATGACTTCAGTCTTCTGATCTTCTTGTCAAATTCATCTCACAAGAGTTCAAGAATCAGTTGGGAATTAAGTCCAGTGACAGATCTGGCCAAATCATACTCTTCAGTTTCACATACCTCTCATTTCTATTCACATATCATCTGCACAAATTAGAACCATCTTTGAGATCACTGTCCTGTTACAGGAAAACACAAGACCAACAAGTCTCTTGCCAGATGGCGCTATATTGACGATCAGTATCCTGTGATCTCCTTCCTTCTTTAAGTTTCCATTGATTCTCGCTGGATTACTGACACTTTTTTTTTTGAGTTGTAACTATTCTAACTGGTTTGATGTGCCCCCCCCCCCCCCCCCAAGAATTCTCCCCAGTGCCAAATTCGTCATCTCAGAGTAGCACTTGCAACCTACGTCTTAATTACTTGCTAGATGTATTCCAACCCCTGTCTCCCTCCACAGATTTTGCCCTCTACAGCTGTCTCTTAACAAATGTCCTATCAGCCTGTTCCTTTCCATTGTCAGTGATTTCCGCGTATTTCTTTCCTCTCCGATTCTGTGCAGAACCTCCTCATTCCTTACATTATCAGTCCACCTAACTTTCAACATTCGTCTGTAGCATCACATCTCAAATGCTTTGGCTATCTTCTCTTCCGCTTTTCACACAGCCCATGTTTCACTATCGTGTTATGCTGTGTTCCAAACGTACATTCTAAGAAACTTCTTCCTCAAATTAAGGTCTATGCTTGATACAAGGATACATCTCTTGCCAGGAATATCATCTTTGCCATTGCTAGACTACCTTAGATGCCAACCTTTCCCGTCCGTCGTTGGTTACTTTTCTGCCTAGGTAGTAGAATACCCTAACTTCGTTTCTCGCTCTTCTCATTTCTGCCACTTCTCATTAAATTCGACTTTCTTCGCTTTACTCTCAATCCGTATTCTGTGCTAATTAGGCTGTTCATTCTATTCAGAAGATCATCTAATTCTTCTTCACTTTCACTCAGTATAGCAATTTCATCAGCGAAACGTTTCATTAATAACCTTTTACCTTGAATTTTAAGCCCACTCCTGATTGAGCGGTAGGTAGGCAAAGGCTACATCCCTGGGCTACATCCTTTTTAATTCGAGCACTTTGTTGTCGGTCGTCCACTCTTATCATTTCCTCTTGGCTCCTGCAGATATTGTTTATTACCCGTCTCTCCCTATAGCCTCCCCCTATTTCTCTTACAATGTCAAACATCTTTCACCATGTTACACTGTCGAACGCTCATTTCCATGTCGACAAATTTTAAGAACGTATGCCCCTCTGGTGGCTTTACGCTTCCTAACGCCAAATTGATCGTCACCTAACACATCCTCAACTTTCTTTTCCATTCTTCTGTATGTTATTGTTGTCAGCAAACTTGGATGCATGAGCTGTGAGGGTGAAAAATCACTATGTGATCATAAGTGTCCGGACACACACAAAAACATTAGTTTCTCATATTAGGTGCATTGTGTTGCCACCTACTGTCAGGTACACCATACCAGCGACCTCAGTAATCATCAGACATCGTGAGAGAGCAGAATGGGGCGCTCCGAGAAACTCACGGACTTCGACGTGGTCAGGTCACTTGTGTCATACGTCTGTACGCGAGATTTCCAGACTCCTAAGCATTCCTAGGTCCACTGTTTCCGATGTAATACTGAAGTGGAAACGTGAAGGGACACGGACGGCACAAAAGCTTACAAGCCGACCTCGACTGTTGAGTGATACAGACCGCCGAGAATTGTAGCGGGTCGTAATGTGTAACGGGTAGACATCTATCCAGACCATCACACCGGAATTCCAAACTGAATCAGGATCCACTGCAACTCTTGTAACGGAATGGTTGCCCGTCTGTAACATCCCTGTAAGGGACTGGCCTGCACAGAGTCCTGACCTGAATTCTATAGAAACCCTTGAAAATGTTTTTAACGCCTTCTTCGTGCCAGGCCTCACCGACAGACATCAATACCTCTTCCCAGTGCAGCACTTCGTGAAGATTGAATTCCCCAGGAAATCTTCCAGCAGCTGATTGAACGTATACCTGCGTGAGTGGAAGTTGTCATCAAGGCTACAGGTTTGCCAACACGATATTGAATTCCAGCATTACTGATGGGGGCGCAACGAAGTTGTAGGACGTTTTCAGCCAGGTATCCGGATACTTTTGAACACATACTGTATGTACGATAATTGTCGGAGGTGTCAGCTCATGCCGTCTTCGGAATGTGCGGATGATACTTTTCCGAAAGTCGGATGGTATGTCGCCAGACTCGTGCATTATGTGCGCCAACGCAAATAGCCGTTATGCTGCCACTTCCTCCAATGATTTTAGAAACTCTAATGGAGTATTATATATCCCGTCTAGCTTATTAGATCTTTGTCCTCCAAAAATTTCCTAAATTTTTATACTGGATCCCTATCTCTTCTCAATTGACGTCTGTTTCTTATTGTATCACATCAAACAAATCTTCCCCATCATCGATGCTATCAGTGTATTCTTTCCACCTATCCACTCTCTCCTCTGCATTTAACAGTGGAATTACACTTGCACTCTTAATGTTATCAGCCTTGCTTTTAATGTCACCAAAGGTTGTCTTGACTTTCGTGTAGGCTGGATTTGTCCTTCCAACAATCAGTTCTTTTTCGACATCTTCAAATTTTTCATGCAGCCATTTCGTCTTTGCTTCGCAGCACTTCCTATTTGTTTCATTCCTCAGCGATTTGTATTTCCGTGTTCCTGAATTTCCCTGAACATTTTTGTTTCATTCATCGTTCAGCTGAAGTACTTCTTCTGTTACCCACGGTTTCTTCTGAGTTACCTTCTTTCCTACATCTACGACTGCATTTTTTGGAGATGTATATTCCTCTTCATCCGTACTGCCTACTGAGCTACTCCTTACTACTGTATCTATAACGTTAGTGAACTTCAAGTGTATCTCGTCATTCCTTAGTATTTCCGTATTGCACTCCATTGCGTATTGATTATTCCTGCCTAATACCTTAAACTTCAACCTGCTCATCATCACTACAACAGTGTGATCTGAGTCTGTATCTGCTCCTGAGTACGCTTTATAATCCCGTATCAGATTTTGGATTTTCTTTCTGACTATGATGTACTCTAACTGAACTCTTGCCGTAACACCAGGCCTTTTCCAACCGTACCTCCATTTCTTGCAATTCCTAAACAGAGTGTGCGCTATTACCGAGTCAAAAAGCCGCATAACACGTCCAACCATGACCGACCATCCACCTGGATTCACATTTGGAGGCATACAGTGACCCAACATATGTTATCCAAGAAACCGACGAAAAAACGTACTACGCCAGCATCCAAATACTTCAGACTTAGACGTTTTGGCGAATAACTCATTAGACCATTGCTGCAAACTCCAGGTTTTCTGTTTCTGTGCCTATTGCGACATTTTCACTTTGAGAAGTATGCGTTATAGAGTTTTCTTGGCCGCTTTGCACGCCTGTAAATCTTGGTCACGAAGATCGCATTGCACAGTTGAGACAGTGGTTTGCGCTGGTCTTTTACTGTTTGCTTTCTCGCAATTTTCAGGTCTCGCAAGAGTCCCCTGACATTTACTCGGTACTCGTAAGAACTGATCTTCCCTGTACGCGGTTTCCCAGATAGCGTAACTCTTGCATGACACGATTTTTTTGGAATCGCAGCAATGTATATACCACTGTAGATTAGGCTAAGCCAACTTTTTTGCTGTTGTCCTACTATAATATCGTTCCTGACACTGAGATACAATTACAGCATGTTCTTCAATTCATATCTCTCGCTTCCATCCCATTATCAGGTATACTGTATGGACCCCATCACGTGAACAAGCACACTGCTGGATGCACACAGTGTATTGAGAAATATTGCGAACTGATTTCTACACAGAAGGGTGAAGTGATGAGTCCTACTCGAAACGAACCGTCTTAGGTTAAATTGATGTAAGTGTTCTTGTAGATACTCACTAGCGCCTCTCTCTGCGAACAGCCAGTGAAATACACATCAAAGGCGTCTAGCCTGTATATTTTTTTGATCTTTTATTATAATTTCGGGAATATGATGTAATATTCAAATCGAAACCCCTGTTTTAATCACAAATATATAGATCTGGTAGGTGATCAAAACTTTTGAATTGTAGTGTATTATGTGAAGGTTACTGTTGTATGTAAAGTATCAGGCGATAACAGACCTGAAAAAAAAAACTACGTTGGGGCATAAGTTCATAAGTATTTCGTATGGCATGTTGTTGCACAGGTTGCTTCAAGTATATTAAACCATTATTATTTATTAGAAGTCGAAAATGGTTTTAGCGTTAATGTATGTTCCAGTTTCATGGTTATGTAGATTTGTTTCAGCGTTAGAAAAAGGAGCACAAAAAGTCAGAAATTTAATATTTGTGACCTTTTGTACTCTTTCGATTTAATAGGTGGTATCAGGCCACAGAGAGGCAACTGGAAACATTTGAGAAATGTGTAGTGCATCAAAGAAATCGCTTTTCGACGTGAGGCTTTCGCGAATTTACGATCAACGGTCTTTGATAAATGAAATTTTAGCTGTTTACAGCTAGAGCCTACTCAGTAACCTCGTGCGACAGTTACATTCAGTGGCCGCCTTCGGGGAAAACTATAGAAAGGTAACTTGTGGTTAAAAGTCGTGTGAATTACGTAATCATTAGAGACAAACGAAAGACTTCAGCAATTCCCTTAACCGACACAAGGAAATAATAGAAAACGTAAATTATGATGGTCAGGTGGGGATGTGAAACACTCTGAGTTTATTTCACAAAAAGAGAACAATGGTTGGATCTAATAAAAAGCATATGTGGCGAAGTCCTTTGTGAGTCCTCAGAATTTAACGTTATGCGTCTGGTGGCAAAAAGAAGTCATTTTGTTTGAAAACTATCTTCCAAGACGGTGATCATCGCAGTTGGCACCCGTGATTCCTAGAAGTCGGAATATAGTTAAAGCTCCGAGTGTTACTACTGTACAGTCTCTCGCGTCTACGTTTTGCTGATTTCTCAAAAGAATCTGTCCAGGAGATTGGTTACAAAGCGGTCTCTATTGCACGTGCTCTTCTGATCTAGAGTCCTCCAACATTATCTTGCTCGCTATTTCGGGACAAAGATCAAGAAAATTTCTTTCCGGACAAAAATTTAACCTTTTCTTTGTCTCCACGCCAGCAGATTTCTAATGTCGTGGAATGCAAATCGGCCCGAGCATCATCGGGCTGTATCGCTAAACGCGAATGGCTTTATATCTGAAAACGTTAGCAAGCAAGGATCTGGCAGTCGTAAGGTGTCCGGCCACAAGAAACATAACACACTACACTCAAAGCATAAGTCAATTTTATTTAAAAAGTAATGCAATGTTTTAAATAAATTTTATTTGATGTAATTTGACCTTCTCAAACTAATGAAATTATTTGCAGCAATCGGAAAAGAGTCAACAATAACTATTTACTGGTTTTGGTTTATCGAAGATTATTTTGAGATTTCAAAACGTGACAGTGACCTCGTAGATTCTCCTCCATAACGTAGGTCTTTCCCAAAATACATTTAATGAAACACAGTATGAATTCAAGTGCTTTTAAGATTAAATATTAACAGGTGTTCCAGAAAAACACATAAATTCAGTGAACAAACCTGATAACAACAGACAAAAAGTTAATATGAAAGCAATGTGGTTCACACTTGATCTAAATCAGAACAAGATTATTTTAACTCTTATCAATAGGTGACGCTGGTATCCTTAAAGCACCTTATATTCGTAAGAAGCAGTCAAATGTGAAATTAGGAAAAGTTCAAACCGCAGCAAAAAGTGAATATAACAATGTTCGTGGTTTGCTTTTAAGTTTTGATAATCAGGTTAGTTCCACAACAAAGAATGAATAAAATTTAAGCCACTACGCCCATTTGGCTTAAACTAAAACAACAGTTAATGAAACTGAATTTAAATAATTCTTGTGTATGAAATAAATTACACAAAACATGGGCAAATAATATAGATAAATTTCCAACTGGGCTCAGATCTGGAAGGGACTAGACGACTCACCTCAAATAATTGTAGCAAAAGCTATTTTAACATTGAAAGATAGCCAGCTCGTATCTAGAACGCACTTACAGTAAAACTGGGGTCACCAAAAAACATTACACAATGTATAGCTTGAAGAACCTTATAGCACTGTGAATAGCTCCGAATAGCTGTTCGAACAGTCCTCACGCTGAGGTGATCAACATATATCCAAGAAGAACCAATGACTGTGACTCATTAATTCTACTTTGACCGCAAATAGCAAATTTCCAAGGCTTTTGTCCCAAAATCCGAATAACATGCTTCTCAGATGGGTAACTGGGTACCATAGGGACCCCTTTCAAGTCGTGTTCAGCTTTGCCAAATGTTTATTGTATCCTAGAACCCTATGATTTTCAGCTCTTGTTCTTCGATGCCACTGCTGCAGTTATCGGTGGTAAACTACTGATAGTGCCCTCATACGCAAAATCGTTGAACTGACGGGGCGGAGAGGAACCAGGCACTCTGGCAGAGTGCATGCCTGCTGATAACCAACGGCCTTGCCACAGTAGCGACACCGGATCACGTCAGATCGCAGATATTAACACTGTCGGGATTGGTTAACAGTTGGATGGATCACCGTCTGGGTCTCCCGAAAGCTGTTGGCAGGATGGGTACACTCAGCCCTGGTGAGGCTAATTGAGGAGCTTCTTGACCGAGAAGTGGCGGTTCCGGTCATGAAAACTGACAACGGCTGGGAGGGCAGTGTGCTGCCCACATGACCTCTGTATCTGCATCCTGTGACGCCAAAGTGCTGAGGATGAGATGGCGGCCGGTCGTTACCGTTGGGCATTCAAGGCCATTTCGGACCCTGTTTGTTTTTATGCTCCCTGGTGTCGTTTCAGGTACCCGTTTAAAGTCCTTGGTTACGTTACTACGTTACGATTTCTCAGGCTCCGTTATGGGCGCACTTTCGCAGCACCGCGAGGACGATTTAAGCGCACGTGAAGCTCGCAGCAGCGCTGTTTATTCACGGGACCATTGGCAGGACATAGGCAGAGAGTTGGCCGTTGGACGGAGCCGTACTCGGCAACGTACCTTGTGCTGAGGTGTAGTGGTGGGCTGCTCCCTGTGTTTGGATCGCTGGAGGTAATTTCGAGGACCGCCTTGAGGTCGTACTCTGTCTTCAAGGTGAAGAGGACACATATTACTGGTAATGTTGGTGAATTGCCTTCTGTCTTGTTTGGTGGAAGAAGCAACCTACACACTCCATGACTGAGTTCGTCGCCGTTAAGCGTCGTTTGTCGTTCCTGTTAATCGTTTTACTGGCAGCAATTTGACTGATGCCTTAAATGAGCGTCAGAATCAAGAGAGTTACTAAGCCCAAACACTTCATTGATTGTAGTTTTTGCTTTGCACTGTTAATGTGTGCATTTGTAACTTTCAGTACTTTGTACATCAGCGGTTGAAAATTCCACTCAAGTTCAACATTTGTGACATATTTCCGTGTTTTGAGGGAGGCTGCTGCCATCCTTCCTTCGTTATCCAATTTGCGTTCTGAGTGTAGATTTTAGAATACATGTCGGTTCTGTACTGTGTTCACGAAAGCAGGAAGTTGCATCTTTTCCTAATTTGAAATTTTATCGCCCAGTGTAACGGTCTATTCTGCCTATTAACAGCACGACAGAATTTTATTCAATTAGTGCTATTTTTGCTTGTAGTTGCTAATGTAAAAATGATCATCACTGAATTTTACTGTTTCCTTTGGTTTAGTATTTGTAGCATAAAATCGACTTCTGTTGCATATTCGCATGTCCGTACTTTCTTTAATAGTCCTGCATGCAGTTTGTCATTCTCTTTCTTTGTGGATCTGATTTTTGTCCTGCATGTTCTATTATCTGCTCTGAATCAAGCAATGATCTGGGCCCCTAAAAGTGAAGCTCGTTAATAAATGAAAAGTTAATCTATCAATTTTTTTGTCATCAGTCTTCTGACTAGTTTCATGCGGCCGGCCCACCAGGAATTCCTCTCCTGTGCTAATATCTTCATCTCAGAGTAGCACTTGCAAGCTACGTCCTCAATTATTTGTTGGATGTATTCCATTCTCTGTCTTCCTCTACAGTCTGTGCCCACTACAGCTCCCTCTAGTACCATGAAAGTCATTCCCTCATGTCTTAACAGAAGTGCTACCATCCTATCACTTCTCTTTATCAGTATTTTCCACATATTCCTTTCCTCTCCAATTTTACGCAGAACCTCTTCATTCCTTACCTTATCAGTCCACCTAATTTTCTACATTCGTCTGTAGCCCCACATATCAAATGCTTCGATTCTTATGTTCCGGATTTCTCACAGACCATGTTTCACTACCATACAATGCTGTACTCTTGACGTACATTGTCAGAACCTTCTTCCTCAAATTAAAGCCAATATTTGATATTAGTAGACTTCTCTTGGCCAGGATTGCCCTTTTAGCCATAGCTAGTCTGCTTTTGATATCCTTCTTGCTCCGTCCGTGATTGGTTATTTTACTGCATAGTAGCAGAATTCCTTATCTTCGTCTACATTGTGACCATCAGTCCTGATGTTAAGTCTCTCGCTGTTCCGATTTCCACAACTTTTCATTATTTTCGACTTTCTTCGATTTACTCTCAACCCATAAACTTTATTGTTCATTCCATTCAGCACATAATGTAATTCTCATGTTTGGAAATTTATCAGCGAATCGTGACATTCATATCCTTTCACTTTGAATTATAATTCCGCTCCTGAACCTTTCTTTTGTTTCCATCATTGCTTCCTCGATGTACAGATTGAACATTAGGCTGCATCCTTGTCTTACACCCCTTTTAATATGAGCACTTCGTTCATGGCCCTCCACTCTTGTCATTCTCTCTTGGCTCTCGTACACATTGCATATGACCCGTCTTTTCCTATAGCTTATCCCTACTTTTTTCAGAATTTCGAACATTTTGCACCATTTTGCATTGTTGAATGCTTTTTCCAGGTCGACAAGTCCTGTGAACATGTCTTTATTTTTCATTAGTCTTGCTTACGTTATTAACCGAAACGTCAGAATTGCCTCGCTCCTGCCTTTACCTTTCCTAAAACCAAACTGATCGTCATCTAGCTCATCCTGAATTTTCTGTTTCATCCTTCTGTATATTATTCTTGTAAGCAACTTGGATACATGAGCTGTTAAGCTGATTGTACGGTAATTCTCGCACTTGTCAGCTCTTGCCGTCTTCGGGATTGTGTGGATGATACTTTTCCGAATGTCAGATGGTAAGTGGCCAGACCCATACATTTTACACACCAACGTGAATAGTCGTTTTGTTGTCACTTCCCAAACTATTTTAGAAATACTGATTCAGTGTTATCTATGTCTTATGCCTTCTTTTGATTTTAAGTCCTCCAAAGCTCTTCCAAATTCTGATTCTAATACAGGATCACCTCTCTCTTCTAAATCGACACCTGTTTCTTCTTCTCACATCAGACAAACCTTCCCCCTCATGTAGGCTTTCAATGTATTCTTTATAACTATCCGCTCTCTCCTCTGCATTTAACAGTGGAATTACCGTTGCACTCTTAATGATATCAACCTTCCTTTAATGTCACCAAAGTTTGTTTTGACTTTCCAGTAGGCTAAGCCTGTCTTTCCCAGAATCATTTCTTTCAAGAAGTCTTCACATTTTTCCTGCAGCAATTTCGTCTTAGCTTCCGTGCTCTTTCTATTTATTTCATTCCTAAGCGACTTGTATTTCTGCATTCCTGAGTCTCCCGGAAAATTTTTGTACTTCCTCCTTTCATCGATCAATTGAAGTGTTTCTACTCTTACTCACGGTTTCTGCGCAGTTACCGTCTTTGTACTTATCATTTCTTTCCAAACTTCTGTGACGGCCCTTTTTAGAGATTTCTATTTTTCTTCAATTGTACTGCCTACTGTGCTATTCCTTATTGCTGTATCGATAGCCTTAGAGAACTTTAGTCATATCTCGTCATTACTTAGTACATCCGTATCCCACTTCTTTGGGTATTGATTCTTTCTGAATAACGTCTTAAATTTCAGGTTACTCTTCATCACTACTATTTTGTGATCTGAGTCCATATGTGCTCCTGGGTACGCCTTGCAATTCAGTATCTGATGTAGGAATCTCTGTGTGACCATGATGTAATGTAACTCTAATCTTCTCGTATCTCCCGGCCTTTTCCAACTATACCGCCTCCTCTTCTAATTCTTGAATAGAGTATTCGCTATTACTCGCTGAAACTTGTTACAGAACTCAATTATTCTTTCTCCTCTTTCATTACTTGTCCTAAGCCCATATTCTCCTTCGCTTACAACTGGATTCCAGTCCCCCATGACCATTACGTTTTCATCCCTCTTTACCTACTGTACTACCTTTTCAGTATCCTCATACACTTTCTCTATCTATTCATCTTCGGCTTGCGATGTCGGCATGTATACCTGAACTATCGTTGCCGGTGTTGGTTTGCTTTCCATTCTGATAATAGCGACCCAGTCACTGAACTGTTCATAGTAACATACTTTCTGCTCTAACTTCCTGTTCATAACGAGTCCTACTCCCGTTATACTATTTTCTTCTGTTGAAATTACCCTATACTCATCTGACCAGAAATCCTGGTCCTCTTTCCACTTCTCTGAACCATACTATATGTAGATTGAACCTTTGCGTTTCCCTTTCCAGATTTTCTAGTTTCCCTATCACGTTCAGGCTTCTGACATTCCACGCCGCGACTCGTTGAACGTTATCCTTTTGTTGATTATTCAATCTTTTCCTCAAGGTAACCTACCCCTGGCAATCTCCTCCTGGAGATCCGAATGGGGGACTATTCCGTAACATTTTCCCAATGGAGAGATCATGACACTTCTTGAATTACAGGCTACATGTCCTGCGGCTACAAGTTATGTGCTCTTAATGCAGAAGTTTACGTTGCCTTCTGCATCCTCATTCCATTGATCATGGCTGGTTTTTCCACCTTTAGGGCAGTTTCCCACCCCTAGTACAAGAGAGTGCCCTGAAACTCGGTCCGCTCGTACGCCTTCTTTGTCAAGGCCATTCACTGAATGAGGGTGACTTATTATGCTGGAAGTCTTTGGCCACTAGTGCCTATTATTGATCAGATTTTAAGGAGTGGCGGGATTCGAACCCGGGATCGAGGCCTTTTGATTGTGAATCAAAGACGCTATCCCTAGATAGTGGGTGCAACATGTACCTATTACAGCACCCTTCTCCGTCTGCATCACGGACTTCCTTATCTGTCTGCTTCACATTCGTGTATAGTTTCTTTGTTCCAAATGTTTGATTGTTTACCTGTTTGTTTTAATAGTGATCATAAAACATGCTACTTTGCCTGCTACACAGACGTAAACAAAAGCAACGCTTTTTAAAAACTTATAATTAATGGTCTCACTATCTGCTTTACAGAAGTGCACAGGAACTTCAGTGTCCGCCATTCGTTACTCTTACCACAATCTTTGTTAAATTCTTGTACATTTATCAGAATCTATAGATTTGTTTCCAATTTGGTGACCCTTGTAATCAAACATTTTCCCATTATGGCGAGTTAGTGTCACTTGTTCCGATACTTGCAAGAAAATAACCTGTGGTAAACAGCATTTTTAAATTCCTTTTTCTTACGTACACTCCTACAAGATCAATGTTCCTTACCAGCTCACTGTTCTTAAAGGGCTGTGTGGAAAAAAAGCAGCAAGTTCAATGACTCAATTAGGGATCATTACAGGAGTAAATTTCACTTAATATGTAAATATACTTTGAACGAAAAGAAAATGAAGTAATCGAAAAATCTCTCTCTGAAGGCTTCAGAAATTGAGAGGAAAAGTATTTAGAGACTGTGCATGTCTTTAGAACAAGTATCTCATACGAAAAAGAAACGAGCCAAGCTTGCTTTCTAAAACTGTGTGAATTGCAAGCATTAAATGCGCTCATTGTAGGGAGCATGCTTAATTTAGAGCATATGTATGCAAATGTAATACAGTTCGTTAACAAGCACATGATATCGTACCTATCAAAACACAACGTAATGTTTTTAGCAATATAATTAGCGAAAGCACTTTCGAAGTAAACACATTATGTTTATTTATTGGCTTGGTTTATGTCCACAATGGGATTCCATGTAACTACTTTTGTTATGTCGTAGAGTTAAGTTCATTAACAGGTGACGCAATTACCGACAGTGTTTGTTCGTCTAATGTAATGGTTACAGTTGGTCATACACATGTAACATTTCTATGTTTAATGGCCATAACTGATAACACCTGGACAGTTACAAGATCTAACACAAAGTTTTTTAAAAAATGCCCCTTTTATCGTATTGTAGTTCTTTGATTTTGGGTTGTTACCACTAACCGTCGCTCACCTAAGTGACCTTCATTTGTCATCTATTACATATTCCTCTGCTGTAATTTGACAACATATTGTGTTACTTATGTACATTTATTTTGTGATGGTTGTGAACTTATTCCTTCAGTCTTACAATTTACTCATTACTCATACTAGTTTTATGTTTATATTGTACCACATCAGTTATTGGTAGTAATTGCCTTCTGTTTTGATTATTGACTATAGACTACCTCTGTAAGGTTTTTTACGATGTTACCTAAAGACACACTTTTCATGCTGTTGGTAGGAGTTTCTCTTTTTAAAAAAGTAGCAATAATGTGTTTGCCAAATTTGTTTACGAAGTGCTGACATGTAGTTAATCGCAGTGCATGGAAGTTTGTGAACTTAATATTTGACTTGCTTTCTATGGTGAATACTAGAGCAACATACTGGCCATCGTTTACCTCTTTGATAGTTCAATTGCCACACTAGGTTTCTCAATGGTTCTATGCCATAGACGACGGCACTGTCAAATAAGCCTGCACGAGGTGAGACTTGCATTGTCATCAGCTTATGTGTTCACTTTCGTGAGCTTTGTACTAAAATTTAATGGTCATATAAGAATGATACTATTTGTAATTTCTGTATATTTTCTATCATTAATTTCTTGAACCCTCATTCCACAGCTTCAGTCCGATGATAAAACGCTTAATAAAAGTCTGTGTGATCAAGATATTTCTATATTTTAAAGTTGTAATTTCAGAGTTCCATATAATAATCTAATTCCGTCAGCATCACCGTATGTAATGAATCTACATTTCATTATCGATGTTCTACCACTGCATGTAATGAATCTACATTTCATCATCGACATTCTACTTTTCTTGATTTTTATCTTACAATCTCTTTTGATGATACTATCTATTGCGTTCAACTGTTCTTCCAAGTCTTTTACCATTACCGACAGAATCATCAGTTAAACTCAATGATTTAATTTCTTTTCTATGAACTTTAATTTCCCTTCGGATTCGTTGATATCCTTTACTGGTTGCTCAATGCAGAGACCGAATACCTACTGCCACCCGTCATGTCTTTCGACTACAGTGAGTTTTTTTTTTTTATAGAAGTTGTGAATAACCTATCGCTCCCTCTATTTTACTCGGGATACCTTAAAACTTTCAGTGTGTCTCCCAGTCAACGTTTTAAAATGTTTTCTCAAAATCGAGAAATGCTAGAAACGTAAGTTTCCGTTTCTTAAACTTATTATCTAAGATACGGCAGTATTGCCTTAAGTGCTCTTACATATTTGTGAAATCCAAACGGTTCTCATCCGAGACTGGCTTTTACCAGTCTTTCCAAACATCTGGAAACTATTCGTGTAGTATTTTGCTGCCATGATTTATTAGAACGATAGTATGGTAATATTCTCATTTGTCAGAAACTGCCAGCCTTGGAATTGTAATTTGTAGGCTCTTCTTTACGTTACAGGGTTTTTCACAAAAGATTATGAAACTGACATCCACGGCTCAAAACTCCACGCCAAGTTAAAAATACCGTTACAGCTGTATGGTTACTTTATTAAAAAATTATGACCGGTTTCTTATTGTTAGTTACACCATCACGTGAAGTCAGTTACAATATGATACTGGGGTACAAGTGATATTAAACTTCTCTCCAATTCTTAGAACTTCGTTCTAAAGATCACGCACACTACAAACTAAAGAAGAAGAGGTCCAATAGCCGGAACCATGTTCTAGTCAACTGAATCCGACTAATGGAGTACAGGGTAGCTCCGCAGCTGACTGCTGTAAACCGAGTGAAATTACATCGGGGGAAAAGTTTAACGTTATTTCCACTTCGGTATCAAGTTGCAGTTGATTTCAGATGTTGAGGGCACTAACGTTGCGAAACCGATCAGGCATTTTAAATGAAGTAGCAGAGTTTTTAACTAAAAATCAGAGTTTTTTACTCAGTAGGGTGTATTACTCCTAATCATACTGGACAACCAAAGAAACTCGTACAACTGTCTACGTTCGTGTACTGCCCCCGCGAGCATGCAGAAGTGCACCAATAAGACGTGCCATGGACTCGATTAATGTCTGAAGTAGTGCTGGAAGGAACTGACACCCTGAAACCTGCAGGGCTGTCCATAAATGCGTTAGAGTACTAGGGAGTGGAGATCTCTCCTGAACAGCGAGTTGCAAGGCATCCCAGATACGCTCAATAAAGTTCATGTCTGGGGAGTTTGGCGACCATCGGAAGAGTTTAAAATGAGAAGAATATTACTGGAGCCTCTCTGTAGCAATTAGTGAAGTGTGGGGTGTATCATTATCCTGCTGGAATTGCCCAAATCTGTCGGAATGCACAATGGATATGAATAGAAGAGGTGGTCAGACAGGATGCTGTCAGAGTCATATCTACAACAGCACACCCTCCACACCATTTCAGAGCTCCTTTTTTTTTGGTCATCAGTCTACTGACTTGTTTGATGCGGCCCGCCACGAAATCCTTTCCTGTGCTAACCTCTTCATCTCAGAGTAGCACTTGCAACCTACATCCTCAATTATTTGCTTGACATATTCCAATCTCTCTCTTCCTCTACAGTTTTTGCCCACTACAGCTCCCTCTAGTACCATGGAAGTCATTCCCTCATGTCTTAGCAGATGTCCTATCATCCTGTCCCTTCTCCTTATCAGTGTTTTACACATATTCCTTGCCTCTCCGATTCTGCGTAGAACCTCCTCATTCCTTACCTTATCAGTCCACCTAATTTTCAACATTCGTCTATAGCACCACATCTCAAATGCTTCGATACTTTTCTGTTCCGGTTTGCCCACAGTCCATGTTTCACTACCACACAATGCTGTACTCCAGACGTACTTCCTCAGAAATTTCTTCCTCAAATTAGGGTCGGTATTTGATATTAGTAGACATCTCTTGGCGAGAAATGCCTTTTTTGCCACAGCGAGTCTGCTTTTGATGTCCTCCTTGCTCCGTCCATCATTGGTTATTTTACTGCCTAGGTAGCAGAATTCCTTAACTTCATTGACTTCGTGACCATCAATCCTGATGTTAAGTTTCTCGCTGTTCTCATTTCTACTACTTCTCATTACCTTTGTCTTTCTCCGATTTCCTCTCAAACCATACTGTGTACTCATTAGACTGTTCATTCCGTTCAGCAGATCATTTAATTCTTCTTCACTTTCACTCAGGATAGCAATGTCATCAGCGAATCGTATCATTGATATCCTTTCACCTTGGATTTTAATTCCACTCCTGAACCTTTCTTTTATTTTCATCATTGCTTCCTCGATGTACAGATTGAAGAGTAGGGGCGAAAGGCTACAGCCTTGTCTTACACCCTTCTTAATACAAGCACTTCGTTCTTGATCGTCCACTCTTATTATTCCCTCTTGGTTGTTGTACATATTGTATATGCCCCGTCTCTCCCTATAGCTTACCCCTACTTTTTTCAGAATCTTGAACTGCTTGCATCATTTTATATTGTCGAACGCTTTCTCCAGGTCGACAAATCCTATGAAAGTGTCTTGATTTTTCTTTAGCCTTGCTTTCATTATTAGCCGTAACGTCAGAATTGCCTCTCTCGTCCCTTTGCTTTTCCTAAAGCCAAACTGATCGTCACCTAGCGCATTCGCAATTTTCTTTTCCATTCTTCTGTATATTATTCTTGTAAGCAGCTTCGATGCATGAGCTGTTAAGCTGTTTGTGCGATAATTTTCGCACTTGTCAGCTCTTGCCGTCTTCGGAATTGTGTGGATGATGCTTTTCCGAAAGTCAGATGGTATATCGCCAGCCTCATATATTCTACACACCAACGTGAATAGTCCTTTTGTTGCCACTTCCCCCAATGATTTTAGAAATTCTGATGGAATGTTATCTATCCCTTCTGACTTATTTGACCGTAAGTCCTCCAAAGCTCTTTTAAATTCCGATTCTAATACTGGATCCCCTCTCTCTTCTAAATCGACTCCTGTTTCTTCCTCTATCACATCAGACAAATCTTCACCCTCATAGAGGCTTTCAATGTATTCTTTCCACCTATCTGCTCTCTCCTGTGGATTTAACAGTGGAATTCCCGTTGCACTCTTAATGTTACCACCGTAGCTTTTAATGTCACCAAAGGTTGTTTTGACTTTTCTGTATGCTGAGTCTGTCCTTCCGACAATCATATCTGTTTCGAAGTCTTCACATTTTTCCTGCAGCCATTTCGGCTTAGCTTCCCTGCACTTCCTATTTATTCATTCCTCAGCCACTTGTATTTCTGTATTCCTGATTTTCCCGGAACATGTATGTACTTTCTTCTTTCATCAATCAACTGAAGTATTTCTTCTGTTACCCACGGTTTCTTCGCAGCTACCTTCTTTGTACCTATGTTTTCCTTCCCAACTTTTGTGGTGGCCCTTTTTAGATATGTCCATTCCTCTTCAACTGTACTGCCTACTGCGCTATCCTTATTGCTGGATCTATAACGTTAGAGAACTTCAAACGTATCTCGTCATTCCTTAGTACTTCCGTATCCCACTTCTTTGCGTATTGATTCTTCCTGACTAATTTCTTGAACTTCAGCCTACTCTTCTTCACTACTATATTGTGATCTGAGTCTATGTCTGCTCCTGGGTACGCCTTACAATCCAGTATCTGATTTCGGAATCTCTGTCTGACCATGATGTAATCTAATTGTAATCTACCCGTATCTCCCAGCCTTTTCCAAGTATACCTGCTCCGCTTGTGATTCTTGATCAGGGTATTCGCTATTACTAGCTGAAACTTGTTATAGAACTCAATTAGTCTTTCTCCTCTTTCATTCCTTGTCCCAAGCCCCTATTCTCCAGTAACCTTTTCTTCTACTCCTTCCCCTACAACTGCATTCCAGTCGCCCATGACTATTAGATTTTCGTCCCCCTTTACATACTGCATTACCCTTTCAATATCCCCATACACTTTCTCTATCTGTTCATCTTCAGCTTGCGACGTCGGCATGTATACCTGAACTATCGTTGTCGGTGTCGGTCTGCTGTCGATTCTGATTAGAACAACCCGGTCCCTGAATTGTTCACAGTAACACACCCTCTGCCCTACCTTCCTATTAATAACGAATCCTACACCTCTTATACCATTTTCTGCTGCTGTTGATATTACCCGATACTCAACTGACCAGAAATCCTTGTCTTCCTTCCACTTCACTTCACTGACCCCTACTATATCTAGATTGAGCCTTTGCATTTCCCTTTTCAAATTTTCTAGTTTCCTAACCACGTTCAAGCTTTTGACATTCCACTCCCCGACTCGTAGAACGTTATCCTTTCGTTGATTATTCAATCTTTTTCTCATGGTAACCTCCCCCTTGGCAGTCCCCTCCCGGAGATCCGAATGGGGGACTATTCCGGAATCTTTTGCCAATGGTGAGATCTTCATGACTCTTCTTCAATTACAGGCCACATGTCCTGTGGATACACGTTACGTGTCTTTAATGCAGTGGTTTCCTTTGCCTTCTGCATCCTCATGTCGTTGATCATTACTGATTCTTCCGCCTTTAGGGGCAATTTCCGACCCCTAGGACAAGAGAGTGCCCTGAACCTCTATCCGCTCCTCCGCTCTCTTTGACAAGGTCGTTGGCAGAATGAGAGCCACTACCAGCTTCAAGAGTCCCCTGCTGACATGCAGGGACCATGGAGTCATGAGGCTGTGTTCATACCCGTACACGTCCATCCCCTCTATACAATTTGAAACGAGATTTGTTCGTCCATACTCAGGCAACATGCCTCCAGTCATCAACACAATGTTGGTATGGATAGGCCCAGTCGAGGAGTAAAGGTCTGTGTCGTGTGGTCATCACTAACCTAAGGACATCACACACAACCATGCCCGAGGCAGGATTCGAACCTGCGACCGTAGCAGTCCAGCGGTTCCGGAGTGAAGCGCCTAGAACCGCTCGGCCACCGCGGCCTGCTACTGTTTTCTTCCAAGGTTCGTAATTAGCTTCAGAATATATCGTCTACTCCAAACGCCTTCTATCAATTTATTCATATGGCTCAGTGTTCTGTCCAGTTCAAAAAAATGTTCAAATGCGTGTGAAATCTTATGGGACTTAACTGCTAAGGTCATCAGTCCCTAACCTTACAACACTACTTAACCTAAATTATCCTAAGGACTAACACACACACACACCGAGGGAGGACTCGAACCCCGCCGGGACTAGCAGTTCGGTTTAATATTTCATGCTTGATCCAAGAATTTTTTTTTATCTATCATCGAAGGTGTAGTCTTTGAGTAACTATTCATAACCAAAAGGATTTAATTCCAACGGGCGTTTGTATTCAGATAAACGTACAGTAGATATCATGAATAATTTATTAACAACCATAATGGGTTGTGCGTGTAGTCTATGGCGTACTGCATTGTCTATGAAATAAACTTATAACTTAGTATTTGTTTCCCTGTCTGAGGTTAAGTACAGGTTACAGCTATACGATGAACAGATGATGTTGAGTTGTGTACGGCCAATGACCTATCTCGGATTTCAAGATATCTAAGACGTAAAAAAATTGCAACGATTACTGAAGATTAGGCGCGCCCAAGTAATTTCCCCTGATCAAAAGTTTCTGTGTTGATGTTGCATTCGGTGACTCTGACAATTTTTCATAATTATACGTCAGCCCCAACCACTGGTTACAGACTTACTAGTCAAAAACATTGGTCTATTCGTTTGGTCAATTCGGTAGTCGCTTGCTTCGTGTCTTTGCAACGCAAGTAGGAGACACTCAAGAAACAGCTCAGCCACAGAAACATAATTTTCCTGCAGCTATCTACTACTTCCAGCAGCTAGCTAGTGAGATGTCATACCAGAATAAGTTTAGCATCGCCGTGATCTTTTAATCACTTCCTGTACTGAGTCAAGTAACTCAGTACTCTCGTGTAAATTCGTTTACTCTGAATGACTCTCACCTCAGGAATGAAAATAGACAGTTATTTTACGTTTTTCAGTCCATATAGCTCGTCTCACACTGATACTGCAACAATTCTCGTCTATCACGTTGCAAATTACCCATATTAGACGAAACTGAGGAAAATAGAGAGCCATGTTCCGTACGGTTTTTCACACTTCAAAGAGAATACTATGGTAGCTGTTGGTTCAAATATTGCTGCAGATAAGAATATGGCTCTTCTGCAACAAAGTTTCACCCAGGCAAATCGATTATCGGTAAAGAAATTTTAGAAGAGTTCTCTCTCACAAATTTTGTTACTTTCTTCACTCAGTACGCTATAGATGTAAAGGTAAGAATCTCGAAAAATTTCGCACTTGTTAATGACTGATTTTTCTGCTTCAGAAGGAATTTTTTTTAGTTTTTTGTGATAAGGATGGGAATGAGGAGATTCTCCGAAGAATCCGCGAGGAAATGAACACTAGGAAAACACTGACAAGAAGAATGGACATGGCGATAGGATAACTGATAAAATATGATGGAATACCTTCCATGCTACTAGAGGAGTTGTAGTGGGTAAAAACTGCAAGGAAAGGCAGAGATTAGAATAGATACAGCATATAATTGAGGAACTAGGCTGCAAGTGCTACTCTCAGATGAAGAAATTGGCACAGGTGAGGAATTCGTGGAGGCCCACGTCTACTAATTAGAAGACTGATGGGTCAAAAAATAAAAATGAAGAAACATTTATACTGACACAACTGTGTCACTGAATAGCTTGTTAACTAGATTCAATTATGTGTCTTCCCCAGTGCTATATGTCCATAGGTTAGTGGTAACTACTGTACTTCATAATAACTGTAGGCTGGCGATAGACACAGAAGACTTTTAGGCCATAATTTGTGACGACTGTGGGCACTTGTAATGGGGTGTCATAAGGTTATCATGGGATGTTGCAATTCACTTGTATCAACCATGCACACTCTAAGGCTTTTTCCGTCAATTTATTGCAAGGAGCCGGTAACCGTAAGAGGTAAGTTAATCATTAGCAATGTAGTCTCTCACACTGACTAACGATATCGAATCGGAACTGTAGTCATACAGTTGTTTAATTTTCTTCGCAGCGTTTTCAACCCTTTTTTCGGTTACTTCACAAGATTTCTTTGCAATGTTTGCTTTTCTGATATTAAATTGTAATTTCGGCGTAGTTCAAGAAATTCGTATGGTGATGTGCCCCGTATTGTAATCAGTTTTACGTTGTCGCTTAATTAGTGATATTATGCTGTAGAGCTGGTAGCAGTGAAACCATTCATAAGGAGGACTGTTTTTAAGTGTATAATATTTTTTAAAAATGCTGTTTATTCATAATATTTGTTGCATCTGTTAATGGCAAAAAACTACTTCCGGTGAATGTGCTTTATACACTACTGGCGATTAAAATTGTTATACCAATAAGAAATGCAGATGATAAACGGGTGTTCATTGAACAAATATATTATACTAGAACTGACATGTGATTACATTCTCAAGCAATTTGGGTGATAGATCCTCAGAAATCAGTACCCAGAACAACCACCTCTGGGCATAATAACGGCCTTGATACGCCTGGGTATTGAGTCAAACAAAGCCTGGATGACTTGTACAGGTACAGCTGCCCATGCGGCGTCAACATGATACACCAATTCATCAAGAGTAGTGACTGGTGTATTGTGTCGAGCCAATTGCTCGGAGACCATTGACCTGAAGTTTTCAATTGGTGAGAGATCTGGAGAATGTGCTGGCCAGGGAAGCAGTCGAACATTTTCTGTATCCAGAAAAGCCCGTACAGGACCTGCAACATGCGGTCGTGTATTATACTGCTGAAATGTAGGGTTTCACAGGGATCGAACGAAGGGTAGAGCCACGGGTCACACATCTGAAATGTAACGTCCACTGTTCAAAGTGCCGTCAATGCGAACATGAGGTGACCGAGAAATGTAACCAATGGAACCTCATACCATCACGGCGGTTGATACGTCAGTGTGGCGATGACGAATACACGTTTGCAATGTGCGTTCACCACGATGTCGCCAAACACGGATACGACCATCATGATGCTGAAACAGAACCTGGATTCATCGGGAAAAAACGACGCTTTGCAATTCGTGCACCCAAGTTCGTCGTTCTGTACACCATCGCAGGCAATCCTGTCTGTGATGCAGCGTCAAGGGTAAGCGCAGCCATAGTCTCCGAGCTGATAGTCCATGCAGCTGCAAACGTCGTCGAACTGTTCGTGCAGATGGTTATTGTCTTGCAAACGCCCCCATCTGTTGACTCAGGGATCGAGACGTGGCTGCACGATCCGTTACATCCGTGCGGATAAGATGCCTGTCATCTCGACTGCTAGTGATACGAGGCCGTTGGGATCCAGCACGGCGTTCCGTGTCACCATCCTGAACCCGCCGATTCCATATTCTGCTAACAGTCATTGGATCTCGACCAACGCGAGCAGGAATGTCACGATATGATAAACCGCAATCGCGATAGGCTACAATCCGACGTTTATCAAAGTCGAAAACGTGATGGTACGCATTTCTCCTACATACACGAGGCATCACGACAACGTTTCACGAGGCAACGTCGGTCAACTGCAGTTTGAGTATAGGAAATCGTTTGGAAACTTTCCTCAGGTCAGCACGTTGTAGGTATCGCCAGCGGCGCCAACCCCGTGTGAATGCTCTGAAAAGCTAATCGTTTGCATATCACAGCATCTTCTTCCTGTCGGTTAAATTTCGCATCTTTAGCGTCATCTTCGTGGCGTAGCGATTTTAATGGCCAGCAGTGTAGTTTGCAGGGTAGGGAAGCTAAAATAGCTACGGCAGATACCGAAGAGGAGGGCTGCCAAAATAGTCCCTTTTCTCTCTATATGCCATGGTTGGATTTGAGTCAAACCATTTGGATATTACTCGAAAATAAGCTTTAGATCTTAATTATGGCTATAGAAATGAGAATAAGAATCACAGGAGAATACTTTCGGTATTTTGCTCCAAGTTAACAACGCGGCAGCCATCGCTCCGCGTCTTAGAAGTGGAACATTATCAAGTGCCATCTTGCTCAGTAGTTCAGTTGAGTAAACCATTTCTTCCTATCGCTAGTGTAATAGAGAAATTGCATCATTGTAGAATACGTTACGAGACTATGCGGCCATCGACTTACTTCCTGGAGTAGCTCAGAACTGTCTTGCGAAATTCGCTTCACATTTTGATTTCGTTTCCAATAAATAGTCTGAGTGAATCTCACTAAAGGTGCAACACCGCGTGGTTAAATTTATTGTTTGATTCCAGGAGGGAAGTTCCTTATAGAATATATAAATGAGTCTATATTTTATATATTTTATGTTGTGGATTATCTGTATAATCGGTCAAATCGGCAATGAGAGCATATTGCAGGCAGTTCCAGTTCGTTGGGTTAGTGGTAATGAGGTCACAGCATGGAGGAAAGGATCTATTAGGTGTATGTTTTAAGCTCGCTGGCTTACTTCTTTTTCCACTGACCTGCAAGGTTCCGGATCGAAAAACAGGAACGAAATAAAAATCTATCCATCGTCTTATTGCAATCTCTATTTGCTCTCCCCTGGATCTGAAGGTTGAAAGTTACGGAACAGTTTTACGAACAGACGTAATTACTCTTTGAATATGTTAGCAGTTGAAATAAAAAATCTGGCACCGAGTAGAAGTAGCACCTGGCTACCCAGCGGATATTCCTCGGTGAGCTCTGGCGGAGATCGGAGTCTGCGTTTGGCGTAGACTGGGCGTGAGACTGCAGCCAACGAACCGGACTGCTCAGCGGAGTGAAGCTGCTAGCTGCCTAGCCGCTAGCACTAGATGCACGCACGAGCACGAAGCCAGTGCAGGTGATACCATGTTACCAAACGTGAGCGGGACCAACATGAGTTAAATAAATTCAACTGCTCGGTGATAAGCGAAAGAAAATGGACGGTCATGTGGAAATTAGTATACACAAATAAAAAATTTTGCATTATCTCAATTCCGGGAAGTCTGGGACCTATACAGAAAATTGGAATAGAGATAAACATGAACATCATTTCCGCCGTTTTTATGGGTCATGGAAACCACACATTGTATGTTGGCCACCTTGCAGATAGACAATCAGAGGTGGTGGTCCAGATTTCTGTACACACCGGAAGCTCTAATACCCAGTAGGACGTCCCATTGCATTGATGCATGCCTGTATTCGTGGTGGCATACTGTCCACAAGTTCATCTAGGCACTGTTGGTCCAGATTGTCCCACTCCTCAACGGCGATTCGACGTAGATTCTTCAGAGTGGTTGATGAGTCACGTCGTCCATAAACAGCCCATTTCATCTATCCCAGGCATGTTTGATAGGGTTCATGCCTGGAGAACATGCTGGCCACTTTAGTCGAGCGATGTCGTTATCCAGAAGGAAGTCATTTACAAGATGTGCTCGATGGGGTGGGGTCACGAATTGTCATCCATGAAGACGAATACCTCGCCAATATGCTCTGCCGATATGATTGCACTATCGGTCGGAGGAGAGCACTGGCGTATCGTACAGCCGTTACGGTGGCTTCCATGACCTGTAGTGGCGTACGTCGGCTCCCATAATGCCACCTCGAAACATCAGGTAATCTCTACCTTGCCACACTCACTGGACAGTATGTCTAAGGCGTCCAGCCTGACTGGGTTGCCTCTAAACACGTCTCCGACGATTGTGTGGTTGAAGGCATATGCGACACTCATCGGTGAAGAGAACGTGATGTCAATCCTAAGCGGTCAAATCAGCATGTTGTTGTGGTTGCAAAGATGGACCTCACCATGAATGTCAGGAACGAACTCCCTCGTCATGCAGCCTATTGCGCACAGTTTGAGTCGTAACACGACTTCCTGTGGCTGCACGAAAAGCATTATTCAACATGGTGGCGTTGATGTCAGTGTTCCTCAGAACCGTAATCCTTACGTAGCTGACATCCACTGCAGTAGTAACCCTTGGGCGGCCTGAGCGAGGCATGCCTTCGACAGTTCCTGTCTCTATGTATCTCCTCCATGTCCGAACAATATCGCTTTGGTTCACTCCGACACTCCTGGACACTTTCCTTGTTGAGAGTCTGCGGCGTTGCTGTATTAAAAGTTCGCCTAACAGCTTACTGCTTCTTTAGTCGTACTGTCAACCACAAAAGTTCCACCTACCACAGTACGGCGTCTGGTCACCAGCCCACTTGTCTGCGACGTAGTTACTGTTCTGACGATTTTAAAGGCAGCGTTGAAGAGAAACATCGTTAATACTTACGGTAGCAGGTTCCGCATTAACTCTGTAGCTAAATATAATGTAAATATCTTATAATTATTTTTGGGTGGATGCCGACGGTTTCATCTCTTATAAAAATGTCAAAATTGGGCAAATAGTTCATTATTTGCTTCAGATGCCAAATGAATACAGGTGCCATCAGCCCGCACTGAAAATTAACAGCTAACATCACTGTCCTCATCTCACAGCTCGTACCATCTAGCACATACGCAAGATAGCCAGAAATGTACCAATGTCCAACCTGAATTGTTATCGATTTTCGCAGTTTATACTCAGCTACAACATGAGTTTTACATTTCGTCCCTTTCAGTGGATTTCTTTAACGGAAATTGCTCTCTAAAAATGTTCCGTGATTGAATACTTAACATGCCACGCGGAGTTTCACTACACAAAGGCCAGGAGGTAACACATGTTTATCTCACAAACAAATTATTTCACAAAGCTCAAATTTTCACGATCTGTCCGTAAATGCGTCTGCTTTCACAGCGATATAAACAAAACGCGAAATAACAGTACCTTCTTCATTTTACGTATAACTTTTTCGGACACGTCCAACGTGACCTGCGCATCTGACAGCGAGACCACGACTGCTTCAACGCCGTTGCTCACAGTGCATATACTACTTGTTAGAGCGCGGGATAGACTTCACTCTGATTGATTGATCACACGAACAGCCAATCAGATCAATATTTTAAGATCATAATCGCGCCTAAACTGTTTTACTCCAGTCAACATTCACAGATGCATTTACGTCTTTTTATGCTGAAAATATTAATACAATGTTCCACCAAACAAAACTAAACGAAAAATAATCATTAAATAACCTTAGAAGAACATTTCTCTACAAATAACTACTGTGGCTGCCTTCTTAGAAAAACAAGCACACTTGGACATACGCCATCAGCAAGTAAGGAGAATTGTAGCTTTCGTTGCAATAGCTTGTTGCACACTTTCTCATGAACAAATTACATAATGTTTAACAGGAGGCAATATTGAATCTTTACGCATGTCCTTCATACACACACTCATTTACCCTCATTTATTTACACAACAAAGAAATAGTTATTAAATGAATATTAATTCTTACTGAATTCTCTATTACGAAAACGAAAAATAGTGAACGTTATTTGAGTATAAAAATTCAAACATACTGACCTAACGTTTTGTAAACTTCTGTAATGATTCCAACTGACAGCAAAGGACAAACTGCTATGCATCCGAACTGACTTCAATCTTACTGGTGTCGGTTATTGATAGTTTTTGATAATTTGCTCTAACTTTGAAAGAATCATAGCCAGAAATGTCAGATTTTTCAACCAGATTCTTTTTAATAATAAAAAGCTAAATATAAGTTTTTTTCCGAAATTGATTAAGATTTAGTGTAGTTTATTTGGATTGTTAAGGGTATGAATATTCTGCCGCTGTAACTGACACAAGTAGCACTTCTCACAGTCGAGCTAGCCACAGGTGCTAGTGAATCACGCCGAGATGCAAGCGGCATGGTTGAACTACAGACAACACGACCCGTGTACCTCCTTCCTGGTGGAATGACTGGAACTGATCTCTTGTCGGACTCCCTCCATCTAATAGACTCGTCTCGTGCATTGGTTTACATCTTTGGACAGATTTAGTGATATACCTGAACTGTTAAAGTGACTGAGTCTGTGATACAATACATACAGTCAACGTCTGTCTTCAGGAGTTCTGGGAACTGGGGTGATGCAAAACATTTTTAGGTGTGTGTACATTACTTCAGTTGATTAGTGCAGTTACCTACAATGGATAGTAATAATCTCCTATTTATTGAAAATAAGTAAATAAAATAAGATACTAATAACTTTCCATACAATTCAGATTTTATTGGGAATTGAAATTTTGTAGACATTGACTCTTCCTGATTTCTTTGAATAATCTGTTCCTGATTTTCATTAACGTAGAGTGTGATAGTCTAGTAAAGTCTCATTTAATTATAGCACAGGGTTATAAAGCAAGCCAATTATTTTACAAGTTTGATGAAAATAATGATTTTTATGCATACAATTCCAAAGTGCATATACCGCATTTTTTCTCTGCCGAAAACAATGCTACGCACGTGAAACGTTACTTATGTATTATTTGAGTCTCCTGAGTGAACCCGCCAAGTTCCCGTCTCTTCTGACAGATAGAGCAACTGCGGGACAGTTTCAAAATGGTATCTGCGGGTGATGTACGTTACAAGCAACGTGCCGTCATTGAATTTCTCACTGTAGAGAGATACACTACGGGCAATATTCACAAACGCTTGTGCAAAGTCTGTGGAGCATCTGCTGTCGACAGAAGTACAGTTAGTCGCTGGGCACGGAGGGTAAGGTCATCAGAAGGCGGTTCGGCAGACCTACACATTCGCAGCTGTCGGGGAGACCATCCGCGGCTGTCACATCTGACATATCGGACCTAGCCCCCTAGGACTTCCGCTTCTATGGGCCATTAAGGATTCCATTCGTGGAAGACGTTTTGAGGACGATGAGGAGGTGATTCACATAGTGAAGCACTGGCTCCGCCACCAGGACAACCACTGGTACAGACAGAGCATACAAGCCCTTCTTTCGCACCGGAGGAAGCCCATAGAACTGGATGGAAATTATATGGGAAAACAGGGTAAACACCATTCTTTGGTTCAAATGGCTCTGAGCACTATGGGACTTAACTACTGAGGTCATCAGTCCCCTAGAACTTAGAACTACTTAAACCTAACTAAGGACATCACACACATCCATGCCCGAGGCAGGATTCGAACCTGCGACCGTAGCGGTCACGCGGTTCCAAACTGACGCGCTTAGAACCGCACGGCCACACCGGCCGGCCACCATTCTTTCTTGCGAGTAATGCTCATTACGTTCACTACAAAATTGTTGATGAAAGAAAGTGTGATGCCTTACTTCCTGGCCAACACACCCAATTCTTTTAACATGTCCATATATTTGAATAATTTCACCTTATGTGCTCGTTGCATCACCATATGAGTTGGACATTGTTTGTGATATTTGTAAATGAACTTTACAAGCAACTTTTTGAACTGTCGTGGTGTTTTGATTTATTTGGAACAAAGTATATTTTCCAGTTTCTTGATATTGGAAACTAAACATTTTTGGGTTTTTCTTCAGGTTTATTTCATGTAGAGTTGTGAAATGTTCTTAAAAAGAAAAGAGGAGGAATGAGTGATAATATCAGTGGTGTTTTCCTGTTAATGTTTTCAAGGCCATTCGTCCTGAGGATAGCATTGCCATAAATTCAACAAAATATTTCCATTTCATTCTGCCGAGGAGACTGTTTTTCCTTTTCTTCAAAATAAATTTTGAAAAAATTTAAGTTGGGAGATGTAAGGCTACAGATATAGTTCCTCATTGACTACCGATATCTGTACCTAGCACACAGGGACCTGGCGCAGTGGTACTGCCGCCAAAGGAACCCCAGTGATGGACAAGCTCTGTTGGGTGCCAACCATTACAGGCGGCGTGCAATTCAAAGGTAGTAGACAGTCGCGGCTGTAGCTCAGACGAGGTAGGAAGGTAAGTGCCCATATTCAGTCTGACGTCCAATAAATGGGCTACATTTTGCTGTGCTGATTCACGAGATTGGGAATTCATGAATATTAGAAGCGAGCCGTCAGAAAATATTGGTAGAAGCAATGTTTAACTCAGAAAATTAGTTACAGGCTGAAACAAGAACAAAGGGCACGTGGACCTACCCTGTAATAAAGACAATAAACCGTCCACTTCTTGAAGTCAGTGCCTGCTTTCGAATCGTTTTCATATCTCAGAAAATTGAGGTTGTAAAATTTTAATGGTAGAACAGATGATTTTGATAAGGCATGTACTGATAGGCACATGGTGCCATTTTTACTCTTCAGGCGCATGTCCCTTGGGCTTCAGATGCCCACTGTAAGCTGTGCAGCATAAAAATTTGTGCCATCGCTGTAGTTGTGTGAACACACATGGTTTAAGGAATAAACTTGGCCGCGATAGGCACCAATATTGGAGATTGCACAGTACAAATGTCATTCTGACCTGGTTTTCGGCTTATCCTACATATTTTTTCGATTATTGTGGATACACATATCGATTGATTATCTGTGGCTTTGAATAATTAGTTATCTGCCGGCCGCTGTGGCAGAGCGTTTCCAGGAGCTTCAGCCCGGAAACTTGCTGTTGCTACGGTCGGAGGTTCAAATCCTACCTCTGGCATGGATGTGTGTGATTCCTTAGGTTAGTTAGGTTTAAGTAATTCTACGTCTATGGGACTGATGACCTTAGATGTTAAGTCCCATAGTGCTTAGAGCCATTTCAACAATTTTTTTTTGTTATCTGGATTGCATTTTGGACCTACTCTTCCTGCTGGGCTTATATATTTATGCGGCAATCCCAAAATTAATTTTTGGTAGGACACAGGACTTCACCTAAATGCAGTCCATATCAGGGTTAAAAGTGCATAATACACTACTGGTCATTAAAATTGCTACACCACGGAGATTACGTGCTACAGACGCGAAATTTAACCGACAGGGAGAAGATGCTGTCATATGCAAATCATTAGCTTTTCAGACCATTAACACAAGGTTGGCGCCGATGGCGACCCTTACAACGTGATAACATGAGCAAAGTTTCCTACCGATCTCTCATACACAAACAGCAGTTTACCGGCGTTGCCTGGTGAAACGTTTTTGTGATGCCTCGTGTAAGGAGGAGAAATGCGTACCATCACGTTTTCGACTTTGATAAAGGTCGTATTGTAGCCTATGGCGATTGCGGTTTATCGTATCACGACATAGCTGCTCGCGTTGGTCGAGATCCAATGACTGTTAGCAGAATATGGAATCGGTGGGTTCAGGAGGGTAATACGGAACGCCGTGCTGGATCCCAACGGACTCGCTTCACTTGCAGTCGAGATGGCTGGCATCTTATCCGCATGGCTGTAACGGATCGTGCAGCCACGTCTCGATTCCTGAGTCAAAAAATGGGGACGTTTGCAAGACAACAACCATCTACACGAACAGTTCGACGACGTTTGTAGCAGCATGGACTATCAGCTCGAAGACCATGCCTGCGGTTACCCATGACGCTGCATCACGGACAGGAGCGCCTGCGATGGTGTACTCAAGAACGAACCTGGGTGCACGAATGGCAAAACGTCATTTTTTCGGATGAATCAATGTTCTGTTTACAGCATCCTGATGGTAGCATCCGTGTTTGGCGACATCGCGGTGAACGCACATTGGAAGCGTGTATTCGTCATCGCCATCACCCTGCGTGATGGTATGGGGGTGCCAGTGGTTACACGTCTCGGTCACGTCTTGTTCATAGTAAGGGTACTTTGAACAGTGGACATTTCAGATGTGTTGCGACCCGTAGCTCTACCCTTCATTTGATCCCTGCGAAACCCTTCATTTCAGCAGGCTAATGCACGACCTCATGTTGCAGGTTCTGTACGGGCCTATCTGCATACAGAAAATGATCGACTGCTGCCCTGGCCAGCACATTCTCCAGATCTCTCACCAATTGAAAACGTCTGGTCAATGGTGGCCGAGCAACTGGCTCGTCACAATACGCCAGTCACTACTCTTGATGAACTGTGGTAGCGTGTCTAAGCTGCATGGGCAGCTGTACCTGTACACGCCATCCATGCTCTGTTTGATTCAATGGCCAGGCGTATCAACGCCATTATTACCGCCAGAGGTTGTTGTTCTGGGTACTGATTTCTGCTGCGTGAAATTGTAATCACATGTCAGTTCTAGCATAATATATTTGTATAATGAATACCTGTTTATCATCTGCATTTCTTCTTGGTGTATCAATTTAAAGGCCAGTGATGTATTTAGCTAATGTGCGGTATTGAAACAATGCGTATTTCTATAGCATTTCTCGTGGTTTATTGAGTGTTAAACAAATCACTGGAGAGGAATTAATCAAAACATTATATTCCCTCACATGAACTACAACATTCAGACGATTGTCAGACACTTTTTGGATCCACGACCGTAGAAAGCTACAATTTCGGAGTAAAGATGGCATCAATCCAAGATTAAAGCGTATTTTCGTCCACAAAGGAACGGTATTGTTGACCGTTCGATAAGGAGCGAGATAGGGGAACGTTTGAAGGTGCTACATCAGAATAATAAATGTGGTAGGAACTGCTTTTCAGCCAAGCTCCTGGATAGGTTCTTCGGTGAGATCGAATGCGCAAATTCCCACAGTAGCAACTTTTTATGCAGTTTCCTTGAACTAAATGCGTCTCAGTTGCCAGCAGCAGATACCACCTGTGTTGGTCACATGCCCGGGATGAATTTCTTAACACAAAACTTGTTCAATTTGCCACCAGAAGCATAACGTTATCCCTTAGCGACACACACTTGCTTTTGCTTCAGACACTTTCTTTAGGAGCTTGTCACAATTTCCTTTCTATGACGTTGACAAACATTGGTTTGAATTCCAGTCTGACAATTCTAATTTTGGTTTTCCGCTATTTCCTCAGCTCGATTTCTTTAACTGATGAGATCCTTCGTTTGAAAGAATACAGTCGAATACCTGCTCTATTCTTCCCAATCAAAGATTCTGCATCGTCTTTATCGATTTCGTAGTTGGTTGGACAATTAACTACAAGCTTCCTTTCTATCCACTCTCCCAATCAGTCCCCTTTGAAAGTACGTAATTGTCGAACGAAGGTTAATTGGTTGCAGTTAATAACTTTTCTTAGTAAACAGATGGGCCAAAGCGGCAAACCGCAAAAACCTCATAATCAAAGCCTGATGACTATCTTGAATGATGTGAATAATTCACGTCAAAATGCTACTACTTCACACGGAGGATGGGGCTCTGAGCACTATGGGACTTAACAGCTATGGTCATCAGTCCCCTAGAACTTAGAACTACTTAAACCTAACTAACCTAAGGAGAGCACACAACACCCAGTCATCACGAGGCAGAGAAAATCCCTGACCCCGCCGGGAATCGAACCCGGGAACCCGGGCGTGGGAAGCGAGAACGCTACCGCACGACCACGAGCTGCGGACTTTGACACGAAGGAACTAATTACTGCCGTGACCACATGATCCACTAACCGGATACATGGTACAAATATTTCCAGGTGCCTCTGCTGCCCGTAACACTCCATTAAATCCAAAGAGAACAAAATTTTATGAATGTTAGATTTCTCACCCATTGACGCTGAGTTTACTGAAACTTAAATAAGATATCCACGAACTTATGCACAGACCCAGATTTTAAGGTGTAGTTTGCCTCGTAGGGTACGTACATCAATACTCCCCACACAATGTGCTTCATTAGAAACGGTCAGTGCGCTCTTGGTCATGCAGTTATATGATACGTAATTCAATTGAAAAACTAAAGAAAATTGTGTGCTCTATATCTGACATCTGCATTTACGCAGTACCACATATATCAATAGACCGTAAATACACACAACACCACAGAAACTCAAGTGGAAAGGAATTCTCTCTGCAAAATATTTTGCAGTGACCATTAACTGATTTCATTCAGCGATTACAAATTCAGGTCGAAAGTACGCGTCGGGTAGTCGAGGCAGGTATTGAATATTGATGCAGACAAACAAGGAAATCACTGATTTGAACACGCTGTAATTATCCTCCAGGGAACGAAAGTTCTCATTCAGTGTGCAGCACATTTCGGTACGAAAAAACAATGAACCAGTGCTATATGTGGTTTACAGATCTGTTGGAGTAATTCTAGCTTCATACGCTTGCTATCTAAGTCTGATTCACTCATAGAGCAACCATTTTTAACAAGTAGGAACACACCAGGCCCGCTTTTCCTTCTGGTGATAAATATTTTTGCTGGACTGGGATTGGAAGTCAGAGCTCCACATAGATAGTATTTATCCACTTTGGGGAAACAGAGATCTGTCGTATTTTATTTCCTTGAGATTCCAAACTCCATGAAATGCACGTGTCTGGGTTAGAATCCTGATCAGACACTTACAATTGTGACTTTTAGGTCTTTTCGTGCACTGTCAGCACCGGCGACTGGGGAGCGACTTCCAGTCACACAAATAGCGCATCGTCACGTTATTGAAATAAGAAATAAAGGACCGATAATATTCAACTGGAATTATTCAAACATATGGGGAAATGGCAGCCAAAGGACTGTTCCAGGTGGTGCATAGAAGCTGTGAGAGTGGCGACGTACCATCAGACTTTCGGAAAAAAACATCTACACAACTCCGTAGCAGCAAGAGGGGATAAATGCGACAACTATCGCACAATCAGCTTAAGAACGCATACATCCAAGGTGATGACAACGCTAATATACAGAAGACTCAAAAGTAAATTGAAGATCCATTACATGACGATCAGCTAAGATTTATGAAATGGAAGTAGATAAGTGGTCATCGATGAGTCATCAGATTTTCCCACCACTGCTTCTCAACGCTTCTGACAAAGGTCCACTGTGCCATACATAAAGTGTTGGGAAATTCAAATGCTGTGGATGTAGGGATGTTATCCTTAGTATAAACTGGCGGGGAATTGAAATCTCCTAGATGACACATTGTCATGCTTGTGAAAATTGCTCACTTGCGCTAAGTGTAGACTCCAAGATATTTGACTAGAGCATAGTGGCGTAGCTATATGCGGTCCTAAATGACCTATTTTGGGCCAGAAGGGAAGTAACTTGCCTGCTACAA